>NC_072003.2:35273454-35898454 GCF_028885655.2 Pongo abelii
TTTCTTCCAGCACCTTTTCTTCATGTTTCAAGAAAGATGGCTTTACATAATAACTTAGAAATAATACCTAATGATTAACAAAATGACAGATGTAATGAATCACCTTTTTCTTGAGAAATAATACATCAACATATTCCTACTCACACATTTTTTACTGAGACATGTAAAATATTAGCATCATATATTTATCAAAGTGTCATATACAAAAACTGTTGACAAAATGTCGTCAGAACCTACAGAATACATTTAAATGTTATGTTCCTTTTTTGGAAACAAAGTCATTCAAATGTAATTCACACTTTCTAAAATATAGTAGTTTTTGAATTCTCATTTACTCTTTTATTTTTATTTTTTCTTTTTTGAGATGGAGTCTCGCTCTGTTGCCCAGGCTGGAGTGCACTGGCGCCATCTTGGCTCACCACCACCTCTCCCTGCCAGGTTCAAGCGAATCTCCTGCCTCAGCCTCCTGCGTAACTGGGACTACAGGCACGTGCCACCATACCTGACTAATTTTTGTAGTTTTAGTAGAGACAGGGTTTCACTATGTTGGCTAGGCTGGTCTTGAACTCCTGACCTCGTGATCCACTCAGCTTGGCCTCCCAAAGTGCTGGGATTACAGGCGTGAGCCACCGCACCCTACCCTCATTTGCTCTTTTAATTATAAACATAAGAATAATCTCTTTGAGCACTAGCAATGCTATACCCCAAGGTTAACAGTAAAATATTCCCAAACTAGAATATTTTACTCACAAAAATTTTGGTTAAACTTTAAGATTATAAAAAATGAGGCCTGGCACGGTGGCTCATGCCTGTAATCCCAGCACTTTGAGAGGCTGAGGCGGGAGCATCACCTGAGGTCAGGAGTTCGAGAGCAGCCTGACCAACATGGAGAAACCCTGTCTCTACTAAAAATACAAAATTAGCCAGGCGTGGTGGCACATGCCTGTAATCCCAGCTACTCTAGAGGCTGAGGCAGGAGAATCGCTTGAACCTGGGAGGCGGAGGTTGAAGTGAGCGAAATTCGCTCCACTGCACTCCAGCTTGGGCAAGAGAGAAACTCCGTCTCAAAAATAAAATAAAATAAGAAAAATAAGTAAATAAATTTAAAAAACCTAACCGATATATATATATATATATATATATATATATTTTTTTTTTTTTTTTTTTTTTTTGAGACGGAGTTTCGCTCTTGTTGCCCAGGCTGGAGTGCAGTGGTGAGATCTTGGATCACTGCAACCTCCGCCTCACAGGTTCAAGCGATTCTCCTGCCTCAGCCTTCCAAGTAGCTGGGATTCTAGGCACGCACCACCACATTTGGCTAATTTTTGGTATTCAGTAGAGACGAGGTTTCACCATGTTAGTTAGGCTGGTCTCAATATTCTGACCTCAGGTGATCCACCCGCCTTGACCTCCCAAAGTGCTTACAGGCCTGTGCCACCGTGCCTGGCCTTATGCAGCACTTTTAAAATGAAAACCTTCCTATGGTTTTGTTTTTAGGCAGACTTTATATTGAATAGTGTTTGGATTTTTTTTGGAAGCCTCTTTGAAGGATGAATTTGTGATTGCATTAAAAGGTTAGTTGGTTGCCAGTTGCACAACCAGTTTGCTTTATTTTCATTTTGGGGGTATTTTCCCTAGAGCAGCCATAGTGTACTGTGGGAAGTGGAGTTGGGCAGTGTCCTTCCCTGGCTGTATTAATTTGCCCTTGGGCTGTGTGCAGTGCTGAGAAAACCTTGTGCCTTGTTGATTATCTACACAGTGTCTCTGGGCGCATTATTGACCCATTGCTGCTGACTGCCTATGACTCTTGAGTTTTAACACGACATCCATGACATCCATAATAAAACATGCTTTCTTATTGCTACTCAGCTCTGGGAGCCAACTGATTCAGCCTTGGAACACCACGGTGTTTCTGGAGAACGTTTATTGCATATGGGGTAAAATGTTATAGCAATTTTAGGATTCTGTCCTGTGTCATTTTAATAGCTACCTCTATAGCAAGATTCTACACACAGTTAAATTTTTATTATCTTTAAAAAAGCCTGTGCTAGCTTTGCATATATTGTCAACAAGAAATTTAACATAATATAAGATCTTATACTTTTAAAATATTGGGCTACTGAAAAGAGTATTTTGTATTAGCATTAGACTTGACATGTTGCTATAACATGTATTTTCAAAATTAAATTGTAAAACATTTCCCAAGGATTATGCTGTGATTAGCTACTATGCTAAGTATTTGTTACAGTGAATGGGGAGGATCTGGGGGGGTTAAAGTTTCTGATTGTATTTGATTAGTATGTTTCTAGTTTGCCATTGTCAAAATGTCTTTCAAGATACATTTTAACTTCTCTATATCAAGTTACATGAAATCAAGTAAAACCTTTCATTAGTTACCTTGAAAGATTTAATTAATTAATTAATGAAAAATGGGTTTCTTTGAGTATGTATCTTTTTGTTTTATATTGGAGGCTTCATATATTTTATTAATATATATTTTAATTTTTATTATTTGCCATATATTTCCTAACCCACAATTAGCATTAATAGGGTATGATAATTTGTACCCTAAGTGTTGATGGAAATTATAGCACTTCCATCCGAGCTCCTTTGGAGCTCAGAGATCCTAAGAAACAGGCTTTATTCTGTTGATAGGCTGAATAAAATGTACATGTTTCTTAAAGATAGTTTAAATATTTTAATGTATTTTAACTACTATTACTGTAGGAAAGGCCATATAGCTCAAAAAGGGCAATTAATGCTTGTGTTGGACAGTTTTATAGAAAAGATAGGTCACAAGATAGGTTAATATCATTGTTGCTTTTTAGTAAAGTTGTGTAGAGTGTTTTCATTAGAACAAAGTTTTCTTAGCAAACCTTGCTTTCAATAAATTGACTTTGAGGATTATAATAGAGCTAATTTCTGCTTATTAGTATATGTTCAACTTCATGAAAATGGCTACTATGCCATTGATAGTAATATGTTCAAATGATTAGTAGCTCACCTCTTTAAAATATTTAAAATTTGACAATTTATATCAGTGAATTTTGCAATTTAAAAAAAGAAAAAGAAAAGGATCTTGCTTTTAAACTGTCATGTTATCAAACTACCAACAGTCTTCAAAAGCATTTTGAAATGCTCATTCCTTTGTTCTGGTTTACAGATTTAGTTTTCATGTTTTATCAAACTTTAGTAGGTAGATTTTATGTTTGAGGGATATATAGTTTTCTAAACGTATGCTTTTAAAAATATCAAACCATTATAAAATGAGAATTTTTAAATTACATATTTTGCAAGGATGGCTTCAGAGGGTGGGGTGGTAAATAGTGCAGCCTTATTGTGCTACCTCTGTTTGACAGATCTGTACAGAACCCCAAGCAACAAAGTTGCTTCGAATTTGAATCTAGTTGTTTATCAGCTCATTTACTTTCAATTTAAGTCCACTTGATGTGAATAGAACCCAATGACAAAAAACAAACAAACAAACAAACAAAACAAAGGAAAGGCATTCCACTTCTCATCCTTCCAAATTAGTGTTGTTCTTTTAAATTAAAAAAATTAATCTCCTCTCATCGTTTATTATGCCAAACTCAAGATATTTGAAGACACAGGATGACAGTAGATGCCACTAAACCTCTCTAAGTCTCAAGCAGAGGCCTTTGTAAAATCAAGGTATATAGGCTTAGGCAGCAGTTCAGTAACGTTTAGGAAAGCAAAGGTTACAAGACCCCATTTCTACAATTGTTTTCAAATTAGCTAGGTGTAGTGGTGCATGCCTTTATTCCTAGCTACTAGAGAGGCTGATGTGGAAGGATCACTTGAGCCCAGGAGGTCAAGGCTGTAGTGAGTCATGGTAGCACCACTGTATTTCAGCCTAGGCAACAGAGCAAGACCCTGTCTCAAAAAAAAAGTTGGGGGTGGGTGTGTGAAAAACAACTGTCTATATGTAGATGAGAAACCAGCAAAAAAGACTTGAAAGGAGCAATAGGAGGAGAGAAGCAAGAAGAGGTTGATGTCCTAGACACAGGTGAAGTTAGACTATACCTTTCTCTGGAACTCGCTGGAAAGACTCCATGACCGTCAACACATGATTATCTGGAATAACCAGATTGCACAATAGGAGAAAAAAATGCAAGTTGCTGGAATCCTATTTACAGATATCCTCAAATATGTTACATGTCCAGGTAACAGGCTCTTGAAGATGCTCCAAATAAATGTCCTTCCTCAATTTGTAAACCACAGAGATCTCTGAACCAAATCTTCTCTACTTTGAACTTTAGTTCTCGAGTGAAAGAACAGACAATTGAATACTTTGTAATGTTTTTAATATGAAAATTTTTAAACAATTTATTTTTGACAAAAACTGGAAGGACAACCACCATCTTACAGCCCTGAGTACAATACGAAGGCTTGACAAAGCACACAAAGAGGGCAGGGACATGAGGTCCAATCTTGTAGCAGCTTCTGAGGAAGATCTCAGTCCAACGGCAAGTTCAAGTCCACACGTGAAATGGCCAGGATGCCCTCCTGGAAGTGGAAAGTGGCAGAGCCCTGTGAGGAGGAGAGGCGTCCCTGTCACACAGCAACATCTGCATCAGCCCTGTGACATCAGAGACGAGATGGCGAGGAACCAGAGAGCAGAGGGCAACAGACACCCAGAGAAGGGGACAGAGACCCAGACAGAGGGGCACAGGAATGTGGAAGGACAGAGTCCTAGAAAGAGGAGGAAAGACAGAGCCCGAGCAGGGTCAGGGCACAGGATGGGGGTTAGACAGAGATCCAGAGAGAGTGAAGAATGAGGGCACAGAGTCAGAGAAGGGGAAGAGGGTCCTGGGATATGAACAATTCAGGGCTATGGCTTCATGTACAAATTCTGATTTCAACACTGCATGATGGAGACTTTCCACCCCCACAAGACAAGGATAATAACAGAGCCCCATGAGTTTGTAGTGGGGGCTAAATGGGATCATTCCATTGAAATCTCTGGTGGAGGACGTGACCCCCAAGAAAGCTCACCTGTTATCAGTTCTATAACTGGATGTTGAAGTAAGCCACCAGGGCATGCACATAGTCATTCTGCTTCACCTGCAGGCAGAAGCAGGGGTGAAGGTCCAGTCTCCCACCTTTACAGTGTAGATGTCCACCTCCTGCAGGACCGGAGAGGGAAAGCTCCGGATGTGTCTCCACCCCACTTCATTTCCTCCTCCCGACCCTCGCCAGCTCCTGGAGGGCCCGTGACCTTGCTGTCCCCTTCCTGCTGGTCCTCACTCACTGGTGCCCGGCCTCGGCTCCTCATTCATTTCTCATCCTGCCTGTCTGGCTCCAAACCAACTGCCCCAGGTTCAAGCCTGTATTCCTTGTTCCCTTCTTTCTCACACCCAAACCTGGGAGCTCCACCCTAACTCTGTCCAGTGCCCACTCCTGCCCCGCCCCCCACCTGGCCAAACTTCACTCAAATGCAGGGGCCTTGCTTTGTCCTCTTCCTGAACCCTTCTTGACAAGTCCGCTAACGTGATGACCTCAAATGTTGACCCAAACGCCGACCTCAAACCCTGCGCCAGCTCCCCATGCTCTCAGGAGGGTGGCTTGGGTGGGATGCCTGCCCTTCCAGCCTCCTCTCCTCTGCCACTCAACAACTTCCTCTCCCCCTCAACAACTTCCACTATCCCGCCGTACCAAACCCCACCCCCCTAGCTCCAGCTCACTAAATACTCACTATCAGCATACTTAAAACAAAACAAAACAAAACAAAACAGGGTCTCTGAAGAATAAAAAGAGAAAAAACAAACAAATAAACACTGTTGCCCAAGTTGTAGTGCAGTGGTGGGATCACAGCTCACTGTAGCCTTGAATTCCCAGGCTCAAGAGATCCTTCCGCCTCAGCCTCCCAAATAGTTGGGACCACAGGCACATCTCCGTGTCTTGGCCATGATGTGATGTGATGATGGCCATGAGACTGCAGATGGAGGCAGTCTCAAGAATTTGTAATAATCATATTCCAAAGCTGTATCTCTTCTGATGTTAAAACTCAGCAGAAAGCTGCAACAGAAACTTGGAGATAATAGGCTAGGGAACTGCTCAGTAGCATCAGACCCCAGCAAGTAGGCTACTTTGATGGGATTGACTTTATTAAATAGATAATAAGGAAATGTATTCAGTGCATGTGTTACTTGCCGTTGACTACATCTGAAGCCCTAGTTGCAACAGAGGGATCTGAGCATGCAAGAAGAGTGCACTGAATCCACAGCTACTGTGTTCTCCACAGAGCTTTTTTCTTTTTTTTCTTTTGAGACAGGGTCTCTTGCTCTGTTACCCAGGCACGATCATAGCTCACTGCAGCCTTGACTTGCTGGGCTCAAGCCCAGCCTCCTGAGTACCTAGGACTACAGACACATGCCACCAAACCTGGCTAATTTTTTATTTTTGTAGAGACGAGACCTCCCTCTGTTGCCCAGGCTGGTCTTGAACTCCCGGGCTCATGAAATCCTCCTACCTCAGCCTCCCAAAGTGCTGGGATTACAGGCATGAGCCACCATGACCAGCTAATGTTTGCATTTTTTGTAGAGATGGTGGTCTTGCTATGTTGCCCAGGCTGTTCTCAAACTCCTGGGCTCAAGTGATCCTCCTGCCTCAGCCTCCCAAAGTGCTGGGATTACAGGTGTGAGCCACCACACCATGCTCCAGAGAGCTTTTTGAGGGAAGAAAAGACATCTTTAATTTCTTATTGGAATGCTGTGATGTTTCTTATTTTTTCACTCTTCTATCATTCCTTGTGCTCTCTGCCCCCACTTTTCCTCCAACAGTCTCTTGAGTAGGATTTGTGGAAAGTATGTCTGGTTGTTTCTTTTTTTTAAGTTAGAATTTTATGAGTATTCTCATGAAATTAGGAGTTATGTGTGTATTTTGGAAGCACAGTCTTAAAACCTACAGCTGTCACTTAATAATTTCACTGTAAGTATAGCTTCAAAAAAATACTTGCACTCTTAAAGCATTTAGATGAACACATTAGAGATAAAGGAAAAATTCACATCCCAGAGCTCTCTAATGTCCTAAAAGTGGTGCTTTATGTGTGCTAGACATCATTCTCAAATGTCACAGACAGAGTCTTTCCTTGGTCTGAAGTTCGCATTTCCCAAGTGCCTTTTTCTTTTCTTTTTCTTTTCTGTTGAGACGGAGTTTCGCCCTTGCTTCCCAGGCTGGAGTGCAATGGCGCAATCTTGGCTCACTGGAACCTCTGCCTCCTGGGTTCAAGCAATTCTCCTGCCTCAGCCTACGAGTAGCTGGTATTACAGGCATGCACCACCACACCCAGCTAATTTTTGTATTTTTAGTAGAGACAGGGTTTCACCATGTTGGCCAGGCTGGTCTTGAACTCCTAACCTCAGGTGATCCGCCTGCCTCGGACTCCCAAACTGCTGGGATTACAGGCATGAGCCACCGCATCCTGCAGCCTGGTGTCTTTCTCATACCATCTTGCCCTCAGGAAAAGGGGCACACTCAGGTTCTGGTCAGAACCCTCCTCCTAGCCTCCATTCTGGCCTTGACCTCATTCTCTACAGCTATAAAAGTAATAAGTTGAATAATACTCTGAACAGAGAGATCCTGCAGCTCTGAGTTTTCATGGTTCCAAGAGCACAAATGAAATAAGAGCATCACCTAAATGTTATAGGAACATGACACTCGACTGTTGTCTAGCCTGTGTGTGTGCATGCGTGTTTTAGTATTCTGGGAAGATGAGAATTACAGTGAATGTGCTTCCAAGCAATGATGAACAATAAAACTGGGTGCAATATGGCTGACCATCTCTACGGCAACCTCTGTTGACCTGTGTATGCATGTTTTACTTATTTTAGTACACCACACTTTAAAATATAAATGATCTTATGTTGATGATCATGCATTTGTGACCATCAGTTATTTGTGACTGTGACAACTTGGCTATTTTTTTTGCTCTGGAATCTTAAAAAAAAGCTGTGGAGGAGTTTGGGGGAGAAGACACCAGGAGAGAGATGCCTCATTTTAACCTTTTCTGGAACAAAGAGGTGATTACTTCAGAAAAAGATGACTTCAGTATCTACTTCCTCCCACCACCCCCATGAGCTTTTCATGGTGATGTAGAAATACCTCAGTTGGCCCTGTCCTTTAAGCACTGACATTAGGCTGGCACTTCTGCTCTGTCACCCAGGCAGGACCACCAGGGCACGATCACAGCTCACTGCAGCCTCCATCTCCCAGGCTTAAAGGATCCTCCCACCTCAGCCTCCTGAGTAGCTGGGACTGCAAGCATGCACCACCTTGCCTGGCCAATTTTTAAATATTTTATAGAGATGGAGTCTCACTACTTTGCCCAGGCTGGTCTTGAACTCTTGGGCTCAAGTTTCCCACTTTCACCTCCCAAAATGCTAGGATTGCAGGCATGAGCCACTGCACCTGACCATCTTCTGTATTTAAATGAGTCTGGGGGAATCTTTTTGGTGAAAGGCTCTGTTGTCTTATGCTTATTTGGGACAACTCTTTGAGGGCCTCAGTTGCTAATGTCTCATCATGGTAATTTAAGAACTGCTATGAAGCATCTTCAACAGCAGTTTAATCATCATTAAACCGGATGGCCACGCAAACTCTTACATGGCAAATCTGAGGTGTCCTGAGGTCACAACTAAGACAGTGAGTTATGGATTTAGACCATGGCTGGGTGCCATGACTCATGACTGTAATCCTGATGATTTGGGAGACCAAGGTGGGTGGATCGCTTGAGGCTGGGAGTTCAAGAACAGCCTTGCTATGTTAGCAAGACTCCATCTCTACAAATAATTTGTTTTACAAATTAGCCAGGTGTAGTGACACTTTCCTGTGGTCCCAGCTACCCAGGAGGCTGAGGTGGGAGAATTAGTGCTTGAGCCCGGGAGGTTAATGCTGCAGTGAGACAAGGTTGCACCACTGCACTCCAACCTGGGTGACAGAGCAGGACTCTGTCTCTTAAAAAAACATTAGATTCAGCCACAACATCTGCAAGGCAGCAGCATTTGAGAAGTCGCTTCTCTCTGTGGTCTGGTATTGGTTTTCATCCTGGTATTAGAAATGCATCAGTGCTCCTAGGGAAGTAGCAAACATCTCTGGCAACTGCCCCATGTACTGTGAAAATGCACATTATAAGAAAGAGCCAGACAGGGCCTGAGTCACTCCTTGACCCATGGGCTGTGATAAAGGTGTCATGGTGGCCACAGGAAGCATGATTGTTTTCTCCTTGTACATTGCAGAGGACTGGAGGTTGAAGACGTGACTTGTGCTGTTGTCCTAGAAGCTGGCACTTTCTCAGGGACTCTTTTCTTGTGATACCTGAACAACCACCCAGAAAATGCGAATTGGTTACTCTCCAAAACTATTGTGAAAAAGCAATGCTTTGGGCTTGAATGCTCCATCACAGTTTCCATCTCATCAAGAAACCCTAGGCCAAGCTTGTGCAATCCTCGGCTGGCAGGCTGCATGTGACCCAGGACAGCTTTAAGTGCAGCCCAATACAAATGTGTAAACTTTCTTAAAACATTCTGAGATTTTTTTGCATTTTTTTAAAGCTCATCAGCTATCATTAGTGTTAGTGTATTTTATGTGTGGACCAAGACAATTCTTCCAATGTGGCCCAGGAAAGCCAAAATATTGGCCAGCCCTACCCAGGCTTTTCCAATTTAGCCCTTCCACGTTTCCCACAGCAGGCCAGTCTGTCACACCAGTCTCAATGGCCAGCAGGGCTTTTCCTCACAGACTGACAGCTGTGGTCGCTAAAGTGTTCAAAAGTGATGTTAACATATTCAAGACTCTTTCTTAAGGCTTGAGGGTTCCAGCAAACATCTCTGCCATCTGTCTGCCTGCTTTCCTGCTGTTTCTGTTAATCCTGAAATTCTGACATCATATCCCATAGTCAAAGCAACTGACTTCTGTGGCTACTAGAACTTTCTTTTTTTTCTTCTTCTTTCTTTTCTTTTTTCTTCTCTCTCTCTCTCTCTTTTTTTTTTTTTTGTAAGACAGGGTTTCATCATGTTGCCCAGGCTTGTCTTGAACTCCTGAACTCAGGAAATCCACCTGCCTTGGCATCCTAAAGTTCTAGGGTTACCAGTGCCGGCCACTGAGCTTGGGCCACTACTAGAACTTCCTTCCTGCTTTTCCCACTCTGCATTTCATGCTGCTATGGATGAAACTCAGCTTCTTATTTCTAGGCACTCTCAGAGTAAGAATCCATGGGAGGCTTTGATTCTCAGAGCATATAACCCCATCTTTCCTCTAGTTCTGACGTATTTTTCTGTGCCGTTGTTACTGTGGTTATACCCAGAGAAGTAGCATTATGTTTGCATTCCTAAAAATTCCTACATTTCCCCACAAAGAGATTTCACCATGGTTGTCTATTTTAACAGACAACATGTACATACATTCATTTTCTGAGTGCTTGAAAATAATTTTCAGCTTCTGATCTGCTATATTGTTCTTCCCAGCTACAGTTTTTGGAAGTACAGCAGAATAACTTGCTACTCTTTTGAAGGTCATAATAATAAAACAAAACACACCCTTTTCTATCATCACCCCAAAAGCCTTAATGCATGCAACAAAGATTGTGAAATGGTCAGAGAATAGTTTGTCATACAGAAAGGATGTCTTTGTTTTTTGGCAAAAAGCTGGAACATGAACACCTACAGCACAACAGGATTGTGACTTCCTTCCTTCCTTCCTTCCTTCCTTCCTTCCTTTCCTTCCTTCCTTCCCTGCCTCCCTCCCTCCCTCTTTCCTCTCTCTCTCTCTCTCCCCTCCCCCCAGCCCCCAGGCTGGAGTGCAGTGGCACAATCACCGCTCACTGCAACCTCCACTCTCGGGTTCAAGCAGTTTTCCTGCCTCAGCCTTCTGAGTAGCTAAGACTGCAGGTGTGTGTCACTGCAACCAGCTAATTTTTGTATTTTTAGCAGAGACAGGGTTTCACCATGTTGGCCAGGCTGGTCTTGAACTCCTGACCTCAGGTGATCCACCCACCTCGGTCTCCCAAAGTGCTGGGATTATAGGCGTGAGCCACTGCGCCCAGCCTTGACCTGCTTTCTTAATGTGAAACAGTTTAAATTACTTTCAACTTTAGTGTTAAATGGATTTTTTTGGCTTTCAAATCTTTGAAAAGTTAACAATCCAAATGTGGCATGAGTGGTATTATTTTAGTAGTTAGATGAATGAGCTACCAGATCCCAGTATTTCCCATTTTACCAAATAAAAGGGCATCCTGTAGAATTCTGCTAAACCAAGACAGGCCTTTCCACTGAGCAGTAGTGACAAAGGTGTCTAAATATGTGAACTAGTGGCATTTAAAAAATTTAATAATATTATAATAGAAAGATGGTCCCTCTACATTGCCCAGCCTGGTCTTGAACTTCTGGCCTCAAGTGATCCTTCAGCCTTGCCTCTCAAAATGCTGGGATTATAGGTGTGAGCCACTATGACTGATGGTGGCATTTTTGTCTTCTTCAAGGAAAACATTAAAAGATGGGTTGGATAACTTTGTGAAAATTTTTGTTTCTTAATTACTATTTTGGAAGCGTTTGAGAGAGAGATTGAATGACTTTCTATGAAATGCCAAGACCAGCTGCTCTGAGAGATGATGAGAGAGAGGCCACTAAGGAAAGTCAGGAAAGCAGACGGACACCTGAGGGATTACAACCCTCATCTGCTGGGCGTTAATCAAATCTGCAGTGAATATGATTTACCTTATTAGTGTTAGAGTGCAGTTGCAGCATTTTTATAAATGTTTAAGCTGAACTTTTGAAGATTTAGATTTCATTAAGTAGTACAGTATATCAACATGATTTGGCCAGACATAGTGGCTCACACCTATAATTCCAGCAATTTTTGACAGATCGCTTGAGCCTAGGAGTTTGAGACCAGCCTGGGCAACATAGCAAAACCCCATCTCTGCTAAAAATAGAAGAATTAGTCTGGTGTGGTGGTCCAGGCCTGTAGTTCCAGCTGCTCAGGAGGCTGAGCTGGGAGAATCACTTGAGCCAGGGAGGTTGAGTCTACAGTGAGCCAAGATTATGCCCCTTCACTGCAGCCAGTGAAAAGAGCGAGACCGTATTTTAATATTTCCTTATAAAATGCATTTTCGGGATCAATTCTACATATTACAATTGCTCCAAACATTTTCTTGGGGAAAATGGTGTGAGGTGTGTTATATGGCTTCTGTACTTCCATGTATAGACCTATATTGCTAAGTGTATAGATATTTTCTGAAAGTCTGCGGTTCCTAGAAATCTAAGTTTTAGGAAAGCATTTGTGCTCCATTTCTTCTTTATTTTTGCTTATGGAATTAGGATTTTCTTGCTGCAAGTAACAGAGTATTTGACCTGCAGTGTCCAATATAATAGAAATTTGTTTTTTTCAATATCAAGGAGTCCACTGTTGTTTTAATGGCTCAACAATGTCAAGCTTCTGGGCCAATTTTGTAAGGATTTTCATAGCTTACACCTGGTGCCCAAGAGCTTTGACACTGGATTCCAAATGACAATGTCCAATGCAGCAACAGCGGAGTGAAGATTTATCCAGAAGAAGAGTTTATCCCCAAAATGCCCTGGAAGACACTTTCCTGTATGTCTCATTGGCCGTGATTGGGTCACATGCCCATGTCCTAACAATTACTGGTTGGCTTGCAAAGTGAGTCTCTGTTGCTTAAAGCTTTTGTAATAGAAAGACAGCTGCACCAGTAAGGAAGAAAGGAGATGAAAGGGCTTCATAAGAAACCCACTCTCGCATCTAGTGCTCTCATTTTTGAGATTAGGAGAGTGATTATGCACTATTGCATAATCAATGGCTCAAATGCAGATTTCTCTCCATCAAAGAGCATCTCTTTACTCTCACAGAGAGAAGAAATGCTGTGTATAAGTGATGTACTGAGAGAAAAAAAGAGAAAAAGCATGTGTCATTTATAAAATGAACACCAGCATGCTAGAAAGCATTTCGAGGAAAGTAGTGGTATAACTTTGTGCCCTATGCTTCTGAGAGAGTATGTTCCATGTAGATTAAACTCATGTTTGCTTTTCTCCTTTCCTTCCTGTTTACCTGGGTGCCCCATAACGTTCTAGCAGTGGCCTTTGAATAGCTCTGGTACGACACACTCTCACTTGAGTTATAGACACGGCCCTTCCTAAAAAGGCTTTCCCCCACTGAGTCCACTGCACACACCCATTACCTTCTGGTAGCACCTGTGTGTGGCAGGGGCACTGGACATTAGTTGAAGCATGTCTCATGTAATTTCCCCCAGAGAGATATGCATTTGTATAGAATAAAACTATTTCACCAACCCTTGCAGGGAAAGGTGTTCTGGGCTGGGAGAGACAGGAAGTCTTTGGGGGTTCCAGTCCTTCTGCTCATTCCTGGCATCACAGGGATTAAGATCATGCCTGTTATGTTCCCTCCAGAGATGAAGTCTGGTGAGTCTTCATCAACTAGTCTCTGGGTCAGTCTTAAAAATGTTGGAAGATTTCTTTCTTGCTATTAGACTCTACCTTTCTTGCCTGCTATAGCCATAGCTAGTTTCCCAATGACCAAGTTTGGGCTAAATTATAAATCACTTACAATAGGTAAATATAGAGTAGTGGAAGATTTTTTTTAAAAACACAAGCTCCACTTAATCACCTTGCAGGCTCAGGTGGCTTGTGCCCCTGCCTGAGGCACCTGGTGGGACAGGCACTCACCACTGGGGCTTCTCTCCTGGTATCTTATCTTGCAAGGTTGAATTTCCCAACAGGTGTGCTGTGCATTCATCCTGAGCCAGCTGTTTTTATGCCAAACCTATTTATGGTACTGCTCTTTGTCATTATAATTATGTGGTACAATGAAATATTCTAAAAATGAATGAAATATTTTAAAAGAGTTAGTGTGACTATATAATAATAGCAAAAAATGAAAATCACTGCCAAATTAGCTGTAAGCAAGATGACTGTAAATAATGTGGGATTTTTTTTTTTTTTTTTTTTTTAGAGTAGAAGGAGCATGCACAAAGATAGACTTCATGGGTCTTAAGTTCTTGCCTTATTCTATAGTAACCAAAACCTTGAAGTTTTAGATGATCATTAAGAGTTGTTTTTTGCCAAAAAAAAGTCTCTGTTGCCTGTAGAACAAGATTCAAAAGGGAGAGTTTTAGCTCTACAGCTAAAGCTTGGAAATTAATATATATTTCCATTTTTCTGAATTAAAATAAACTGGTTAAAAAGCACTTTTTGAATTGTTTTCCTCTTTAACTGATATTTTTAAATTAAATTTTAAAAGTTGAGAGTTTTTGCTGTATCCCTTTCTTTATACCTGACATTTTTCTGTTTGAGGATGCCTTGGGATCTGGCAGCGAATGCCAGACAAGATCCTCCCTGGCTGAACTGTATAGACACCAGCTCCTGTCTCCCAGTCCATTGCAGAGAAGGCAGGTCCAGGTGTGGGCGGGAGCAGGTGATGTGTTCTATGGATCCTGGACACCATGGCAACCCTGGGTCAACTGGTAGGCCCAGTGGGAACACCCAGTCCTACTTTGTTCAGTTCAAGGCCTGGAGCACTTCATTACCTGCAGAGATGCCAGTGTGTCCCCATGCTTGCTCTGACCAAAAACTCAGCCAGTCTTGCTTAGGCTTAGGATTTCACAAATGGAGCTCCCTCACCCAGCAAATCAAAGGCTGACCTGTTTCGAAAAAGTTATGGAAGGGCTTTGAGTTTGTAAACAAATTTTTCTTCTCTGAAACTCTCCGTATAATTATGAACATTTCCTATTTGTAAGTTCTCCTAACAGTGAGGATTTAGTTTTGTTGTTTCCTTTTGATTTTTAAAAGCTCCTGTATACCCAGTTCCTATACCATTTTTCCCTATGCACTCTGGCATGTGTACACCAACATGCACTTTACACTTTACATATCTACTATTTTTACTCGGTCTAAAACTAACTGATTTTAACCTGACACCAAAGTTTTCAAACTCTACTATGAATTATTACATAATTTTATAAATATATTTCAATTATACCTACATTTGGCTAACAATATAACTTTAAATAAGTCCCTGCAAACCATGGTTTTCATGCAATTCAGTCAAACTGAGGGTAAATGCTACAATACTGTTGGGAAGACATATGTGTTCAGTGATGTGTGTATCAGTGTTGGGGGGGTCCTGTGAAGATGAAGGGCAGTAACATTGTTTCTTGACAACACTCACTACTCTGATAAAAACGAGACATTATTACAGTGATTTCTGCCTAACTGGATGTTACATGCTTGGCTTCTCCAAGCGGTGACATTTGCTTGTCACATCAATGATCCAAGTTCAAATCATATTTTCTGTGTGACAGCAGTAGGCTGTCATGGGTGAAATGAAACTTGTCAGTTTCAGGCACAAGAGCAAGTGCTGATTTTTAACACTGACACTGTCAGAATTAAGACTGTCATTTCTAGGAATGAGAATGAAAATAAATATATAATTAAATCTGTCAAATACGTGTTGGTTATTAAATTTGTGTGACCAGTTAGAGATACATTATTTTTGGGACCCTAGTGTGTAACAGCAATGAGAGGTGGCCCATCTTTACTGGAGTCCTCATTCCTCAAAAGAGGCTTCTACAGTGGCTGGGACTTAGGCTGTAAAAAGCTGGCTCTTACCAAGCTTTGTGGTCTAAAGGAGGAATGATTTAGAGTCCTCATAACTTTATTTTTTTCAAGCCATCCCTAACTTATCTACTTGATATCTATGAGACAATATAAAAATAAAAAACTATAGAAATAACTGTAATTTTAAATACGTGTATTTAATTTATATGTTTAAAAATACATGCAACTGCAAAATATGAATTTACAGGGTTTTCAATTTTTTCTTTACTTTTTTTTTTTGAGATGGAGTCTCACTCTGTCGCCTAGACTGGAGCGCAATGGTGTGAACTCAGCTCACTGTAACCTCTGCCTGCTGGGTTCAAGCGATTCTCCTGCCTCAGCCTCCTGTGTAGCTGGGATTACAGGCACACACCACCATGCCTGGCTAATTTTTGTATTTTTAGTAGAGATGGGGTTTCACCATGTTGGTCAGGCTGGTCTCAAACTCCTGACCTCATGATCCACCCACCTTGGCCTCCCAAAGTGCTGGGATTACAGGTGTGAGCCACCATGCCCAGCCAGAGTTTTCAATTAATGAAGTATATGTATGGAGGAGTGAATCATGACATTGATGAATGAGTCTTTACTGAGTGCTGTTTTCTGATAGAAAACATTTATGTCTTTTATTGGGTTTTAATATAATTTGAGTGTTATTAATAGCTCCAAGCATGCAAATTATACTTTCAAGCAGTCACAAAAGGATAGGGGACCTTCAATCTTCAGTGGTTCGTTTATTCATTCATTAAGTATGGATTGAGTGCCAGCTATGTACATGCTCTCTTCTAGGTTCTGGGAATACAGTAGTGAGCAAAACAAAGTCTTGCCCTCAGGAACTTTATATTCCGGTGTGTTTGGGAGGGAGACAGGAACAAACAAGTCAACGTACATGTGATGCTAGTAAATGCTCTGAAGTAAAATAGAGCAGATGAAAAGGACAATGAGTGCCAGGGTAGGAGTGGCCATTCTAGTATTCTACATATGGTGGCCAACAAAGACCTCATTACTACCATGACATTGGAGGAGAGACCTGCAAAAACTGAGAGGCCAGCTATGCAGATAAGTTGAGGAAGAGTATTCCAGAAAGGGAAGTCAGAACCTGCACAGGCCCTGAGGCATTATATGTTCAGCAAATTCAAGGTACCCCATGAAGGGCCATAGCTTCAGCGTTGTGAATGAAGGGGAGACAGAAGACAGAGGTGAAGTGTGTGGGGTTGGGGACTAGATCTTGTATTGTCTTATGAATGAATGTAAGGATTTGGGCTTTTACTCAAGGTGAAATGGAATCATTTGAGGTGTTTGGAACCAAGGAGTGGTACGAACTGTCTTATGTCTTTAAAGGATCATGCTGGCTGTGTTGAGAATACACTCTAGGCAACAGGGACAAGGGGAAAATGTTATAGAAAGACCAGCAAGGAAGCTACTGCCCTAATAAAGACAAGATAATGGCAGAGAAAGATGGTGATAAATGGCTGTTGTATGCACATATCTTGAATGTGGAACTCATGGGATATTCTGCTGGGTAAGCTGTAGGATGAAAAGAGTCAAGGTTGACTTCAAGGATTTTGGTCTGAGGAAGTAAAGGACAAACCTGTTTGCTGGAGAGAAATACGGTGGGTGAAGCATGCTTGCAAGATCAAAGTGGGAGAGACCAGAAGTCTGAGAAGATGTTAGATATTCAGAAAGAGATGCTACATAGTCAGTGGGATATAAGAGTTTCACATACAGGGGAGAGGTTAGGATTGGGGATGGTACAACTGATGTTTGAAGCCATGACAAAGGAATAATGGGGAGGAAGCTCTTTAGAAAAAAATCACATCTGTGGGTTAGAAATGATGACATGGTCTTCTAATTGAGTCTTTAATGCCGTTTCTATGTAAAGCCAACACTGAGAATTTACCACTTTAAACAGTTCTAGTAGAGTGATGGTAGTGTGCTCTTAAATGTCTGCTGTCAGGAACTCAATCCATTCATGGCAAGCATCACATGTACTTAGAATAACTAGCAATATACAATCTGTAATAATGGAACAGAATCAAGGAAAGCAGCCTGAGTAGAGGGTGAAGAGTCATTAGCTCCTGTTCCCACCAGCTAAGCTTGATTTAGTCCAAACGCACAGTCAGTTCTTTGATGAATTTTCCTGTTTATACTTTTTTTGTTTGTTCTTTTTGTCATGTCATAATTTGCCTCAATTACAGCATGATAACACTTGTAAATAAAGGTATACTCATCTTCCTAATTCAACTTGAAATGTGTTTATTCTTTTTTAACCTCTCTTAGCATTTAACATTATTTCTTAAAAATAAGAAAACGTGATATTAAGCTACATACACCATGCACAAAGCACCTGGCTAGATGGTATTCAACAAAATGTGCACATAGATTAAAAACTGAGAAAACATCTACAAGATATTCCAAAATCTGACAATTTACACAGCGTATAATAAGAACACAATTTAGTATTAGTGATTTTAATATTATGGATGGTGAGATGGTTGGCTCTGTGTCGCCACCCAAATCTCATCTTGAATTCTAATCCCTATAATCCCCATAATCCCCACATGTTAAAGGAGAGACATGTGGCGGTAATTGAACCATGGGGGCAGTTTCCCTCATACTGTTCTTGTGACAGTGAGTTACTTCTCACGACAACTGATGGTTTTATAAAAGGCTCTCCCCACTTCGTTCAGCACTTCTCCTTTCTGCTGCCTTGTAAAGAAGGTGCCTTGATTCCCCTTCGCCTTCTGCCATGATAGTAAGTTTCCTGAGGGCTTCCCAACGATGCTGAACTGTGAGTCAATTAAACCTCTTTATAAATTACCCAGTCTCTGGCAGTTCTTTATAGCAGTATGAAAATGAACTAATAAAGATGGATTTTAAAATCTGTGTAATAAGTGGACATTTTGATTTTCTCTAACAGTCGATTACATGCAAGTAGATTTGTAAGAGTTTTATGTTTTTTTCTTGGTACTCCAAGATTAAGATTAAGTTCCAGGTTCAGCTTTATGTTGCAGAAGAACATATAAAGCAGGGGAAATACTGAAAGACTTATGGTATCAACACAAATATGCCATTGCCCAAAATGTGTTTGTGTAGACTAAAGGTTGCATTGTAAACTGGATGTTACGGTATTCCTGTTGAATTGCAGAGCAACGCAGGGTGCCAGAGGGAAACCAGAAAAAAAACCCTGGGTTTTAAATGTTGTCCTTCCACTGACAAACTCTATGACCTTGGACATCTTATACCTTAAAAGCTGGACACAAAGAGAATCTCAAACATCATGCACAGGGCAGGGTACATAATGGGTTCTGTTAAAAAAAATAGCTGTTATTGCCGGGCGAGGTGGCTCATGCTTGTAATCCCAGCACTTTGAGAGGCTGAGGCGGATGGATCACCTAATGTCAGGTGTTTAAGACAAGCCTGACCAACATGGCGAAACCCCGTCTCTAGTAAAAATTCAAAAATTAGCCGGGCGCAGTGGCGGGCGCCTGTAGTCCCAGCTACTCGGGAGGCTGAGGCAGGAGAATGGCGTAAACCCGGGAGGCGGAGCTTGCAGTGAGCCGAGATCCGCCACTGCGCTCCAGCCTGGGCTACAGAGCGAGACTCCGTCTCAAAAAAAAAAAAAAAAAAAAAAATTAGCCAGTCATGGTGACACACGCCTGTAATCCCATTTACTTGGGAGGCTGAGGCAGGAGAATTGGTTGAATCCGGGAGGCGGAGGTTGTAGTGAGCCGAGATTTTACCACTGCACTCCAGCCTGGGCAATGCAGTGGATGCCGTCTCACCAAAAAAAAAAAAAAAAAAAAAAAAAAAGCTGTTATTACAGTTGGTCATTTAAATTGAAAGCGCCAGGTAACAGAGACTGCTGAATTGAGACACACATGGTAACAACATGAGACAACAAATAGAAATGTCATGTTCTAAGAGGGGTGCCCCATAAAGACAGATTTTAAATGTGATGCATACCGGTCACATTATGTCTTGGGTGCACAGACATGAACCGTGTAACTTCTATAAATGATCAACCATTTTTTTACACCATTTTTCCATAGCATTTGTTATAGAAATATGTTTCTAAGTAAAGTCAGTTTGTCTTAGATCTAAAGAAACTTGTTCTAGGGAAAGTCATTAAAATCTTTTCTAAAATCAAAACAAACTTCCAAAATAATTTTCCATGCTCTGAAACTAAGGGCCAAGTAAATCATGCAACAACTTTTCAGTAGCTCCAAACTCTGAATAGTCACTGCACTGTGTTAAAGCAATCCTGTCCCTCACAATGGTATTCAGGTATTAAATGGTATTGAGGTATTCAGGTATTAAAATCTGAATCGAAGTTGCCTCCTTAGTGTGGGAGGCAGCGCATCAGTCTCATAAAATCTTAATTTGAAAATTTCTTTACCACAATATTGTTTAACATTGCAACAACTATTATTTCAGGAAGGCAATTTGCAGGACGCATTTGAAATATATTACTCTAGAGAAAAGAAGAAATAATTTGAGGAATGGCAAAGTAAAAGTAAAATGATTTCTTTCATATATGGTGAGAAGAGTCGTATACACACATACATGCTTCTAATATATGATAGAGAAGTATCTAATTTAATCTGGGAGCATAGTAAAGTGACAGGTTCTGTTCTTAGGAGACACCTCCTGCCTGTAGGTGGAATACATTAGTCCGTCTGTCCTCCATCTCTAACTATGCAGGTATGTCTTGTTCATTGATTGGCTACACAACAAATAATCTGATCTGCCTCATCAACAATTCCTACTGTTTACAGCAGGTGTCAGTGCTTTATGAAGTGACACATGCTTCTTTCAAACAAACAATAATTGGTTTTGAAGTCATTCCAAACTTATGGAATAGTTACAAGGAAAGTTACAAAATGTACAAAGTACCTTTATTAGATTCACCAACATTATACATTTTGCCATATTTACTCTTCCAATCTCTCTCTCTGTATGTGTGCATGTGTGTGTGTGTATCCCTCTTTCTCTCTCTGTGTCTCACTCTTTCTCTCTCTCACTCTCTCTCTATCCCTTTCTGTCTCCCTCTCTCTGTCTCTCTCCAACCAATACTTTAATGTTATTGTCTCAGAAGAAAATCAATCTCTTACAATAACTGTACTACAACTTTCAAATTCACAAAATGTGATTTAATGCCTTAATCACATGGCAGCCTACCACATTTCAAATGTTGCCAGAGGTTCCAACATGCTGAATTTCTGTTTATGCTGAATTCATCTCTATGCTATATTTTTCTTGATGCTACATTTATTTTTATGCTATATCTCTCTTTATGTTATATTTTTCTTTATGCTATATTTCTCTCTATGCTATGTTTTCCTTTATGCGATATTTCTCTGTCTGCCATATTTATTTTTCTCCTGGCCAAGGATCCATCCCAGGCTCACACATGGAATTGGGT
Source organism: Pongo abelii (assembly GCF_028885655.2). Taxonomy (NCBI): domain Eukaryota; kingdom Metazoa; phylum Chordata; class Mammalia; order Primates; family Hominidae; genus Pongo; species Pongo abelii. Next base: position 35,294,521 of record NC_072003.2, read on the forward strand.
GGTTCTGCCACCCTGGTCTTCTTCGATCTGGGATGTTATTTATCTCTTCTTTATCTTTCACAGCATGAATATTTGTGAAGAGTGCAGGCTATTGCATGTGCCTCTTGAACTGAAGTTGCACCCCAGGACAATGTCACCCCACAACCTTAAATTCCTATGATTTATTCCTTCCTGGGAATTTCATTGCCATAACAAGGGCTGGACTCTCTACTTCCACTTCACAAAAGAAAAGCCGTGTTGACTCTTAAGAAGCACAAAAAGTGGCAGGAGAGAGCTGCTGAGATGTTTCAAAAATGCATGTCTGGCCCTTGAATTTGGAGATAGTTATGGAGAGAATGATGCGTAATTGTGGAGGTTAAATATTTTTTTTTTTTGTATCAGCCTTACCCAAGTCTACCTATCAGAGCAATGGGCACAAGCATGCATACCCCAAATTAAGCCAGAGAGGAATGAAGCCAGCCCGTGGGGAAGAGGCAGAGGAATGAAGGCACGGCCAGACCAATGAGGGAGGATGGATGTCCTTGGTCATTATCCATGGAAGACATCCCCTCTAGCCTCAGAGGAAGTGCTAATGTCAAGTCAAAAGCACTGTTTAGGAGTGCTGGCCAGGCACAGTGGTTCTGCCTGTTATCCCAGTACTTTGGGAGGCCGAGGAGGGCGGATGACCTGTGGTGGGGAATTCGAGACCAGACTGGCCAACATGGTGAAACCCTGTCTCTACTAAAAATATAAAAATTAGCCAGGTGTGGTGATGGGTGCCTGTAATCCCAGTTACTCGGGAGGCTGAGGTTGGAGAATCACTTGAACCTGCCTGGGCAACAGAGCGAGAATCCATCTCAAAAAAAAAAGAAAAAAAGAGAAGGTACACCTTTGGCAGGAACTAAGAAAGTTACTCATTTTTAGTGGTTCCCTGACTGCTGCTTTGGGCGGTTCTACTGAGGATCAGGGAAACAAACTCATGCATTATGAATGGTCCTTTCCCTCGGAATGCCAAGGACGAAACTGCCAAATTTTTATTTACATTTCAAAAGGAAATGATTATTATCTTAATAATAGGTGCAATGTTTTCTTATTTTCAAACAAGGTTCTTGATGTTGAATTAAAATAGATTTTATGGTAATTTCTTATTACAAAGCAATACATGCATAGAAAAAGATGGAAAATGCAAAAAAATGGAATATATTTTAACATCTATATTTTAATATATTTACTATATTCTATATTTCTACAATTCATAAAAATTACAGTTAACATCTCAGCATATCACCTTTCTTTTTCTACATACATGTGAATGTAATTTTTATTCAAATATGACAAAATACTGTATCACTGTTTTTGTTCCCTTTTTTCATTTTACATATTCTGAATTTTTTTCTATGTTAATAAACATTCTTCAGAATGCTTTTTCTGGCTGAAGAGTTTTCTATTTTGTAACTCTGCCACAATTAACTTAATCTGTCTTTTTTTGTTGGGAATTTAGAATATTTCTGGTTTTTGTTAATGGTATAACAGAAATTGCAATAAATATACTGTAACTAGTGTTTTCTATATCCCTGGAATTATTTTTGTGGTACTTTTGACAATATAATTTATGAGTCAAGAGTTAAAGGAAAACATTGAGAAGATCATAGTATTTATATCTAACTTGACCTATGTATATAAAAACATTTTAAACAATGGAGTTATTCTTCTTGTAGGCCAACATCATTTTAATAGACATCTTTGTTTTGGTATGTTTTTGTATTTTTCTTAACTTTTCTTAAAATAACCTAACTTTTGTCTCCAGATGCCAGCAACTTCTGTGTGCCTTGCAGAGCCAAATAATATTCTTTTTTTTAATAATGTTAAAACGTTTATTTTATGACTTGTCTTTTTACAAGTGAAGAAAAACTTGTGAAAATTTTGTTTTTTCATTAGCATACTAGCTTAAATCTTTGTTTTTGTTTTTTTTTTTCCAAAGGCAATGTCCTACTCTGTACTGTCTCAATAACTCCCTGTGATTTCTACAAATGCAGAAGGCTGACTCTTTCCATGATATCTTCCACTGCTCCACCTCTGACCACACAGCCTCTCCCATTTCTTCCAGTTCCCCACTTGCAGTAAGTAAATCTCCCCTTTGTGATTTGCTGTCTTTCCCCTTCCTCTGAGGCCAGAAGGTACACAGATTCCTGAAGTGCAGCTTCAACCTCAATCTGGCTAATCACAGTGTTTTTCTCAATTAGGATAGGTCCTTGCTCAGAATGTTTCAATTGCAGCTGCTGAGAGAACACAGTTATGGGCCTGGGGGGAAACAAACTGGCAGCATTTCTTTCTTAGAACCATGTCTCAGGGACCACAATCCACATGCACAGAATCACTCCAAGACTCAGCTGCTGAGTATCTGTTTCTCCTTCACTACTAGTGAGTGCTCAAGACTCAGGTGAACGGTGGGAAGAGGTAGGATTTTCTTCATAGTGTCTGTGATTCTCTCATAATTTTATTTTTACTTCTCACTGAATTATGACTAATTAGTAAGAATTTCCAGATGAAATATAAATGTTAATATTATGAGCACACAAATTTACATACTCATGTAATGAAATTTGTGATTTTATAATATCACATTTGAATTGAAGCTTTACTAGGCTATTTTTGATTACGATAAATTAGTATAACAAAGTATTTTATGTATTTATGAAGAATTCTATCTTTCAACACACAACAAATGGAACTAATTTAGAATAATTTAATCATATATCTTTTTTATGGTTTAGAGATACTTCAATATATTTTAATACTTTAGCACTATTTAAATAATGATGTCATAGCATAAAATATTTTCAACATTTCACAATACCAATAAATTAGCAGATGACCATAAAACATTATGTTTTATTGGATTATAGTAATTGCTACCAGAAGGATTTTTTTCTTGATAACACAAACTATCTGGCACCATCATTTTTTTGTTATATATTAAAACTCAGTAGTGTGAGTGACCAACTTACATGAATAGAGGCTGGTAATATCCAGTACAATTTCAAATATTTCTTTAAATTTAGTTTGATATTTAGATTTTCTAAATGATCTGAAACATACAAGATGTGTGTATTCACTTGTATAAGATTAGTTAGGAGAGAATAATAATTTGTGAAATCTTCTAAATTTAGTATCTCAAGTGACAAGTAATTTTTAACTCAATTGTTGAAATTCATAATTAACATTTTGTGTATTTAATAAGGTTAATGCCTTTTAGTGTCTATGTTTCTTTAAAATGAAAGACAGAGAGAATGAAAACAAGACACTGTTGCAAACAGAAGAAACAAAACGACAATGACAGAAGTTGTCCATTTTTTACTCACAAGGGCATGAAAGCCTTAAGAAATTTGATCAGTAGCAAACTTTTCTATATCTGTACCATGAGAGAATTTTAAGTTTTTCTTAAACGAGTTCATGTTAAAAGCCTTGTACTTCATGTAGAAGAGGGAAGATGTCTGAAAAGATGGGTCTTAATGGATCCTAATCATTCCTGATCAGGGTACCTGAGCAGAAAGACATGCCCTCCATTTCCTTCTTAATACAATATTTGACACAGTTAATATGAGTATAATTTTTCTGTTACTCTGATGCACAGGGATATGATGGTAAAATACCTTGAAAGCATTTAGGAAAAAAAGTCCTATATTTTGCTCAAAATTTTAGAGTTTGGTAATCAGAAAAATTGCACTGGCAGACATAATTTTATGATTTCCAAAAAGTTATAGCTCAGAATTAGTGATCGAGCCCCTCCCGGGTGGTTTTTTTGTTTCCTACCTCTGCAGTGACACTTTCTTCTCCCATATTTTTTTCTCAGATGAGATGAAAATAAAATGTCTTGAGATTGTGAATATCTGCACTTGTGAGCACTGTGCTACCATCTGCACTCTTTGCTAAGCTAAATTACAATAGAATAGTAGATGCATTCCAGTTTCATTTCTCAATGGTATCTGGAACTTGCCAAAATCATTCTTTTGTCATTTGTACAATACACAAACGATATTTATAAAATTGTTTTAGCTGGAAAAGGTGACTCCCTTTTCTGATGTTGCCAGCTGTGTTTGTCAGTTTACCAACTATTGCCAGTGAATAAAAAGACCTACTGCCCTGCCAACTAGGTCATGTGCAATTCTCATAATCACTTCATTCTTCATAATCATAGTTGATGGCCAGTAATATGTTTTAGGACACTGTTCATAGAATACGGTGAAATTGATGAGAATATGACACCTTTCATTATTAAACTAGTAAAAATAAAACAAGGTGTTATTTATTTTCTGATATGGATTTTTAAGCATAAATATATGTCAGGAAGAATGTAAAAAAACTATTAAAACATATCATTAAAAATACAATTCTAAATAGTACATATTAATATAATAATGAAAAGATAGATTTAATCAAACTTTATCTTGTCCAAAATAGCATATTCTGTAATGCAAAATAGTGACAGGTTTGTGAATGGCTTCTTTCTCTCATGACAATCTTTTCTTCTGATGTCTGATCAAGGCTGTTGACTTTATAATCAGCCTTTGGTTACTGGTCCATTGAAAGGTATTGTTTTCCCTAACATCCACGATTGTGCATATCCTTTGGGGCTTACAGTATTAAGAATATCCTGAGAGGAAAGTGAGAATAATGAAGATGAACTTTATGTGTATTATCTGTCTTCTGAGAGTGCTCAGGGGCTTCACCCTCAACCCAAAGGCAAGCTGATTGCCAGATCTCATAGTGAGTGCTGAGAATTGCTTTTAGATTTCTAAGTGTGTACTGCATCAAATAGGACCCGATTCTTACACTCAGATCAACCTATATGACCTCGTGGATTTTTTTCTTCTATTTAATTTCTCTCAGTGGTATACCATGTTTTCAGATCTCATAATTATTTTATGTTGGAATTGCCAGACTCAGCAAATAAAAATACAGAGCATACAGTTAAGTTTAATATTCAGAAAGAAAACAAATAACTTTTTAATATAACTATAAAATATTTAAACATTTGCATGTAGAATTCCTATGCATAACTATTATTACATATTACATATATATACTCACTTTTTATTTATGTGAAATTCATATTTAATACTCTTGTACTTTATCTGTTGATCTCAATCCATAAGAATCATAGTCCTCCTCGGTGTCCAGGCTCAGCACCAATGACCTAGAGTCCCATTGAGTAGAAGGTCACATGAGAGTCATTTACAGAGTAGGGGCATGAATGAAAAATGGTGAGAGGGATGTCTTAGGGGTAAAAAGAGAAAATATTAAAATTATTATTTATGTTACTTTTTCTATTACATTTATTCTCTCTCTTTGTTAGATAATCTACAATACCTGAAGAATAATAATAAAAAGATTCTGGTCCATAGTTATTAAATAATTCCATATGTGTTAGTGATTCATACTCAAATTTTGCTTTACTTGTACTGGATTGTGAACCTTATAATGTGAAGATCATTAAGACTTTCTGTCGATATTCTTCTGGTGTTTCTCCTGAATGCAATATGGCAACAGATTCAAACTGAGCTGGGGGTGCAGATGTATATTGTTGAGAACTATCAATTGGTTGGTTCTGTAAGTTGAAATAAATATGTCCCTTTAATAGATTAAGTGCTTGAATAAAAAGTAAAAATTATTTGCTGCAATTTTTTTGATAAACTCATACGCATCAAGTGGTCTCAGAGCCTTAGAGCAATGTCTACCTCAACCATTATTTTCTGAGTATGAGCCAAAAACACAGACTATCACATAATCTGCGTTGCCTTACATATTTACACTTAGGGACCAGTTAGTTTTAAGTGACCTTGAAAACAATTGAATACTTTTACATCTCAGAAGAAAAATAGAGTGCCTACAGATTTTGTTTCAGTATTATACAGCTGAATTTTTCTATACCAGTATTGAATTGATTTAATAAAATAATAATGCCAGCATCCAGAGCAAATAACAAGAGAACAATTTTTAAACTATTCAGTAAAATTTCAGAAAAATTATTTTGATACAGAGATCTTTCAATTAACATATGATGAAAATTCCCTTTACTATTGAAGAGCAAAGTGTTTTCGAAGGCATGGGAGGGTATTTCTGTATTAAGTGAAGGCTCAAGAAAAAGATCTTCACATAAGCATTTTAATGTAAAATTATGGATGCCATAAACTTGAGAAATGTGTTGTTCATTCCCTTGAAAATTGAAAGCAGGGTTTTTAGTAATTCCTTTCTGAGATGATGAGGGTTTAGATGAGGAGTACCATATTAAAACTAAGCTTCAAGAGAACCAGGACCATTTTGAAAAGATACAGTTAGTACAGCAATGTTCACATCCTAAACCCCAGATCCTGTGAATATCTTAGCTAATATGACAAAGGAAAATTAAGTACAGATGGTGTCAAGGTTAATAAGCATCTGACTTCATGACAGATTATCTTCATCATTAGCAGAAGCCTTATCTAATTAGAAGGGTACTTAAATATGAAACGGAGGCAATAAGAAAAGCATTAGAGTGATGGGATATTGGATTGATTCGCTGCAACTTTTTTCAAAAAAATTTTTGGTGATTCTTTTTCCATTAGCACAAAGTTTACCTCAGTTCAGTTGTAAAAACATCCATGATTTATTTTATATGCATGTTATTATGGGTGGTGAAAATTAAGCAAACAATACAGAAAGTAAAGAAATTCTTTTTGAGGAGTGAGCCACAGGTACTATATGAGTATAGATAATGTGCACCCTACATAGGTGTGATTGTGGATGTGTTGATATTTGATATATATATGAGTTATTTGTTATAAAATATAATACTCAGGCTGCATTTAAAATTTTTATGTGAGATAGTGAGGGTTAATCAAGATAAATGGGTAAAATTAAAATGGTAAGGTTGGTAATAATTTTGACTATACAGTAACAAACATTGATGATAAGAGGTCTATTGCTTTTTTTCAGTTATATAAAATATAATTCCTCTTCATCATTAAGATGACCATGTTCCACTTAAGGTACTGCTAACAACTGCCCTTCTTTTTCAAGCTGGTATTGGACTCACAGCCAACAACTTCCTCCTATTCTTCTGAATCTTCTCACTCCTTCAGGATCAGAGGCCTAAGCCCACGGACCTCATCACCTGTCACCTAGCCCTTGTCCACTTAGTGATGTCCCTCACTGTGGTCTTCTTGGCATCTCCAGACCTGTTTGAGTCACTGTATTTTCAGAGTGACTTCAAGTGTAAGACATTCTTCTACATGCACAGGGTGATGAGGAGCCTCTCCATCTGCACCACCTGCCTCCTGAGCATGCTCCAGGCTGTAGCCATCAGCCCTGGCACCTCCTGGTCTGCAAGGATTAAACAGAAGTTCACAGGTTACATCTTTCACTCCTTCTTCTTCCTATGGGTTCTCAGTTTGTCTCTCAGTAGTAACCTGCTCTCCTCCACTGTGGCTTCTTCTAATGGGACCAAGACCAATGTGCTAAGTATCAGCAAATACTTCCATAAGCTACATTATCAGGAGCTGTCTTTCATGCTGCCACTGCTTACGAATGTCTTCTTTGTAGCAATCATGCTGCTCTCAAGTGCATACATGGTAATTCTCCTGTCCAGGCATCAGAGACGATCCCAATACCTTCATAGAACCAACCTGTCTCCAAAAACCTCCCCAGAGAAAAGGGCCACCCAGACCATCCTCCTGCTGGTGAGTTGCTTTGTGGTCATGTACTGGGTGGACCTTATTATCTCATCCTCTTCAGCTCTATTATTGGCTTATGACTCAGTCATTGTGAGTGTCCAGAGGCTTGTGGGCAGTTTCTATTCCACTGTCAGCCTTTTCACACTTATTAGTTCTGATAAAAGAATAATCAAAATTTTGCATAATGTGTGATATAAATATAAATTTTTAATGAATTAATTATAAAATAGTCTGAAAAATAGATTGCTTTGACATTAGTTAAATTATCCAAGAAGTAGATGATTTGATATATAATCTAATGACACTTCTAATCTATCTAAATTCTTTTGAAACCTATGCTGCCAAAGTCTTAGTGGTTTCTTGAATTCAATGTCCACCCTTAGAGTCTCCTGTGTCTACAGGTTCTTTATCTTTAATTTTGATTCCCTAATTTTTCTATAAGACAACTTTTCTATCTTGAAGTGTACACTCAAGAAGCTCCTGTTGGTAAATAGGAGCTTTCTTTCTCTCTCTCCCTTTCTCTCTCTCTCTCTCTTTTTTTTTTTTTTTTTTACTTTTCCAGATAATTTAGTTTACCCTTATTTATTAAAAATATGCTAGCTATGTATCCAATTATAGGTTGAACAATACTTTTTTTCAGAACTGTTCATATTTATTTCTCAGTTTTCTGGGTCTATACGGGCTGTGGAGATTTTACTCTCACCTTGTAGGTTATCTCTCCTTCTCATGGCTTTTAATTGTCTTCATTCTATTTGGTGTTATGCAGTTTGACTGTTATTTTGTTAAATATCTTTCTTTATTGCTCTCTTTTAGACACAACACACTTCTGCATTTATGAGTTTATATCTGGTTTTTAATTTTAGAAATTTGAAAATAATTATTTTATTAGTGTGATTTATTATTTGTATGGACTTAAGTAAAATAATTGTGCTTTGTTCCTTCTTATTCTGTTACTTATATATGTATAATTACATTCATATTGCTATTATTTTGTTTCTCTTACTGTATTTGGCTATATTCATTCTGTTCAATAGTCCAATTCACTAATCCAGTTCACTAATCCTCTCGTCATCAACTCAGTCTAATTTAATATTTAACTCATACATTGTATATTAATATGATTTTAAATTATTCCATTTCTATTTGACTCTTTTCCAAATTTGCTTGTTTAGTTTTCTGATTATTTTGATATCTCCTTTTCCCCATTTGCTTAAAAATTTAAACATATTTTCAACATGCCTAGGTATTGTGATGCCTAATTTCTTCTGACCCCTTTACCTGATGGCTTGTTTTCTTCTGTTTTACAATTTTTAATTTGCTTCTCACACAAATAAAGATCTCACATTGAAACAAAATAGTATGGCTTGGCTTGTAATTTTTATTAAAAGCAGTAGTATATGTTGTATAAAGCAGTATATTGGGGGTAAATAGTTTTTAGGTTATTGATGAGCAGTTTTCCCTCAGATAGGCCTTAGAGTAGGGGTTTGTGGTCATGTAGATGAGAGGTAGACTGGGATTGAAATTTGTTATGGCAGTAATAACCTTCTGAGCACCAGGGAATTCAAATCCTTTTCAGGATACTTTGCCAATACCTCCCAGGTTTGCTGTGCCTTCCCTTCGTGCCTTTTATCAGAGATGGTCTCGTGCACAGCTGTATTTTACTGTTATTTTTACTCCTTTTTTTTTTTTTTTTGAGATGGAGTCTTGCTCTTGTCATCCAGCCTGAAGTGCAATGGCACAATCTTGCCTCACTGCAACCTCCCCCTCCCAGGTTCAAGTGATTCTCCTGCCTCAGCCTCCTGAGTAACTGGGATTACAGGCACCCACCACCACGCCTGGCTACTTTTTGTATTTTTAGTAGAGACGGGGAGTCACCATGTTGGCCAGGCTGGTCTTGAACTCCTGACCTTAGGTGATTCACCTGCCTCGGCCTCCCAGAGTGCTGGGATTACAGGCGTGAGCCACTGTGCCTGGCCAACTCCATGTTTTTAACTTGGTGGCAGGGGGTGAGGGAGTGAGGATCTCTCTGATGTTCTGAGGAAGCCTCAGACAGCACTGTCAACTGGGGTGTGTGGTTACTGACGTTTAAAGATTTTCCTGCCCTTCTGTAGATGCAATGCAGGGACACGAGCACATTTCCGTTTCTCCCCCAGTAGTAGAGAGGCTCCTAGTCCATGTTTCTAACTCCCAGTGGAAGTGGGTCTGCAACAGTGCCCTGTAAATTAACGGTTTAGTTTATTTGTTGTTGTTGTTGTTTTGAGACAGGGTCTCACTTTGTCACCCAGGCTAGAGTGCAGTGGCGCAATCTCGGCTTACTGCAGTCTCGACCTTCTGGGCTCAAGCGATCCTGCTGCCTCAGCCCCCCAAGTAGCTGAGACTACAGGCATGTGCCACCATGCCCAGTTATTTTTGGCATTTTTTGTAGAGACAAGGTTTCACCATATTGCTGGTCTTGAACTCCTGGGCTCAATTAATCTGCCTGCCTCGGCCTCTCAGAGTGCTAGAATTATAGGCATAAGCCCTGCGCCTGGCTAGGCTTCAGTTTCTTTATGGGAGATGCATCTGTGCAGAGATGTGGACGTTGGCCTTGTTTCTCCACCATCAGCTGCTGTGAGTTTTTTCACGGTTCCCTCTGGCTCATGTTTGGATGCTCTTACACTGCACATTGGGTCTTGTATTCTATAGGAGAGATGGGAGAGCTATGTCTCCAGAGTTGTAGCAGTGGGTGGGATAGTGGTCCCTCCCCATCAGCATTGTTGGGGAAGCATTCTCAGGATTCTACCTCATCTTCCCTGACAGGCCTTGTAGGGTTGCTAGAAACACTCTAACAAAGGTGTAAACCTTATGTCTGTAGACTCCAGGGTTTCACCTTCTCCTTCACCCACCTACACACAGGCACCAGGTACTACTTCAAAAGTTCTGGTTTAATTTTGCCAGTGTACATGGTCTTTTGGGTGCACATAAAAGCCTGGGGCCCCCATTACCTGCAGGCTTCTGCATCCCCTGATGTTGGGTTTGTTGTCTTCCCTGTGAATTCGGGTGTCCACATGGCTCAGAACAAGCCATTCATTCATTTGAAGTTTCTCCAGCTTTTTTGTTTGTGTAATGTATGAGCAACTCTTTGTCAAGTGTCTACATCTACAAACTTAACTCAGAAGTGAATATTTTTAAATACATTTCTTTTCTATCATACTTTTAGTACTTCTGTACAATTACCTATGCTAATTGTTCTTTAGTATTTTTTATATTTGTATGTCTTTATCACTCTATTTTATTTATTTATTTATTTATTTATTTATTTATTGAGATGGAGTCTCACTCTATTGCCCAGACTAGAGTGCAGTGGCGTGATCTTGGCTCACTGCAACCTCCGCCTCCCAGGTTCAAGCGATTCTCCTGCCTTAGCCTCCCCAGTAGCTGGGATTACAGGCATGTGCCACCATGCCTGGTTAATTTTTGTATTTTTTTAGTAGAGACAGGGTTTTGCCATGTTGGCCAGGCTGGTCTCAAACTCCTGAACTCAGGTGATCCACCTGTCTCCTCCTCCCAAGGTGCTGAGATTACAAGTGTGAGCAACTGTGCCTGACCTAGTTAGAAGTAATCTTATTTGTTTATTTTTAGTTTTGTTCCCTGGAATTTTGAGGTTAAATTCAAAATCTCGTTGCTCAGACCAATGTCATGGGACTTCCACCCTATTTTTTTTTTTGTAGCAGTTTCAGAGTGTCAGCTCTTACATTTAAGTTTTTAATAAATTATGAGTTAATTTTTATATATGGTGTAAAATGAAGGTGTTATTTTATTGTTCTCTGTGTGAATACCCAGTTTTCCCAACACCATTTATTGAAGAGACTGTCATTCTTTATTGTGTATTTTTGTTACCTTCATCTAAAATCAATTAGCAGTAAATGCATGAATTTCTGAGCTTTTTATTTTGCTCCATTAACCTATGTGTCTGTTTTTATGCCCATACCATACTGTTTTGGTTACTATAGCTTTGTACCATGTTTCATTGTCAAGTAACGTAATGTTTGCACATTTTTTTTTTTTAGCTGATATTGCCCTGATTCTTCAGGGCCTTTTTTGTATCATATAAATTATAGAATTTTTATCTTATGTCTGTAAAGTATGTCACTGATATTTTGATAAGAATTATATTAAATCTGTAGATTATCTTGTGTAATATAGACATTAAAACAATATTAATTCTAGAAATTCATGAATAAGGGACATCTTTCTATTTGTTTTTATTTAATTTTAGACCTCAATTTTTAAAGCTTTTTTTTTTAGCTTTTAATGTAGAGATTTTACCTTTTTGATTCAATTTATTTCTGAGTGTACTTTTTGTGTGTATTATAGATGGAATTGTTTTCTTGATTTCTTTTTCAAATACTTTTACATAGTTTCCTGTTAGTGTATAAAAACCTTATTGACTTTTGTATGTTGATTTTATCTCTTGCAAGTTTACTACATATCTACATTAGATCTAACAGTTTTTTAGTGGAGTTTTAAAGGTTTTCTATATAAAATTATGTGGTCTGCAAAGAGTGACAAGTTAACTTCCTTTCCAATCTGTATGCCTTTGATTTTGTTCTCTAATTTCTCTGGCTTGGATATAGAGTATTGTATTGAATAAGACTGAGGAAAGTGGGCATTCTTGTTGTGCTCCAGGTCTCATAGAAAAAGCTTGCAACTTTGTCTCATTTAATATATTATTAGCTGTTTATTTGTAATACATGTTGGTTTAGGTGAATTTATTCTATACCTAATTTGTTGAGAGTTTTTATCATGAATGGATGTTACTTTGAAAAAAATTTATTCGTATATTTAAACGTTATACTTGGTCCTGTGGTGTGTCTTTCTGATCAGAAGCTGAGATGTGCATCCATAGCTACAGGAGGGCATAAGGGCATCATTTCTCACATTCTGTCAAAATGACCTGCTCGTGAAGTCTACTGTGAGTGTCTGACTCCATAAAATAAATTGAGGCCCAGGAACTGTCATCTGCTTTCTTCGTTGAATTATGCCAAGTGTCTGAAAAAGTGCTTAATATATACATGATGAATACATAAGCCCTAACTCTCACCTCTTTAGATATATCTGACTGTGACTTTCTCAGCACCCAGGGATATCCATTCTCTCTGGGTCAAGGACAAAATCCAGCTAAAATGAAGCTCAATTGTCCTTTACAAATGTAAGAACAGGTTTGTCTTCTCTATGATTTTCCAATTATAGAGGGACATGAGTCATTGAGACATGAGAAAAAGCTTCTTGGGTGAAAGAACAGAAAAAAATATATAAATATGAACAACCAGAGCATGCCCAGCAACCTTTCCACCAAGCCAGGCACTAGGGATCCACTTTTCATGTTCTATGTCATTCATTCCTCACAAAAACCATATGAGGTTCATGGTACAATTCTTTTCAGAGATGGAAACTGAGGCTCATAGAGATGCACTGTTATTCTGAAACACAGTAGCTGGCAGAGTCTCCACTGTGCCTTGGAGAAAACAGAAGCTTGCCTACTGAACAGCTGGTCTGGGAACTGTGGAGTGGTGGTGAAGTCCTGGTAAAAGTTCAGGAAAATGGTAAAGAAGAAGATAGTTTGGCCCCGGAAGTCTGCTGCCAGGGACTGCATCAGCTTCTCCCTTGTGCGTGGCTGGGGGGTTGGCTTCATTCAAATCTCTAGGTTCAGGATAGACTCATTTTCTACTTGTGTGTGTGTTGTGGGGGTGGGGGCGGGGACAAGAAGGAACATACAGTTAGTGACGAAACCATGAAACACCAGAGGACTAGAATGTGTGGCTCAGACCAGGAGGTCCCCATCCTTTGGAGACTTGTGCATGTGGAGGATATAGATGTTCATGGTGAAGAATATTTAGTCTTCCAATGTCAAATTTGATGTGGAGGTAAAGAATAATTACTCCATTAATAACTTCAAGGCATCTTCATCAGACCGTATCAGCTGTAGAACAACAGCACTCACCTGTATTAATAACCTTTATGAAGAGCACTATCCCAGAGAGTTCCCAAAAATCATTCTCAATGTAGAAATGAGAAAACACAGGCTTTGTGATGTCAAATGGCTGCTCCAAAACACATGGGTCAAAATGAAAATCTTTCATGGTGAGGGTTGCATGAAATTTCTTCTAAGCTACCTGAGGCTCAGTCTGTTCCTGACATAAAGGGGAAGGGCATGGGGAAGCCACATTTTCTCTCTGTTTTAAAGACAGGGCACAGGGAAAGAAACCCTAGCACAACCCTTTGGACTTAAAGCAACATAACTGGGTTTTGTAACCTCAAAGGGAGAGAAACAGCTACAGCAACCCCATACCTGGCAAAATCGTCCATGCTAGAAACTCCAGGGTTGGTGAAAGCCCATCAGAGGGCCAAGGATCTGAAGAGATAACTCAGTGAACAGAAAAGCCAAATAAGTATAAAACAACTGAAAGGTAACTCAAACATACCAGTTGGAAAAGTGGAAATAGAAACATAATTTTCTTTGCCACATTGATACCAGCATATCAAATAATTCAAAGAAGGTTAACATCCCAGGGAGTCTGGATCCAAAATGGCAGATACATTCAGAAACTCCTGTTAGCAGTGTACCTGTCACAGCCCTTCTGGAACACAAACCGGCTTAGCTATTCACACTTTACACATGCCTATTCTTTCACTGAGTCATTTCTTTCCTGGGAGACTCATCTACCAGGGATTAGTACATGTTATGAGCTAAATTGTGTTCCCTTCCCAAAATTTATACTTTCATGTTTTAACACCTAGTGCCTCAGAATGTGACTATATTTGAACATATAGTCTCTGCAAATGTAAGGTTAAGTGAATTCATTGGGACACATCCTAATTCAACATGACTGGGGCCCTCATTGGAAGAGGCAGTCAGGGCACAGAAAGCACGAGAGAAGATCCTGTGGACATAGAGATAGAAGATGATCAGCTGCAAGCCAAGGACAGGCCTCAGAGAAAACACCTAGCCACCAGCTTCAGGTTGGATTTCTAGCTTCCAGAACTATGAGAAACTCAATTTTTGTTGTTAAAGCACTTCAGCCTGTGTTACTGTATTATGGAAGCCAGAGCAAACTGTCATGGCCTATTAGGACACACATAAGATGTTCCTTGAAGCATGAGTAAAATGGAAATAGAATTTATTACGTCAGGCTCCATCAGGATTAAAAGGCTAAATTACTGAGAAAAAGGCTCTCCCTTATGAAATATTATGAAGACATATGAGGGCACAGGTCCTGCCCTGATGGGGCTATAGGGATGAGTTCTGTGAGATGACTAATGCATAGAGTAACATAAGACCCTTTCTGTGTAACCTCCACTATTTGGATAAAACCCTTCTCTAGTAAGAGTGTACATTTTTAAATCTTAGAAAAGTTCTGGCAGAGAAGGCATTGAAGCTGCCTGCTGCAGGAGGTATCTGGGGTGGGTAGTTAAAACAACAAACATAGTAGCAACCTGCAAAGATACTTGTGGCCTAGTGTAAAGTTAAAACAACACAAAAGTGTTTTCTTTGATATTCTTACAAGTATATGACTGGTGACTGTGCACCTAAGTTGCTATTATGGACTAATGGAGGCCAGATTCCTTTGGGAAGGGATTGTGGGACACTTAATTGAGAAAGCTCTAAAACATTTTCCAGGGAGTCCTCATATTTGGGTCTGGATCTTGGGCCTTCTCTGGTCTTTTGGGTCTCTTTGGAGACCCCACTGTGCCCACTTTCACCCTAGACCAGCTCTGCCCATGGTTGTTGCCATGATGCATCTGCTGTTTGTCCAATGAGATAAAGTAGCTGGACTCATCAAACAGCTCCTCATGGATCTCCTGCATGGAGCTCAGCAAAGAGAGTGCCTGGAAGCCTGGCCAAAAGGTGTCAATAGCATGCCTGGCTTTCCCCACAGGGGACACTCCCATTAGAAATTCTGCCCCCCAGATCAGGCACAAAGGAACATTTGCATTGACCTCCTACCAGGGAGAAAATGAGATGACAGCTTGACGTTTTTAAATAAACATCTGAACAGATAAAGGTGGTCCCCAGCACTCAACTTTCTATCCTGCCAGGCATAACCTGGGGTATAAACTTGACAGATGTGTTAGCTTCTCAACAGCTGGAAACCTGCTCCTGTCAGAAAAGGACCCATTATCTCTTTCTTTCTCACAAGACATGGTGCTGAGGAGAGGTGTAGGGCTGCCCAGATGATATCAAAGGTGGGGCCTGACCTGGATGGGCCTGCCCTGCATGGCCTTCTGTTACCTGTGGGTGCCCCTTTCCAGAAGAGCCAGAGATGACGAATGAGCCAATGTCTACGTCATAAGAAAATGCTGTCAGTTCAAGCCTCCCTGAGGTGAGAGCCTCAGAAATCCACAGCAGGAAAACATCTTGCTGTCTTCAGAGTCTTCTTACTAAACACAGGGATATCTCTAAAATGAGGGTCCCAGTTTACCAGAGTTCTAAATTCTCTTGGAGTCTGTAACTAAGGAAGTGAGGTCACTTCAAGATTCCATCACCTGGGCTCCTTCCTTCAACAAGACCGACCCACAGGCCCTGCTGGGCTCCTGACTGCTCACCCTCCTTTCCCATGTAAACTCCTCACCTGTTCACAGTTATGAGAACCCAGCCCCTAGTCCCTTTCTCAGCTTCCTGAGAAGAGCTGGATGTGGTCGAGGACCCAGGTTTGAGACAGACGTGGGTCAGAGCATCTTGTCTTACTATTTCTGCGATCTTAGACAAGTCAGTGTGTGTTTCAGGACCTTCTCTGTCACCCAACATGCATAATGGTAACAATGCTAGAATCTTCTTCCTGGGAAACTCATCAGGTTTATATGAGGTAAAACTTATAAAACCCATGGTATGGCATCACAAGTAGATAATGCGCAAACTTAAAGATGCAAAAATTACCATAAGGGATGGGAGGTGGCATGATATATAATTTAAACAGGCCTGGGGTCCAGCAGTGTGATCTTGGGAGAGTCATTTTCTCTCTGTGCCTTATTTTTAATTTTGTGCCATGAGACGTTGAAATTAAATGCAATTCAAATATTGTCATTTTCTAACATTAACCCTTCCAGTGTTTTCTCATATTTAGAATTAGACCCATGTGCCTCACCTTGATATATAAAGTGAGCAGCTGCATAAAATCTCCCAGCATGAAGACGTTAGTGACTCACTTGTGACCAACAGAATATAACAAAAATGTTAGGATAACACCTCAAACTTCAGGCTGCCATAGCAAGGAACCATAGACTGTATGGCTGATAAGCAATGAAATTTTATTTCTTATAGTTGCAGAGTCTGGAAGTTGAATATCAGGATGCCAGTATTGTCAGCCTTTGGTGAGAGCTCTTCTGAATTGCTGACTGCAAACTTCAGGTTGTATCCTCACCTGGTAGAGAGAACAAGAGAAATCTCTCTGAGATTCCTTTTATAAAGCCAGTAATCTTATTCATGAGGACTTCATCCTCAGGACCTAATTATCTCCTACTTCCTAATATCATTACATTAAGGGTTACAATTTCAAGATATAAATTTGGGAGAAAATAGACCATCAGTCTATCATGACTCCCAGAATTACATATGAAAATGTTGTAATTTCCCTTCTACTCACTCTGTCTTGTGCTTGCTCCCTCAATCTCTGTTCCTGTCTCTGTATCTCTCTGGGTCTCTCTGTTGTATTCCTCACATTGCAGAAGCAAGCTCCAATGTTGATGCTATGAGTTGCTATGTGTATGGGTCCATGTGGCAGAGAACTGAAGGCGTGACAAGGCCAATAGACAAAGAAAAATAGGCTCTCAGTCTACACTGAATTCTGCCAACAGCCACGTGAGAGAGCTTGAAAACAAATTCTCCCTCAGTTCAGCTTCAGCCTCATGAAAGACCCTGAGTCAGAGACACCCAACCAAGCTGTGCCCCTATTCCGGTTCCAACAAATTGTGAGATATTAATAATTTATTGTTTAAAGGTGCTGTGTTTTGGGGGCACTCTTTTCAGAGAAGACCAGATTACTACCCTCATCTTTCAGCCCCCAGGATCCTCCCTCTCTCTGTTTCTCTTTTCCCAAGGCTCCCTGCAGTGAAACTGGCCTTTTGCTATACAAAATGCCTATTTTTGGTATATATAAGAAAACCGTCAGTTGTTTAGCCCAGATAGTTGAGATAAATGTCCAAAGATACAGAAAAATTAAATCCATTTTATTGTTTACCTTTATTCATGGGAACCATGATTTCTTCCTGTCCAGGCCCAGTACTGATTCCCTCAAAAGCCTCATTGAAAAAATACTAAAATGATAATCCAGAAAATCTAGTTTTTTCTAGCATGTAATCATCATGTTTAAAGTAAGGAGCATGAATCAATGAGAATGGGTTCAATATCTGCTTGAGGTGAGACAAGAAAATGCTAAAATTATTATCTATTATTTTATCAAATTTTTTGAACTATCTGGTTTTGATGTTTTGCTTGTCATGTATGCAGTATATTAATAAGATTAAATAGACATTCAGTTAATAAATGATTGAACATTTTTTAGTTCCTTCCAAAACACTTTTTTTACTAATACTATAACAAGCAAAAGTTTTTCATACTTTGTGTACATGTGTCTTTTTCATATAATGACTTATTTTATTTTGGATAGGTATCCATAGGGGGATTGCTGGATCAAATGGTAGTTCTATTTTTAGATCTTTAAGAAATTTTCATACTGTTTTCCGTAGTGGTTGTACCAGTTTATGTTCCCACCAGTAGTGTAAAAGTGTTCCCTCTTCATCACATCCATGCCAAAATTTATTTTTATTTATTTTTTATTTTTTAATTATGGCCATTCTTGCAGGACTAAAATGATATCTCATTGTGGTTTTAATTTGCATTTCCCTGATAATTAGTAATGCTTAGCTTTTTTTTATATGTTTGTTGGCTGTTTGTATATCTTCTTTTGAGAATTATCTATTAATCCACTTTTTGATGTTTTTTTTTCTTGCTAATTTTTGGGGCTTCCTTATAGATTCTGGATATAGTTCTTTGTCAGATGTATAGTTTGCAAATATTTTCTTCAACTTTGTTTGTTGTCTGTTGACTGCTGATTATTTCTTTTGCTATTCAGAAGGTTGGTTTTTAGTTTAATTAGGTTCCATTTGCTTATTTTTGTTCTTGTTGCATTTGCTTTTGGAGTATCAGCCATAAATTATTTGCCTAAACCAATTTCCAAAAGAGCTTTTCTGATGTTATCTTCTAGAATTTTTATGGTTTCTGGTCTTAGATTTAAGTCTTTGATCCATCTTGAGTTGATTTTTGTATATGGTAATAGATGAGGGTCAAGTATGGGGCAGTTTGGGTCTTTGAGGAGAGGTTGTGGACCTCTAAGGCCAGACGAGCTATAAAAAATTTTATCTCCTCTGTTTTCTGAAGTTTAGCAATTGCAAAAAAGTATAGAACTTGAATGGAAGTCCTCCAATGATACTGGGTCCCCAGGTCTTTGGACATTCCTCCTCAACCCAGAAGACAGCCACTTCTTTGTCACTTCAACAACAGCAGGAGCATGGCTGTTTCCAAACACTTTCTACAACTCTCCTCTCAACACACAATCTATACCCCTTAGATGCTGGGTACTTGGTATTGCACGGTTAGTCAGCAACATCCCATCCCTGAGCCCTAGAGGCCCCAACACATACCCTGAAATGACTGAAGCACTGAGACCCCATCTCCTGACACCCCAAACCAAGAGAAAAAGGCTGTTTGTGTCCTACGTTTCTACCAGCTACCCCAAGGCCACATGATTCACAAGTGCACTTCATGGTTCAAACCACCAGTTCCTGCCCCACCCATGGCAGAGTAGACCTTTTTTTTTTTCTCTACACTTGCAGGGCAGTTACTGACCATGGAGAAAAAACAGTCATAAATTTTGGCCCTACTGTTAAATCTAAGTCTACCCACTAGACCCAAGGAACCATGTACATGATAAAGGGTCAAGCCTTTCTGTTTGCTCATGAGAACTGCACCAAAAAAAAAAAGTGTGGTCCTGTTGGCACTCCATTAGATAATGCATGTTCTTGCAGAGCCTGGTGTTAACGCTTCAGAGACAAACTGTTCCTGGGTAGAGATTTCCTACATAGCAGAGCAGCTCCCTCACTCTGATATATTTATTGAAATAATTGCCATGAGCGTTTGTCCCACAGCACTCAAGGGCGCTCCTCAGGTTCGTACTTTTTTTTTTTTTTTTTTGGGATAGGGTTTCTCTCTTATCAACCAGACTGGAGTGCAATGGTGTGATCTTGACTCACTGCAATCTCTGCCTCCCCAGTTCAAGCGATTCTCCTGCCTCAGCCTCCCGAGTAGCTGGGATTATAGGCGCACACCACCATGCCTGGCTAATTTTTTCATTTTTAGTAGAAAAGGGGTTTCACCATGTTGGCCAGACTGGTCTCAAACTCCCGACCTCAGGTGATCCACCCTCCTGGGCCTCCCAAAGTGCTGGGATTACAGGCATAAGCCACCACACCCGGCCAAGGTTCATCCTTTCTTTCTTTCTCCACCCCGTGGGGAGCAGTGTTCATCACTGTCCTGCTGTGAACCCTGCAGTATTGATGCAATAGCTGGTCTTTTGAGCTGTTTTTACCTGTGCCAGTAGAGAGGGCTGGAGGCCCCACCTACCCTGTGGGCTTTTGGAGGTGACCAATGCATCCCAAGGCTAGGGGACAGGCATCCTGCCTCTACTCCACTTTCCTGGGGCTTGCTTACTGGCTGGGATGGATTTTGGAAGTGGCTGGAGCTGCCTCCCAACCCCTGTTTTAGGGGTGGCCACAGGCCAGGTAATAGTGAGTATGAGTGGGTCAGGAAGGCTTCCTCTGTCCATGCTTAGATCCCTTCTCTATGATGGAGGAGAGAAGGTCAGACCTGAGCCTCCCTAGAGATGCTCCTCTTTGCCCAGTCCAGGTCAACCAACATGTGGTGTGGTGGGCTACCACTGGCGGGCAGCAGATGTAACCACTCCAGGAAGTTATCAAATGGATTATATGAGTGCCATGGCTACTATGTCTTCTCAAAAAGTCAACCAGATTTTAGGTCTAGGGGTGGAGTGGAGAGAGGGCCCACACTGGCAGGTGGGCAGCCATAGGTCCATAGGTGAAATTCATCCTTAAGGTGGAATGTGGAGGGGTCCAGAGGTTTATGCCAAAAGTAACATGCCATAAAAGTTACTAAAAGTAAATTATAGAACACTGTCAATCATAAATATATAAACTAAACATCAACAATTACAATTACTATTGTTATTCATCATTACTATCATTATTACCACTATTAGAAGCAGTAGTTGTTGTTGCTGCTGCTGTTGCTGTAGGAATGGTAATAAAAACACTAGCAAAGCTCTACCACCTCCTTGCTGGCTTGCTAGTTTGCTAGTCTGGCACAGACTTAGGACCTCTAAGGAGGGAGGAAGGGAAGGGAAGTAAGGAAGTAAAGAAACAAAACTGAATCCTAAATAGTTTTCCCTCCAATTCCGGGGTCTTGTTTTTTAAGTCAAATTCTTGTTTAAAATGAAAACAAAGAATCAAGTTTTTCTAGCCTCCATGTGTGTCTGTTTGACGGAAGACAACAGAAGAGAGGCTTAGGTTCATGAAAAATGTTTAATCCTTCCCGAAGCCCGCGCCTGCTTAAGAGCCCCCTACAGGGAGCCTCACAGGAAATTTTGTGAAGCTGAAGCTTTCAGGCTCCACTGGGGCCAAGGAAAGTTTGAATCAAGACTGAGGACGGGCGGGGCGCGGTGGCTCATGCCTGTAATCCCAGCACTTTGGGAGGCCGAGGCGGGCGGATCACGAGGTCAGGTGATCGAGACTATCTTGGCTAACACGGTGAAACCCCGTCTCTATTAAAAATACAAAAAATTAGCCAGGCATGGTGGCAGGCACCTGTAGTCCCAGCTACTCGGAAGGCTGAGGCAGGAGAATGGCGTGAACCTGGGAGGCGGAGCTTGCAGTGAGCCGAGATCGCGCCACTGCACTCCAGCCTGGGCGACAGAACGAGACTGTGTGTCAAAAAACAAACAAACAAAACAAAACAAAAAACAACAAAAAAACCCTGAGGACAATGATCCTGTGTATTTGAAGGTAGCAGGTAGGGTGGTACTGGACTGCAGCTGAAAGGAAGGAGGCAGGTATCACTTAGTGAGTTAGTGGAAGCCTACATTGAATGACAGAGTTTGTTCATGAGAGAGACCAGATTCCAGTTTTATGAGCAGCGATCAGTAAAACAGACACACCTGCACAGCCGGAAATGGGGGACAAAGATAGAATGTATGTGTTCCAGCAGCAGACAAGGTGTCTACTAAGAACACACCTGCTACTTTACCTTAGAACTCTGTTCTTACAGACCAAGCAGACATTCTCATGTGAAAAACACCATATGTTTCCATCACAACCTGACAGGAAGAGACTGGTAGAGTATCCTTCTCTCTATCCTTTGCTTTCTCCTTCCCCATTTCTCTGCCTTTGTCTTTCTTTCTTTCTTTCTTTCTTTCTTTCTTTTCTTTCTTTCTTTCTTTCTTTCTTTCTTTCTTTCTTTCTTTCTTTCTTTCTTCTTTCTTTCTTTCTTTCTTTCTTTCTTTCTTCTTTCTTTCTTTCTTTTTCTTTCTTTCTGTCTTCGTTCTTTCTCTTTCTTTCTTTCTTTTCGTTCTCTCTCTCTCTTTCTTTCTTTCTTCTATTTTTTTTTTTAGAGGAGTCTGGCTCTGTCACCCAGGCTGGAGTGCAGTGACACCATCTTGGCTCACTGCAACATCCACCTCCGGGATTCAAGCGAATCTCCTGCCTCAGCCTCTGGAGTAGTAGCTGGGATTACAGGTGTGCACCACCACACCCGGCTGATTTTTGTATTTTTAGTAGAGACAGGGTTTCACCATGTTGGCCAGGCTGGTCTCAAACTCCTGACCTCAGGTGATCCCCCGCCTCAGTCCCCCAAAGTGCTGGGATTGCAAGCATGAGCCGCCACACTCGACCACCATTTCTTTACTGTTCAGAAAGTATCTGGCGTAGGTGTACAAGCATACTGAAGTTTCTGTGTGCCTGCTTGTTTTTACTAAATGACCAGTGGGGTCTGTTGATTGACATCCAGTGGAGATAGAGTGGGAACAGAGTCCCTTTCTTCAGTGGCTCCTCACTCAGCCCTTACCCTCATCTACTAGTAATTACTTTGCCCTCATTGATGTTAGAAACAAGTGCTTGTGCCACAAAGAAAACCAGCACTTAGACAGAAAACTTCTCAGCAGGATACATTTACTTCTGCAGAAGGGTGCTGCCTGCTTCCTTCTGATTGCAAGAGCACATCTAGCGGGGTAGGGTAGGAGTTTTTTACCCTTAACGCAATTCCTGTTTCTGTGTCCTTTCCCCATTAGCTGGAGTCAGACCGCACAGTCTAAGCTAACCCTATTGGCTACTGTTTGAAATTGAGTATGGCTAATTAGGAGGGAAGGGAGAGGCTGTACTTTGCTAAGGCGGGAAGGGTTGTTTACAGAAGAAGTACAAGGCATGTCTGGGCACGGGGAAAGGTTGTTTACAGAGTAAAAGAGTAAGAGGTTTGCTAGTTACAGATTAAGAAGAGAAACAAGTGCTCCTTAACAGATTAAGCAGGAAGGGCTGTGTACAGAGCAAGAAAGACTAAGGAAGCTTTGAAGAGGAACTTATTGGTCTTAACCAAAACAAGCACAAATAAACCAAAAAACAAAAATCTGCAACAATGTAAAAACTTTTGCATACATTTTTACACTGGACGATTTTAATGCTTTTTATTATTATAAATTCAAATAAATTTTGTAACTAATCTTTCTGCATATCTCCTCCATATATGACAGTATGTCTCTAGGTAGGGATAGGTGTTTCTAAAAAGAAGAAGAAGAAAGAAGAAGAAGAAGGAGGAGGAGGAGGAAAAAAGAAAAGAGGAAAGGAAGGAAGGAAGGAAAAGAGAAAAAAAGAGAGGAGGGGGAGAGGAAAAGGAGAGAGGAAGGAAAGGGAAGTAAGGAAGTAAAAAAAAAACAAAACTGAATCCTGAATAGTTTTCCCTCCAATTCCGGCAACTTGTATTTTAAGTCAACTTCTTGTTTAAAATGAAAACAAAAAATCAAGTTTTTCCAGCCTCCATGCGTGTCCATCTGGTGGAAGACAACAGAAGAGAGGCTTAGGTTCATGAAAAATGTTTAATCCTTCCAGAAGCCAGCGCCTGCTTAGGAGCCCCCTGCAGGGAGCCTCGCAGGAAATTTTCAAGTCTTACTTAGCCCAGAAGGTGCCTGTGAGGTGAGGGGTTCCTGTCCTGTATCCCCATAGACGTCTCTTTATGGTAAGATTTCTATTTCTTTAGTATATATCCAATAATAGGATTGCTGAGTCGAACGGTACTTCTGTTTTAAGTTCTTTGTGAAATCCCCACTTTGCTTTCCACAGTAGCTGAACTGAGCCCCCTCCCCGGGCCAGGCGCCAGATGGTGGGCAATGGCAGTGGAGAGTGGGCGGGGCCGCAGAGGACAGGGCTCTGCGCCTCCCTCCCTGTGTCTTGTGCTCAGGGCGGCCCGGGGCTGCGGTGGCGCAGGTCCCCGACCCTGCCTCTCCGGACACGGGAGAAGGGGAGCCGCGGGGGCGCTAGTGACGGCGGCATCAGCTGCCACAGCGGCGGTGGCGACTCCTGCGAGAGCGCGGGGTTCCTCCGAGGGCCAGGCGGGGCTATGGGCAGAAAGACGCCCAAGCCCCGCGCGGTGGAGGCGGCGGTGGCAGCGACGGCGCGGGCTGGAGATGGTGGAGTGGAGGGACCCGGGGAGCCCCGCACAGATGGGGAGAATGTATTCACCGGGCAATCAAAGATCTATTCCTACCTGAGCCCCAACAAATGCTCTGGAAAGCGTTTCCCGTTTCAGGAAGAGAGCTCAGTTACGCATCACGGAGTCAAATGCCAAGGAAACCATTAGCCGGAATCTCCAGGAAAAGAGAAGAGAAAGGAAATGCAACAAGGAGCACCAGGAAGTCAGAGGAACAGAAGATCAAACATGCCAGGAGAAGTTCCCTGGCACCTTTTCCAAACCAATAATCTGAAACAGCAGAACCTCCCAAAACTCTAACCTCGTTTTGTGATTCCACCAATGCAGCATCGCCAAGCAAGCTCTGAGAAAGCCCTTCAAGGGCACAGAGCCCCGCCATCCCCCACTCCGGAAAAAAGCTCAAGGAAAAACGCAACAGACTCGCAAACTCTCGGATTTCTACCCTGTACGAAGCAGCTGCAGGAAGAGCAAAGGTGAGCTGCAGTCTGAAGAAAGGAAAATAACAGATGATTTGATTGAAGATGGGAAGAAAGAAGGAATGAAGATTGACCTCGTTGATGGCAAAGGCAGGGATGCGATCGCCATCAAGCAGTTCTCCCAGAGTGACTTTGTGGTGAAATAACCACGAGGCCTCATCAAGACCGCGACGCCAAGATGCAGGAGGCTTTTTACGCACAGGACCCTCCGTAAGCTGCTATATCTACCGTTTTCAGTATCTGAGCAAAACCTGCTGGATGCAACTAGAGACACAAATCCCTTAGGAAGACTGATCAATCACAGCAAATGTGGGAATTGCCAAACCAAACTGCAGGACATCGACAGCTACCTTACGTCATCCTCATCGCCTCCCGAGACAGTGAGGCCTGGGAGGAGCTCCTGTATTACTGTGGGGACCGCCCCAAGGCTCCCTGGAAGCCAACCGGTGCCTGAAGCATTAACCCTGGGCCGGGCGCCCTCTGTGCCCCACCTTCCCTTCTTCAAAGGACAAAGTGCCCTCAAAGGGAATCAATGTTTTTTTACACACTTAATCTTAGCAGATTACTTCAGATGCTTTTAAAAAGTATATTAAGATGTCTTTTCACTGTAGCATTTAAATATATGTTACAGGTTTCCAAGGTGGACTTGAAGAGATGACCTTATATTACCAAAACTTTTCTCTTATAGTTGTTTTTGGACTTTTTTACATGAAGTCAAACGTTTGTGCTTCCCAGCATGCAGTCAAAGACACAGCACAGGTTTTAGAAGAAAGTCAAACACGAGCATGTTCTCCTTTCTCCAGTGGAAGAACCAGGACTGTCCCCTGACACCCCAACATCCAGGGACAGGATGTGAGGAAGATGCTGCCTTTCAACTGCCTGGATGGGATGTTTCCAGGCTCATGTTCTCCTAAAGTCTGAACAGGCACTCATTGAAGCCTGTGAATATGGTTTTAAAAGGTTTCACAGTAAGCTAGGTTTCCCCTCTGGCTTTCTCCAAAGGTTACTGAGCCTGTGGCCCTGAGCAGTGGCCAGGCATAGATTTACTCTTCCAAGCTGCTACTTTTCTGAATATCTTGAAGCATCAGGGTGCATAATAAAACTAGATGTGGGCAGGGAAACTGTTGCTTACCTTCCCTGCTGCAACAGGGTTTCCTGAAACTGGGTTAATTCTTTATAGAAATGCAAACAATAAGTTTATTTTAATAAAATAAATAAAAAACACAGAAAACAACTTATAGATGTCTTCAAGTGAGTGAAGTGGCTGTGGGTTTTGAGAGCTTTCTTTTTTGCTGTAGATTTTTATATATAAGGAAGTGATTCAGTTTCAATCTTATGTATGTGGCTAGCCAGTTTTCCCAGTGCCATTTATTGAATAGGGAGCTTTCTCCCAAATTACTTATTTTTGTTGAATTTGTCAAAGATCAGATTGTTGTAGGTTTGTGGCTTTATTTCTGGGCTCTCTATTCTGGTCCATTGGTCTATGTGTCTGTTTTTGTATTGGTACCATACTCTTTTGGTTACCATAGCTTTGTAGTATAGTTGGAAATTGGGTAACGTGATGCTTCTAGCTCTGTTCTTTTTGCTTGGAATTGCCTTGGCTATTTGGGCTCTTTTTTGATTCCATACAAATGTAAAATAGCTTTTCTTCAAATTCTGTGAAGAATATAATTGGTAGTTTGATAGGAATAGCTTTAAATCTATAAATTGCTTTAGGCAGTATGGCCACTTAAAATATTCTTAAAATATTGATTCTTTCTGTTTATGATGATAGAATATTTTTTCATTTGTTTTTGTCATATCTGATTTCTTCGAGCAATGTTTTGTAATTCTCATTTTAGAGATCTTTCACCACCTTGGTATGCTGTATTTTTAGGTATTTTTTTGTGGCTATTGTGAGTAAGACTGCAATCTTGGTTTAGCTCACAGCTTGGATTTTGTTTGTGTATAAGAATGCTACTGACTTTTGCACATCAATTTTGTATCCGGAAACTTTGCTGAAGTTGTTTATCTTTGGAGCTTTGGGGCAGAGACTATGGGGTTTTCTAGGTATAGAATCATATTGTCTCCAAACAGAGATAGTTTGATTGCCTCTCTTTCCATTTGGATGTCTTTTATTTTCATCTCTTTCATGATTGCTCTGGTTAGGATTTTCAGTACTCATTTAGTATGTTGAATAGGAGTGGTTAGAGAGAGCATCCTTGTCTTTTTCTGGTTCTCAAGTAAAATGCTTCCAGCTTTTGTCCATTCAGTAGGATGTTGTCTGTGATTTTGTCATTGATGGCTATTATTAAGTTATGTTTCTTCAATGCCTAATGTGTTGAGGATTTTTAACGTGAAGGAATGCTGAATTTTATGAAAAACTTTTACTTATGGCTGGAACCATATATGACAGTCAAAATTTCAACTGTGGACTGCATCCATGAGAGATTCAGGACCTCAGCAGTGGGCATTGTCCATATGTGAGGGTGACAAACTTAACTTTTGACTGGATATACATATGAGTCACAATTTAAATTGTATGCCAAGCATTATTTGACATATTCTGTACCATGTGAGAGAATTATACCATATGCTAGAGTTTCATAGTCCTCTGAGACTTCTGTGCAGTCAGGAAACCCAGGACATTACCGATTGCCCAAAGCCTAGGTATGGTCAATATCTTCTTTGGGCTTGGTCTAGGTACAATAGTCAAGATTGTGCTTGTGATATGGATGCAGAAATTAGTCAACATCCAGCCTATTGCCAGATCCACATATGACAGTCACAATTCCAACAGTGGACTGCACTCCACTGCACTTCACGCAGATTGTGTGAAGGTGACAATCCTAATTGTTGGCTGTATGTGCCTATGAGAGTCACATTCTCACCTGTCTGGTGGGCCCTGCTGTCACTCTTTATACAATCCAAAGGCTTTATAAAATACATGTGAGTGCTGTAATCTTCTGTGACCTTTTTAAAATTAGGAGACCAAGGACCTTACTTGTTGCACTAAGTCTACCTATGAAAGTCAAAATTTATCCTATTGGCTAACTCCGTGTAAGAAAGTCTTTATTATGACTGTTGCGTGGGCCTAGGTATAGGTCACAATCCCACCTGTTGGTAGGACGAGGGAGGAAAGTCACAACACCTGAATGCTGGGCCAGGGAAATGTCCATATTTCTCCACAAACAGGACTCATGCAGGAAAGTCACATCACCTTTGTTCTGAGGTCAGTAATATGTCACAATTAGGAAGGAAGGAAAGAAAGAAAGAAAGGGAAAAGAGCAGTTTCTAAGATGTGTATCGGGAATACACATTAAAACATATAAGCTATAGATTGGCTACATATTGTTCTTTGTATTAGAGATTCCAGGAACCTGAAGATAATGCATGAGGCAGTTAGTCAGGAACAAAATGTCTTTAAACTAGGAATGGGCAAGGGCCATGGCTGAAGCCCCATACTCATGCTCTCAGGGCCTGATAAGCTTTGCAGACCTCACAGAGCTCAGGCTGCTTTGAGCTTTTCTTCTTTTCTTACCCTTGTGTTCAGAACACAGGAACACTTAAGAAGCAAGTTCAAACAAGAAACTTGCTGAGCCACAAGGAAAATAGCCTGGCAGTGCCCTCCAGGAAGCTGGCCATCACCCTTTTTCCCCACCTTGACTTCAGCTTCCAATACCCACATACCCTGGATCACAAGACCAGCAAATCCGCTCAACAATCTGAGGAGACAGAAGCCACAGAAGGCCCTGGAACCACTGCAGGACCCCTTGGATCACCCTAGGATATACTCACAGCTGTTCTCAGCATTCAGGGGCCGTTTATTTCCATCTTCACATAACACCAAAGAATTTTAAACAGTGACAGGGTAGACTAGCTGAAACCTGGAGCTTGGGACAGCTCAGCACTGTAGTCCCTGGTACACATCTGCCCACCTGCCACCCAAGTGAAGATGCTATTGTCAAGAAATCGGAGTCGCTGCAATGGTGGCACATCAACCTATGGTGCAACAGCAACCAGCCAGTGAAGACTCAACTCAGATCCCTTTCATTATCAAGTGATTGGTTTAAACTTCACAGGATAAAATAAGATATTTTTATTAGCAATTAATATGGGTTAATAGAAAACAAATACAGAAATAACTAACTCTACATTTTTCAGAATAGCCTATCCTAATTGTTTCATATACCTTCTACTATAATTCAAATAGGCTTTGTCCTACAATTTTGCAATGGATGTTAAGATAAAATCATATTTGTTAAGTATGTGAAGATAAGCTTACCATGGAGTTCTTCACTCAGTGTGATAACTTAGAGAACACAATGTTGCAGAGAAAAAAGCAGATGTTTTTGAAAGAATTATGAGGGACACATTTTTAGGTATTGAAATGTATATTCTGACATCAGGAAAATGTGCATCTTATTTTGGACTTTGGTTCATAGTAGGTGCTACTGTACATCTGCTGATGCTGCTGAACTTGTTCTTCACCCTGCAGGTGCAGTGGACATAACCTGAGGTTATCACGCTCTCCGTGACTAGGCTCCACTGCTCTTGGTATAGCAGTGAGATGTCAGGTGAGAGAACTGGACCACAGGCCCTGCCCTGCTGCCCCCACGTTCCACCCCCACCTCCAGGCACACCTTGTTGCCCTGATGTGGTGCTCTCTGAGGAAGTCTTGCAGCTCTTCCACCCAGAGATGGAGAGAGTGGGGTTGCCGATGGCCAGGCAGCAAAAAGCAAATGGGCTGGGTGGCTGGCATGGCAGGCAGCTTCCTGTCCATTAATTGGGGCTAAGTCCATTAGGGGCACTTCTGGCAAAGCTGCACAGGAAGGCCATGGCAGAGGTGGGGTGCAGAGGCCCATCTAGCCCAACCCCCTTCCAAGGCTGCCCCTGCCTACCATCCAGCCTCAGTTTACCCTACTCTGTAGGGAGAATGTTGGCCATTCAAGCCTCTCTACCTGGACTTGATAAGGCTCCCAGGAGCCTCAACACAAAGTCCCCCAACCCCAACCCTCAGAGGTGGGCCATGCATCTTCTCTCCTTCACCTCTTCTTCCTCCAAATGGCCGCTCCTGCTGAGGCCCAGGGTGCTCCAGCTGGGCCTGGGAGTCTTCAGGGCAAAGGGGCATTGTAGGGGGTGCCCCCATCTACTCAGGGAGGCACACTGTGGCAGGCCCACCAATTGGGAGACCCAGAACTCATCAGGCAGCCCAGCTGTGTGAGTGAGCCAGGAGAGGCCTTGAAAGCAGTTAACCAGGAGACACTCCCAGACACCTGCAGAACCAGGAGCCTCAGAGGCAGCCAGGTGGCATCGGTTCACACTGGAATTCGAGACCCTGCACCACCTTCTGCAGAGCTCCAGGCCCTGGCAGGCAACGGGTAAGGATAGCGCCTGAAGCCCTACCTCCTCCTCTTCCTGAAGTCCAGGGCTGCCTCCACCCCCACCCTCACAGCCCAATGTTGTTTCCCCCCTATGGACTAAGGTGGGACCCACCTTCCTGTTTTGTCTCATGGGGAGGCTGGAGTGCATCCCCCAGGATGGAGGCATTAGGGCCCCAGGACAGGGGAGAGGTAGCCTCCTCCCAACAATGACCTCATGCCATCCACCCTCAGAGATATGCCCACCTTTAAGAGGGGGCTGCCAAGGCACAGGTGGATATAATGTGGACAGACACTAGGAAGAGGCACCTCCCAGAGCTCTGATCTACCCTCTCAGGACTCCCAGGCTGGGGGTTGGAGATCCCTGGGGTGACGGAGAGAGCCCAGCAGGCTCTGGCAGTGGTGTTTCTCAGGACTGGAAGACCACAGTGAGTCAATGCTGCCCACTGCCAGACAGTGCCTTCTGACAGGGGGCCCTCCAGTGTCCCGCACAGCCTGAGCCCACCAGGACAGAGACACCTAACACCTGCCTGGGATGGCCGGGTGGGCAGGGGCAAGCAGAGACTCAGGGCAATGGCACCAGGGTGTGTGGTGGGGGCAGGAGCTGCACAGGCAGCTGAACTGGATAAATGTTTATCCTAACCCAGATCTGATCCTTTCCTGGGATCTACTACCCTGGGTTTCCCCCAAGATCTGTCTCTTTGGCTGGTTCCTCTCACCTCCTTGCCTGCTGCACCCCAGAGGGCTCAGGCCATACACCATCTGTCCCCAAGATGTAACTATCCCCACACATCTGTCCCACAAGGACCATCAACAGCACTTGCTTATCTCTTAGCATTTCCAGTATCAGAACTCCACATCCCAACTGTCTCCACTATGGCTGGGCAAAGTCCACCCGCGACTGTTCCAAGCCAAAATGGCTGGGCATGGTTCCCCTGAGCGCTCTCTCACACCCACAGCCCATCTGCTGAGAAGTGCTGCAGCATCCTCCGTACAGCCCCCACAGCCACTCTCCCCTCCTGCTGGACTGTGACAATCGTCTCCTGCTTCCCTTAACCGTTCACTCTAGCCACCCCGTAGCAGCCACCTGAGCCCCCATGCCTGGTTGTACTCACCCCTGTGGTGGTCCACCTCACCCGGAGCCAACATCAAAGTCCCCACAGGCCAGCGCTGGCCTCCTCATGACTCTTGGAAGCCTTGGAGCCCTGTGCCTCAGTCTCTCCATCTGCAGCATGGGAGTCCCCTGCCGCCCACCCCCAGCCTGCCTTCCAGAGCCCAGGGCCAGGCATCAGAGCCATCCCAGTGGCCCGGCCCCTCCTTCATCCTGAGGAGACCCCTACCCTTGGTGTGACCCCAGGAAGTTTGTCCCCCAGTCCTCAGTCCCTTATTGGCCTCTTGGGGGCAGGGCTTGGTGGGTGGAAGGCAGGCCCCACCCCAGCCAGCCTGTGTGCCTGAAATGTAGCCTCACTGTGCTCTCTCATCTTCCTCACCTCCCGAGGATGGTGCATCTGCAATGCAGGAGACGGGGTGAGTGGCTGGTGGCCTCATGACAGCCCATGTCCAGGCACATGCAGCATCTCAGCTAGGGGACGGAGTCTTTCTTTCCCAGGGCGGAGTCTCTGACCTGCCCCAGGAGGATTCCAGGTGCCCCTCACGCAGGCAGTATCTCCTGTGAGTACCCTTCTTTCTACCAGTTATTAGAGAAACTCTGGGGTTGGGGTGCTACAGCCACACCTCTTGAGACCCCGGCAATTCCCCGGAGTGCTGGGCCAGGCAGCTACTCCCTCCCCAAGCAGATGCTGGCAGTGTGCTAGGACCACACCTCCCAGCTGATCTCCATTCAGGTGGTTGGTGGCCAGAACCTTCCTCCTCTCAGCCAGAGTCTGCTTCTTTTCCCACGCAGTCTGCCTCTTTCTACTTTTTCTGTCTGCAGAAGTGACAAGTTGGAGGAATTAGCTAGAATGACCCATATCCCTCCCCAAATTCCCTGTTGGTGGGGGAGATGGAGCGAGGCCTGCAGAAAGACTAGCTTCTTATGCTCTTGTTGCTGCAACACCTTGCACTGTCAACTACCTGGATTCCCTGGGGAATCTCAGGCAAGGGCACGGGGAATCCCAGCAGCCCCGCCTTTCTTTGCCTAACCAGTCCATTCCACCTCTCTTCAGGCTCATTCTCCTCACCCAGCCCAATCTCTGCACTCCTACCCTGCAGCAAAGTGCCTTCCCCTCCCAGGGACTTTTCCAAAACTACGGGGAGGAAGAAGGTCTGAGGTTTTATTGCCCACCTGGGCCTGATAAACCAGGAAACCATGAGAAAGAGCCCCAGAAAGAAAGACCAAGACTACAAAAGAGGCACAGAGAGAAGGCAGAGAACACAAAGGCAAAGAGAGACACAGAACAAAAAAGGAGATAATTCAGACACTTACTATTGGCAGCCTGGTTAACTAGGACTTGAGTGTGGTAGTTAGGGCTGGGACTATTTTGATAGCTGGGTGATGCCAAAGACTTGGTTAGTACAGTAACCATAGGGGCAGAGGCAGGGACTCTAGCCTAGCTCTAAGCCAGCAACTTTAGAAATCTAAGAAAATGTTTTGTTGCTTTCACTAAATAGAGAAAATGAATTGGACATAAACCCTTCTACCTTGAGAATGGAGGATCTCAGAGGAGTGGGGGACAAAAATCAGGGATTGAGAGTGAGTTCCCAGGGACAAACAACCTCACAGCTGTGTGTAGCACATAGACATGATCCATCTTGGCTCATTTGAGCTTCTTAAAGCAGCAGGGAAGGCAATATTCATCTCAGATGAGGTAACTGAGTCTCAGAGGTTGCATAAAGCCACACATCTCTATGTGGCAAAGCTGGGTCTTTAAACCGAGAGCTCTGACTCTAGACACAGAGACCTTCCAGCTCCACCAGCCCCCTGGGAAGCTCCTGAGCACTGCTGGAGGCAGGGATGGGGTGCTGCAGGGATGACCAGATGCTCCAGGCTCTGCCTGCAGCCCCTTACCCCAGCAGGCACTGCCTGCAGCCCTCTACCCCAGCAAGCCCCTCCTAGTGAAACAGAGGCTGAGCACCAGCTCAGGGTTTGGGCATGAGGAGGTCTCAGTTTTACAACAACAGCAGCTGGGAATATCTTTCTGGAATCCAACAAAAGTCTGCCTGCTGCAGTGGACACCTAATTCCTCACAAATATGCCAGGACTTCCTGGGGATCCCTGCTGCTCCCCTTCTTCCTGGATGTATTCTCCAAAATGCATCATGTTTGACGAAGCCTTCTTTTTAGGGTGTCCTCCTCAAATTTCCTCCTATTCTCCTCCTCCTTTCACTGAACCCCATCTTTCTGATTTTCAGAAAGGGGAAAGACAGCAAATGAATGACAAGGACAGGAATCCCTGATTCTTGGCTGAAGCTGGTGGTCTTTATGGGTAAGTTCACCTTCTTCCCACTGGGCAATGAGCTTCCTGAGTGTATACTTACAGCACAAGGCTGGCACACAGGAGTCTACTGAATGAATGAAAAATGAGCAAATGAATCAGATCCAGATTCTTGAGTGTTAGTTTCCATCATCCCCTCCAGCTTGGAGCTACCCGAGAGGGCCTGTTACTGTGATGTCTTCAGCAGTTGCACAAGAAGGAAGCTGCACAGGAAAAGAGCTGGTTTCCGGAAGTTCCCCTGAAATGGGAAGAAGCCTGTGGGTATGCAAAGTGCCACCTGCTGGTAGGTTTAGCATAATCAGAAGGGAAGTACTCCTTGTCCCCCACCTCCACAACACCCACTGCCTCTGGGTGGGCCTCACATGTGTGTCAACTAGCCACCCTGCCCTGCCCCTTTTTGGCTTTCTGAAGCTGCCATGCCCAGGCTGGTAGAGTTTCATTTCTTTTTTTTTTTTGAGATGGAGTCTTGTTCTGTCACCCAGGCTGGAGTACAGTGGTGTGATCTTGGCTCACTGCAACCTCTGCCTCCTGGGATCAAGTGATTCTTGTGCCTCAGCCTCCTGAGTAGCTGGGATTACAGGCACCTGCCACCATCCCCAGCTAATTTTTATATTTTTAGTAGAGATGGCCAGGCTTGTCTCAAACTCTTGGCCTCAAGTGATCCGCCTGCCTCAGCATCCAAAATTGTTGGGATTACAGGTGTCAGCCACTGTGCTGGGCCTCTATTGATTGTCTTTGAGATCAGCAGTAAAGTAAGAGATGAGCGTGGGATCCCCCAGATTCCTCCTGTCTTCGGTATGTTAAGGCTCAGCCTAGAACTGTGCTCAGCCTTCCCATTGTGGCTGAATGTGGGACTCAGGGCATGTCATGTAATCTTTCCAAGTTGAAATTTATGGATAAAGCCCAGATAACAAAAAATAACTTCCATTTATCTCCCTAGGTGTTCTGAGCCTTAAGGTATGGTTGCAGCAATGACGCATTGCAGAACCAAACAATTTAGTCCTTAGGGTAGACTATCCAAAAGCCAATAAACAACAACAAAAAATAAGCTTTCAAACTAACAAGAGAAGACAAGATTGCAGCGCCTTCATAACAGTGTTGCTTTATTGATGCAATGCAAGAAAAACTACGTTAGAATCTATTGATTCTCTTTGAGATTTAGTGATATGCTTTATTCAAATTCTATTCACAAACCACTTCCTCCACTTGTCTTTCACAGGAACTGAAATTGGCCAGTTACAAGCAGAATTGGTTCTACTGTCCTTAGAATCACAGAAGCAGACATGTTTTAGAATACAAAGACACTAAGCTTTCTTTGGGAAACATGTCCTGTTGAGGAAAATAATCTCACTTCTAAACACAAATTAAAAGCATGCCTAACTTTAGATTTATTTGATTACAGAGTCTTTCTCGGGGCAGTTTTAGAACAGGTTCCTGTTGGCATCAGAGAGCCAATAAAAAATCCAGGAGAAGAAGTAACACAACAACTTAGAGAAACAAGGTTGTTCATTTTTTAAACAGCATTGAATTCATATTTACACTGGTGAGTCAACTTATTTATACATACCCTGTAGGTTTTGCATCTCCAGAATTTGTTAGCATTCCGAGGATGATAAACTGTATCTTGAATTATTTGTGAAAAAATAGTAGATGACACCTGGTGGTGTTTATTGAAACTATTATTCAGGTGTAGAGCCAGAGAAACTCAGCAGAAAGGAAGAAGGCCAGGTTTTTAGATGTCACGATGGATGGTTAAGAATTTCAGCTTTGGGGCAGTGTTATAATACTCAAGTTATTTGCCTCTGGTCCTCATTTTCTCCATCTCTAGCATCGGTTCTGAACTCAGGGTTTTCTGCAAGTATTAAATGGAATAACGCATGCTGAGATATCTGTGTGGGCCCGCCCAGGGTTAAGAATCCAATAAATGGTAGCTCATATATCATCATTATTACAGAGAATCTTTGCATGTTTATATTTCATCTTTGGAAAAGAATTAAATTTGTTGAAAAATAAAAAAAGGAGAGTAAGTCTCAGACCTCCTTAGCATGTGTTCTCTCTCAGTTCTAAGAAGGGATGTTGTCTCCCTACGCCCCCAGCATGGAACTGGCAGGATGGAGGGGTTAGTTAGCAGGCAGGGTGAGGAAACACGCAGAGGTTTCACTTTTTCCGTCTTCCCTGTGTAGCTGCAGCATTTGGCTTGATAACTTGTGAATTCCAAGATCAGAAGACCCACCTGAATTGAATTACCAGTGCCCCAATCTTTCCAAATTATATAATGATTTTTAAAAAATTAATTAATTAATTACTTTTATTGAGACAGGGTCTCGCTCTGTTGCCCAGGCTGGAGTACAGTGGCAGGGTCTCAGCTCACTACAACCTGCGCCTCCCAGGTTCAAGGGACTACCCTGCCTCAGCCTCCTGAGTAGTTGGGATTACAGGTGTGTGCCACCACACCCAGCTAATTTTTGTATTTTTAGTGGAGACGGGGTTTCACCATGTTGGCCAGGCTGGTCTTGAACTCCTGATCTCAAGTCATCTGCCCGCATTGGCCTCCCAAAGTGCTGAGATTACAGGTGTGAGCCACCATGCCTGGCTCATGGTAATAATTATAATAATATTCTTCTTTTTTTTCCATATCACTGTGTTATATTGTAGCACAGGACACTAAAGTTGGACCAATGACCATTGGCTAGGAGCCCACTGGGATTCTGATGGTTATTGACTGCATTTGTATGTCCTCTGCAGATTCACATGTTGAAATCCTAACCCCCAATGGGATGATATTAGAAGGTAGGGCCTTTGAGAGGTGATTAGGTCATGAGGGTGGGGCCGTTATGATGGGATTAGTGCCCTTATAAAAGAGACAGGAAAGGCCAGGTGAGGTGGCTCACACCTGTAATCCCAGCACTTTGGGAGGCCAAAACAGTGGATCACTTGAGGTTGGGAGTTCAAGACCAGTCTGGCCAACATGGTGAAACCCTGTCTCTCCTAAAAATACAAAAGTTAGCCAGGCATGGTGGTGCATGCCTGTAGTCCCAGCTTCTTGGGAGGCTGAGGCAGGATAATTGCTTGAGCATGGAAGGCAGAGGTTGCAGTGAGCCAAGATTGTGCCATTGCACTCCAGCCTGGGTGACAGAGTGAGTGAGACTCTGTGTCAAAAAAAAAAAAAAAAAAGGGAAAGAGCTTGCTTCTCTCTCTGCTCTCCACCATGTAAGGTCACAGTGAGAAGGCAGCTGTCTGTGAACCAGGAACAGGGCCCTTGCCAGAATCCAATCGTGTTGGCACCCTGATCTCAGTCTTCCAGCCTCCAGAACTTTGAGAAATAAATGTTTCATTGTTTAAGCGCCCCAGCCTATGGTAATTTGTGACAGCAAACTGGACTGACAAAAACAAAGATCATTCCAAAAAATAAGAGCCCTTTTTTTGTTTTTCTTTCTGATTCTGGCTCTCAGGTACCACCATGGCAGGTTATTTGGGCTCTCTAAACAACTGATCTGGGATCAAGAGAGATACAGATTTCCCATTTGTCTGTCTCCCTCTGTGAATGACAACTCTAGATTTTATCTAATATCTGTGGGAAAAACATTCAGCAAAGGGAGAGGCCAGTCCACCAACATGCAGAGGCAGCAATGGTCAGGAGAATCCGCCTCACATCATGCAGCCCTCACCCTACCTTGTCTGAAAATGATAATCATGCTGCCATTTATAGTGACTCTCTTAGGGGTCAGATGGTGGTGGTAGTTTGACAAATTTTATTTCTGAATCTCACAACACATTTTTAGGCAGTTATGATTGCTCCCATTTTACAGATGAGGTAACTGAGGCCTGAGCGTCACAGCTAACAAGTAGAAAGGCCAGGATTTGGGCTCCAGAGCCTGCATTTAAACCATTATTCTATTTTTACTATGTGATTTTTGGGAAGGCACATAACCTTTTAGAGGATCAGTACCCTCTTAAGCAAGACAGACATAAGAATTCTATCACGCCTGTAATCCCAGCACTTTGGGAGGCTGAGGCAGGTGGATCACAAAGTCAGGCGATCGAGACCATCCCGGCTAACACAGTGAAACCCTGCCTCTACTACTAAAAATACAAAAAATTAGCCAGGCGTGGTGGCAGGCACCTGTAATCCCAGCTACTTGGGAGGCTGAAGCAGGAGAATGGTGTGAACCCAGGAGGCAGAGGTTGCAGTGAGCCAAGATCTCGCCTCTGCACTCCAGCCTGGGCGACAGAGTGAGACTCTGTCTCAAAAAATAAAAATAAAAAAATAAAAAAAACCCAAGAATTCTATTTTGCAATAAGCACAGATAAAGATGTTCAGTCAGAGAAATGCAAATTAAGGAATCCTTGCCAGAACAATCAAGCGAAAGAAAGAAAGAAAGGACATGCAAATTGCTGATGATATGATTGTATACATAGAAAACCCTAAAGACTCCCCCAAAAGACTTCTAGATTTGATAAATGAATTCAATAAAGTCTTAGGTTACAAAATCAATGTATACAAATCAGTAGCACTGCTACTCATCAACGGCCAACCTGAGAATCAAATCAAGAACTCAATCTTTTTTTACAATAGCTTCAAAAAACAAAACAAAACAAAAACAATCCCAGGAATATACTTAACCATGAAGATGAAAGATCTCTGCAAGGAGGACTACAAAATTGTGCTGAATGAAACTGTAGATGACACAAACAAATGGAAACATGTTCCATGCTCATGGATTGGAAGAATCAATATCATGAAAATGACCACACTGCCCAGTGAAATCTACAGATTCAATGTAATTCCTGTAAAAATACCAACTTTGTTTTTCACAGAATTAGAAAAAACAATCCTAAAATTCATATGGCACCAAAAAAGGGCCCAAATAGTTCAAAGCAATCCTAAGTGAAAGAACAAATCTGGAGGCATCATATTACTTTACAAATTATACTACAAGACTATAGTTATCAAAACAGCATAGTACTGATATAAAAGTAGATACATAGACCAATGGAACAGAATGGATAACCCATAAATAAAGCCAAATACTTACAACCAACTGATCTTCAACAAATCATACAAAAGCATAAATTGAAGAAAGGACACTCTATTCAACAAATAATCCTGGGAAAACTGGATAGCCACATGTAAAAGAATAAAACTGGATCCCTATCTCTCACCATATATAAAAATCAACTCAAGATGGGTTAAAGACTTGAATCTAAGACCTGAAACTATAAAAATTCTAGAAAAAAAAAATTGGAAAAACTATTCTGGGCATTGGCCTAGGCAAGGAATTTGTGCCTAAGATCCCAAAAGCAAATGCAATAAAAACAAAAATAAATTCACGGGATCTAATTAAACTAAAAGCCTTCAGCACAGCAAAAGAAATAATCATCAGACTAAACAGATGATTCACAGAATGGGAGAAAATATTTGCAAACTATATATCTGACAGAGGCCTAATATCCAGAATCTACAAGGAGCTCAAACAAATCAGTAAGAAAAAAACAAATAATCCCATCAAAAAGTAGGCAAATGACATGAATAGACATCTCTCAAAAGAAGATATACAAATGAAAAAATGCTCAACCTCACTAATCATCAGGGAGATGCATATTAAAACCACAGTGACATACCTCCTTACCCCAACCAGAATAGCCATTATTAAAAAGTCAAAAAGCAATAGATGCTGGTGTGGATATAGTTAAAAGGGAATGGTTATGTCCTGCTGGTGGGAATGTAAATTAGTACAACCTCTATGGAAAACAGTATAGAGATTTCTCAAAGAACTACAAGCAGATCAACCATGTGATCCAGCAATCCCACTACTGGGTATCTACCCAAAGGAAAAGAAGTCATTCTATCTGGAAGACACCTGCATGCATATGTTTATTGCAGTACAATTCACAATTGCAAAGATAAGGAATCAGCCTAAGTGCCCATCAGGTGATGAGTGGATAAAGAAAATGTAATATACATATACCATAGAATACTACTCAGCCATAAAAAAGAAAGAAATAATGTCTTTTGCAGCAACTTGGATAGAGCTGAAGGCCATTATTCCAAGTGAAGGAACTTGGGAATGGAAAACCAAATATCACATGTTGTCACTCATAATTGGAAGCTAAGCTATGGGTTTGCAAAGGCATATACAGTGGTATAATGGACATCAAAGACTCAGAAAGGAGGAGGGTGGGAGGGGGTGAGGGACTGAAAAACTGCATTATTGGGTACAGTTTACACTGTTTGGGTGATGAGTACACTAAAATCTCAGACTTGACCACTGTACAATTCATCCATATAACCAAAAACTACTTGTACCCCTAAAGCTACTGAAATAAAAAGAATTGCAAGTGAAAACCACAAGGAGCTGTCACCTCACACCTGTTAGGATGGCCATTATCAAAAAGATCAAAGAAAACAAGTGTAGCCAAGGATGCAGAGAAAAAGGAACCCTTGTTCACTGTTGGTGGGAATGTAAACTGGTACAGCTGCTATGGGAGACAGTGTGGAAGATCCCCCAAAACCTAAAAATAGAACATGATCCAGCAATTCTACTACTGGGTATATATCCAAAGGAATTGAAATCAGTCTGTTGAAGAGATAACTGCACTCTCATGTTCATGGCTGCACTATTCACAGCAGCCAAGATGGGAAATCAAGTTAAGTGTCCATCAATGGATAAAGAAAATGTAGTTTATATACACAATGGGGGCATATTCAGCTATTACAAAGAAGGAAATCCTGTCATTTGTGACAAGACAGATGAACCTGGAGGACACTATGCCAAGTAAAATAAGCCAGGTACAAAAAGACAAATACTGTGTGACCGCACTTCTTCTTCTTCTTTTTTTTTTTTTTTTTGAGATGGAGTTTTGCTCTTGTCACCCAGGCTGGAGGCAATGGCATGACCTTGGCTCACTGCAACCTCTGCCTCCCAGGTTCCAGTGATTCTCCTGCTTCAGCCTCCCGAGTAGCTGGGATTACAGGCATGTACCACCATGCCCGGTTACTTTTTGTATTTTTAGTATAGATGGGGTTTCACCATGTTGGCCAGGCTAGTCTCGAACTCCTGACATCAAGAGATCCACCCGCATTGGCCTCCCAAAGTGCTGGGATTAGAGGCGTGCGCCACCTCACCCAGCCTTGTGTGATGTCACTTCTATGTGGAACCTAAAAACGTTGAACCCTTAGATGTAGAAAGTAGAATAGTGGTTACCAGGGGCTGGGAGTGGGGAGTGGTGGAGTGGGGAGGGAATCAGATGTTGGTCAAAGGATACAAAGTTTCAGTTAAATATAAAGAATAAGTTTTTGAGATCTATTGCACAGCATGGTGACTGTAGTTAAAAATAACATATAGTATATTGCAAAATTGTTAAGACAATGTATTTCAAATGTTCTCATCACAGAAAATGATGTGCATGAGGTGATTAATAGGTAAATTAGCTAGATTTGATTATTCCATAATGTACACATATATCAAAATGTCACATCATACCCCATAGTTATATACAATATACAATTGTTATTTGTCAAAGATAAAAAATATGTAAAAATATATTTTTAAAAAAAGATGCTCAGCATTATTAATCATCAGAGAGATGCAAATTACAACCACAATGAGATACAACTTCATACTCACTAGGATGGCTATAATAAAACAGACAATCACAAGTATTAGCAAGTGTTGGAGACATCATATCCTTCATACATTGCTGGTAGGAATGCAAAATGGTTCAAATTCTTTCGAAAACAGGTGTTTCCTCAAAAAGTCCAACATAGGCCAGGCATGGTGGCCCACACCTGTGATCCCAGCAGTTTGGGAAGTTGAGGCAGGAGGATGGTCTGACCCCAGGGGTTTGCAACTAGCCTGGGCAATATAGTCAGAATCAGTCTCTTAAAAAGAAAAAGTTAGTGGTGTGTGCCTGTAGTCCCAACTACTCTGGAGGTTAAGGTGGGAGGATTGCTTGAACCCGGGAGGTCAAGGCTGCAGTGAGGTATGATTGTGCCACTGCATTCCAGCCTGGGTGACAGAGCAAGACCGTCTCAAAAAAAAAAAAAAATCAACATAGAGTTATCTTATGACCCAACAATCCCACACCTAGGCATATACCCAAGAGAACTGAATATATATGTCTGCACAAAAACTGGTACACAAATGTTTAGAGCAGCATTATTTATAATAGCCCAAAAGTGGAAACAACTCAAAGGTCTATCACCTGATAAATGGATAAATAAAATGCAGTCTATCCATGTAACAGAATATTATTTGGCAAAAAGAAGCAATGAAGTGCTGATACTGCTATAACATGGGTGAACCCTGAGAACATGTTGAGTGAAAGAGACCATTCGCAAAAGACTACACATTGTATGATTCCATTTATATGAAATGTCCAGAAGAGACCAATCCAAAGGGAGAGAAAGTAATTAGTGGTTGCCTCGGGCTGGGAACAGAGCAATGTTGGGGAGTGACTGCTCCTGGGTACAGGGTTTCTTCTTGGGGTTATGAAAATGTTCAGGAATTAGATGGTGACGATGGTTGTGCAACTTTGTGAATAAACTAAAAACCAGTGAATTGCACGCTTTAAAATAAAGTGGTGAATTTTATGATATGTGAATTATACCTGAAAAAAAAAGTCAATGAATGCTTAATGCAGAAAATAAGAAATGAAGGAAACAGAAATTGCAATTGCAGCATCCGGAGATAACCACTGCAAATGTTTTGATGTTGATTTCCAGACTCTTATGTAAGTCTATACATCTTTGGAAAATAAACTGGGATCATATAGCCCATATGCTTTAGTGAAAGTTTTGTTTTTATGTTGTTAGTACTTTTCCTCTGCATTAAGAAATAGTCTCCCGGCCGGGCGCGGTGGAACACGGCTGTAACCCCAGCACTTTGGGAGGCCGAGACGGGCAGATCACGAGGTCAGGAAATCAAGACTAATCGAGACCTGGCTAACACGGTGAAACCGTCTCTACTAAAAATACAAAAAATTAGCCGGGCGTGTTGGCAGGCGCCTGTAGTCCCAGCTACTTGGGAGGCTGAGGCAGGAGAATGGCGTGAACCCGGGAAGCGGAGCTTGCAGTGAGTAGAGATCGCGCCACTGCACTGCAGCCTGGGGGACAGAGCAAGACTCCGTCTCAAAAAAAAAAAAAAAAAAAAAAAAGAAAAGAACACAGAAAAAAAGAAATAGTCTCCCTAAGTATCTGTGGGTTTCAC
Source organism: Pongo abelii (assembly GCF_028885655.2). Classification (NCBI taxonomy): domain Eukaryota; kingdom Metazoa; phylum Chordata; class Mammalia; order Primates; family Hominidae; genus Pongo; species Pongo abelii. The sequence goes on from NC_072003.2 coordinate 35,337,491, forward strand.
CTCTATGTCTTCTCAAATGTTTTGCCTTCCCATATTTCTCTGCCAAGCCATGCTCCTCTTCCCTACTCTCTTCTTCAGGAGAAATTTCCGAATTCATCTGCTCCACCTCCCTTTGGCGCCTCCACCCCCCTCAGTGCCTCTGTCTCCCCTGACCGCCTGCCAGAGCTGCTAGAGGAACCAAGGGGAACTGAAGCCTTCCGGAACATGAGGTTTGTGGGACTCGGTTGTTCTGGAGGACAGAGTGAAGGTCAAGACCAGCAGAGTTAGGTGGGCACGTGCACTCCAGAGCATGCATACAAGGGGAGGGGAGAGAGCGAGGTCCAAGGAACACCCAACTGGGCCCAAGAAGGAGTTGGGGAAGGGCACTGACAGGCAGATTATGTGGCCAGAGGTTCTGGTGTCAGGTCCTGGCTCTCCTTCTTCCTTGCCCTTGGTGGGCCTCAATTCCAACAGCTCTAAAAGAGGGAACCGAGTGTTAAACTTTTCCCAACAGTGACACCAACTGTCTGAGCTCCCAGGCTTGACCCACCTCCAGAGGTTCACCCAGGGAACTGGCCCTTCCAGATGCTTCTGTCATGCCACCTAGATGTCTCCATCAGAAGGAAAGGGACAGTGATGCTATCACAGGGAAAGCTGAATTTGCTCTAATTCACTGAGGGAGAGAGTTCCCATCTAATTTTTACTACTTCCAAGTTACTTGTATCCTACTCAGGGCTCTGAAGTTGGGGCCTCACCCTATCTTCCACATGTCCTCAGGCTGTGGTTCCCAAACTTGAATGTGCACCAGGATCACCTGGAGGGCATCATGAAACACACCAGCCCCACTTCCAGAGCCTCTGAGCTCATGGTCTGGGCTGGGGCTGGAGACATTGCATTTCTAGTACGTTTCCAGGTGACGCCGCAAGGAGCACCATTCAAGGAGCACCATTCAACAGCCTCACCTCTTTCTTGCTCCCCCAGCCACCTGCAGCAAATGTCTCCCCACTAAAGTGGGGGCTCCCAGTGATTTTGGTGGCTTTCACCATTCTGGGGATAGTTTGATTGCCATTTCAATATCCTTTAATTCTTTTGGTGGATAGATGGATGATGGAGAGGGTAGGGGTGAGGGGTGGGGATGAAGGAAAAAAAGGCACCAGAGCTTTATTAATAAATGGTAGATTGAGAGGCCAAGGTGGGCAGACCACTTGAGGTCAGGAGATTGAGAACAGCCTGGCCAACATAGTGAAACTCTGTCTGTACTAAAAATACAAAAATTAGCCAGACGTGGTGGCGTGTGCCTGTAATTCCAGCTACTGGGGAGGCTGAGCCAGGAGAATCTCTTGAACCGGGGAGGCAGATGTTGCAGTGAGCCAAAATCACACTACTGCACTCCAGCCTGGGCCACAGAGCAATACCCTGTCTTAAAAAAAAAAAGGATAGTCAGTATTTATTTGCACGCTGATCATTCTGATCACAAAGCTCCCTCTTGGAATCATTCTACTAGGTTCCCTTGGAAACATTTTGTTTTTTCGTTTTGAGACAGAGTCTTGCTCTGTCGCCAGGCTGGAGTGCAGTGGCTCAATCTCAGTTCACTACAACCTCTGCCTCCTGGGTTCACGTGATTTTCCTGCCTCAGCCTGCTGAGTAGCTGGGACTACAGGCATGTACCAACATGCCCAGCTAATTTTTGTATTTTTGGTAGAGACGGGGCTTTACCATGTTGGCCAGGATGGTCTCGATCTCTTTACCTCGTGATCTGCCCACCTTGGCCTCCCAAAATGCTGGGATTACAGGCGTGAGCCACTGTGCTTAGCCTGGTAACATTTTAATAGAGAACCAGCTGTTAGGTTGAAGAAACTACTTCCCAGCCAATTTCTGGCAGTGTGTTAGGGACATTTCCAATGAGATGATTCAAATAACACACTTTAAACAAGGCCTGACATAGAACCAGTATACAACACATTTCCCTAGGAGTACATCCCACAGCATAGAGATCAGCAGTACAGGCTCTAGATCAGAAGGTCTGGGGTTGGATCCTGGCTCTGCTACTTGTTAACTGTGTGACTTTGGGCAAGTTAGTTAAGCTCTCTGTAACTCAGTCTTCTCACCTGTGAAGTGGGGATGGGGATAATAGTACTCCCAGGCTTATAATGAATAATGGAATTGTTATCTGTAAAATACTTACGACAATGCCTGGCTCAAAAGGAGCATTTAATCAACATGGGCTATCAGTCCTGGTTCAATGCTTTTGTGCAAACTGAAGCATAAAGATCACTGTAAAGGCAAATCACATGGGCTGGGCCCCCACTGGGGTTATTCTAGATGCTTCTCTCCACTAATAAGGCTACTTGACAGGCAAAATAGATGCTAAGAATGTGAGTTGGAGTCATACTCCCTGGATTCAATCCTGGCTAAAAAACTCCTTCTTAGTTATGTGAGCTAGAACAAGGTGCCTCACCTCTTTTATCTGTTAAGTGGGGACAGTAGTGGTATCTACTTCACAGGATGGTGTGATGGTTAACACTGAGTGTCAACTTGATTGGACTGAAGGATGCAAAGTATTGATCCTGGGTGTGTCTGTGAGGGTGTTGCCAAAGGAGATTAATATTTGAGTCTGTGGGCTGGGAAAAGCAGACCTACCCTTAATCTGGGTGGGTACCACCTAATCATCTGCCAGCATGGCCAGGATATAAAGCAGTCAGAAAAATGTGAAAAGGCTAGACTGGCCTAGCCTCCCAGCCTACATCTTTCTTCCATGCTGGATGCTTCTTGCCCTTGAACATCAGTCTCCAAGTTCTTCAGTTTTGGGACTCGAACTGGCTTTCCTTGCTCCTCAGCTTGCAGACAGCCTATTGTGGGACCTTGTGATCACGTGAGCTTATACTTACTAAACTCCTGTATATATCCATCCTATTAGTTCTGTCCCTCTAGAGAACCCTAACTAATACAGATAATTTCGAGGATGACCCTAGTCAAACTGCAGGAATGAAGCTTAAGAACAGTGCCCAGTGTCCAGGCATGGTGGCTGATGCCTGTAATCCCAGCACTTTGGGAGGCCAAAGTGGGCGGATCACCTGAGGTCAGGAGTTTGAGACCAGCCTGACCAACATGGAGAAAACCCATCTCTACTAAAAATACAAAATTAGCCAGGTGTGGTGGCACATGCCTGTAATCCCAGCTACTCAGGAGGCTGGGGCAGGAGGATTGCTTGAACCCGGGAGGCGGAGGTTGCTGTGAGCCAAGATCATGCCATTCCACTCCAGCCTGGGCAAAAAGAGAAAAAAAAAAAAAAAAAAACAGTGCCCAGCATGCACTGCAAGTCCAATACATGTTTGACAGTATTCAGAGGGAGTCGGCACTACACATGGTTTGAGAGTCACAAATCTGTTTCTCCAAAGCACATCACCTGCCAGGTCTGTGTAAAACTGCACAGATTAGGAAGACGCATATGAGAGCACAATCGTGGCCTGAACTCGTTAGGTTCTTGGACTTATTTGTTTACAACGATCCACCCCATGTTTTATTTTTCTTATGTAGTCTTTCTCTCCAAATTCCAAAGGCCTTGGTGGTATTGTTTTTTGAACTGATGTGTGAAATGCACTACACCTCAGATGGGTTTCTTCTCGGCTTGCAACTAATGCATTTTTTATAAAGCTCTGTATCCAGTTTCCTTTCAAACTACAGAGAGGATATCCTTTTCCTGTTAAGCTGTAAAATTATTTATTTTCCTTCAAAGTAAAGCATTAACCTCCAGAGTTCTGTAAAATAGGTTTGATGTACATGTTGTGGGAGTAACAAGGAGCTGGAAGCTGAAGTTTTCATTGGAGTTCATATGATACATGAGAAGCCTCTTATTATATTTCAAGATATTTCAGGTTTTCCTGACAGTATCCAAGAAGCAAGCATTACATATATACTGATACATATACCACTGAGTTTTTTCCTTTACCGTTTTTTTAGTAAATGATATGTGTTCATTTTAGAAAACTTGAAGCATATAATTTTTAAAAATCGCATGTAGTTCTACCAGCCAGAGATAACCACTTTTTTCTGTACATGATTGTAAATACTCCTCTTCAAAATGTGATCAGGCAGCCGGGCACGGTGGCTCACGTCTGAAATCCCAGCACTTTGGAAAGCCGAGGCAGGCAGATCATGAGGTCAGGAGTTCGAGACCAGCCTGGCCAACATGGTGAAACCCCGTTTCTACTAAAAATACAAAAATTAGCTAGGCATAGTGGCGCACACCTGTAATCCCAGCTACTCAGGAGGCTAAGGCAGAAGAATTACTTGAACCTGGGAGGCAGAGGTTGCAGTGAGCCAAGATTATGGCACTGCACTGCAGGCTGGGTGACAGGGCAAGACTTGGTCTGAAAGAAAGAAAGAGAGAGAGACAGAAAGAAAGAAAGAGAAAAAGAAAGAAAGAAAGAGAGAAAGAAAGAAAAAGAAAGAAAAAGAAGGAAAAGAAAGAAAGAAGGAAAGAAAGAAAGAAAGAAAGCGGGTCTCACCATACTGCTCAGGCTGGTCTTGAACTCCTGGCCTCAAGCAGTCCTCCTGCTTTGACCTCTCAAGGTGCTGGGATTAGAGGCTAGAGGCTTGAGCCACTGCACCCAGCCACTCTCTCACATTTTTTAAAGCGTTTTTTGGGGGGCTTTTCTCCTGCCGATATGGTTTGGCTCTGTGTCCCCACTCAAATCTCATTTTGAATTGTAATTCCCACGTGTCAAGGGAGGGGCCTGATGGGAGGTGGTTGGATCATGGGGGTGGTTTCCCCCAAACTATTCTCGTGATAATGAGTGAGTTATCATGAGATCTGATGGTTTTCTGTTTGGCAGTTCCTCCTTCATTTTCTCTGTTTCCTGCCACCTTGTGAAGATGTGCTTGCTTCTCCTTCACCTTTTGCCATGACTATAAGTTTCCTGAGGCCTCCCCAGGCACGTGGAACTGTGAGTCAATGAAACCTGTTTCCTTTATAAATTATCCAGTCTTGGGTGTTTCTTTATAGCAGTGTGAAAATGGAAGAACACACCTGCATTCAATCTTTCCAATGACTTCGACTAATTTCGCCAACTTCCACCACCTCCTAAAGCTGTATGCTATCATAACGACAGGGTCATGGTGCCTGCAGGCTCCTGGCTAGGAGTCAGTGTCCAGCCAGTGTCCGGGAGTCAGTGGGACATTTAAAATAAGTCCACTCTGCCATGTCTAGTGAACTGATTGCATTGGGGCAAGGCATGGAAGGAACGGGCTGTGGTTATTGTTGCCAGGCAATATTAATGGGGGCAGGTAGGAAGGACAAATGCACTTGAACACCGCATGGTATAATGATAGAAACAAACACAAAATCTTAACAAGAGTCAAAGCTACCTGTGGCTCTCAGTCCATGTTCTAGGAAGCATCAGTGAGAGTCAGGAGGGCGAGAAGTTGGTATAGCTTCACACTAGTGAAATATTTCCCAGAAGGACAGAGCACCATTACTGTGTGCATCACCAGAGGGGGATGGGGTTAGCCTGGGTGTTGTTAATTGAGTCACTTCTGATGTTTTCTGTCTGATAGTTACAAATACATCATTTTTGGAGGGTACTTAATTTAATAATATACAGAGTAAGTATCCTCTATTTTAATGTATTCTCTTTCTCCCTCCATTGCTAGAGTATAGCAGAAAATAGTTTTTCTAACTGAATATGCAACTGGGCCACCACTTCATTGAAACAACTCAGTACACTTAATTTCCCTTGTAAAATTGATTTTCACTCCATGTTTCGAATGTTTTGGCACTGTGTTAGAGGATACGCACAAATGGAAGTCTAGACAGCTGGTTTCTGGTTTCTAACCACTCCTGCCTTGATTGTGCTTGTTATCAGCTTCACTTTTGGAAAGCATTTTAAAGGAAAGATAAAGTAGCTAGTTTCAGAGTTTAGGTTTAAAATGTCTTTCCATTTTTCAGTCAAAAGTCCAAAATGGCCAAAAATAAAACAATTAAAAAGGCCTTTAATTATCAGGTCTATTTGGAATATCAATGTGTGTAAAGCATGTGGGGCACCACCCACTCCAAGCTCCATTTCTAGAACATTTTTTTTAAACTGTGATTCATTTAAACTTTTTTAAATTTCACCAATAACAAAATAGAAATAAACAAATATGTATATACACACTTATCTGTATATATTATTTTAGGGGGGATAATCAATTTCACGCGTTTGAGGTTACAAAACACAATAGAATAGAAGTTGATCCGTGTAAATTCAAGTTGGTCTGAATCACTAGCATTTATTAATTATCATGGAGCACAACCTGCATCTCTTTGGTCGATTTACTGACACAATTTCCTCAATTATGAAGAGCGGTGAGGGGGCGGCATTAGGGGAAAAGGCAAGTCCACGTAATCTAAGACAATGCAATATAAGGGAAAGGAGAGGACCGTAAAAGGCTCCTGATGCATCCCATGATACAGCCACTGTCCAACCGGCCTGACCCTCCCCTCACTCTTGGGTTCTGTGATAAAGGCTCCCGGTTTGGGCTGATGGGAGAAGGCAAGTCACTTCCTGTAACAGGCAGCACTGGGAAGCCACGGCTCAATCTAGTCAGAACAACTGGGTTTCATATTCATAGAAATCTCAGGTCCAACTTTAATCAGTCCACTCTTGCTGGGCAAAGGGGAGAAAGGGTATCCTGAACATGTTTTCACCAGGGCCTGAAATCTTAACAGCCTGACAACACAAGGCTTAGATTCCAGTGGAAAGATGGGTGATAAACACACACATAAATAAGCAAGTAATTTCAGAGAGAGGCAAGCGATGTGAAGGGTCAGAGGCAGGGGGTCTGGGGAGTTGTCCTGCAGCGCTGACATCTATGAGGCAGCGTGAAGCAAAGGTGCAGGCCAAGGCAGAGAGGAACGGAGGCGCCACAGATGGAACATGCTGCTCCCCAATGCCAGCCCCAAGCAAAGCCAGCCCAGGGTGAGGTGGACGGAACCGCCACGCAGCTGTAACATCACGGAGGCGGAGTTGGCAGTAGCACCACATCCCACTGCTGTGGAGCCTGCCCAGTCGGATTTCGGAGTCCAAGAGGGCCATGACCTGCAGCACATCAGCGACCAGGAGATGCCCAAAGGTAAGGAGGCTACTGATACTGTTTGCCCTCAGGTGCGCCTGTGGCCACCGCTGACCCAAGGTCCCCACTAGAGGTATCCACAGCCTCGGGCTCCTGCCTTCTGCCCCTAGCCAGCTTTCCTAGACCCAGGGACCAGGCAGGAGGACTGGCCTTGCTTCGTGCCTGCCTACCCTCCCCCCGACCCCCAATTCTTTTTCCCTGCAGCATCTGGTGGTTTCTCTCCTGCTCCCGACCCCAGTGCCCAGTTCTGGCCCCTTTCTCATCCCCCCAGGCTGGCCGAAAAGTAAGTTTCCAAAATAGAAAATGTATGCTATAGATTTCATTGCTATAGAGGAAGTGTCTTACAGCTCTTCTGTTTATACTTTGGTTGGCCTCTGAATTTATTTAAACGTTAGAATAATTAAGCTTCATGATGAATGTGCCTTTGTAACTGGAAAGTAGTGTACTCTCGGAATATTGAAAAATCGTGAAAGAATGAACAAAGATAGTATGTGAATGAATTGTACCTTTATACACAAAGCATGCAAGTACTTGTGAAAGTTTTTCCTTGTTTGGTGGTGTAAGTTAAGCCTCTGAGTGGTTTTACACACTAGGTAGTAGATGGGTAGTGCTGGATGAGAGTCCAAAATAGACTCCTTGTATCATTCTTTAGGATTTACAACCCATTTCTATGTATGTCTCATGTATCACCCTGCCTCTACAAAAAAATGGTTAAAAATTAGCCAGGTGTGGTGGCTTGCACCAATAGTCTCAGCTGCAAGGGGATCGCTTGAGCCCAGCAGTTTGAGGCTTCAGTGAGCTATGCTGGCTCCATTGCACCATTGCACCACTCCAGCCCGGGCAACACAATGAAACCCTGTCTCTTTAAAAAATCGTTTTTTTCCCAAAACAGCTCTTTGTTTTAACATATTTGACATACTGAGCTGGTGTCTGACAGTAATTGACCACAACATCACTTGCTGCTTGAGACTTTCCCTGAAATGTGCTGGTAATAGCAACATACAGGAGGGTGGGTATATTTGATACGAAGAAGGAGGAGGGCATGTATATGATTCATCTACAAGTTGCATCAGTTTAGGTGTAAGTTTTAAAAAGAAGTCCCAGACACAGCCTGGTTTCATTCCACATACGTGGAGAGCTTCTGTGATTTTTTCATTCTCCAGTAGAATTGGGACATTGTGGCTTTTATTTTCTTTACATTTATTACTAAAAACTTTTCTCAAGACTGTTAAAAGTGATTAAAATGGATGTGTAGCTTTAAAAAGAATCTTTTCTACTCATCTAAATTATTACATTTTTCCTTCTTCTTCCTCTACAGATTTTGCTTCTGACCATCCAAAGGAAAGCACACTCTTCCTGAGAAAATATCAAATGAGTGGTAAGACAATATTGTTTCTTCCTCCAAGCAAAAAACTACAAACTTTCTGTTTTGTGTATTACAGAAAGTATTTAGAGGAACTCAGATATTAGTTAAAAGTTTTTCATGTTTAATATATTTACTTGTCTTATTTTAATATGTGACATAATTTCCTTTAGTTGTCATTGTTCATGGAAACATGCAGACTTTGTGTTTACACCTTTGGCGACATTTTTATCAATGCAATTAATTGGCCACATGATTTAATGTAGTAGTCATGGATTTATGCCTTTTTCTTCATACGTCTTTGCCATTTTTCGCTTGCTCCAAAGAGTACATTTTGATGATGCGTGATAGGATTTAGTCTACAGCTTGGATTTCACTTGAACAAATCAAAAGAATCCATTGTTCTAGATTGGGTCTGTGATTTTGTCCTCCTTTTTACACAGTGCTCTAACCACATGAGCCTATCACATCCGTGTTCATGCTACTCAGAACTTATTCATTCGAATGTAATGGAAATGTAAACATGGCCTGTGCTGTTTTCCAGGTTAGCCTTAGTGTGTGAAACTAGTGTAAAGTTTCCACATCCTGCTTGTTTTAGGATGAGAATTAGAACTGTAGGAGTTTTCTGTACTCCTGCTTATTTTTTGTAACATTCTGCTAAATCTTACTTTATTTTCAAAAAAGCCATACACCATGTTTTTCAGTTAATTTCACCAGCAAGAATACAAGAAGTGGGGGTTCTATAATAACATCTGAAGTAATGCAGCACAGTAAAAAATGGGTTTCTCCCCTGCATTTTCATAGTTTGTGTGGACTTTGCCTGTCTTGAGCTGGTAACTTCTGGTTAGGATTGTTGTATTTCTCAGTTTCTTCCAGAGCCATGAGCTTCTCACACACAGAGTACATGGAAGTAGAAGAAAACCTACCCCATGCCCCTGTCTCTTCAGCAGTGAGAAATGTGTGTCAGTGAGACCAGTTCAACTTCAAAGGAGGAGGCATTGTAGGGAACAAAGTGTGGCCCAAGTCCCCCTTGTAGCTTTTATTCTTGGGACCTGTGTTAGAACAAAATGATTGTGTGTGCTGAGGATACCATGCTCAATTAGGTTGGACACTCATTTTAACATTTGAGTTTAAGATAGGCTACTTTTCAGTTGTGTAAAGACCCATTTATTTTTTCAGTAACATATCAGTAGATGACCGATAAGTCCTTTGGGATGCTTGCAGGGATTCTAGTGCATCTAGAGATTGGCTCCTGGCCAGAAACTGGTTCTTAGAGCTGTCAGCTATGAGATCTTGTAATGAATGTTATGTGTAAATGTAGAATCAGAAAACACTACTGCCTAGGGGTTCAGATATACAGTAGGTAAATTTTTTATTAGCTAAATTTTTCATCTGTCCTGTATTTTGGCATTTCTATGAAGGAATACCTGAGACTGGATAATTTATAAAGAAAAGAGGCTTTATTGGCTCACAGTTCTACAGGCTGTACAGGAAGTATGGTGCTAGCATCTGCTTCTGGCAAGGGCCTCAAGAAGCTAATAATCATGGTGAAAGGTGAAGAAGTCATTTTTCACATGGTGACAGAAGGAGAAAGAGAGAGTGAGAGGTTCTGTGTGCTTTTAAACAAGCAGATCAGGCCAGGTGGAGTGGCTCACTCCTGTAACCCCAGTACTTGGGAGGCTGAGGCAGGCAGATCACTTGAGGCCAGAGTATGAGACCAGCCTTGGCCAACATAGTGAGACCCTGTCTCTACAGAAAATTTAAAAATTAGCCAGGTGTGGTGGTGCATGCCTGCAGCCCCTGCTATTCTTGAGGCTAAGGTGGGAGGATCACTTGAGCCCAGGAGGTCAAGGCTGAAGGTTGCAGTGAACCATAATCACGCCACTGTACTCCAGCCTGGGCGTCAGAGTGAGACCCTGTCTCAGAACAACAACAACAACAAAAAGCCAAGAAGATTATGCATGAACTCAGAGCAGGAACTCACTCATCACCAAGGGGATGGTGCTAATCCATTCATGAGGGATCTGCCCCTGTGATGCAAACACTTCCCCACCTCCAACACTGGGCACTACATTTCAACATGAGATTTGGAGGGCACACATGTTCCCTAATTTGTTTTGCCTTTCCTTGTGTACATGGCGATTCTTTCAGTTTTACGTAATGGAATATCTGTTAGGTCAAAACTAAAACTATGTTTTTAGCTTTTACTTTATGAGATTCATCATGCCAGATTATTTAAATTATAAATTTTGTTGGTAAGAATTTTTAAAAATGGAATTTTGTCACATTTTCTATAGTGATAATCAGATGATTAGCAACTACTTTTATTCTATGGTATTTATACCAGAACTCATTAGTTATTTTTTCATTCTTAGTGCAAGAAAAGAGGAAGAGCTCTCACCTATATTATGTAAGTAAGCTTTCGAAAAGTTAAGAAATCAATTGTTTGAATTAAAAGTCTGTCAAGATTCCTTAAAAATTTAACAGGGAGCCAGTGCTGTTAGCATGATCGTTTTTTGGTGGATTTTCTAAATCTCTTCTATTTTCCTAAGTATCAGATTTATGCAGGAAAGTCTTTAGTTTACTGTGCCCATTTTAAGGGTGTCTGACATTTAAGTTACATAATTTGGTTGTGATATAAATATCTGCCTTAAATATTTAATCTTTTGGCTGGGCACGGTGGCTCACGCCTGTAATCCCAGCACTTCGGGAGGCCGAGGCTGGTGCATCATGAGGTCAGGAGTTCAAAACCAGCCTGACCAAGAGGGTGAAACCCCACCTCTACTAAAAATACAAAAATTAGCCAGGTGTGGTGGTGCATGCCTGTAATCCCAGCTACTTGGGAGGCTGAGGCAAAAGGATTTCTTGAACCCAGGATGCAGAGAGGTTTCAGTGAGCCGAGATCATGCCACTGCACTCCAGCCTGCGTGACAGAGTGAAGCTCCATCTCAAAAAAAATTAATCTTTTTTAATCAAATCAAATGAAAAATAGCTAAGTCCATTTTCTTTAACACATTCTGCTGACTTCTTTTCATAGCAGGTGAAAGTGTAGCTTCCTCACTCCACTGTAACCTTATTTACCTCTCTGTTTCTTTCCTCCACCTCTAACACATTTTGTATTAAATAACTAATTGGTATTTACATGATTATGACTAAGCACATATTATTCACTGCTGAGTCATAGAGTATTCTGACTGTGCCTTCTCCTTGTACATCCTTCATTCTTTATCTTAAATTTAAACACTTCTGCACTTCTCCCAGATAACCCCCCTTTTCCTAGCGCATGATAGCTCATAAAGCCAAATGCAACCATTAGACCCCAGCTGGCCTCCTTGTTTTCACATCCTGCATTATTTTGTGTGTGGAATTAATTTTCTGACTATGTTCCTTCACCTCTTTTTTAACAGGTATTCTTCCTGAAGTGTTGTAACATTTGTTACATGCCTATCAAAAATAGTGTTTTACCTACTAAAACATATGTTCCATGTTTTTTCTTGAAGCAACTTTCCTTGGCCTTTGGTTATCCTCCTCCAGGATAGACTATGTTTTCCTAGGCTGTCCTTGGCCTGTTTGCCTGGGAGCCCTCTCTGAACTCTTCTGGGACCACTCATGTTGGATCAGTGAGTCCTAGATTGTGCATTGCCCTCTGCCTTGTGTTACTCCCCAGTGGTGCTAGAGCACAGTTTCTGAGGAAAGGCTCGTGGACACACATGTATAGAGATCTAGCCTCTCTCAAAACCCCTCCTTTGTTGTAGAGTATAAAATTCTAGAGTGAAAACTAAATTTCATGGCTCTGAAGACAATTTTCTATTGTGTTTTCATTATACTGTTCTTGAAACTATTACCATTGTGTGACACATCATATGTAACCAATTTTTACATTTCTCAAGATTTTTAGGACCTTCTGTATCCCTGGGATTCTGAAATTGTATAATAAAGATTGCTGGGGACCTTTTATTTTGTTGGGGCCATTAAGTCTGCAGACTATCTCTTCTAGAGAATTTTCCTATTTTCTCTGTTTCATTATTATTATTTTAGTATTCTTATGATTCAGATGTTGGGCCTCATAGACCAGTATTTCTGCATTGATCTTTAATTTCTTCCCCTCCTATTTTCCAGTTTGTCTGTCATTCTGCTTCTTAGAGATTCTTTGACTTTCTGTGCTAACTGTTCTATTGATTTTTTAACTCCTTAATGATATTTTAAGATAATTTTTTAAAGTTTTGCTCCTGACTTTTTACTGGTCCCAGGAATTCCTTTCTCCTGTTGTTTTGATCTCTTATTGGAGGCTTCCCTCAAATGTGTGGTGATCTTTGGCTTTCTCTGATTGGAAGCAGGACCTTTGTTCACTGAGGGGTCTCACTGTGGGAATTTGGAAGTCGAGCAGCTTTTCATTTGGGGGACATTAGTGTATTGTGTGAGGGTATGATGGTTCAGTTTTCTTCCAAGAAGGTCTCCCAATTTTCTGCCTTGGCAGTGCAAGCTTGGCTGCTGGTTTTCCAGAAGTAGGTTTGGGAAGGAAGGTGCAGTTTCACTTTGTGTGTGCAATTTATTCCCATTTCCCAGGTTTCAGCCATGGTAGCTCTGAGCCCAGATACCCTCAGGTATAATATATCCAGATAATACACATCCAAATTCCTTATCAGATGGGAGGGGAGGTGGACTTGGGTCTCTAAGCACAGATTTACAGTGACCTTGCTGGCTTCTGTTGTATGTTTCACCCTACCTTCCCAGGTACCATGTGCTTCTGATTTTGGAGCCTGGGTTGGGTTCTTCAAAACAAACAAGATTGCTTGTTTCTGTTCCAGTCACTCCCTGTCAGCTCCAAAGCTGTGCTTCCATGTCAGTTGCCACTCCTCTATCTGCTTTTCACCTTGTAGCATTGACTCAGAATCATGTGCCGTCAATCCTGTCTCCTGGTCCTGTGTATAATGTTCATTTTATGACTAATGCTAATGAGATTTCAGAAGGAAGAGAAAATAAATTTCTGGTCAATCCATCATATTTAATCCAAATTTAGAACCTATATATAAGTGTAAATCTAAGTTTAAATTTGACATAATTATGACATTAATTCAGGCAATTTCTATTTATACCTCCAATAAGCATATTACACTTTTCCACTCAGGCCTTGTGTAAGAATTCTATTCAAACTCCATACATGCCATGTGGTTCCATTGCTGTGCAACACAGATGGAGCTGTTTTTGTTAGTGCACAAAGTGTTAGAAATTTTTAAGTTAGCTAAAAGTCATTAATCATTTAAAAAATATCTGAAACATGTCTTGTAAAAAAACGTGGGGGGAAAAGTAGGGCTCTTGAGATCCGGACATGGTGGTCATGCCTGTAATCCCAGCACTTTGGGGGACTGAGGCAAGTGGAACACTTGAGGCCGGGAGTTTGAGAGCAGCCTGGTCAATATGGTGAAACCTTGTCTCTAGTAAAAATACAAAAATTAGCCTGGCATGGTGGCACACGCCTTTAGTTCCAGCTACACAGGAGGCTGAGGCAGGAGAATTGCTTGAACATGGGAGGCAGAGGTTGCTGTGAGCTGAGATCAAGCCACTGCACTCCAGCCAGGGAAACAGAGCAAGAATTACTCTAAAAAAAACCCACAATCCAATATACATTCATTATAAGAAATGTTAAATAGAAGAAAATGGGGACAGATATCACCTAAAGCTGTACCAACTAGTTTGTGTTTTGGTGCATTATTTTCGTGTTCTTTTTATTCTCATATATGGATTTTTTCTCAGAATTGAGTTTTGTGATGGTGTAGTATTATGCTGTATTACCCCTAATAGTACCGACCTTAAGGGATACCTTCTTTCACTTTGAATAAAAGTATCCGAATGAGTCCATTTTCATTTTTCATGCTATATTTGTGTTTTGAGGCAATAATAGTATGTACATTGACACACATACATGCTTAATGTAAAGTATATACATTAATAGAATAGCTTAAGAGATTTAAGAGTTTAGCTAGAGGTAAAACATTTCTACCTTGAAGGAGAATTTGGTCCTTCAAATAGTAATATTGTTCAAAACCATCTGGAATATTTGTTAAGAAATAAGTGAATTTACAGTAAAAAGCATCTGAAACGAGCAAAATGGTGTTAGACTGTATGGATATTTCTGATTACTGGCTACAGGCAATTTTTAAAAGCTGTGTACTTTTATAAACAACCACTAGATCTTCCCCCTTCCCTGTCTTTCATGTATTTGTGGGAGGCCTTGATGGAAGAGTGTGATAACATGATGCAAACAAGCATATTAATAGGAGGAAAGAAGGCTCATCTGAGTTATTTTTTAAGTTAAAATAATAGGTATTTTGTGGTTTTAAATAATGCTGTTGATCTTTTCAACTATTTGGTGACTGGGATTTGGTTACTGCCATTATTTTTAAGAAAGAGCATTTTTTTTCTTTTTTTCTTTTTTCTTTTCTTTTTTTTTTTTTTTTTGACAGAGTCTTGCTCTGTCGCCCAGGCTGGAGTGCAGTGGCTGGGATTACAGGCACACCCGCCACCACACCTGGCTAATTTTTGTATTTTTAGTAGAGATGGGGTTTCACCATCTTGGCCAGGCTGGTCTTAAAGTACTGACCTCGTGATCCACCCGCCTCAGCCTCCCAAAGTGCTGGGATTACAGGAGTGAGCCACCGCGCCCGGCCGGGAAGTGCATTTTCTTAACATAGATGAGGCAGTTTCCATATTGGCTATTGCACTCTTGACGAGTGAACAGATACATTTAAAGTGTTTTAGAGATAGTTTATTTTCTAGAGGGTTCAAAAGATTCACTGTCATCTCTCTGATAGCACTGCAGGTAAATTTTCATTGATTTGTAACTGCAGGAAGATTTACCTTCCAAATTGTAACTGATTTAAATAACTTGTCAAGCATTTATTGACCTCCTGAATTTCTCCCACATTCTGTGCTCAGCAGCTGCGGTTAGGAGAGGAAGGGCCCTCCCTACCCTGGAGAGGCTTACTTTCTCACCAGGGGGATCCTCTGCAGGCAATTGCTATCATGTAACACGCAGTGAATTAGACTGACGAGTACACAAAACCGGAAGTGTTTTGTGATGTGGCTGCTGGCAGAGGGATCCCAGAAGGCAGAGGAGGTGAAGCTTGCTGGGACAAGGGGGAAAGAAATAGGTATTCCGGGCAGAGAGCAGCATGAATGAGGCAGGACAGTGCCATGATGTGTGTCAAATAACTTACAGAATAAAATCAATCAACTTTTGAAATGAATGTAAAGTATTCTCGGAAGTTCTCATTTGAGTCATGTAATAGCAGTCTTACATAAACATGAAGTGAAAGTTAAATTCCCGTAGTTGTTTTCATCATCTGATTTCTAGATGTGAGAGAGTCTTAAAGCAGTACTTTTTCTATCTTCCCCCAAGGAAATAGGCCCAGAGAGACCTATAGCCCCTCACTTGTTTGGTCACTGAGCAGCGCTGGCACACAGGGTCTCTGACTCTAAAACGCTGGTTCCATCACACTGTCTCTTGAATGAGTACACTTAGGATTAGTAACTTAGTGAATGTAGTATGAGGTCTTTATTTACTGCAATAAAAATGGTCTTGTGCCAATATTATTTAATGTATGACATTTTGTTGTAGTTAATGAATAACAGAAATAGAAAATCTCAGCTGCCTTTTACTGCATAATAAAAAAACACGAAATGTTATTTTAAACTTTTCCCATTATTTATAAAGGGAGTTCATAATAGAGGCTTGCCAGGTTTGATGATTGGTATCATAGCAAGGGCGGCATTTTATAACCCATTCCTCAAACATCATCTGCGGAAGTTAAGCACCTCCAATGAGTTTCCCATAGAGCTGCTCACGGTACCACACTCAGGCAGGTCATGGGGCGTAAGAAATACCTTAATGCTTTATTGTTTGACATTTTGACTAAGGAAAAAAGCCCACACTTTTGTAGGTTCAGCCTGCTGTAAACATTTTTCTCTATCTTCCTTCTCCTTCAGATACCTCCATGGCATCTTGACAGAAAATACTGCTCATGTTCCACCATATTGCTAGGTAACAGCACAGTCAGCCAGCCTGATCTTAGACACACACTAGAAAGGTGAATACAACGAGGCTGCCAAGGGCTGAGTGACAGACCCCCATAGGCTAAAAGCATCCTGGCCATCCTCTGTCATTTCAGCCATTTGGTTGCCCTTTTCAGCAAGCAGTTTAAGAAATTGATGTCAATGATATATGGATTTCCAGGACCGAAATATGAATTTTCTGTTTCTCTTTTAATTTTAGACACTGTGTGGTAGAAGGGAAAGCTACTTAGCAAATAAGCAATCCCAGAAAAGCCATAGCTATTTATTTGATGCATTCATGTTATGAGAGTGTTGAACCTAATTGGAAGGAGAGGTGCTTTTTATTGGATGTTTCTGGGAAAAATTATTAGTTCTTTATGAGCTACAGGCCTAAGACGATGGGTACTACTTTGGAAACTACTCTTGGAAGAAGGAATGGCTTGTCCTCCAGGGGTACCATAGTGTATCTGCATTTAAATTTTCCATCATGCGTGAGCACTTCATAGGCTACAATCAGACATGCCTTTTCAAAACACCCTTGAACGATGGGTTCAAGTTTATTTAAAAAGTCACAACAAAGCCCAGTTCCACTGAAGATCTCCAGGGAACATTATTAACATCTCCTTAGATTATGAGTGTTGATTTTTGGGAAAACAGTTTGAGAAGTACTACCTTAGAATATTAATGTCCTTATCCCTAACTTCCAGTCTATAAATATGACTAGCTTACAAGCTTAATTTTGTTTCTAATGTACTAGCTTTTTAAGCTAATTTGTCAGTAACTTCTACTTTAATTAAAAATGGTAAATTTATGCTCATAATAATGTCACTTTCCTCTCTCATGTATAATAATTATCGAGATCAAATTGTGTTTCAGCAGTAACTGGAATCCACCTGTGTCTAAAGCCCTGAGCTTTGGCCTCTATGGAGTCATCACTTAATGTTTTTATTCAACCCTAAGTAAAAAGGCACTCTGTTTTGGCTAGAGTCCCTGGTTTCTTCTGATTTCAAAAGATTCTGATGTTTCAGTATGCAATTCAAAAGTAATTTTTAAGCTTCACCTTGCTCAAACAAGTAGAGATTCTACTTTTTCTTCCAGCATAGTCTAATTCTTACAAGTTTCTTTAAAATAGACTTTTTTTGTTGTTTTTAGAGACAGGGTTTTGCTCTGTTTGCCAGGCTGGTTTCAAAACTCCTGGGCTCAAGCAATCCACCCAACTCAGCCTCCCAAAGTGCTATGATTACAGGCACCAGCTACCACACCTGGCCTAGAAGTCTATTTTTGAAGTACAGTTAGTTTTAATTTGCTCTCCAATTTTAGAAGGGATCATTTGGTATATTTACTTTTGGTGAAGTGAAGGTTTACTGAGCAAATTAATACAGCAAATTGGCTTTTTGGAAAGATTTTGAAAAATGTTTTTCATAGTTAGTAGTCCATTGTTCTCAAAGGGATGAGTGAGCCACATTAGAATCACATATACATGTTTCTTCAAAATATATGTCTGCAAACACATGCATCTTCCCAGCTCCACATTCCCTCCATCTCTGGGCACTCATAAGCCTTTTAGAAAAATGCTTAAGTATGTGAGGCATCATTATATGGACAAAAGCATCCCAGATGATTCTGACCTTAACCCTAACTCAGTCATTCACAAACTTTGCTGCACATTGGAATCACCTGGGGAACTTTGCCAACAACCCTGATGTCCAAATCATACCCAATGCAAGTTAAATCAGAATGTCTCCAGCTGGCAGTGAGGCCATTTTTAAAGCTTCTCGGGTGATCCAGTGTGCAGCAAACATGGGGAACACTGCTTCCTTTGCATGGAGGAGTGATGGTTCTCATGTATAAATTACACGTTTTCCCAGTCATTTGCTCTTCTTTCTACCTATAGAGCCTTTCGTCTGTGCAAGTCATTTCTATGTATGTGTGCATATGCTTAAATTTAAACTGTGCCGTAGTGTTTCATGAACACCTGCAGTTCACAAAAGCACTATGTGGGGACCTTGGGCAAGTCAGTTTGAAGCCTTGGTTCTCTTGTTTGTAAAATGAGTGGTTCATGGAGTGTCATGTAAGATTCAGTGGTCTTTTCAGCATGTAACTTCAAATTCTGTGATTTTAAAATCAATTTGGAGATTAAACTGTTTGAGGCACTATAGAAATATCCATCTTAAATGCTAATAATGTTCTAAGGCCTACTTTTTACAACTCAAATTTCCCTTCTCAAATTATTCTGAGCCTCATTTTAAATGCTGAGGGCAAATGGAAGCACAGAACTTATCCAAGAGAAGCACCTGTTTGCTGACACACAACATCTGAGGATGACTTAGGACCAGAGTAACATACATCTGAAGAGTTGTATTTGTTCACTAATATTTTGTTTAAACAAATGTGGAAATACCTGTCATGAATATTGTATGATGCGGTGTTACGCTGTTTAGTGCTGTTTATTTCAGGATAGCTACAAATGTCATCGATTTTTGTGTGCATTTTGTTTACTAATAAATTTTCTGCTAATAAGTATGCATAGGTGATTTTAAATTACTTTATGTGGTATAAAGCACATTGATGATGTGCTTTTAGGGAAATAATGACAAATGGGTGAGTAGGTGATGGTGAACTAAATCAGCTGAAATGCAGGGCCTAGCCCCTTAAAAAGCAAAACATTACTGTATGGCCTAAATAGAAGCATATGTACACATAGATATAACTGACTTGCACAGGATGAAAGGTTCTATGGGTAGAAGAGCAAATGACAGGGAAAATATGTAATTGTTTATATGCAATAACCATCAGCAGAAACATCTTCTAACAACATATTGCCTAGCATTTTAGTTCTCCCATTTTCGCTATAAAGCCAGAGAGCTAAAACAAAAGAAAAGTGCTCATACAGTACTCTTTCAAACAAGAAGATTTCAGGGCCACTGAGAGGGTTTCCTCCTCCCCCTTTTAAAAACATATCTTCAGGCCAAAACAAATGATAAAATCAGTACTTACAAATATTTTTTTCCCTCCACAGTGTGACTTTGGCAATATATTACAACATAAAGCACAGGTGAGCTCTTTGAAAACCTGCCTTGTTACTCCAGCTCATCGCTTTGTATAATATGACACACAGTTAGGTTGTAACTATAGACATAAGCTGTAAAGTGTTTATTTTACAGTATTAAAGTGAATCATTTGTGGGTTTTTAAAGACTCTTTTACCTCTTAAATTATTGAGGGTCCCAAAGTGTATTTGCTTATGTCTTGTTTGCAATTTATTGTAAAGAAGCAATAAAAGGATGACCTGGCCTCATGCAAATATATAGTACAAAAAAACATGCATTTTTAAAGCTTTCAGGTAATTGTGGGTATTTTTAACCACACCAAAACTCCACAAGGGCTAAGTTATTAAAATAGTTATAGTGGGATTGTACATATCAATGAATTCATTCCACTAATACTCACTGATCTTTCTTGTACACTGAATGGATCTTTCCCCTTACCAGCTTTTATAATATTATGCATTGGCTATCTGGAAAATATTAATTCATGTTTATTTATAGTATGAAAACTCACTTTCATTAATATCCCCACAATTATAAAAATGTCTTCGAACATTGAGATGCTGTCAAGCTCACAGTATTAGGTATGAGTTTTCCAAGTCCTGATTTTTAGCTTGAAAGCATTAGATTTATTATACACAACAAATACTTGTTATTTTCCTTGAAATGACAAACTGCTCTTCTCTTTGAGAATGATAGTCAGTCATACTTTCAGATAGAAATGGTGCTCTGTGAAAAATTGGCTTGTTCAGCTCACAGTTAAATCACAAGTGCTTTTCTTTAACATAACCGTACTTCAGTATGCAGAAGTGCTTTATGTGAACTTTCTACTTAGAATACTAAAAAGAGAGGTCAAGATTTAATAACACCATTAATTTTTACTGTTTCATCAAGGACATTCTTAAGTGAAGCAGGCTACTTTAAGAAAAACTCCAAGGGCAGTGAAGAGTGGAATGAATTCTAGTATAATTTGGTACCACAGCCTTTATTCATACTGAGAAACCAGCAGTTTTACCCACTTTGGCTTTTATGCAATCATTACAAGTGTTGAACAGTGAGAAAGCAAGCAATGTCTTAATACTTTTAGAAAGTAATAAATTATTCTTATGTTTTATTTTCAATCAACTTCTCAGGTTGAATTGTATTCTTATAAGAACATTTAGGGCCATAGGTCGTGGTTGACACCTGTAACCACAGCACTTTGGGAGGCCAAGGTGAGAGAATTACATGCGACCAGGAGTTTGAGACTAGTCCGAGTAATGTGGCAAGACCCCATCCATACCAAAAAAGAATTAAAAATTAGCTGAGCATGGTAGTGTGCACATTTCATCCCAGCTACTTGGGAGGCTGAGGCAGAAGGATCTCTTGAGCTCAGGGAGTCAAGCCTGCAATAAGCCATGTTTGTACCACTGTGCTCCATCCTGGCTGAAAGAAAAAAACCCTGTCTCAAAAAAACAAAAACAAAGTTTTGACATCATGGGCCTCCTAGGGAATCTCAGGGGTCCACAAACCACATTTGGAGAACCACTGGTTTCCTAAATCAACACACAATGTGTTAGTTTTTTAAAGTTCATTAAGACTGGCCTCTTTTAAAATAAAAAGACAATTAAGTTTGTAACTCAAACTACTTAAACAAATATGATAAAAGTATAATAAAGAAATATTTGGGAAATCTCAATCTCATTCACATTTAATAAAAGTTCTAAAAATTTTACTGCCAACCACTACTGCTTTAAAAATGTTCTTGTGTTCCAGCATGAGGTTAGAGGAGTGAAAATAGATATAGTTTATTACCATTGCCTGTTAGCGGGGTCAATATTTAAAGGCAAGTCTGGCTCATCAATGTAGAAAAGACTTCACAGTTTAGAGTATTATGTGCTGAAGAAAAAGAGGTCAAGAAACCCTCTGAAGGCCAGGATCCAGGAGAAAAATTTGCAAAACCTGTTTTGGTGAGCAAATTTTACCAAAGCAAACAAGATGTGTCTCCCTCCACCCTCCATGCCCTACTCCCAGCAGATACTTTACTAAGATGTTAACAATTCCCAAATTAATTTCATAAATGCACATTCTTATTTTATAGATATGCAAATAGATCTCTGGCTATTTTTGACGAGCCAATACATCCACTTCCAGTAAGTGTCACTTTCTTTGAGGTTCTATTTTTGTCTCATAGAGTTGTGTTTAGTTCATGCTGAAGTAAAAATCATCCACCTTTAAGTCTTGCCTCTGTTGTGTCTAATCATCTTATATAAGGAGTGTTGTCAAGTGGGCATGCTGGAGTAAGAGCTGACTTGCAGCTTTGTTTAATTAGTGTGCTAAGGGGAGTAAATATACCATCGAGATAACAAAATGCATCATTTTAAAAGATAATTTTCTGTAGCAGCAAACAATATAAATATTTGTAAATAGTCGACAAATATGCACAATCTCTGTGAATAGAATTAGAAAACAATTTAAATTTAAATCAGTTTAAATGCTATAAAAATTTTAAAACTTCCTTCTTCAGATATGTGATAGCCACAGGGCCACTTAGCATCTCTGTTTATAGGAAACCAAAAATATTTTAAGATCCCACTGTTTATATTTTTAAAAACTGAAAGATATTTTATCCCATCCAAATTATTTTAAGGGACACGTGGGCACAAATGGGAGCACTGCCGTCTTAAGAATACTTAAAAAGTTTTCTTGAGTGGATATTTATGTTGCCTTTTTTCTTCTTTCAGCAAGGAAAGGCTCCAGGGAAATCCTTCGAGCATGATCCCGAACGCAACTGTATTTTCAGATATTTCTGTACTCTTTTTCTAGTCACAAAACTAACACCTCCATGTGCAATCGTAGCTTTGGTAAGATATTTCTTATCTATAAAGCATCTTTAACAACTGGTCTCCTACACAGGGTATGGCCGTGTTTCTAACTAAAAGTAGATTCCTGGAATTATCATGAGATCTTTTAAAAGAAACCTGTGCAAGCAAAGTAAATACACATATTTGAGTTTAATCATCATTACGGTTTAAAATGATGCAATTGCTTTTCTTATCAGAGAATAATTGCTATTAAAGGCAGCAGGAGAGATTTCTGGTTTCTCCTTCAACAGATTCCAATGTAGATCTAAGCTGAGTCCCAGGCCATATTCTCTGGGCACTTCTGATATATGCTGTGACTAGGAGCTGCTGCTCTGAATGCTTTGTTGTTCCTGCTGACCTCTTGTGCCTGCTCCAGAAATTGCCCAGGAATGTGCTACCAGTTAATGCTTGGACACAGGCTTTGCTAGTTAGCCTGCTAAGCTGTAGCTGTGTCCTTACCTCTACATCATTCTCACAGAATTCCTGTGGTGAGACTCATTCTGAATATGAAGTCCTCTTCAGATGGCTGGGATTGGTTTACCCCTCCCCACACTAACCTGTAGAGGAATGTCAACCGTGCAGCTGGGAGAGAAAAGATAATTAGAGCAGTAGCCTCTCCTTTGGCATCCGGCTAGAGCTTAGAAGAGAAGGCTTTTGCTGGGCACCTGCATAGAAACCCCTCCATGGGCAATGGATCAGATGCAGGCCTTTTCACGGAGCTGAAGGCCATTTGGCATGCTCAGCACAGCTGTCAGGAAGCAGGAGTGGTACTTCCAGCTAGAGAGCGAGCGAGCAGATGCAGGAGGGAAAGCTGGATTGAAAGAAGGGGGAGTTCACTGTAGACAGGCTAAATTTGGTGTGCCTGTAAGATAGGAGAGTGGCCGTGTGCAGTCATTATTTGGATCTATAGGACTGGAGCATGAATCTGAGCTGGAAATAAGAAATGAGGAGTGAGAGTAGCTGCGGAAGGCTTGGTGCGGTGGCTCACACTTGTAATCCCAGCACTTTGGGAGGCTAAGGCAGATGGATCACCTGAGGTCAGGAGTTCGAGACCAGCCTGACAAACATGGTGAAACCCTGTCTGTATTAAAAAATACAAAAAAATTAGCTGTGCATGGTGGTGGATGCCTATAATCCCAGCCATTTGGGAGGTTGAGGCAGGACAATTGCTTGAACCTGGGAGGCAGAGATTGCAGTGAGCTGAGATCACACCACTGCACTCCAGCCTGGGCAAAAAGAGTGAAACTCTGTCTCAAAATACTAATACTACTACTACTACTACTACTAATAATAATAATAATAATAGTGTAGCTGCTCAAATGCAGAGACAGTGTTTAGAATGAAAGTGGAGAAGCCGGGCATGGTGGGACACACCTATAGTCCCATCTACTCGGGAGGCTGATGCAAGAGAATGACTTGAGTTCAGGAGTTTGTGTCCAGCCTGGCCAGCATAGCAAGTCCCCACCTCTAAAAAGGAAAAGAAAAGAAAGAGGACAGAAGATAGCTCTGTAAGGACAACCAGCATGTAAGGGACAAGCCCCCAGTAAAGTGGCTAGAGTGGGAGGAGGAAGAGCACGAGAGGATAATAAAAGAAGAACAAAGGGTTCAAGATAGGAAAGGCTGTGGTCACCGTGCTAAATGCTGCAAGAAGTTGTCCGTTCCATAAACACCCGCTGGATGCCGACCCTGTCCCACTCTTCTAAGTGCTGGGGTAGAGAAGAGGACAGGTTGAACACATTCCTTGTCTTTATGAGCTTATGTTGTAATGAGAAAAGCATTTTTTCAGGTAATGGCAAATAGCAAAACAATAAAGCAGGATAAAGAGAGAGGGATGAGAGGGGCTCACTATTTCAGAATGATCAGGAAAAGTCTCTCTAGAGAGGTCACATTTGAACAGTGCCCTGAATATAAAGCGAGGACTATAAGGAGTGCTGGCATGACAGGCAGTGGGATGAGTGCAAAGACTGAGCTAGGAACATGTTTCATGTGTGCTTAAGGAACAAACAGCAGGGGGCCCGCATGGTGAGAGGAATGAAGGAAAGAACGGAAGAGATGAGACTGCACAGGCAGTGCCACAGCTCACAGAGCCTTTTGGCTTGCAGGCCATGGGAAGGAGTTCAGGTTTTATTCCAGTTTGATGGGGGCACTCATGGTAGATCTTGAGCAGGGGAGTGCAGTGTTCTTAATTGAAGAGGTTATGGCGACGGCTTTGGGGAGAGTAGACCATAGTTAGGAGGAAGGTTGGGGCAGAGAAGAGGACCAAGAAGCTACTAGGGTGATATAGGTGAGCCGTGACCCATGGTGGCTCAGAATCTGAAGCAGGCAGGCTACCAGTGAAGGTAGGCCTAGAGGGATTGCACACAGATTGGAACAGGGTAACTCACATGTAAGTATTAGTCCCCAGGAGCTAGGCCAATGGCAATTGCTTGGACAAGATTAGGGACAGCTTGGGGATTGGGTCCTTGGGGTGAAGGGCTCTGGTTTGTAGGTGTCAAGACTCTGAGGACCTTGGGAAGGGGCGTCTCAGGTGAGTGATAGGGGTGGGTGAGGTGGGTTAAGGAGAGATGGGAGGTGAGGAGCTGGCAACAGGGCCTGATGCTGTGAGCAAGTGAGAAGATGCCTCTGGGGAGCTGTGGGGAGCAGGATGGGAACAGGAAACACATTTGTATTGGGGGGAATTTCTGGCAGAGAGGGAGAAAGTCTTCAAGAAGAGGTGATTTGGGGAACAGTGTTCTGCAAAAGTGGGATGGGATCCACCATGGTGATAGAAGAGTTGGTGTTAAAAAAGGAACTTTCTCACTGACCCAGGAGGGCAAGAGGTATCGGTGAGTGTCAGCAGGTCCAGCTTACCAGTAAAGGTGACAGGAAGGTGAGGCCTCACCAATGCTGTTTAAGTGCTCTCTAATGAGTCCTGTGGAGTTGAACCCTGGGAGGAAGGGTCATTCCTAGGACACCCAATTGTGCAGAGTTGGGGGAAAGGGAACAGAATCTCTCATATGTACATATCACGTTCAACAGCCATTTGATTTTAAAAACACATTTGAGTTTGGAGAACATTGCCAGATCTGAGCCACCAATCTGATAATCTTCAGACAATAAATGAACTCTCTTAAAATGAACTGTGTTCCTTTGGTCTTGATACAAAGACGTCAAGTAGCATAGAGACATACTTTTCTGCAGAGCACCCTCTGGGGTAGCAATGCCTCACAGCTCACCTCTGTAACCTTCACGCAGCTGGTCCCTCACCCAGTTCTTTATGGGATAGAGATTGGATAGATAGAAAATACTTACTGAGATTGTCTCACAAACTACTTGGCAGGTTTAGAGGAACTCCAGGGATACAGAGGCCGACAGCTGTCTCTGCCTTCAAACCAACTGAATTGACTGAATGCAGATACTGTAGGACAAGAAATGAGTTTTCATGAAGTGATTGTGGAGACATGGAAAATAGGGGCTGTGAGCAGGACCCTCCTTTCACACACATGCGTTCCTTATCAAGGCACTGAATATGGAGATTATTTCTGAGCCACAGAGACCTGCACTTGTCATGCTGTCTGCACAGCAGGCATTGGGAAGTGCTCTTGACCCGCACGCAGTTCCTCAGCTGGTGTCCCAAGAGTGGGTTAGTTATTGTGAAAAGGAGAAGACAGCAGTGTTCTCAATATCACTTGGATATTACATATTCAAGCATGGCACACCTGTAAAATTCCTATCTACCTGCCAGGGAGGTGTGATGCCGCACATGGACGGCACTGGAGTGTTTCCTGAACAACCTTAATCTGCATTGGGCCTGAGTTTGTACTGCTTTTCATGAGTGTGAAGGTGCTGATGGTGCCTCTCTTCATGCCTACAGGGATGTCCAGTCATCCCTGTGACCGAAATTCATCTGGAAATGTCTACGGGCAGAGTAGGCTGCAGAGGTATCTCACTATGATTGTGATTTGGCCTCTTGCTTGGTCTGAGCAAAGTCTCTGCAGAACATAAGAATTAAAAGGCACTTACTTTCTGGTCAAAACCAGAAGAAATCTTTCATTCTTAAATGTTCGTATCACCACACATAAACTGAACTGAAATCAAAGAGCAGCGCTCTATTTTGCAGGTGTACATTGAACGACTTTTAACTAGTGCTAACATCGATCTTTGTCCTACTAATTGGAAAAAGATAGTCCACGGAGCCATGCTTCTTGCCTCCAAGGTTGGGAGAAATCGTGGTCTGTGGAGTGTGGATGACAGCCAGAATCCCGAGGACATTGCAGTTGAGAACATGTGAGTTTGTAAAATTTTGGCAATATTTGTAACCATTTTCCATGCCCCATTTGCTCTCCAAGTTAACACTGCAAGAAATATCTTTATAGGTTTCATTGTGCAGATAAAAGAAATAGGTATAAGACCACAGTCTTCTCTCTATCCAGCTTTAGTGTAACAGTTTGTATTTTCCAGCAGTAATGGGTAGGTCTTGATGTGTTATTGTTGTAATAACCTGCTTGATAAATTGAAAAGTATTTTTCTGATTGTTTTTTGGCAAACCTCTTACAAGTGTACTATCAGAATGACACAGTACAGTAAATATCTTTATAACTTTTGAGAAGCTGCCTGCCAGTTTCAGTCCCTTTTTAAGGGACAAACATCTGGCCTTTGAAATGATTGGCCACTGTTAACGTCATAAGGCCTCTGGACTATGGGGAAGTTATGGCTTCAACTTCAGTCACCCATTGTGTATTTGCTTTTGCTGGTCCTTTCTTCTCCCTTTTATCTAAAGATCTGTTTTTATAGGAACCTTGAGATATGAAGTTAAATAGCCACAGATTCCTGTGCCCTGGCCCCTCCCCACTGAGAGTGTTACATGTGTTTGGAAATTGGTCTGATGAGTTAGAAGCTCCAGCGTTCACCAACCGCAGTGTGAGAAGCATTTCTGGGGCATCACCCCATGCCCACCACACTCACAAGGCTCCATGGGTACTGAGACATCTGCAGCAGCACTCAGGTGTCTGGAGTTGCCCATGAGAGTGTGAAGAGCCTTGCAGAGTCATGGGGTTCCTCCAAGATGCATCAACACGACACTGAAACACAGCTTCACCAGGGCTCCCTTCCAATCCGGCCTCATGACTGCTGTGAAGGGAAGGGCCCTGGAGCTGGCAGGCAGGGTGAGCAGGGAGGCATTTCCAGCAGGGCCTTTCTAGGTGCCCACTAGACAGTGAGGATAGCTGTGCAGCCTGCATCTGTGCAAGACAAGGGAGCAGTTTTGTTTACATTGAGCAGCAGCAGCAGATCAACATCATGCCAGGCATTGGCATGAGTTAGTTTTGTGACTTTTACTTATGACTCCAGATAAAACTGTCATTCAGAATCACCTCAGTGTATGTCTACAATTGAAGATATAGTGTCTATTGTAGATATACCTCAGAGTATATCTAGATTCAAACATGACCACTTGGCAGCTGAGCTCAATGGCTCATGCCTGTAATCCCAGCACTTCACGAGGCTGAGGTGAGTGGATCGCTTGAGCTCAGGAGTTGAAGACCTGCTGGGTAACACAGTGAACCCTGTCTGTACCAAATGTTTTTTAAAAAATTAGCTGGGTGTGGTGGCAGGCAGCTGTAGTAGTCCCAGCTACTTGGGAGTCTGAGGTGGGAGAATTGCCTGAGCCTGGGAAGTTGAGGCTGTAGTGAACTGTGATCACATCACTGCACTCTAGCCCTGGGTGATGGAGCCAGATCTTGTCTCGAAAAGAAAAACAAAAAAACATTTTTGCCATTACTTTGCTAATAGTATAAACCAAGTGATCATGGTGATATTTCTGGTAGCCATTTTAGCAAAGAGTGTGACCGCAAATGAATTTGAAACAAGTGGAATTACTTTGGAAGTTCCAAACACTAAAGTGGCCTTGATCATAGTCATCCTTTTGCAAACTGGTCCCTCAAAGGAAGCAAGATTTGTGACTGCCTGAGTTCTCCTTGCCTGCTGCCTAGCCAGAGCTGATTTATTAAGACAGGGGAATTGCAATAAAGAGTTTAATTCACACAGAGGCAGCTGTATGGGAGACCAGAGTTTTACTATTACTCAAATTAGTCTCTCCAAAAACTCTGGGATAGTTTTTTAAAGAATAATTTGGTGGGTAGGGAGTCAGAAAGTGGGGAGTGCTGATTGATCATTCAGAGATGGAATCACAGTTAGTGGAAGGTGTCCTCCTGCACTGAATCGGCTCCTGGGTGGGGGCCACAAAATCAGATAAACGAAGTTTATTGATTGAGGTGGTGCCACCTGATCCCAGTACAGGGTCTGCAAAATATCTGAAGCACTGATCTTAGGTTTTACAATAGTGATGTTATTCCGAGGAGCAATATGGGGAGGTTCGGACTCTTGCAGCCTTCAGCCACATGACTCCTAAACCATAATTTCTAATCTTGTGGCTAATTTGTTAGTCCTCGAAAGGCAGTCCAGTCCCCAGGCAGGAAGCAGGTTTGTTTTGGGAAAGGGCTGTTACCATCTTTGTTTCAAAGTTAAACTATAAACTAAGTTTCTCCTGAAGTTAGTTTGGCCTCTGCCTAGGAAAGAACAAGGACAGCTTGGAGGTTAGAAGCAAGATGAAGTCAGTTAGATCAGCTCTCTTTCACTATCATGATTTTCTCAGTTCCAATTTTTGCAAAGCCGGTTTCAAATTTGTAATCATGAACACTTAGTTCTACCATCATGGCAGCTGAATGGTTCTCAAAACATGCGGCTCAGCTGGCTGGGGCTCTGAGTTCTAGTCACAAGATCAGAGAGCATGCAGGGCTATGTGCAGGTTTCCACAGAAGTGAGCTCCAGGAGCAGTGAGGGCAGAGGCCAGCTCCAAGAAGACCAGTTCCAAACAGTGCTGTTGGTGTGTGAACTGAGAAACACCAGGAGCTATGCTTGGAACACGCTGCTTCTGTTTACGATCTTGGGAAGATGAAAAGCATTATACCAGCCGGGTGCAGTGGCTCATGCCTGTAATTTCAGCACTTTCGGAGGCCAAGGCAGGCAGATCACGAGGTCAGGAGATCAAGACCATCCTGGCTAACACAATGAAACCCCGTCTCTACTAAAAATACAAAAAAATTAGCCGGGCGCCGTGGCAGGTGCCTGTAGACCCAGCTACTGGGGAGGCTGAGGCAGGAGAATGGTGTGAACCCGGGAGGCAGAGCTTGCAGTGAGCCGAGATAGCGCCACTGCAGTCCGGTCTGGGCGAAACAGCGAGACTCCGTCGCAAAAAATAAAAAAGGAAAAAAAAAGAAAAGCATTATACCAAAGCACTTAATAGACATTTGTCTCAGCCCCCTGCTGTTGACTGTTTGCAGTGGTCCCATTTTGAGTGTAAACTGAATAGTTAAAAATTGGTGTCTATCAGATTTTTCTTAAAATTTTCCAACATCTATGTGTCTTCCTAGAATATCTTTCCTTTCTAAAGAGTAAGTTAAACTGAGTAGCCGTTATTCCGAAAATTTGCTGTGTCTGTAAAGGTTATGCCATTCAATCATCTGGCCATTTTAAAAAACCACAAAGCGAGCTCCCAGCGTGAGCGACGCAGAAGACAGGTGATTTCTGCATTTTCATCTGAAGTACCGGGTTCATCTCACAAAGGAGTGCCAGACAGTGGGCACAGGTCAGTGGGTGCGCACACCGTGCGTGAGCTGAAGAAGGGCGAGGCATTGCCTCACTCAGGAAGCGCAAGGGGTCAGGGAGTTCCCTTTCCTAGTCAAAGAAAGGGGTGACAGAGGGCACCTGGAAAATCGGGTCACTCCCACCAGAATACTGCGCTTTTCCGACGGGCTTAAAAACGGCGCACCAGGAGGTTATATCCTGCACCTGGCTCAGAGGGTCCTATGCCCACAGAGTCTCGCTGATTGCTAGCACAGCAGTCTGAAATCAAACTGCAAGGCAGCAGCGAGCTGGGGGAGGGGCGCCCGCCATTGCCCAGGCTTGCTTAGGTAAACAAAGCAGCCCGAAGCTCGAACTGGGTGGAGCCCACCACAGCTCAAGGAGGCCTGCCTGCCTCTGTAGGCTCCACCTCTGGGGGCAGGGCACAGACAAACAAAAAGACAGCAGTAACCTCTGCAGACTTAAATGTCCCTGTCTGACAGCTTTGAAGAGAGCAGTGGTTCTCCCAGCATGCAGCTTGAGATCTGAGAACGGGCAGACTGCCTCCTCAAGTGGGTCCCTGACCCCTGGCCCCCGAGCAGCCTAACTGGGAGGCACCCCCCAGCAGGGGTAGACTGACACCTCACAAGGCTGGGTACTCCAACAGACCTGCAGCTGAGGGTCCTGTCTGTTAGAAGGAAAACTAACAAACAGAAAGGACATCCACACCAAAAACCCATCTGTACATCACCATCATCAAAGACCAAAAGTAGATAAAACCACAAAGATGGGGAAAAAACAGAGCAGAAAAACTGGAAACTCTAAAAAGCAGAGTGCCTCTCCTCCTCCAAAGGAGCACAGTTCATCACCAGCAACAGAACAAAGCTGGACGGAGAATGACTTTGACGAGCTGAGAGAAGAAGGCTTCAGACGATCAAATTACTCCGAGCTACGGGAGGATATTCAAACCAAAGGCAAAGAAGTTGAAAACTTTGAAAAAAATTTAGAAGGATGTATAACTAGAATAACCAATACAGAGAAGTGCTTAAAGGAGCTGATGGAGCTGAAAACCAAGGCTTGAGAACTACGTGAAGAATGCAGAAGCCTCAGGGGCAGATGTGATCAAATGGAAAAAAGGGTATCAGCGATGGAAGATGAAATGAATGAAATGAAGCGAGAAGGGAAGTTTAGAGAAAAAGGAATAAAAAGAAAAGAGCAAAGCCTCCAAGAAATATGGGACTATGTGAAAAGACCAAATCTACGTCTGATTGGTGTACCTGAAAGTGACGGGGAGAATGGAACCAAGTTGGAAAACACTCTGCAGGATATTATCCAGGAGAACTTCCTCAATCTAGCAAGGCAGGCCAACATTTAGATTCAGGAAATACAGAGAATGCCACAAAGATACTCCTCGAGAAGAGCAACTCCAAGACACATAATTGTCAGATTCACCAAAGTTGAAATGAAGGAAAAAATGTTAAGGGCAGCCAGAGAGAAAGGTCGGGTTACCCTCAAAGGGAAGCCCATCAGACTAACAGCGTATCTCTTGGCAGAAACTCTACAAGCCAGAAGAGAGTGGGGGCCAATATTCAACGTTCTTAAAGAAAAGAATTTTCAACCCAGAATTTCATATCCAGCCAAACTAAGCTTCATAAGTGAAGGAGAAATAAAATCCTTTACAGACAAGCAAATGCTGAGAGATTTTGTCACCACCAGGCCTGCCCTAAAAGAGCTCCTGAAGGAAGAGCTAAACATGGAAAGGAACAACCGATACCAGCCGCTGCAAAATCATGCCAAAATGTAAAGACCATCGAGACTAGGAAGAGACTGCACCAACTAACGAGCAAAATAACTAGCTAACATCATAATGACAGGATCAAATTCACACATAACAATATTAACTTTAAATGTAAATGGACTAAATGCTCCAATTAAAAGACACAGACTGGCAAACTGGATAAAGAGTCAAGACCAATCAGTGTGCTGTATTCAGGAAACCCATCTCACGTGAAGAGACACACATAGGCTCAAAATAAAAGGATGGAGGAAGATCTACCAAGCAAATGGAAAACAAAAAAAGGCAGGGGTTGCAATCCTAGTCTCTGATCAAACAGACTTTAAACCAACGAAGATCAAAAGAGACAAAGAAGGCCATTACATAATGGTAAAGGGATCAATTCAACAAGAAGAGCTAACTATCCTAAATATATATGCACCCAATACAGGAGCACCCAGATTCATAAAGCAAGTCCTGAGTGACCTACAAAGAGACTTAGACTCCCACACATTAATAATGGGAGACTTTAACACCCCACTATCAACATTAGACAGATCAATGAGACAGAAAGTCAACAAGGATACCCAGGAATTGAACTCAGCTCTACACCAAGCAGACCTAATAGACATCTACAGAACTCTCCACCCCAAATCAACAGAATATACATTTTTTTCAGCACCACACTACACCTCTTCCAAAATTGACCACATACTTGGAAGTATGTGGTCTTGCTCTCCTCAGCAAATGTAAAAGAACAGAAATTATAACAAACTGTCTCTCAGATCACAGTGCAATCAAACTAGAACTCAGGATTAAGAATCTCACTGGAAACTGCTCAACTACATGGAAACTGAACAACCTGCTCCTGAATGACTACTGGGTACATAACCAAATGAAGGCAGAAATAAAGATGTTCTTTGAAACCAACGAGAACCAAGACACAACATACCAGAATCTCTGGGACGCATTCAAAGCAGTGTGTAGAGGGAAATTTATAGCACTAAATGTCCACAAGAGAAAGCAGGAAAGATCCAAAATTGACACCCTAACATCACAATTAAAAGAACTAGAAAAGCAAGAGCAAACACATTCAAAAGCTAGCAGAAGGCAAGAAATAACTAAAATCAGAGCAGAACTGAAGGAAATAGAGACACAAAAAACCCTTCAAAAAATTAATGAATCCAGGAGCTGGTTTTTTGAAAGGATCAACAAAATTGATAGACCGCTAGCAAGACTAATAAAGAAAAAAAGAGAGAAGAATCAAATAGATGCAATAAAAAATAATAAAGGGGATATCACCACCGATCCCACAGAAATACAAACTACCATCAGAGAATACTACAAACACCTCTACACAAATAAACTAGGAAATCTAGAAGAAATGGATAAATTCCTCGACACATACACGCTCCCAAGACTAAACCAGGAAGAAGTTGAATCTCTGAATAGACCAATAACAGGAGCTGAAATTCTGGCAATAATCAATAGCTTACCAACCAAAAAGAGTCCAGGACCAGATGGGTTCACAGCCGAATTTTACCAGAGGTACAAGGAGGAACTGGTACCATTCCTTCTGAAACTATTCCAATCAATAGAAAAAGAGGGAATCCTCCCTAACTCATTTTATGAGGCCAGCATCATCCTGATACCAAAGCCGGGCAGAGACACAACCAAAAAAGAGAATTTTAGACCAATATCCTTGATGAACATTGATGCAAAAATCCTCAATAAAATACTGGCAAACTGAATCCAGCAGCACATCAAAAAGCTTATCCACCATGATCAAGTGGGCTTCATCCCTGGGATGCAAGGCTGGTTCCATATATGCAAATCAATAAATGTAATCCAGCATATAAACAGAACCAAAGACAAAAACCACATGATTATCTCAATAGATGCAGAAAAGGCCTTTGACAAAATTCAACAGCCCTTCATGCTAAAAACTCTCAATAAATTAGGTATTGATGGGACGTATCTCAAAATAATAAGAGCTATCTATGACAAACCCACAGCCAATATCATACTGAGTGGGCAAAAACTGGAAGCATTCCCTTTGAAAACTGGCACAAGACAGGGATGCCCTCTCTCACCACTCCTATTCAACTTAGTGTTGGAAGTTCTGGCCAGGGCAATTAGGCAGGAGAAGGAAATAATGGGTATTCAATTAGGAAAAGAGGAAGTCAAATTGTCCCTGTTTGCAGATGACATGATTGTATATCTAGAAAACCCCATTGTCTCAGCCCAAAATCTCCTTAAGCTGATAAGCAACTTCAACAAAGTCTCAGGATACAAAATCAATGTACAAAAATCACAAGCATTCTTATACACCAACAACAGACAAACAGAGAGCCAAATCATGAGTGAACTCCCTTTAACAATTGCTTCAAAGAGAATACCTAGGAATCCAACTTACAAGGGATGTGAAGGACCTCTTCAAGGAGTACTACAAACCACTGCTCAAGGAAATAAAAAAGGATACAAACCAATGGAAGAACATTCCATGCTCATGGGTAGGAAGAATCAATATCTTGAAAATGGCCTTACTGCCCAAGGTAATTTACAGATTCAATGCCATCCCCATCAAGCTACCAATGACTTTCTTCACAGAATTGGAAAAAACTACTTTAAAGTTCATATGGAACCAAAAAAGAGCCCGCATCACCAAGTCATCCTAAGCCAAAAGAACAAAGCTGGAGGCATCACGCTACCTGACTTCAGACTATACTACAAGGCTACAGTAACCAAAACAGCATGGTACTGGTACCAAAACAGAGATATAGATCAATGGAACAGAACAGAGCCCTCAGAAATAACGCTGCATATCTACAACTATCTGATCTTTGACAAACCTGAGAAAAACAAGCAATGGAGAAAGGATTCCCTACTTAATAAATGGTGCTGGGAAAACTGGCTAGCCATATGTAGAAAGCTGAAACTGGATCCCTTCCTTACACCTTATACAAAAATCAATTCAAGATGGATTAAAGACTTAAATGTTAGACCTAAAACCATAAAAACCCTAGAAGAAAACCTAGGCATTACCATTCAGGACATAGGCATGGGCAAGGACTTCATGTTTAGCACACCAAAAGCAATGGCAAGAAAAGCCAAAATTGACAAATGGCATGTAATTAAACTAAAGAGCTTATGCACAGCAAAGGAAACTACCATCAGAGTGAACAGGCAACCTACAAAATGGGAGACAATTTTCGCAACCTACTCATCTGACAAAGGGCTAATATCCAGAATCTACAATGAATACAAACAAATTTACAAGAAAAAAACAAACAACCCCATCAAAAAGTTGGTGAAGGACATGAACAGACACTTCTCAAAAGAAGACATTTATGCAGCCAAAAAACACATGAAAAAATGCTCACCATCACTGGCCATCAGAGAAATGCAAATCAAAACCACAATGAGATAGCATCTCAAACCAGTTAGAATGGCAATCATTAAAAAGTCAGGAAACAACAGGTGCGGGAGAGGATGTGGAGAAATAG
Source organism: Pongo abelii (assembly GCF_028885655.2). Taxonomy (NCBI): domain Eukaryota; kingdom Metazoa; phylum Chordata; class Mammalia; order Primates; family Hominidae; genus Pongo; species Pongo abelii. Next base: position 35,372,766 of record NC_072003.2, read on the forward strand.
GAAAACTTTTACACTGTTGGTGGGACTGTAAACTAGTTCAACCATTGTGGAAGACAGTGTGGCGATTCCTCAGGGATCTAGAACTAGAAATACCATTTGACCCAGCCATCCCGTTACTGGGTATATACCCAAAGGACTATAAATCATGCTGCTATAAAGACATATGCATACGTATGTTTATTGCGGCACTATTCACAATAGCAAAGACTTGGAACCAAACCAAATGTCCAACAATGATAGACTGGATTAAGAAAAGGTGGCACATATACACCATGGAATACTATGCAGCCATAAAAAATGATGAGTTCATGTCCTTTGTAGGGACATGGATGAAATTGGAAATCATCATTCTCAGTAAACTATCACAAGAACAAAAAACCAAACACCACATATTCTCACTCATAGGTGGGAATTGAACAATGAGAACACATGGACACAGGAAGGGGAACATCACACTCTGGGGACTGTTGTGGGGTGGAGGGACGGGGGAGGGATAGCATTGGGAGATATACCTAATGCTGGATGACGAGTTGGTGGGTGCAGCGCACCAGCATGGCACATGTATACATATGTAACTAGCTTGCATATTGTGCACATGTACCCTAGAACTTAAAGTATAATAATAATAAAAAAAAACACAAAGCCCAGAAGATGCATATTCTATATACAGAATGCTTTTCTTCAGTGATTAAACTTCTATTAATAGACATGTTAATTCTGTGAAGTACTGTATTTCTACACAGTTACAATGTACTAGTGGAGAAAATAAAAAGGGATCATGAAGTGCTATTAATTCCTGTAGTAAGTCGGGTCCTGATCAGCTGTCTATCCAAATATTATTTGATTTACATTTCTATAGGCTTATGGACATGTGAACAGGAAATTAATTTTAGAAGTAGGTTCAGCTGGGTTTTAAGTTCAGCAAATGAGATCACCACATCTTGGCTCATAGTCTGACTGTCCCCTTAACAGGAGAACATCAAGCATTTGTTGACTTAGCCAGTGGGTAAAATATTAGAGCTTTCAAACCAAGAAACCAAATATATTGTTCAGATACTGATCATTTTTAAGCAATTAACTCATTACAGAGGTTACTCTGAAAGCAGCCAGATTTACCCTGTGTACCTATTAATTTAGCCTTGGTGAGGATGGCTGGATGACCTTGTGGCAGAGGATGGGTCCCAGCCCTTTCCTTTCCCACTGCATTCAACTCCCCCACATCCCGTTCTGGCCAGGGGTGACAGATGCTGAGCACTTCAGGGTTGCATTCCCAACTCAGGAGCAACACTGCGTGTATAAGGCCAGGGCCCTACTAGAAATCACATCATAAAATGGGTTTAGTCTAGCCAAAATGTCTCTCCTTGATTTTTCTGCCTTTCAAACTTTAAAGAATATCCTTGCCCTGTCATAGCGGCAGTTTCAACTCTTCATAATACTAAGGTGAGCAGAAACTTGCTTTATGACCCCTTGACATAGCCTTGTGGGCTGGAGCAGAGGGAAGCGGATTCTTTTTGCCATGGAATGTAGCTTGCTTAGGTATTTATTTAGGATGAATCCTTCTTGTAGCCTTAGAGTTTTTCCTCCTCTGAGATAATAGGATGGCTCTCCATGGGTCCATTTGTTGCCTTGGTGATGTGCCCAGTCCTCCTGTTGGTGCTTCTCTACTTCAGTAAGCCCCTTTCTGTTATTGTCCTGGTAAAAATGCCTGGAGATCCTTCTGAGCTAATAAATGGCACCCATCATTCTTGTCATGTGATTGCTATTGCAGGGCTCGTGAGTGAGCATGGAGTCTGAGTTGTGCAGCTGCCCTAAGGGAACTCTCAAGAATGAGCCCTGAGTCCGCAGCAGGAGTGCAGAAGAGGCTACCACCTTTCCCTCATCCCAAACTTGGGGTGCTGGGATGCAGAAGAGACCCAAAGCAACTGTGTCTTTCTTGGACATTAGTGTAGGAACCCGACCAGGCAGCCTTTGTTTCAAAACAGAATTTAGAGCATCCTAGCAGCTCAGAATGATATTTTTTAAGTTAACCCACTTGACTAGAACTGTCTTATTGGTTTAATTGTGTTTCTTCTACCCCAGGAGCAAGATGGAGAAGTGTTTCTTGGAGCTACTTGAGTTTAATATTCATGTGTCTGCCAGTGTTTATGCAAAATATTGCTTTGACCTGCGTCATTTGATCTTGGCAAATGACCATGGTGTGTATTTTCTATTTCATCTTCTTCACAAAGATAAAGCACAGAAACTGAAGGTAAGTATGTGAAGTCACTTAGTGGAGTTTTCCATTGGCCACAGAAGCCAGCGTCTGTGACAAAATCATGTTAAGTAGTGATTAGGAAAATGAAAGCCTTAAAATTAACAGACCAAAACACTTCTATTTCTTTGGCAAAATATTTCTTTTCTTGTATGGTTTATACAAGGATCCATAGTCATTTATTTATTTATTTATTTATTTATTTATGAGACAGAGATTCACTCTTGTTGCCCAAGCTGGAGTGCAATGGTGCAATCTCAGCTCACTGCAACCTCCGCCTCCCGGGTTCAAGTGATTCTCCTGCCTCAGCCTCCTGAGTAGCTGGGATTACAGGCATGCGCCACCACTGGCTAATTTTGTATTTTTAGTAGAGACAGGGTTTCTCCATGTTGGTCAGGCTGGTCTCTAACTCCTGACGTCAGGTGATCCACCCGCCTCAGTCTCCCAAATTACTGGGATTACAGGCGTGAGCTACCGTGCCCAGTCAAGGATCCATATTCTTAAAAATGTATTGATATCCTTTCTGCTGTGACCATAATTCAGAATGTTGTTAATTAAATTTAGTCTGTTCTTAATGGGTTTTATTTTTAACCTCTACCCATTCACATAACAATACATTATATCTACATTATATCTACATTCACATAACGATACGTGAATAAATGCAATAGTATTCCTAATTATATCTACATACACAGTACACTTACTGCTCTTGACTGTCTTTTACTTATGCAGTTTGCAAATTCGTGTTATTATCTACTGTATATATCATGGTGCAGTCCCATGAGTTTATTAGACAAAGCAGTAGTGGCTGAAAGACTTGTACTTAGACTGTATAAGGTGCCAGTGTTTCAAGTACTGGGTAGGAAGGACATGGGTTTTTAATGAAAATGGTAACTTTCATGGGGCAACGTATGATTTATGGCGTATGACTCTTGGTGAGTATACAGGAAAATTACCACTGAAATACAGATGTTTAAAATTGCCACTTTCTCTGTTATCTTGGTGGTACTTTAGAATAATACATTTTTCTACCACAATGTGCATGTAAAGTAGCACATTTTGGTGTTTCAGTCATGAGACTTCTTGGGTGTTCCAAGACAGTCCAGCACACACCTGCCTCATTAAAATTTGCTTTGAGTATATAGTAACTAACAAGGATTGGGGAGAATTTGAATTGCTGAGTAAACTGATTTTTTGGCACAAGTTTATGTTTATTATGTTGAAGGAACATATACACAGGTAAGATGTGCACAGGTAACAAATGATATTTTTCTTATGTGCTTGTCACAATACTCTTGAAATCTTTAGGAGTCCTATTTTATTTTTTATGTGACAGTATCATCAAGCAATGAGCCCAATTTTAAAATAACATAATAAAATAAATTCCTCTTGGTTCTGGCAATCTATTCATAGCCCTTAAAGGAGATCACCTTAGTGAATGGGCAGGGAGTAGCATCCTCAGACCCTGGCCCTGTAAACCTCAGCCAAAGCAGCTGCAAAGGAACCATCTAAAGGAATCTGTATGTGTGGCTTCTCATCAGCGATGCCTTTTAAAAAATGTTGGAGCCCTTTTTAAAATTGTACTTGTTTTCTCTTTGATTGAATTTTCTAGGCTATGTCATGGCCGTGTGAATACAAAGACTTGCATCAAGATGCCACTGCTACGAAAAGGGCTATCAGCATGAATTTCATTGGTATTCGGTGCACTAATGCCATCTTATCTTAAAGAGAGAAATTAGCCTTATAAGATCCTGAACTTCTCAACAATAAAGAAAAGAAAATATCACTTGTCCTGCTGAAAAAAAAATTAGGATTTTCTTTTTTTCTTTTCTTTTCTTTTTTTTTTTTTGTTGTTGTTAGTGTTTAGGATTTTCATCAAGAGGAAACATCTTCCAGTTAGCCACATTGTGGAACTGGGTGACGGTGGTATGAACAGTGGGTGCCAGGTGCTTCCTGCCCTTCCTCTTCCACTGGGTCCAGATGGCATTCCTAGGGTGCCACGTTGTTGAACGACTCTTGGGGAGAAGGAGTGTCACATGGACACTGCACATCCCAGCTCAGAGTCCAGTCACCCACAGTGTCAAACAAGTGCCAGTGGTGTCCAGAGTCACCCAGTCTTAAGCAGGTGCCAGTGGTCTGAGCTGAGCTGGAGCTCAAAAAACTTTAGAATCAGCTCCAGATTTGTGAGAGCACCTGGGTTTGGTTCTCTGTCCACTGAGGCACTGAATACATGATGGCCCAAAATTCAACAATAGTGGGAAGAGAGAGTGGCATCGGGACAAGGCTGTCATTACTGCAAGCACCAGGGTGGCTCAGTCCTGCTCTCTAGTCTTTGGAGGGAATCTGTGCATGTGAAATGAGGCCCCTACATCACGAATATAAAGGAAGAGATGAAATCAGCTCATCTTCCCCCAGGTCACCTAGAGGGAAGCAGTAGGAAAGCCACTTAGGGAAGCAGTAGAAGACCTGGCCTTGGGATTGTTAGGGGAGCTGCAGAAGTGAAAACTGAATTTACCCAGTTCCGGGAAAACAACAAAGGAGGAACATCTGGGTTCAAAACACTATCAGAAGATCATTTTCCCAGCTAATCTTGCCCTGGTGCATTGTGTGATCTCAGCACTTGTCAAAAAAACAAAAGCCTCTCAATAATTCTAACACAGGGACACACCACAACTCACATTTTCCAGTGCACCTCAGTGGTTCAAGAGATTACTGGTGCTGCCTGCATCTGTCAGTCTGTTCACATATGGAGAGGAGCAGTGGTTCTCATGGGAGCAGCCTCTGCATCCTGAGGAAGTTTGTCCAGACATTGGTTGCAATAACTGGTTGCACCCACTGACGTGCAGTCAACAACGGGAATCCTATGGTGCACAGGACTGCCCCCCTTCTCAATCAAGAAGGAATTTTCTGGCTTCCAAAATAGAAAGTGCTGAAGATCAACTGCCCCAGAGTCTACAAGGGAAACACCTTCTGAGACTATTTTTTTTTTTTTCTAACAAGAACACCAGATCCCCACCAATGTGAGATGTTAGATCAAGTTTTTGTGCAAGGGTGGATGTTGGGGGTAGAAATCTAAGATACCCCATGATCCCTGCTGTCTTTTGTTACACCTTGAATCCTCATCTTTCTTTGGGTACGGCCAGACCTGTGCCTTTTTCTAGACATTTGAATATGGCAAAGTGAGGCAGTGGCTTTCTGGGAGTTACCTTTCCTTTCCTTTTATCAGGAACAATAGGAATCCCTATTTTCTTTCTTGAGTTTACTTTCACAGTGCAGTGGTTTGGAATATCCCACTGTCGGTTTGCGATTTCCTCCTCCAACCATAATCTGTGGGCCTTTATAAGTAATTGAATATTTTCATGTATTGATATTTTGTGTCTGAAGATGAAATATTAGACTAAACCTGTGAAAACATTTCATGCAAAGCCTTCAGTGGTTGTAGAGTCTACTCTTTGGTGAATACACAAATTGATCTGTTAAAAATTGTATTAGATGAGATAATGATATTTTCTTTTTTATCTTCACTTGTTAGATATACTTACTTAAATTCTTCCAAAATTAATGATATTGTATTTTCTATTTGATTTAAAATACTACTAGGATATTTAGAGTTGATAGTTGAAAATAAATGGCAAAATAAGAATTGCTGAAACTTAGCTATAATGCACTTAGGATGGGTTTATTATCTATTATCCCTATCATTAAATGTTTAAATTTCCATGCAAACCTATACATAAGAACTTAAAATTTTCTATAAAACCCTTCTTGCCCTGCACTTTAGCTCCATTGCATAACGAATAAAAGGAAAATGGATTCTCCTGCGGGAAGTTTGGCTGGACTCTCCCTTTCTTTTCCCTGCAATGTAGGGAGAGCGTTTTGAGGTCACCATGGGGTGAGGTGGCCATGAGTGGGGGCTCTGGAGATGCCGGCCTGGAGGAGTGCATGTGTGGACATGGGTTTTGTGGCCACGATTCTCCCTTGGGTCTTTCTGATTCTGGGTAGTGGCTTTGAGGATGGTGTCTGAGGATCCTCTCCAGGGGAGTTCTCCACTTGTGCAGTCTCCCTCTGGAGAGGGCGCGAGGATGTCTGGCGAGGGATTCATGGGATCACCCCTGTGTGACACAGGCGCCCTGTGCGTGGTCTCCGGGAAAGCATCCTTTTAGGGGTGGTGGGGGGAAGCCATCGCCTGAGTGGAGGGTGGGGCCTGGTCTCCCCTGTAGGGTGAGCGGGATGTCGGAGGGAGTGCTGGAGGGTCGTCCTGTGTGTCGGGGTCGCTGTGTGGGGGTCTCAGTACAGCCCTCGACCTGGGGAACTCATTGTGGAGACTCCGAGGTGGTTGGGGCGGGGAAGGGGCAGCCTGGGCGGTCGCCGCGGTATGTCAGCTTCGCTGATGCTAGGATACAGGTTTGGGAGGAGTCTTTGGAGGGGAATAATTGTGGAGTCCCCACGTTCTGGGTGGGGAAAACTCGAGGGTGCTCTAAGGCCGGAGGCCAATGCCGGGTACGCAGGAATAACCTAGTGAGGCTCGCAGGGGAATAATGGGTCCCCCAGGGAGTAAAGGGTGGAAGGAAGGGGCCTCAGCAGGTCAGGTCTTGCAGGGCACTTCTATAGGGCTTCTGGGAGATAGATCCTTGGAGCTACTGAGGTCGCCCCTACCCGGGGCGGGGTATTTTCCCGGCGTCAGACTTTCCTGGGTACTGGAGGAAGGAAGAGAAACCGGCTTCGCGGTCTCCACCACCAGGCTGGATGCGGCCAAGAGGGCGGTGCTCCCGTCTGCCCCACCTGGCGCTTGGCAAACGCAGTTCGGGGGAGTCGCGGGGCTCCTCGGCAGGGAAGCTCCTTGAGCCTTGGGGATAGCGGGGCCACCCTTTTAGGGCCGGCAGCAGGAAGGGCTGGAGCTAGTCGAGCACCTCTGCATCCTTTTATTTCGGAATTGGAATTGGGTTTTCTTGGCTGACGGTGCAGAGTGGAGGGTGGGGCGGGCGTCCCTCTGCTCCTTCTCTACCAGGCGCAGTTTCCAGCGCAGATGCGAGCCCCTGCGACGCGGCCACGGGCTCCTGGGACTGTCAGGGGCCATCTGCGCCCTGCGAGAGCCAGATCCCCAACAGCTCCTGCGCTGGCCAACGGGGGCGCCCGGTGCGGCACGTGGACCAGCAGCCCAAGCTCCCGAGGTGGACAATTTTGCTCCAGAACCAGCTGGGCCAGGTAGGGCTACAAACAGAGGGAATGGAGAGAGCTGGTCAAAAAATGAAGAAAAAAAGGCAAATTATTGAATGCGGTAGTCATGAAATGTGGGGTTTCGTGTTGGATTTGAGTGTTACACTGGGTTTCTAATGAATGACTGCAATGCAGTTTTAGGACTGGCGGTAGACAACTGCAAAACTCCAGGCAACTGCGGACAGGAGAGTCGTTGGTAACCTTTCTATGAGATGGCTCTTTTGAGCTGAGTCTGATAAGAAATATGCCCAACCCTACGAGTACAGCTTTCACATTCCTAAAAATCTGAGTCACCCTGAGTCAGAGTAGTCTTCAATAAATTACGATCATTTCCTTTGCTTTTCTGACCTGGTTAAACGAATCACATGGTTCCTGCCCATTAATGCCCCTGCATCAGTGACCAAACCTTTGCGTGTTAGCTTGCCGCCTCCCTTTTCTTTATTATGCTTTGCAATGGACAAGACATAGATTTCATTTTTACAATCTGTGCCTTGGGTTTCTGAAAGTCTAAAACAACCTTAGTGTATGTTGACATGTTGATTCTTTAAAACGCTTTACTGAGGTATATTTTATATAATATAATCACATATTTTAAGTGCAACTCCAAGCTATTTAGAATACTTATAGAGCCATGCGAGCTTAATTACCACCTAAGTTTAGAATATTTGTATCTTTTAAGAGGAAAATGCATCCTATTTACATTCGTCTTTGCCATGTCAGATCTAGACAACAATCAATTTTATGTCTCTATAGATGAGCCTATTATCAGAGTTCTAATAGCCAGGATCATGAATTATGTGGTGTTTTGGGACTGGTTTCTTTCACTTAGCCTAATGTTTTTGGGTTTCATTTCTGTTATAGCTCGCATCATTACATCATTCCTCTTGGATGGCAAGTAGCGTTCTATTGCATGGACATTACCACATGTTATGAGCATTCATATAAGAGTCTTTGTATGACTACAGGAATGTCATTCCTTTTGCATACTAACTTTGGGTTGGAACTTTTGTGTCCTGTAGTCATTTTATGTGCAACATTTTGAGGGATAGCCACAATTTTATTTCATATTGTTTTGTTTTCAAGGTGGCGCAATATTTTACATTCCTATTTGCAGCATATGTGAGTTCCATATTCTCCACTTCTTTTCTAACATTTCTCATTGTATCTTTGGTATAGCCATTCTAGTGAGTGTCAATTAATATTAATTGTAGTTTGACTTGCATTATCTTAGCAACTAATGAAATTGAACAAATTGGCAAATTGTATATCTTCTATGGAAAACGTCTATTCAAATCTTTTGTCCATTTTTAATTGGTCAATAGTTGTTTTATTATTGACTGATAAGAGTTTTTTTATATATTCTATATACACTAGCTTCTCTGAGTTTGGTTTTTAAGATTCCATATATACATGAGATTTTATATACATATAAAATATTCTTTATAAACTCTAATATACCCAAATCTTGTATACAATTTAAAATATTTTCTCCCATTAAGCAGCATAATTTTTCATATTCTTTTTGATGTTCTAAGAACAAAACTTTCCAATTCAATAAAGTATAATTCACAAGGTGTCATATCTTAGACATATTTATGTAATCCAAGAATACAAATATTAACTCTAAGATTTCTCCAAAGAATTTTGTGTTTTACCTCTTACATTTTGATATATTATCCCTTTTGAGTGTTTTTGGGCATCTGCAGTTTGAGTTAGGGGTCCATCTTATCCTTTTGCAAAGTGGATATTTGGTTTTCCCAGCAAAATTTTTTGAAACTACATTTACTTTCCTATTACAATTTCTTGGCATCTTTGACGCAATCAATTTACTTTAAATTAATGTGTTTATTAGTTGCCCTTCTATTCTATTCTATTGGGCTACATGAATCTGTACTTAAGTTAGTACCAGACTATAACACTGCAATAAAAATTGATATTGGGTGTGTGGGCATGGTGGCTGACACTTGTAATCCAAGCATTTTGCGAGGCTGAGGCAGGATAATTGCTTGATCCAAGGAGTTTGAGACTAGCCTGGGCAACACACCAAGACCCCATCTCTACAAGAAGAAACAACGTTAGCAGGATGGGTGGCATGCACTTGTAGTCCCATCTACTCCTGAGGCTGAGGTGAGAAGATCGTTTGAGCCGGGAATTCCAGGATGCAGTGAGCTGTGATTGTGCCAATGAACTCCAGCCAAGGTGACAGAGCAAGACCCTGTCGCTGAAAAACAAAAACAAAAAGATATTGGCAATGTAGGTCATTACATTTTGTTATTTTTTTTAAATTGCATTTATTTTATTTCGGTTGCATATCCACATGCATGTTAGGAAGAGCTTTAAAATTTCTATTGAAAACACTAAGGAATTTGCATTGAATCTATAGAACCAGCTTTTAGTATTTTGATGTTAATATTAAGTACTGTTATTCTTGAATATTGATGTCACTCAACATATTCAGTTCTTTGATTACTTATAGCATTTTAGAATAATTTTTCACCATAAAGTCATTGCATTTATTTTGTTACATTTATTTCTGAATATTTCTTCCTTTTTGATGCTTTTACCAATGGAAATTTTGTCTTCATTTAATTTTTAGTATAACTGATTTTATGCAGTAGTACAATTTAATTTTGTGTGTTGATCTTGTATCTGATTGTATCTAATTAACTTATTAATTCATACAGGTTTTCAATAAATTTCTTACACATATTTATAAAAAATTATGACATGTGAAATGACCTATTTCTTTTTCAATCTGAGGAAGGAGTAGGAGAGGGGTTCTGCCTAGGCCTGGCCCCTCTTCCCATCTGGTCATTGTGTGAGGCCTAGAACCCTTGTTGGGGGCTATGGAGAGGCACAGGCTCAGCCTGGGTCCCTGGGCCTGGAGGGGCAGGGATGGAGGGAGAGCCTGGCTCCCACTTAACCTGGTTAGGAGGGATGCCAGAGTCATCCTGATGGGGCCCTGGCAGCACAGCAGAGGTGCAGGTGAGGCGCCCTGGTGAGCTGGGCATGCTCCCTGTCCCCAGCTGAGCTGCCCTTAGCCTCTTGCTGCCAGCTCTATTCCCTCTGGGAGAGACTTGATTCCCTCCTGGCAGGGAAGGGGCTGTGAGGATGGGAAGGTGGAGCCGCCAGCTTCTCAGCTGGAGCTCAGAGGCCTGGGGCACCAGTGCAGTTGTCCTCTGGGAGACAGGGATGGGGGGTTCCATCCCCTCCCTCTCACCAGCACCAGTGACTCTCAGGAAGGAGGTGACTGTCAGGACACCTGCAGGAGGCAGCAGGAACCAAAGGCCCCAGCCAGCCACTAGGCCCATAAGGCAGAGGAGATGCTCAGTGTCTGTGACTGGCAGACTGGGGTAGCCCCTCAGGGCCTGGGCCCCGGTCTGCATCAGCTGTTGCCAAAGCAGTTCTGCCCGACCCTCTGGAGTGGAAGCTGTGCGGAGGACCCCACTACTGGGACCTGCCCCTGTCAGTCAGTCTCCTAGGCCCTCAATCTTGAGGGGCCCGGGTACCCCAAATGCTGGGTTCTCCTGTCCCCCAGTGGCCTTGCCAGCAGTGGCCCCATTCTGGCGGTGTAGGGAGGTGGGCCGAAGTGCAGATAGCTGTGCTTCCTGGTATCTTGGAGCCACTGGGGCCTCCTGGCCCACAGCCATCCTTCTGGCCAACCTAGAGCCAGATGCAAGGCAAGGGGAGTGCACCCTTCCTGGGGCTGCCTTGGCAGGTGTGCTCCCATTGAAGCCCAAAACCAGCTTGAGCTGCAGCCCAGGACCCACCAGCTGCATTAGGCCAAGGGTAGCAGCAGAGACAGGAGTGGAGGACACAGGTGGTACCAGTCCTGGGCCAGAGAGCTGGCTACTTTGCTACCATGGCTGTCCTGAGACCCCAGGGCCCAGGAGAGGGTGGCACCAGGGCAGCAGTGGAGGCTCATGAACAAGTTGGCTACTCTCTCACTGAGGAGGTCTGCAGGCCTTTACCCAGAGATGAGGAGACCTTCAGGGTTCTCCAGAGGAAGGAGGATGGCCAGGACAGACCCCAATGGGCAAAATGAGGCCTCTGTGGAACCAGCCACATTGCTTTGCAATCTGATCAGGGGATAGATGCCCTCTGCAGGTGGTGGCCTCCCAGGGCTGGGGAGGGAGGATGGGGCCTGTGGCCACCTGGCCTTCTCTTCCCTCCCCTCCTCCATGCCTCCCATTTCAGACATGCCAAGGAGCACAGGCTGCTCATCTAGGTCCAGGTCTCTGCCTACCTACTTCTAGGATCTCAGAGCTCAAAACTGCTGCTGCACAATGGGTAGGGGCCCTTCCTGCTTCTCCCTTTGTTCCAAGGGCGTGCCACTCAGCACAGCCTTTCTCGTGGACCTGGTAGGGGAAGTTCCTCCTCCCATCTGCCCTTCCTCTTGCTGCTTCTTGAAAGCCAACCGATCTCTGTCCCTCCTACTCCTGTCTGCTCAGTCATTAGAGTCAGGCAATTTTTCACTGTGGGGCAGGGCTGCTCACTTACCAAGAGCTTGGGGTTACCCTGCCTGGTGCTGTTGGGTCACCAGAAGGGAGAAGAAGTCCTTGTGCATCCTCCTGGTTCTTGGGGGTTTCATGGAGGGGTGACAGCAGACGCAGTTATTGAAGGCCTGCAGTGGCCAGGGTTTCGGGCAGTGCAGCAGTGTGGGGGTGTGACTGTGGAAGGGAATGTGGGGTTTCTTCTGACCACTGACCTTGGGCCAGGCTCTGAACCTTTCTGGGCCTCAAACACCCTTTTGTGGGGTGAGGAGGAGGGGAGGGGACCATATCTGAGCTCCTGGAGGTGCTATTTCTTCTATGTCCTGGGATACAGGGGAGGGAGAGTGGCTTCTCTCCATGTCCCTGGTGTGCCTTTCTGTAGTAGTGAATCCCTTGTCCAAGGCTCCTGCTCCATGCTTCCAGTGGGTCTGGTTTGGGCCCACACAGTTCTGGGAAATGCACTTTAACTCCACTGCTGAGAGCTGGATAGGGAAGAGCAGCTGGAGCTGGCTGGGATGGGTGGAGCGAGGTGAGCTGTTCTATCTGGAAGGAAGCCCAGACCCTGCTCAGAGCTGGGAACTTTAAGCTCCCAGCCAAGCCAAGCAAAGCAGACCTCCCTGGCTGATGGGCACACCCTGGGGGCCCAGGTCCCCATTTGCCCAGTGGGCATTCAGGCAGGCCTGTGTTTGCTGGAGGGTTTCTGAGAGGAGGTCCCAGCTCCCAAGGGCATGGAGGGGTTTTCATTGTTACACTGGTGCCTAGGTAAGAATGGAAGGTTTTGTCACCTACTCCCCGCTCTCCTCACAGCCTGTAAGCTGGGGGAAGGGGCGTAATTCTGCCGTCAGTGGTCATATGGGTGGACTTTTGAGAAGAGGGTTTATTTCACTAGGCCTAGAAGGATGAGTGTCTGTGCCTGAAAGAATGAGACGTAAGGGGCAGCATGGACAAAGTACAGAGGTGGGAGGGCAGGTGCGGGGTCCTCAGGCTTCTGTGCTTTGGTGCATCTAGACCTAGGTGGGAAGCAGTAAGGAACTGAGGCTGGCTTTAGGTTGGTGCCTGAGAGTGCTGGCTTAAGAAGCTCGACCTAGAGAGCAGTGGGCTTATTAGAGAGGTTCCATGTGGCACTCTTAAAATAGGCAAAACACCCATCACAGGACTGTGGCCACAGAGGTTGGGGTCCATGGGTCATTTGGGAGATTTAGGGTGGGTGATTCGATAGGGGAGGGGGACTTTCACAGAGCGGCAGCCAGTTTGTGGAGGAAGGTAAATTCCATCCCCACAAGATGAGTCTTCAGTGATGCGTAAGGGCCAGCCACATGTGATGCCTGGGAGGCAGCTGTCTCCTTCTTCTGAAAAGCCTGATCAGAGCCAGGATTGGCCATGGGAGCTTCAAGGTGGGAGGATATTAGAAGCTATGGAGAGGGTGAGGTGAGAATGAGGCGAGGCTGGGCCCAGGCACATCCCCAGCTCAGGGCTGGTATAAGGAGATGGAACTGGAGAGGGAGGCACAGGGGTGTTGCATTGGTCAGGGAAGAGGAGGAGGGAGTGTGCAATGGTGTGGGGTGCTGCTGAGAAGTCACACACATCAGGACTGGAGAAGATCCTTGGGCTGGGCCCTAACAGTGGCATTGGTGACCCTGGGGAGAGTGCTTTGGGCAGTATGCTGAGGTGGCAGCCATGCTGTGGTGGGCCAAGGAGAAGTAGATGGGAAGGGAGGGCTCAGGATGTGGGAGGGAGGAGGTGGTAGACTGCAGGGGTGCCAAGGTTGGGTGGGACTCTGGGGCAGAGACTCAGGAGGGCATGCAGACACTATTCCATAAGGCACATGCCCCCCGAGGTGGAGTGAGGTGGACTGCCCTCCCTCACCAACTAAGCCCATCTTACTCAGCTCTATTCTTGTCAACCCCAGAGCCACCATCAGTCATGCTCTTGAACAGGGACTGCCCAGAGAACTCAAAGAAGGAGGTTGGGGCAGCTAAGTCCCCCAGAAAAGGTGGGCTGGATGAGGTCGAGTTGGGAGAAAAGACCCCAGGACAGGAAGTCATTGTCATTCAGAACATGGGGAGATCCTGGCCTCCAAGATAGAGCCTTTCTCTCACAGGTGAGGTGGAGGAAGGGATGCTGGAGACCAGGCCTGAGTCTGCTGGGGAGGATGAGGCTAAAATACCAAGTCTTACCCATGCTCCTTCTGACCCCATGTCATAGGCAGGAAGCCGAGAGTCCGTGCCTTGCCCAGGGTCATTCAGCCAGTGTGCTGGACATGGGAATGGGGTCCAGACTTCGGTCACTGCCCCACTGCTAGAGCACAGCTACCAGCTGAACCTGCCAGGCCTGTTTGGGGAGAGGAGTGGGAGTGGCTTGCTGGTGGCATAGGGATCCCAGTACTCCCCAGACTCTTGCTCTGTGCCCTCAGGCAAGTCACCTCTCTCTGGGCCATGACTTCACCATTTGCCAGAGGGGAGGTGGTGTTGAGTGGTCTCCAAGGGCAGAGCCAGCCCAGAGGTCTTGCATGCTTTTAACTCATTAGGGAACCAGGCAAAGCCCTCTCATGTCCTCTGTGTTCCCAGGGTTGGGCCTTGGAGAACCCCTAATTGGAAAGTGAAAGCCATTTTTCCTGGGGCCATTAGTACCGGTTTAGGGAGGAGACAAGGCTGTTCTTTTCCCTCCCCTTGCTCTTCCATGCCCCCCAACTCTGCTCAGGGGCTACACTTGGCCTCAGGAATAGCCAGCAGGGCTGGGCTCCATCCAGCATGCACACATGAGCAGATGGGCATGGTGTGTACAGCCAGGGCCTGGAATGTAAGCCAAAAAGTGGAAACTGAGTATGTTGGGCATTTATTCTTGGAACCTGGGTATTTTGGGCTGGGGACAGGGGAGCATGTCCTTTCTCCCTGCCATATGGCCTCTTCCCCAAGTTACTGGGGGCCTTATCACTGGCAGAAGTCTTCCCCCAGGAGATGAAGCCAGAGATCCACCAGACACTCATGGACCACAGGGTCCCGTGACATTACACCTGCTTCTTGCTGCACCCAGAAGACAACACACTGGAGCACTTCTCAGTTCTGCACAGCATCCAGGGGCTGCAAGAGGGCTCAGTGCTGTGCAAGGTGGAGGTTGGTCTGAAGTTGGGTGGCCTGCTCAGGCAAGGGCTCCTGGAGGCCCCTGCCCTGCTGGGGTCTCTGTGTCACAGTATCACATGGGGGCAGGATTGGAGCACAGTTCTGCCTCTCAGGCCATCACACCTGCTCCCTCCAAATACATGGCCCACGGGTTAAGAAACAGTTATGATGCTAAAAATATCAGGGAGTACCAAGCCAGGCAGGAAATCAGCCTGATGGAATTCTGTAAGGATAAATAACAAGTCACCTAAGAAAACCAAAAAGTCCCACAGCTCCAGAGTGGGGAAGTCAGCCTGATCCAGCACCGTCAGCGGGTGTGGTGAGAGTGGCTTGGTTGTAAACTCTGCTTTCATGGACTCAGGTTCTTTGGGAAGAAGCTGCTCAGGATCCTAGGGTCTCTCTGCTTGTTAAGAGCAATTGTGGAAATGGTCTGTAGTTCAATGACACACACAGTCGATCATAGATCCTCTCTCCTCCCCCTAAATAATTGCCATTCCAAATCCCATGAAACACATGGAGGGGCAGTGTTCAAGTTGGGGACCCTGGGAAGTCTTCAGGCCACCACTGCATGCGGGCTGCCCCAGGAGAGCAGGGCGAGGTTGTAGAGGCCCCGAAGCTCTGATGGCCCTGCCCACCTGGGACACAGGCCCACACAGAGGAGGTGGCCTTGTGGGCTCCCCAAGGCCTGGGTGTCCTCTGAAAGCATTTGAGAGAAGGTTCTTTGCAAACAAGAATCCCTGCCCACCTGCAGGCAGGTGTGTGTGTGTGTGTATGTGTGTGTAAAGCAGAATTTCAGGGTTCATAGTGGAATTTGAAAATAAAAGCCTAAAGCTGAAGATTAAACCACACATGATAACACACCTGAAAACTCTGCTCTGTGCTAGGGGTGGTATTCCAGAGTGCAGGGCCCTGGGAACCCCTGACTTCCTGACAGAGCCCTATACTGTGTGTAAGGTCCACATCCATGTGCACCAGGGTGGAGACCTGCACAAGAGCACAGACCTGAACCCATATGATGCCTCCAATAGGGCTAAGGGTAGCTTTTTGTCCTTCCTGAGGATTTTCACTGGGGATGACTATCAGGGGAACCAGCCCCCAATATTTCAATGTAGGTTCTTTTCTATTTTCCCTAAGTATCAGCCAGTCTGAGAAATAAAGAGAAAGTGTACAAAGAGAGAAATTTTACAGCTGGGCCTCCAGGGGTGCTGTCACATATCGGTAGGACTGTGATGGTGACCTCGAGCCACAAAACCAGCAAGTTTTTATTACGGATTTTGAAAGGGGAGGGAGTGTACAAACAGGGAGTAAGTCACAAAGATCACATGCTTCAAAATGCAATAAAGATCACAAGGCAAGGCAAAATTAGAATTACTGATGAAGGTCCATGTCCCGCTGTGCATGCATTGTCTTGATAAACATCTTAACAGGAAACAGGGTTCGAGAGCAGACAACTGGTCTGACTAGGATTCACCAGGCTGGAATTTCCCAATCCTAGTAAGCCTGAGGGTACTGCAGGAGAGAGACCAGGGCATATTTCAGTCCTTATCTCAACTGCATAAGACAGACACTCCCAGAGCGGCCGTTTATAGACCTCTCCCCAGGAATGCATTTCTTCCCCAGGGTATCAATTATTAATATTCCTTTCTGGGAAAAGAATTCAGCCATATTTCTCATACTCACACATCCGTCTATAGGCTTTCTGTGAGAAGAAAAATATGGCTCTATTCTGCCCGACCCCACAGGCAATCAGACCTTATGGTTATCTTTCCTTGTTCCCAGAAAATCACTGTTATTCTGTTCTTTTTCAGGGTGCGCTGATTTCATAATGTTCAAACACACATGTTTTACAAACAATTTGTACAATTAATCATCACAGGGTCCTGAGGTGACATACATCCTCAGCTTGCGAAGATGACGGGATTAAGAGATTAAAGACAGGCATAAGAAATTATAAGAGTATTGATTGGGAAAGTGATAAATGTCCATGAAATCTTCACAATTTATGTTCAGAGATTGCAGTAAAGACAGGCGTAAGAAATTATACAAGTATTAATTTTAGGAACTAATAAATGTCCATGAAATATTCACAATTTATGTTCTTCTGCCTTGGTTTCAACAGGTCCCACCATTTGAGGCCCCTGACTTCCTGCAACAGGTGACCTGGGAGGTGCATGAGGCACTGGGGCTGGGAATTGGGCAGAAGAGCAGGGAACATAGGGGCCAGGGACTGATGAAGGGGCTGAGGACCAAGCCTTCCCACTGGAGTGGTCTGGGGAGGCACCCAGACCAGGACCATATTTGGGAATAAAGACAGCTGGCCCTGGATGTCCTTACCTTGTGCTGACCAGTGGCCATGGGGCCCTCAGAAACGCTTGAAGATGGAGCCCCTCGGTGGCACACCACCTGAATACATCCATCCAGAGAGCCAGGAGCAGCCATGGTGTGTCCTGCAGTCCCAGAACTGTGACTGGAGTGTGGGACTGCCAGGGGGAGCAAGAAAGAGGCTCTTGGGTGGAGTGGAGGGCCAAACTCCAGGACTCCCGGTGCATTCATGCTGGGCCATTCCTACATCCCTTGCAGTGCTTGAAAGTGCTCACCCTAAGCAACCAAAACCCATCTTCTGAAGTCTGCAGTATGCACAGGAACCTTACCTGCTTGTTTGTGATCACGGCTGAGGACCTGCAAGGCCGCATCACCGCATACACATGGGGCTTTCACCTGAATCAGTGAGTCCTTGCCAGCCAGCCATGATGCCCTGACATGTTATCGGTTCTGAGTCTGTGGGCAGACACCCAGCCATCTGCTCAGTGACCACCCTTTCCTTGTAGATCCATGGCCTCTCACCGCAACCCCAAACCTACCAGCACCGCTTCTGAAGCCCTTCCCTAGCCGAGCTGCTTAACCGTATCAGCAGGGCCTGCAGAAACTACTTTGCAGGAATGCAGAAGAAAAGATGGTGCCTGTGTCATTTCTGCCCTGCCTTGTCTCATGCACATGGAGGAATGGGATGAACCGGCCAGCCTGAACTCCAGGGCATCCACCTGAAGAAACTGTCCCCAGCCACTGGTGCCTGAGTCCCCTTCTAGGGAGTTGTCAGCCAGCGTGGGGAGGGCAGCCCTGGGAGAGGAGCTAGTTTGCTTCTGTCTGAGTTCAGGGCAGTGTCTCAGGGTGCAGAGAACCCAGAGCAGGGAGGCCTCAGGGCAGAAGGGGCCCATGGCAGGACACTGAGCTTTGTGGGCTGCCCCATCTCCCCATTGCCTGCCTGACACAGTGTCCAGAGTAATGGCCACTTTGTTCTAGATGTGCAGCTGGATGACCACCAGGGAGAACACACCATGGACTGCCTGTGCACGCAGGACACCTCCACCTCGAGGCTGGGCTGTAAGGAGCACATTTCTGGACAGGGGCCTGGGGCCTGGCCGTGTGCTTGCCAGGCACCCCCTTCCCTCCTGGGTGCCAGACGGTTCTGTTCACTCTCCTGTAGGCTCCATGCTGGACTTTTCGTTAGGGCATCTGGGCCTGTTCACAGGGAGGTGGAAGAAGGGACATTGCAGAGGTGGTCTCAGCCACAGGTGAGCCCATGTCTCCCTCCCTGGCTCCTCTGCAGACCTGGACCTGGAGTGAGAAGTTCCAGATGATGAGGAAGCTGCTCCCCAAGGATCTGCTTGAGCCACTGCTTAAAAAAAGGGCCATATTGAAGGCACCCACAGCCTCTGGTGTGTGACTGGCAGCCTCAGACCCACCTGCCACCTGCTGCCAGGTTCTCCTATGGAGAGGGGTAAAATGAGGGAAGCTGGCACAGGCCCAGCCCTGTCAGGTGCCCTGAAGGCTGGTCAGGGTCCCCTGCAAGGCCTTCTAGCCTTCTGCTTCCTGGAAGGCCACCTCAGTGTCTTTTTCTGGCCCCTCTGAGTCTCTGGGAGGAGAAGGCCCAATTTCCCACTGGGCTGAGTGCCCAGGGCCATCCAGCCTCCTGCCCTCCATTGACACCATGGGGCCCACACCTGGGCCCATGCTGTCCAGCCATGGTCCTTTAAGGGCAGGATTTCCTTTGCATAGGACATTTGGCTTGCTGGTGTTTAAAAGTGACTAGTGATGTTGCTAAGAGAAATGAGGAAAAATTGTTGCTCAGTAAAACTCTCATAATCTTACTTCCTAGAGATGATGATGGAAGAAGTAGGAGCTGGAATTTCTTGGGTTCTAACTTTACCAGGGATGATGCAGCTGCTTTCTACACGTAATATTCTATAATCTTTTGGACACCTTGTAAATGTCAATACTTTTATTGTTATTGTTTTTGTTGTTACTCAGGGATGAGGAAACTGAGTCTGAGAGGTTCCTGCCCAAGCCCACCGGGCACACAGCTGCTGCACCCCAAACTTGCTCCAGCCCTCACACTCCACATTCATTACTAAGCACTGCTGTCTCCTTGTGTTCAGTTTTTTCAAAAAATGTTTTTCTTGCCCTTTTCTATGAAGAGACTGAGGCTAAGGTTCCTGGGCTCCCAAGGCAGACCTGGTTGCCTCCACCATCTAGGTGAGCTTGGCCAGGTAGATACAGCCTGGGGCTCCTGTGAGTGAGGCCTGAACCCTCCCAACCTTGGTCCTCCCAGGTACACAGCAACTTCATAGCAGCAGCCACACAGGGGCCATGATGGTCATCACCAGCAGCGTGACAGCCATCAGCCCAGTGAGGAGACCAAGATGCAGATGGTCATCGGGAAAGGCATGTTCTTCAGCCTGGGCTTTGACCAAAGTTCAGTGCTACTACAAGGATTTTGGAAAGGTGGTGGCCTCCGTAGCACCCACCACCAACCTGAATGGTGAGCACTAATACAAGGCAGTGGACATGGAGGGGCAGTGCACACTGGTCAGGGTGATGGTGGATGACCGTGGTTACCGGCTAATGGCCCAGTCCATTATCCCTGTCACCCCAGCCTGGGAGCAGGAGCAGAACTTTATAGTTTGGCTCCACTGAATTTGGCAAGATAGTGGTATCACAATCATGGTACCTGGAGCTGCTGGAGAGCTCAAGTTGGTGCTCAAGATACTGAGGCACTGGGTGCTCAATGACCACAATGAGGAGGTGGAGCTCTGCTCCCTGGTGGGTGCAAGGACATCATTGGCAAGACAGGCACCACCACAGCCTCCACCTGCTCTGTGTCTTCCCCCAGCCACAGCTTCCTGCCTGGGCCAGGGTGGAGCTTCCACGTCGGCTTCCTCCATGGCCATTGGCACAAACTCTTCTCCTTGTGTCAGGAGCTGGTGGATGCCTTCGTGGACAACAGGGAGGAACAGCCCTGGGAGTCTATAGCAGGGGACGGCTGCATCTAGAGAGCATGGGCACCCTGGGTTGTTCTGGGACTGGGTTCTTGAATAGACAAGTTCTGGAAAGTGAAGAAGCCACACTCAATAGAGTCCCCTTCCCATCTCTCACCCACCCTGTGGTCAGTCTCCCAAATGCAGAGGTCAGGGGCTCGGCATTGATTGCAGACTAGAGAGCAGCCAAACCACTGACACAGCAGGGGCAAGCTGATCTATTAAGGAGCATGTGGAAATCTGCTGGGTGGCTGTGAATGTCACAATGCTGGGGTGGGCAGGTGGGGCACTGGGTGTTGGTGCTGCTGGTGTTTTGTGCTTAGGAGTTGGCCTCATCAAATATACCAAAGCATGAAGAACTCTCTTTCTCAAAATGCCAGTGGCATTCCTGTCACTATTGAGAGCTCAGGCCTGAATGGGGAGCCCCTTTCTGAACCCCTCATTCTATAGCTCTCTTCCTGCTTTGGGAGATGGTGGTTTTGCTGTGACCCGCTGCTGTTGGGTGTGTGCAGGCACACATTGACACTTGAACACTGGACAAGATATGACCCCATGCCTGCAGGCTGTGCAGCCCCAACTTCCCTCAACCACAGCCAGCCACGAAGCTGCCAGGCCAGCAAAGCTTTCGAATACCCTATCCCATTTCCTGCTCCACCGTGTCTGCTGTGATCCAGGTACCCTACTTCATGAAGCTGACTGCCCTGCAGCAGATACAGCAGAAAGCCAGCAAGCTGGAGGACCCCACCTCCCTGGAAAATAGAAGTCCTCTCCCCATAGAGTATTAGCTTGAAGACCCTCTGGGACCCAAGGCAGAAAATCAGGAGAAGGGCAGCAACACTGGCAGCTTGGCCAAGGGGAAGGGGCTGTCCGAGACCATTGCTACAAAGGACAGCCCAAGGGAGATTGCCATGGATGCCACGGGAGAGTCCCCAGTCTGTCCTGACAGCTTGTCCTTGACAGGCATAGCTCATGACCCAGCCTCTGAGACAGGCAGGCAGACTTCTCCACAAGGAGATGTCAGGCGAGGCTCCAACAGTGTACCCCACCAATGGTGGTGGGAGGCCACCTCCCATCAGGCCCTGTCTCCACAGCAGACTCTTGGCACCAGGAGGTGATCCTCAACATGTACGAGGGAGTCAGCTTTATCAGCATCATGGCCTTCCACATTCCCTCAACCCCAAATCTTCTCACCAGGCAAGGTGGTGACTGGTCAGCACAGGAGCCCTGGAGGACAGGGCAGAGCCTCTTGGGGTTAGAGGGAGGAACTGGGGCCCTCTGTGCTGGTGGGCCTGTCCAGCCATCTGAGCCCTGCTCCTGCCAGCCCCAGGTGGCCTCTGTCTTGCCACCCCTTTCTCCCTTCTGCCTGGCTCCAAGCTTCTCTGCTCCTCCTCCAGGGGTTCGCTTCCCCAAGTCCAGATGAAGTTCAGAACCAGGAGCAGCTGCTGAAAGATGTAGCTGCCTTCTAATGCTCTCCTGCTGGATCCCTGCTTGGAGAGGGAGGGGCCACAGGGGTAGGTGTGGGGCTTTCAGGCTTTATCACCCCAGTTGAAAGGCTTTTCCCTCTAGCTAGTGTAAGATGAATTTGGAAAGATGGGCTTCTTGCACTGTTGTTGGTGGGAACCAAGGGTGGCCTAGGGAATGTGTAGGGGCCACAGCTCCTGGGTGCTCTTCTGGAAAGATGTAGTTTCTGGAACTTTGCTAGAGTGACACAAAACAACCATGGTCAGTGAAACGTCAGTTCTTGGAGTCAGCTTGTGGTTTTAATCCCCCTTCCTCCCCAGCAGTGGATTGGGCAGGGTACTTCCTGCTCTAAGAAGCAGAGCCGGGCTCTGCAAAGCACCAGGGAGGCCTCTAGCCCACAGGCTCAGCTGCTCCTGACTTCCTCAGCTTCAAGGACTCATCTCTCGATCTCTCTCTCTCTCTCTCTCTCTTTCTCTCTCTCCATCTTCCCCCACTCCCTTCCAGCTGGCTCTGCCCTGTGGCTGCAGGGCTTGCGGGATGAACTCAAGGATAATTCTGGGGTGCACCCTGCCACCTTTACAGCCCACACTGCACAGGCTCGTTATCCCTATGGCCAGTTAGAGTACAGGGATCTCCTGGTGATCCGAGAATGCCATGCTGAGAGCACAGGCACACTCAAGGCCTGGCTCAAGGGGCACCCCAAGAACCCCTGTCCCACCTCACTCCAGTCCCCACCAGCTTTGCCAATGTGCACCAATGCCTCCAGAACAAGGTGATTTTCTCCTGTGGGGCGTGCACAGCAAGGACCAGGAGAATGGAGGACAGAGCCAGCCTTGGTAGTGACACTGAGGGCGACCCTGAGAAGGCAGAGGATGGACGATGAGGAGATCCACCTGGAGAGCATCCAGCTCAAGACCAATAAGCATGATGGTCACCAGAGCAAGGAGGGTGATGAGGATAGGGCTAAGGCGCTACAGATGCTCTGCCACCCTCACCTGGGACAGGGGCTCCCCCCTAGCCACCACCAAGGTGCTCCAACCCCAAGCCTCGCCCTAGGGCCTGGCCCTCCAGATCGCCAGCCTGGGTTACTTCATCCCAGAGCCATTCAGACAAATTCCGTCTCCCAAGGAAGGAGCGAATTTCACAAAGAGCAAAGAGCCGAGACTCGGGTGGTAGTCTGTTTTTCATCCACATCTTTCACAGATGACATATCCCCACGTGGCTTGTTTTGGGGGTGGTAAGGAAGGCAGGAGGACTGAATTCAGTTTTAGACAGTTTAATCTGAGGAAGCTTTGAGACACCTGGTGAAGCTGTTCTAGGAGTCAAAGCAAGGATAGAGACAGAGTTGGGAGGCTTTAGCATAACTACAATAACGGATGGCATGTGAGAGACTGACACTGACTAGGCACAAATAAGTAAGCCAGACAAGAGAAGAAGGTCAAGGCCAGAACACTAATATGAAAGGGGTAGGCAGAATATTAAAAGCTCACAGAGAGGAGAGGTAGCCTGAGAGGCAGGAGAAAAACCTGGAAAGCATGATGAACACTGAATGGTATTTTTCTTCTTTTTCCTTATGTGAATTTTCTCCACTTCTTTATTTAATAAACTCTGTTCTTCCCTCCCTCCATCCATCCCTTTCTTTCTCCCTCCCTCCCTCTTTTCCTCCCTCCCTCTGGTGAATTCCATCTCCCAAAAAATGAGCGAATTCCCCAAAGAGCAAAGAGCTGAGACTCAGATGGTAGTCCCTTTTCCATCCACATGGTTCACAGATGACATATCTCCACATGGTTCACAGATGACATATCTCCACATTCAGCCCTGCAAAACAGCGCGAGCCAGACAGTTTCATCCACACAGGAATCACACTCAGGCCAACTGAAGCATGATTTTGGATTCCACGTTCCTTTGCCCTCTGCAAGGGTGCCTGCTGTTGACGTCTCTCTGGCCCCTGAAAGCACGATCATGTTGACTGTTTGTTTCCCGAGCTCTGTGTGGACAAAGAAACTTCCAGGGAAGTGTGAAAAACCAGCATCATGTCGGTGCTCTCCTTTCCAGTTTCCAAACCGGCCATATTAAAGACTCCCCATGTTGCAGGAAACAGGAATCCATCCTCAGGCCCTCGTGAACGGGATGTTTCTTTTCTCTGTGGTTTTGCCAAGAGAGAGAATTCCAGTTTCCGTAGAATTCCTGGAGAACCCCAGAGAGCCAGCCCTGAGGCCCCCCTTCCGCCGCTTCTCTGGCCTCACCCCAACCCACCCCACAAGGCCCTGGTCCCTGTGGTTTTCAGCTTCATCGGGCGGGCTACACTGGCCCCTTGGGCCCCGAAGCTCATGCATATTCACAAAAAGGTGGAGCCTGCAGGGGTTTACAAGAGCCTCTGGCAAGGCCGGCCTCCTGGCTGGATGTGTGCGCAGTGCAGAGGCCTACTGAGGCACAGGGGAGCCCGCTGGCCTTACTCTGTCCGTGTCTGTCTGTGAAATTCCGGCCAGGTCTCCAGCCATGGCTCTTCCCACACGTTCCAACAGCCCTCTAGCGCAGGAAGCCCGAGGATGAGGACGACAAAGGAGGCTCCTTTGGGCCCCGCGCAATACTGATTCCTTGCGAGCATACTTTGAACGAACCTGTACCCTGGCATGCCACCAGAGTACAGCTGGCCCACGCGATCGGCATTCAGGAGCCCAGGGTCCAGATTTGGTTTCAGAATGAGAGATCGCACCAGCTGAGGCAGCACCGGCGGGAACCTCGGCTCTGGCCCGGGAAACGCAGTCCACAAGAAGGCAGGCGAAAGCTACGACCATCAACTGATCTCAGACCACCGTGTTACTCCTAGCCTTTGAGTAACATCGCTCTCCAGGCATTGCCACCAGGGAGGAACTGGCCAGAGAGACGGGCCTCCCAGAGTCCAGGATTCAGATTTGGTGTCAGAATCAAAGGGCCAAGCATCCAGGCCGGGGTGGGGTGCAACACAGGTGGCTGGTGCAACGCGCCCCTGGGCAGATGCCACTCTCCCCACACCAGGGCGTGGGAAAGGTCACTTCCCGCACCCCACATGCACAGCCCGCCTTGGGTTCTCCCACAGAGAGCTTTCGTGAGCCAGGCAGCAAGGGCCTTCACTCTGCTCCAACCCAGCCAGGCTGCGCAGGCATAAGGAATCTCCCACCCGCCTTGACACTCAGGGTTTTGGGGTTCGATGTCCTGGCCCCTACGGAAGTGACTGTCTCCCACTGTCAGACTCCTCGGTGGCCTCCGCACCTGAACAGATGCCAGGAGGACCAGGACCCACAGCACGGCGGCCTGCTGGGGGCATGCTCAGTGGGACATCTTGGGCCTGGTCAAGCTGAGTCACAGAGGCAAGGTGTACTTGCGCCCCACCCGTCCCACCTGAGTCCACGGTGGGACTGCGGCCAGGGGCCCCAGGTCACCAGGGCGGCATGGGAACCCGAAGCCAAGGTGCCTCCACCTCCACAGCTCGCGCCCGCGTAGGCCTCCGCGTGGCAGGGGCAGATGCAAACCATCCAGGCACCCTCCCAACTGCTCCAACAGCCGGAGAGCTCATCTGCACTCACCACCTGTTAGATGAGCTCCTGTCGACCCCAGAGTTTCAGCAAAAGGCAGAATTTCTTCTAGATCCAGAGCCACTGGGGAAACTAAAGGATGTGGAAAAGCCCACTCCGCTGGAACCACTTCTAAGCGAGGAAGAATACTGGGTCCTGCCCCAGGAGCTTTAGGACGCGCGATTGGGGCAGGGTGAGGGCAGGGTGGTGGACTCTTTTTGGCGGTGAACATTAGGCTCGGTATGGAGAGGCATCTCTTCTCTTTCACCTGACCTGTGTAGAATCTTTGAGTTCCAGGTCCTGTGAGTGACTACACATAGAGGAGAGTTGTCATCCTTTCCTGAGCATCCCGGGGATCCCAGAGCCCTCCCAAATACACGAAGGTGGGCCGTCTACTGCGCATGCACAGGACCGCAGGCAGCTGGCTAGTCTTTGGGATCAGCCCAGGCAGAGGTCTCATCCCTTTTTCGTCCCGCGTTCTTCAGTGGGGTGGGGGGAGAACTCGGTCCTGCGAAACACTGGGGCCGGGCAGCAGACAGGTCTGCTCTCTTTTCCTCCGCTCGCCTCCCCTGCCTCCCCGCTCCAACCTCACTCACCCACCACTGCCCCGCCAGCCTCCTCGCTATCACTCATGAGCGCCTGGTAGCTCAATGTAGAGCCAAAACCCCGCGCAAAGGAGGAAGGCAAAGGAGACTCATTTGGACCCCGACCCAAAGGGATGACCTGCGAGCGTGCTGTGAGCGGAACTTGTACCCTGGCATCACCACCAGAGAACAGTTGGCCCAAGCGATCGGCATTCAGGAGCCCAGTGTCCAGATTTGGTTTCAGAATGAGAAATCACGCCAGCTGAGGCAGCACCGGCGGGAACCTCGGCCCTGGCCTGGAAAATGCAGCCCTCAAGAAGGCAGGAGAAAGCAAACCGCTGTCACCTGATCCCAGACAACCTTGCTCCTCTGAGCATTTGAGAAAGATCACTTTCCAGGTATCAGCAACAGGGAGGAACCGGCTGGGTTCCCTTGAAAAGGCAACTCTCTGCATGGTCTCTGACTTTTGGAGGAAAGACAAATGCTTTTGAGTATATTTTCCTCTTTTATTTTTTTGAGGCCGGTTGGTGGGTGGGGTAAGGCCAAGACTGGAGTTGAATTTTGAAGGTTCAGCGCTGGTGTCCATATGTCCCACTGGGTGAGCTAACCTGTGGCCTCACACAGTGATCCTGGGCCTTTTATGCCTGCTGTCCTTCAGAACTGTTTTTACTATTTAATGGAATGATGTGTGTGCTTCAGCTTGTTTAGCAAAACCACTCTCAAATCAGTTAACTTTTGAGATTAAAAAACACAAAACTATAGCACAGCTGTCTTTATTTATTTATTTATTTTTTTTGACAGAGTCTCACTCTGTCACCCAGGCTAGAGTGCAATGGCAAGGTCTCAGCTCACTGCGACCTCCGCCTCCTGGGTTCAAATGATTCTCCTGCCACGGCCTCCTGAGTAACTGGGACTACAGGTGCATGCCACCACACCTAGCTATCATTTTTGTATTTTTAGTATAGACAGGGTTTCACTATGTTGGCCAGGCAGGTCTCGAACTCCTGACCTCATGATTCACCCACCTCGGCCTCCCAAAGTGCTGGAATTACAGGTATGAGCCACTGCGCTCAACCCGCACAGCTGTCTTTAGGCAAGCAAGATCACGTCTACTCCAGCGCAATCTGTCATCTGAAGACTTGAAAACAAAAACAAAGTTTTT
Source organism: Pongo abelii (assembly GCF_028885655.2). Classification (NCBI taxonomy): domain Eukaryota; kingdom Metazoa; phylum Chordata; class Mammalia; order Primates; family Hominidae; genus Pongo; species Pongo abelii. The sequence goes on from NC_072003.2 coordinate 35,399,925, forward strand.
ATAGTCACTGGGTAAGCAGAGTCTGAATGCAAACTAATTAACACAAATCTTTGAAAGGTTACACTCAGTACAGAACTTTTAAACCTTGCTTTGTATGAAATGTACTTTTTGAACATAAGCTGCACTTTATTTTCTAATCCGAAGGATGAATAAGTTAAATACATGCTTTGAGGATGCTAGTAGTTGCGAGTGACATCTGATTGTGATTTTGCTTTGCAGTTTCCTAATGAATAACATATTGAGCATCTTTTCATGAGCTCATTGGCCACTCGGATCATTTAGTCCTATACTGACTTGTTGTCATCACTAATCATCAAAATGTCATCTGATAGAATATGTTTTCTAAGTTAATTTACTTTTGAGAAATTTACAAGGGTATAAAATAATGTGCTCAGTGAATGTAGTCATCTCATTTAATCTTCGATGTTTTAGATGACAATATTTTTTGAATTTTTGAGACAGAGTCTCATTCTATCGCCCAGGCTGGAGTGCAGGAGGGAGAACACAGCTCACTGCAGCCTCGACTTCCCAGGCTTAAGGGGTCCTCCAGCCTCAGTTTCTGGAGTAGCTGTGGCTACATGAATGCACCACCATATCCAGCTTTTTGTAAATTTTGTAGAGATGGGGTTTTGCTATCTTGCCCAGGCTGGTCTCAAACTCCTGAGCTCCAAAAATCTGCCCAACTCAGACTCCCAAAGTGCTGAGATTACAGGCATCAGCCATCAAACCTGGCTAAGATGGCTTGGTTTTCTTATTGGCATATTCTATATTCACCAAATGAAGTATCTACAGTCTCAGTCCTGGTAGGGTAAGCAAAAATAAATAATCTACAGTAATTTTGCATGCTTACATACAAATTTTATATCCAAATCCATAACTTATATTGGCCTAATTTTAAAGTTTTTTAAACAATATATATAATGGCCATCTAAATCTTTCATGGCCTTTTCAAATTAAAAGAGATTTGAAAGAATATCTAAATCTGAAAAATGTTTAAAGAGACATTTAAAACAATGAGAAATTTTGGTTATGTTTCAAAGAGATTTTAAATGTGTTCCTTTTTTTTACTTCCTAAATATTCTTATCTTAGTGTTTGTAGCCTGTATATTTAAAAAAGTACTTATTCCTCTTAGTTTCTTAACTTATTACCAACACGTTTTTATATTAATCTCCACAGTTGCAAAACTCTATCAATAGTTTTAATACTGCTTATTCTTAATAATATTTACATGTGTCTTTCACATTTTTTGTATCCTTTTCGTTTTATTAATGAATCAGAACATAGGCAATAAAAATTCAAAGCCAATGTCTCTTCTTCCGTTTGTCAAACCAACAATCTGTGAACACGGGATTACAATAAAAGAGAAAATGACTGTCTTGAACATCAGCGGATTCTCTTCCCTGTTCTCATTCATGCTGGCAGACTCCAGCTTGTGAGGAAGCGAGCCCAGCTGGGACCAACAGGCAGAAGATGCTGCACACACGTCCAGCTTAGGAGCAAAATGCAGCTCCTAACATTTCAAGCCATCTTGAAGAGGTTCTGAGGAAAGCCTCTGCACTGGGCGAAGGCTGTGGGGACTAGAACTCTGTGGCTCCTCTAAGGACAAACTGCGAGACAGCCTCTGCCCGCACTTTTTCTTTAGACTAAGGAGTGGTGATTGCCATAAAAGAATACCAGAAACGCAGAAATCCAAGCTCTGCTGCTCTGGCTCCCGATATTGGCAGTGGCTGCTGCCATCACGCCGGCTGCAGCAGGGAGGCGCGGCGGGGGCTGCACACTCCATGGAGCCCTGGGAGCCCCGGGAGCCCCATCCCTTCTGAGTTGGAGCCTGAACTCCCCGGTGCGCGGCAGCCGCCCAAACCGCAGCTGCAGACCCAGGCCTCCTGCTCTACCGAGCAGCCAGGAGCCCCGCCCTCCCGAACTGCGGCTGTAGGTCCGAGCTTCCCTGTGCTCTTGGGTGCGGGCCGGGAACAGGCAATATCTGCCCTCCCGGGTGCAGCTGCAGCGACTGACCTCGGTTGCAGACCTGGGCCTCCTGTTTCACAGAGCAGGCAGGAGCCAGGCACAAGCGGGAGCCCTGCCCCTTCCGAGTTGGCGGGGCGGGATCTCCCCTGTGCAGCTGCCTCCGGCCGCCAGCTCAGGTGCAGGACCCGGGCGTCTCTGCAGCCTGCACCCTCGGGGACACCAGGAAGGATCTGTGTCCCTGCAGGCTCAGGGGTATCAGCTACTGCTGCCTGGCCTCCCTCTGCTCCTGTCGCCTGCTCAGATGGCAGAGCAGGGGATGGGGCCGAGCCTTAGGGGCCATGAATGGCAGCGGGAGGCAGATTGATTACTGGGCAGAAGGGGGAGGGTCCTCAGTAAGGACCCACTTGCAGGCCTGGGAGGGCCTGAAGGCTAGAGGCTGGGCTGCCAGTCCCGTGGACCGGAGTCTGATTGTGTTCTGGAGACAGAAGTTTATTGCAAAGAAGAATAGACAAATTAAAAAATATGAAAAGTCTATGGAGAAAAATAGAGCAAGTTCTCATATATGTTTTAAGAACTTGGAAAGTAAAATTTTTCTGTAATTGACTTATGAATAGTCTGAGATCAATGGAATACAAACTTTGCAAATAGAATAAAACATATGAAAATGTACCGTACAATAAAAGCCGTGGTGTAAGAGGAATGCAAGCTTGGTGTGCCTCACTGGAGACTGATGCCCACAAATATGTAGCAAAGACCTTGTCTCTCAACATGTTTGCCTCTTACAGATCTGGCATTTCCAGATGTACAGGAAGGTCATTTAATACTCCAGCAAGACTATCTTTGGCTATGGTCTGATGGACCAGCTCTTTCCTGACTCAAAAAACATTGTAACCTGTTCTCACGGTTCACAGTGTGTTCCCTGTTGATTTGAGATGTTACTGCTGACAGCAAAAGTTTGCAACCTGTTATGGATCCCCTTGCTGGGTTAGAAAACCTTGAAGACAGTGCCACATAGTTTTATTAATGTTTTCTATTGGTGGCTTTCCTGGTTAAGATGTAGTTGAGGGACTCCTTCTTGCCCTAGGTACAGAGCTGGTAAGAGTTTGGAAACACTCCAGGGGGGGGACCAACACTGTAGGGACTTTGGGATGAGCTATCGCAAAGTGGGATACTCTTACCCTATACCCCATTGTGGCCCAGCGAGAGAATTCAGCACACTGATTTAAAATGTCAAGTTACATAAAAAGTTTATATCCCCTTTACATTTATCTAATTTATCTATATAAACAATGTACCTGGATTACTCACAAGAACTGGGATATTAGAAAAAGCTACTTGCCGTTTCAACTTATTTCTGTTAATTATTCTTTTACCATTTTATTATCTGGTGTTCACCAATGTAAGAAACTTAAGTACATGAGTATTTTGACAATAACTCAGAAGATACACCTGTTTTTACTAAACAAACTATTAAATAAGCCTTAATTATTTAGAAAGTATATAAACAAAAATTATTCTGTTTCATACTGGGCTGATATTTGTACATAATCCTTCTTGTCAAACACTAGCACCTTAAAACCCTTGTCAGGCACAAATATTAAACTGTTTTACCAGTAAACCCAGACAAAAAGTATGGTGACAATTTAAAAACATGTTCATTTTTATTTACTAATAATTTGTAAAGCAACTCATTTTTTAAAGATTTGCTCAAGTCATTTGACTAAACAGCATCCAGCTTAAATACTATATATTTTCTATGAGGGCTCATTTATCCTTAAGGAATTTCTGGCCAACGACACCAGATTTTTCCGTGTAGACACAATATAAAACATAATCTAGACACATATATATAAACAAATCTACACACATACATAAACAAACCTACACACATATAAACAGAGACCTTAAAGTTTTAATTGTAGGATTTTAGTCATAAAATAGTAATACAAACTCACCAGTTAGACAATTGAATCAAAATTCTGTGCTTTATGACACATGAGATTTGTACATATTGATGGAGGTATGTATGATATTTTGTTACGTGGATAGAATGGGCAGTGAGCAAGTCAGGGCATTTAGGATATTCATCACCATGAGCATTTCCTATTTCTATGTGTTGAGATCGTTTCAAGTCCTTATGTCTTGCTGTTTTGAAATGTACAATATATCGTTGAAAACAATAATCACCCTCCTCTACTATCAAACATTAGAATTTATTACTTCTATTTGACTGTGTTTGTACCCATTCTCCAACCTCTCTTCTCCCCCACACATAACCACATCTTTCCCAGCCCCTGGTAAATATTATTGTACTCTAATTGAGATCTATTCACCTGGCTAAACTGTATTTGCCCCAGTAGGTAATCCACTGAAGGCTATAGACCAAAATTTTGAGTAAAGCAATACATGTGGCAGTTTGGTTTTTCAAAAATCATTTTTACCTTTTCTTACCCTCCCTTTTTTTAAGTTTTAAATGAGTTTAGCATTAAATTTCCAATGTTCATATTTTAACGACGACTGACTGAACTGTATTTTTTTAAAAAACCAAAATCTCCATGTAGCCTCGAATTAGTAACACATATTTTTCTTTGATGCTCTAATTTGCTTGATTAGCAAATGTAGCTTATATTCCTTGCCATTTTCCTTTTGGCCTCTATGTGACAGAAAAAGCAAAAATTTTATGCTGGACAAAATTACCTTATATTACTGCTCTGAGCTCAAGATTTTGACCTGTTTGATCTTCCAATCTAACCCTTTTTTTTTTTTTTCTTTTGAGACGAAGTTTCCCTCTTGTTGCCCAGGCTAGAGTGCAATGGCATGATCTCAGCTCACCGCAACCTTCGCCTCCCGGGTTCAAGCGATTCTCCTGCCTCAGCCTCCCGAGTAGCTGGGATTACAGGCATGTGCCACGACGACTGGCTAATTTTGTATTTTTAGTAGAGACGGGAGTTTCTCCATGTTGGTCAGGCTGGTCTCGAACTCCGACCTCAGGCAATCCGCCTGGCTCGGCCTCCCAAAGTGCTGGGATTACAGGCGTAAGCCACCGCGCCCAGCCCTACCAGTCTAACTTTTTGAAATATTTCTCTAGTTCTTTTTTGTTTAGGTTATTAATTGTCCAATTAAGTTTTCTATCTTTGTACAAAATTGTTAGGCAAACCTAAATTTATATTTGTAAAAGGTGTCTAGGTTTTTGGTTACCATGGAGCTGTTGTAACTTATAAAGCCATTAGTTTGAAAGCATTTTAGGTCTTCTTTTTTACAAATCTTTGGCTGGGCGAGGTGGGGAGGCCGCCAGAGCTCCCAGACTGCCAGCCCCCCAGCCGCCGCGGCCACCGCAGTCACCCACGCTGCGTCACGGCTTCTGGGCCCGCCCTCCCCTGACCCCTCCCCTCTCTCCGTTTCCCCCTCCTCTCCCCTTCTTCCTCCTCCGACCCAGCAGTGACTTAATTAACCAACAGAGCGCGGTGAAGCCCATTTTTCTCCTTCCTCGCAGCCAAGCCGGGCAGCTCGCGGCACGCGGCTTCTGCCTTCCGGCGGGAGATGAATGCTGGGGCAGAAGCCGAGTTCAACATCCTCCTGGCTACCGACTCCTGCAAGGTTACTCTCTATAAACAATATCCACCCAACACAAGCAAAGTTTATTCCTACTTTGAATGCTGTGAAAAGAAGACAGAAAATTCCAAAATTAAGGAAGGCGAAATACAAGGAAACAGTACTTTATGGGTTGCCGTACATTCTTAATAAGTACTTTAAAGGTAAAGTAGTAGCCAAAGAGAAAATCCAGGGAGCCAAAGAGGTCTACAAAGAACATTTCCAAGATGATGTCTTTAATGAAAAGGGATGGGACTACATTCCTAAGAAATATGATGGGCATCTTCCAATAGAAGTAAAAGCTGTTCCCGAGGGCTCTGTCACTCCCAGAGGAAATGTTCTCTTCACGGTGGAAAACACAGATCCAAAGTGTTACTGGCTTACAAATTGGATTGAGACTATCCTTGTTCAGTCCTGGTATCTAACCACAGTGGCCACAAATTCTAGAGAGCAGAAGAAAATATTGGCCAAATGTTTGTTAGAAACTTCTGGTAACTTAGATGGTCTGGAATACAAGTTACATGATTTTGGCTACAGAGGAGCCTCTTCCTAAGAGACTGCTGGCATAGGAGCATCTGCTCATTTGGTTAACTTCAAAGGAACAGATACAGTAGCAGGAATTGCTCTAATTAAAAAAATATTATGGAACGAAAGATCCTGTTCCAGGCTGTTCTTTTCCAGCAGCAGAACACAGTACCGTAACAGCTTGGGGGAAAGACCATGAAAAAGATGCTTTTGAACATATAGTAACACAGTTTTCATCAGTGCCTGTATCTGTGGTCAGCAATAGCTATGACATCTATAATAAGTGTGAGAAAATATGGGGTGAAGATCTAAGACATTTAATAGTATCGAGAAGTACAGAGGCACCACTAATAATCAGACCTGATTCTGGAAACCCTCTTGACACTGTGTTAAAGGTTTTGGAGATTTTAGTAAGAAGTTTCCTGTTACTGAGAACTCAAAGGGCTACAAGTTGCTGCCACCTTATCTTAGAGTTATTCAAGGGGATGGAGTAGTTATTAATACCTTACAAGAGATTGTAGAAGGCATGAAACAAAAAAAGGTGGAGTATTGAAAATGTTTCCTTCGGTTCTGGTGGAGCTTTGCTACAGAAGTTAACAAGAGATCTCTTGAATTGTTCCTTCAAGTGTGGTTATGTTGTAACCAATGGCCTTGGGATTAACGTCTTCAAGGACCCAGTTGCTGATCCCAACAAAAGTTCCAGAAGGGCCGATTATCTTTACATAGAACGCCAGCAGGGAATTTTGTTACACTGGGGGAAGGAATAGGAGACCTTGAGGAATATGGTCATGATCTTCTCCATACTGTCTTCAAGAATGGCAATGTGACAAAAAGCTGTTCATTTGATGAAGTAAGAAAAAATGCACAGGTGAATATTGAACTGGAAGCAGCACCTCATTAGGCTTTATGACTGGGTGTGTGTTGCGTGTGTGTGTGTGTATGTAATACATGTTTATTGTTACAGATGTCTCGGGTTTCTTTGTGTTTTATGATACGTTACAGCCAAATTATTTGTTGGTTTATGGACATACTGGCCTTTCATTTTTTTTTTCCAGTGTTTAGGTGATCTCAAATTAGGAAATGCCCTTAACCATGTAAAAGATTAGTGCTAAAGTAAGCTTTTTAGGGCCCTTTGCCAATAGATAATCATTCAATCTGGTATTGATCTTTTCCCAAATAACAGAACTGAGAAACTTTTTATATATAACTGATGATCACATAAAACAGATTTGCATAAAATTTTCATGATTGCTTTATGTTTGTATTTAACTTGTATTTTTGTACAAACAAGATTGTGTAAGATATATTTAAAGTTTCAGTGATTTGTCTTTCCAACTTTTCATGATTTTTATGAGCACAGACTTTCAAGAAAATACTTGAAAATAAATTACATTGCCTTTTGTCCATTAATCAGCAAATAAAAGATGGCCTCAACAAAGTCGTTTATGTTATTGTACAATTTGAAAATTATGTCAGAACATACCCTATAGAATTACTAACCTCAGTGCCTCTTGTAGAATGTATATTAATCATTCAACATTAAAGAAAATAGTGGTTCTTAATGGAATGTCTAGGCACTTTACAGCTATTGTATATCTTGGTCATTGTGCCAGTGAAATGCCAAATTTGAAAGGCCTGTACTGCAATTGTATATGTCAGAGATTGCCTGTGGCTCTAATATGCACCTCAAGATTTTAAGGAGATAGTGTTTCTAGAGAGAATTTCTGCTTCCACTGTAGAATATATACATAAATGTAAAATACTGACAAAAGTGGAAGTAGTGTATTTTAAAGTAATTACACTTCTGAATTTATTTTTCATATTCTATAGTTGGTATGACTTAAATGAATTAGTGGAGTGGGTAGTGTGTGTACTTCTTTTAAATATTTTGATTCTATTATATTTTTTATTGTTTTTAAAAATTAAATCAGATATTAAATTGTATGGACATCATTTATTAATTTTAAACTGAATCCCCTCAATAAATAATACTGAAGCACATTCTTAAATGAAAATAAATTATCTCCAATGAAAAGCATGAGGTGTTTCAATAGAAGAATCTTAACTAAAAGCAGAAAGTTAGCTAACTTCAAAGTGCTTGACATCAAAATGTTCTAGAGTGATTAGCTACTAGATTCTGAATCAGACATCACATCTGACTAGAGACCAGTTTCTTTCAAATGATTCTTTTATATATGCAGATCTGTTCTTCTGAGGCAGTGGCTGGCCAACCATGGCCTGAAGGCCAAATTTGTTTGTTGTTTTTTTTTTATGAGTGCAGATTGTCTATGGCTGCTTTCCCACTACACCAGCCAAAGGTAAACAGCTGCAATAGAAGCCAAATGAGATTCACAAAGCCCAGAATGTTTGTTATCTGGCCCTTTACACAAAATCACACAAAAAGTTACCTGATCTCTGTTGTAAGAAAAGGAGTGTGCCTTTAATTTAAAGGGAAATATTGGTTTCTAGGGAAGAGAGGAGGCTAATTAATTGATAATGGAATTTTCCTCTTTTGTCCTTTTTTTTCTCGTTTAAGAATCTGATACTGGAAGACTGATTTAGAAAAGTTTTAACATGACATTAAATGTGAAATTTTAAAAATTGGAAAGCCATAAATCATCTGTTTCAAATAGCTACATGAGAAAATGTTTTATCACTAGAATAATGTAATTAGAAGTGAGATACCTTCATTAAATGTTTTTTGTAAGTGGTATTAGAAAGAATATGCTTTTCAGATGATTCTCTAAACACTTAGTGAGAACAATAAGAACTATTCACTTTTAGTAATAGTCTTCTGTAATCCATGGTAGAAAATAATTTTAAAATGATTTTTTAATGCATTTGAGTAAAGATGAGCAGTATTTTAAAAAACACACATTTCTTCACAAATGGTGCTAAGGGGTGTGTAAAGAATCAAAAGAAACTATTACCAATAATAGTTTTGATAATCACCCATAATTTTGTATTTAAACCGTTTAAACATTGAAATTACACTATAGACAGTATTCTCTGTGTTCTGCGAAGTTCAGCAGCTTCGGAATAGAGTTTAATTTTGAAACTTGCAGTGAAAAAGGCTATCCATTTGTTTGCAACCATAAATCAGGAGATTGAGATTAATTCTATTGGCTCTTAGTCACTTGGAACTGATTAATTCTGACTTTCTGTCCCTAAGCACTTGGTATTTGGCCATCTCCATTCTGAGCACCAAACGGTTAACATGAATGTCAAATAGAACTCTGCTGTGTGTCACCCTTAAATCAGCCTAACTCTTCCAGACAAAAGCAAATGGCATTTATGATTTAAGTCATTAGATTTTCAATTGACATTAATTAATCCCCCTTGATTCATTATATCATCAAGTATTTATATTTTAAATAGGAGGTAGGATTTCTGTGTTAAGACTCTTATTTGTACTCTATAATTAAAGTACAATGGTTTTTATGAGTATTCCTTATTTTCCCTTCTTAAATTGTTATCAAACAATTTTTATAATGAAATCAATCTTGGAAAATTAGAAAGAAAAATGACAAGGTATTTATGTTCTGTTTGCCGTAATTTGGAACTCACACTTAAGTAGTTTGTAGTTTTACATTCCTTTTTCACCCATTCAGTGGAGGAGGTCAGCTTTTCTCCCAAGTTGTATTTTAAGTCTATTCTAATATGTGCTCAATATCAAGTTATAAACATATAATAAACATGGAAATAAAGTTTAAAAAAAAATCTTGGCTGGAATACCATATGCAGTGAGTTTTATCTCCACACCAGTAGAAAAGTAAGCAGATACAGAGTAGGCAGGAAAAAAATAGAGAGACAGAGAACCTAGAGGACTCCATATTTTAACTCTAAAGTTGTGAGTTTTTAAAATAACGACCATTTGAAACCTGCATTTTTCTGATGTAATTTTGCCTATTAATTTTAAAATGTGCCAAAGAATGCATCATAATGTGTAATCATCAGGAGTTCAGGAAAACCTAGCATGCCTTAATGATTGAGAATCACATTCTGTTTCTTATTAATAGCTAGAGAGCAAGGAAAATTCTATAAATCTTGAAAGAAAATGCCAGGAGTTTAGACTAGTGTTTTCGATAGTGGCAACTACTTTACTAGTGACACTTTTTGAAACAAGCAAGGGGAAAAATTCAAACCAATTCAAAGGAAACCAGGATTAAAATGTTCACAAATATATGTAAATCAAACAAAATATTAAACTAGGTATGCAAACCAGAAAATAAATGCTTCACAGACAGAAGGTAAGTTCGGTACAAAACAAGAGTGCTCAATCCAGAAAGATATTTGTCTTTATAGCAGAAAGGACTTACCAGAATAGACAAAAGGCCTTTTATTATGCTAGGAGGGATAGATGGTCTTTTATTAAAGTAGGCTTATTCAAACCAGATCCCAACAATGTCAAAAATCCTGTATCAAAGTAACAGATTCTTAACCTGAGGGAAGACTCACCAGGGCAGAAAAAGTGATTTATACAAGCAGAGCACTCAGCGGTATAAAGTGAGGACTGCATACGTGTTCCGAGAATCACTAATTCCTTCCCATAGCAAACTTTTCAGGTCCCATTTATGGCACCATATGTGTAAACCTAAACAACAAACACACAAAGACTCTCTAAAGTAAAAGACATTTACTTGGGAATAAATTATAGTAATGAGGATGTAAATGTAACAGTGCACATTAATGCTCAGTGATCTCATAAACTAGTTCCTTAGTCTGTCTAAGAATAGACTGAAATGCAGATGATAAGTAGTCTAGAGGAAAAGAGAGGCTTTATAGATTGGTTTTGGCTATACCTATCACAAGATTTAGATTGGTCAGATGGCTGTGTCTGGGTTGGATTCAGAGTGTGTTAGCAAAATGCAGTCATGACCTACCACTGCAAGTTTCTTTGATGCCAGCCTACTACAAGAATATTGAGTCAGTTTCTGAGAGAGAGGCAATTCTTTGTACACATACTGTTCTCCTTTGCCAGTCTTATTCTGTTAACTTCAGTGATGGGGCATGGCTCTGTGTGCAGCAGCTATTAATAATTGGTAAATGGGTTTGAGGTTTAGAGCTGGAATGATCCTTTTGTGACAGTCTTGGAGAAGGACTATGGCTAGAACTATAGAAATAACATATTTGCTAGAAGAATGGCTTGAGACATCAGTGGAATTCTTTATTTTTCAGCCTACAACACAGATGAGCAGGAAAAGCTCTTGGATGAAGCCATACAGGCTGTGAAGGTCCAGTCATTCCAAATGAAGGGATGCCTGGTAAGAATGGAAATGTGGGAGGCACAGTTGCAGTTCGTGTGTTCCTAAGGAAGCATGTGCAGTGTTTTTTAGATTTAGGTGGCATCACTGTTTCTGGTCAATAATCTTCACTGTCTACCAGCATGTATCTTCAGCCTCATCTCCCTCAAGCACTGTGTGGAGCAATTTCAACAGAGCCCTGTTTACTCACATGTATATTTATGGTTTGGGATTGTCTGTCTTCCCTACTAGAATACAAGCTCATAAGAACAAGAGACCCTTCCTTTTATTTCTGCATTACTGTATTATTACCACACCAGTGTCTGACCAGAATTACTAGCTTCCTTGGTTCTATAGCTCAGACCTGAGAATCCCTTAAGATATAATAGGTACTTAGTAAATATTTGTTGAATGAGTGGATTTAAATGCTTTGCATTTGAATTATTCAGCTTTTATTCTAAATATCTTGAAACCTTTAATTTCTTTCCTGAATAGATATATTTATTGTAGAAGCTAACTTAAAAATTGTACTTAACACTTACTTATATATTTTCATATTTTAAAAGATAAAGTAAGAGATAATCTGTGTAGACACAGTGGATTCTCTGGATTAAAATGTAAGGAATTGAGCCAAATTGATTGGTATTTTAAGCTATAAATTACTGTGATGAAGACAATGCTATATTATCTTTGTAGAATGTCTTACTATGCTTCCTAAAGCATAGTAATATGCTCTTGTGTCTTTTATTGGTTTCATTCCCAATTCGAAAATGAAAAATAAATGTCTTGGAGTGGAGAAGATGGGTTTGCTGTTGCTTGCTCCTTTCTCTTCCTGTGTATGGATAGTGTTTCCTCTATCTCAAGGAATTGCTTGCATTTCTGAGTTAAGTGGAACATATGGGCATTGCCAGGGTTTGAAGAATGCAAGAGGAAAGCAAACTTACATGGATAGTCACTTCAGACAGCTCTGAAGAGTCTTTAACCCATGACAAAGCCACGTCAGGATAGTATCTTGTTTCATCTGAATCAGTGTGCCAGGTCTCTTGATTGCTGGTAAAATGCGATGAATGGAGCTAGTTTCCTAGTCTCTACAGATTGAAAAGATTAGCATTCTATCAAGAAGCTTGCAGTCCTAGCTAAGCAAGTCTTACTAAGAGTCATACATCCTTTTCTTTTTAGTAGAGATGGAAAGGTGAAATGATCTAAAGTTGATTTTTTTTATGTGGTTAAAATAATTTAAGTGCTGTATACTTTTAAAACTATGTAACAAGTCCTTGATGTAAAGAGTTTGTACAACCAAGATAAATGTTTATTTAAATTAAGCATTCTCATCTATTCTCTTGGTATTTCTGTAGGACAAAAACAAGCTTATGGATGCTCTAAAACATGCTTCTAATATGCTGGGTGAACTCTGGACTTCTATGTTATCACCAAAGAGCTACTATGAACTTTGTACCTTTTGAATGTTGAAGACCAAACATTTGGACCATACCTTTTTCTTGATAGGACAATTTTTGATGAAGTTTGATGAAGATAACTGGAGTTATCTTATTCTTTGTTATCTGAATCACATGGCACTGCTTCTCCATGCAGATGTGCTAAGTGAGAAAAACACTTTGAGAGTACTCCTTTCCTATGTTTAAACATCTTTAAGTGTGTTGTCGTTGGTGCATCTCAATTTTCAGACCCCTCATGTGGCTATTCAGGCTATGACGCAGTTGGTTCTTTAATGCTTAGATTTTGTTATGCAGCAGTCTCAAATGGAGAGGAATTTAATCATTTGACATTTCAAAACCCATTAGCAGTCTGACAGGTAACCATTGTATTTATTGCTTTGCTTCACCACACATGCTTTAAAACCCTTGTTTTAAAGTAAGAAAAGCCCAGCTAAAATTCTTTCTTCACTTGAGCACTCTCTTAAAGGACTAAAACTTAAGATATCTGCCCGGTAGTTAATAATGACTCCAACAAGTTTCAAAGTTTTGCTTAGGTTGGCTTATCTTTATTTTTAGTCCTTAATCATAATTAAGAGATATGGCCATTTCTGATGAACTGCACTACTTGGAGGTCTACCTGACAGATGAGTTTGCTAAAGGAAGGAAAGTGGCAGATCTCTATGAACTTGTACAGTATGCTGGAAGCATTATCCCAAGGCTGTAAGTAATTACAAATCGGAGGATTTTTGTGTCTGTATTTCCCAATTTATGTTATGTCCTTTATGATTATCAGGTTAAAAAAAAGTTTTAAGGGTAATTTCTTAACAAATTGAGATTAACATTTTGGTAGATACTCTCTTATTTGTTTTAGAGTAACTAGATTTATGTTTTATGTAGATATTTGAGGAATTTTGGAAAGAGAAAAAATGTACATGCTATTTTGTTTAATGTCTTGACTGTTAGAAAAATTAATATGACTATTATTCTCTTCCTAATATGTTTAAAGGTAATATCTATCTTGTATATATACAGTATATGTCTGTACGTGTGTGTTTATGTGTGCATATATATATATATAGTTTTTTTAGAGGTCAGTCAGCAGTTATATTTTAAATCAGATATTTTCCTCGTCATGCAGGAGAAAACAACATGGTTCCTGTCTTGTTTATTTAATGTTTTGTTCAATGTGTTTGGAAATAATCAAATTCTTGATTTGAATATTTTATTTCTAATCAGCATTTCTTCATAATTCTCCTAGTTACCTTTTGATCACAGTTGGAGTTGTATATGTGAAGTCATTTCCTCAGTTCAGGAAGGACATTTTGAAAGATTTGGTAGAAATGTGCCATGGTGTGCAGCATCCCTTGAGGGGTCTGTTTCTTTGAAATTACCTTCTTCAGTGTACCAGAAATATCTTACCTGATGAAAGAGAGCCAACAGAGTAAGTGATTGTCTTTCTTGATTTTGTTGCAATATTTCTTTCATTGTAGAATGTATAAAAGTGTGAAAACATTGACAGAAATACAATAAGTATGAATAATTCTTCCACCCAGTCAGCCATTTAGTTAGCATTTGTATATAGATTTCCTTTGTCATATAGAACTCCTCAGTGTATGCAGCATGATCTAAAATGTAGTCTTATGCAAATTTTATCTTTGGATTATTAAGACCTGCTTTTTAAATTTAATGTAATTGAGCATTTTCCCACTACACTAAATATTCTTTGAAAATGCCCAAGGTAATTTATAGATTCAATGCCATCCCCATCAAGCTACGAATGACTTTCTTCACAGAATTGGAAAAAACTACTTTAAAGTTCATGTGGAACCAAAAAAGAGCCCTCATCGCCAAGTCAATCCTAAGCCAAAAGAACAAAGCTGGAGGCATCATGCTACCTGACTTCAAACTATACTACAGGCTTACAGTAACCAAAACAGCATGGTACTGGTACCAAAATAGAGATATAGATCAATGGAACAGAACAGAGCCCTCAGAAATAACACCACATATCCACAACTATCTGATCTTTGACAAACCTGACAAAAACAAGCAATGGGGAAAGATTCCCTATTTAATAAATGGTGCTGGGAAAACTGGCTAGCCATATGAAGAAAGCTGAAACTGGATCCCTTCCTTACACCTTATACAAAAATTAATTCAAGATGGATTAAAGACTTAAACGTTAGACCTAAAACCATAAAAACCCTAGAAGAAAACCTAGGCATTACCATTCAGGACATAAGCATGGGCAAGGACTTCATGTCTAAAACACCAAAAGCAATGGCAACAAAAGCCAAAATTGACAAATGGGATCTAATTAAACTAAAGAGCTTCTGCACAGCAAAACAGACTACCATCAGAGTGAACAGGCAACCTACAAAATGGGAGAAAATTTTTGCAACCTACTCATCTGACAAAGGGCTAATATCCAGAATCTACAATGAACTCCAACAAATTTACAAGAAAAAAACAAACAACCCCATCAAAAAGTGGGGGAAAGATTTGAACAGACACGTCTCAAAAGAAGACATTTATACAGCCAAAAGACACATGAAAAAATGCTTATCATCACTGGCCATCAGAGAAATGCAAATCAAAACCACAATGAGATACCATCTCACACCAGTTAGAATGGCAATCATTAAAAAGTCAGGAAACAACAGGTGCTGGAGAGGATGTGGAGAAATAGGAAAACTTTTACACTGTTGGTGGGACTGTAAACTAGTTCAACCCTTGTGGAAGTCAGTGTGGCGATTCCTCAGGGATCTAGATCTAGAAATACCATTTGACCCAGCCATCCCATTACTGGGTATATACCCAAAGGACTATAAATCATGCTGCTATAAAGACACATGCACACGTATGTTTATTGCGGCACTATTCACAATAGCAAAGATTTGGAACCAAACCAAATGTCCAACAATGATAGACTGGATTAAGAAAATGTGGCACATATACACCATGGAATACTATGCAGCCATAAAAAAATGATGAGTTCATGTCCTTTGTAGGGACATGGATGAAATTGGAAATCATCATTCTCAGTAAACTATCGCAAGGACAAAAAACCAAACACCGCATGTTCTCACTCATAGATGGGAATTGAACAATGAGAACACATGGACACAGAAAAGGGAACATCACACTCTGGGGACTGTTGTGGGGTGGGGGGAGGGGGGAGGGATAGCATTGGGAGATATACCTAATGCTAAATGATGAGTTAATGGGTGTAGCACACCAGCATGGCACATGTATATGTATGTAACTAACCTGCACATTGTGCACATGTACCCTAAAACTTAAAGTATAATAACAAAAAAAAGAAAAGAAAATACAACTTTTAAAGGGGGTTATATTTGGAAATTGAATTTCTAATGAAATAATAAAGTGTGAGCCAGCTGGATTTCATAATTGTTCCTTCAATGTCTATCAGTTTTTATAATTTATAGACTGCTAGTTACCTTGGAATATAAGTGATTTGAATGATCTGTTACAAGTTAGCTACTAACTCCAGAAAAGAAAAAATAAAAGCCATTCAGAGACACTCCTGTCTCTAGTGTAATCAGCATTCTGGCATCAAAGTCTACTGTAATTTTATCTCACAGCAGGGGCAGGTGGTCAGCCAACTGTGGTCTTCAGTGGAGTGAGCTGTTCACATGACAGGTCCCCAGATTAAAGAACTTCATTCCTTTTTTAAAAAGTTTATGCACATTTATTTTCTTTCTTTAATTTTTAATCTTTTTTCAGTTTGCCCCAACAGATTATGGTTTTCTCTTTTTAATATTTTCATTTAGTTCTGAGGTGTACAATTCAATGGTTTTTAATATATCTGCATCAATTTCTTTTAAAACAGTACAGAAAAGATAAAAAAATTTAACAATGTAGAGAAATTGATGAAGTTATTTGCTTTATTACATTTTGACTGTCCATTTTGAGCATTTAATTAGGCAATCAATAAAAATTTTTGAAAGCTACTGAGGTCTCCATCCCAGGAGATCTAGAAAAATAAAGCAGGAAATCCATGGTCTCTTCACTCACAAAGCTTGCATTCCAATTAAAAACAAAATATTCAACAGTAAAATGATGTACTTAGCAGTACACCCTAAGTGTTAATTTTTTTAGCCTTTTGTTTTTGTTTTTGGTTTGTAGGGATGGGGTCTCATTATGTTGCCCAGGCCGGTTTTAAGCTCCTGTCCTAAAGCAATCTTCCTGCCTTGGCCTCCCAAAGCATTGGGATTACCGACATGAGCCACCATGCCCACCCTTCTAGCCTTTTTGAATTAAGGAAGTTGCCATAAGAGCAAGTCCAGTTGGCCCAGGATAGGGAGTTGGGGAAAGTAATTTGCCCTTTAAATTTATACTGTCCTCTCCAGGTACTTTTTTCCCTAGATTCTGTTCCCTTTGAAATTTAACACTAAGCCAAAGAAATTGAAAGTGGTTTTTTATAAAGCATTGGTGTACTACAGAGATAAGTAGGAAATGCACAAAGGAGAGGGATAGTAGTAAGTTGGTCCTGTAAATACTGTGTAAAGACTTTTCTGTTTCTTTGCAGCGAAGAAACAACTGGCGATATCAGTGATTCCGTGGATTTTGTACTGCTCAACTTTGCAGAAATGAACAAGCTCTGGGTGTGAATGCAGCATCAGGGACATAGCCGAGATAGAGAAAAAAGAGAACGAGAAGGATAAGAACTGAGAATTTTAGTGGGAACAAATTTGGTGCACCTTAGTCAGTTGGAAGGTGTAAATGTGGAACGTTACAAACAGGTTTATATCTTTTTGTTACCTCTTCTTATGTTCTGAGATAAACTGAAATCTGATTTTTAAAATCAGAATATTTTTGTATATAATATTACATTGAAAAAATCTTAAAATGGCTTTTACTGAAGAAGACTTAAATAAACGGAAAGATATATATGCAATGTTTGTGGATTGGAAGATTTAATGTTGTCAAGAGAGCATTTTTTTAAAAATTCATCATAGATCCAATGTAATCTCAGTCAAAATCCCAGCAGAATTTTGTAGAAATTAAGAAGTTGATTCTAAAATTTATGTGAAGAAACAAAGAACCTAGAACAGCTACAACAAATTTGAAAAGGAAGAACAAAGTTGAGACCCAAACAACCCAAATTCATGATTTACCCTAAAGCTACAGTGAAAGCCTGTGTGGTATTGGTGAAAAGGACAGACATACAAATCAATGGAGGGGAATAAAACAGGGAATGGCAAACTTTACCTGTGAGGGACCAGATAATAAATGGTTTTTGACTTTGCAAGACATATGCTGTACAAGAAGCTTGTCCAACGTGCGGCCCAGGACAGCTTTAAATGTGGCCCAACATAAGTTTGTAAACTTTAAAACATGAGATTTTTTGCTTTTTTTTTTTTAAAGCTCAGCAGCTATTATTAGTGTATTTTACATGTGGCCCAAGATAATTCTTCTAATTCTTCTTCAAGCCAAGAGATTGGACACTCCTGGTCTACAACTACTAACACTGCAGATATGGTGCAAAAGCAGCCGCAGACAATATGGAAGTGAATGGGCATGGCTGTGTTCCAGTAAAACTTTATTTGTAAAAACAAGCATCAGCTCAGTTTACTGATCTCTGACTACACTATCAATAATAGACCCAGATATTTATGATCAGTTATTTTTGATAAAAGTACAAAGGCAACCTTTTCAGCAAGTGATTCTGGAACAATTGGATGTTTATATGCAAACAAACAGAAAACCCTGAACCTTGACCCATCCTTCATACCACACAGAAAAACCCAAAAATCGATCAGAGACCTAAATATAGAACCTAAAACTGTTAGAAGAAAACACAGAGGAAATCTTTATGACCTAGGATTAGACAAAGATTTCTGAGGATACACATAAAAGCACAAGCCATGGAGAAAAAAGCTCACTTTTGAGAGACCAAGGCAGATGGATCACTTGAGTCTAGGAGTTTGAGACAAGCCTGGGCATCATAGGGAGACCCCATCTCTACAAAAATTACCAAAATTAGCTGGGCATGGTGGAATATACCTATAGTCCCAGCTACTCAGGAGGCTTGAGGTGGGAGGATGGCTTGAGCCCAGGAGGTGCACGTTGCATTGAGTGGAGAGTGTGCCACTGCACTCCAGCCTGGGCAACAGAACAAGACCTTGTCTCAAAAAGAAAATAGCTTTTAAAGTTTAGAAGTGAAGTCTCGGTGAGAAAAATCTCAAATACAGTGTTCAAGTTAGTAGTTCAAATATGTTACCAGGGGAATAGCTTAAGATTTTGAAAACAGATTTTTTTTAACCCTTACGTGTGTGTTTTGTTCTCTTTTAGATTGTTTTGACTGGCATATTGGAGCAAGCTGTAAACTGTAGGGATGCTTTGGCTCAAGAATATCTCATGGAGTGTGTTATTCTGGTAGGTGGGAATACTTATTTCATTTTTTTAAAGGACCTATTTTATCTTTCATTAAATTTAATTGTTTTGAAAAAATTTTGATGGAGTAGGAAACAAGCTTTCCTGAATAAAGAATTTTCCTTGCTGGGTGTGGTGACTCACACCTGTAATCCCAGCACTTTGGGAGTTCAAGGTGGGAGGATCTCTTGAGGCCAGGAGTTCAAAACCAGCCTGGGCAACATAGCAAGATGCCATTTCTATAAAAAATTAAAATCATTTTTCAATGCTGCTTTTTTTCACGTAATCTTGCTTCTTTGAAAAATAATTTAAAAACAGCAATTTTGTTTCTAATTTATAACTTGGTCTTTGTATCAATGTGGTTTGTTTTCCTCCAAAATGTAGGAATGAGTAATCTGAGTTTTCTAGGTCTCCATAGCTTTAGTTTAATTGTAGGTGCACTTTGTATATTGGAATATTTCTGTCTGAGCTTATATTTAGTAGAGAGGTTCAGAAGTAATGTGTTTGAATTTAGTGTGTTTGAATTTAGTTGTATAAGATTACAGTTTTTTTTCCCACAAATGTGACCTTTACCATATATGAGTTCAGAATATTATGCGAAATACTTTTACTTGTATTGATCATTTGATTTTCAGATTTTCCCTGATGAATTTCACCTCCAGACTTTGAATCCTTTTCTTCGAGCCTGTGCTAAGTTACACCAGAATGTAAACGTGAAAAACATAATCATTGCTTTAATTGATAGGGAAGACCTTCCAACACTGGAGGATAGATGCTCTGACTTGGGAATAATGAATTTTAAACATTTTTTTTTTGAATTCTTTGTTTCTGTTACATCTTTATCATACCAATGATCTTAATTTAATTATACTATAAATAATTTAGCTTTGTGAGTATGAGTACTAGGTACTTGCCTAGGTTAGACATCAAAGAGGCTTAACTTAAATGTGCAGGAGACATGAAGATAATGAATATCTTTATTCTGTGTGTTTGATTGACATTTAAAGACGTTGTACAGACTTATTTTTAAAATTGTACAAATCCAAAGATCATATTGAAGAACAAAATTTGTTTTTTACCATGATGTAAGTATCTTGCAGTGGGAACTCATTTGATTTAGAGTAGCCATAAGATACAGATGATTGAAAATGTTCAAGTAATCTACTCTATCATCACATTTTCTTAAAGAAAAAATTTTAAGTATCACGTATGTTTAGTACATCCACTTTAAGTTTTATTTTCTTAGATTTTTTTTTTTTTCACACAGAGTTTCACCCCATCACCCAAGCTAGAGTGCAGTGGCGCTATCTCGGCTCACTGCAACCTCCAACTGCTGGGTTCAAGTGATTCTAGCGTCTCAGCCTCCAGAGTAGCTGGGATTACAGACATGCACCACCATGCCTGGCTAATTTTTTTATTTTTAGTAGAGATGGGATTTTGCCAGGTTGGCCAGGCTGGTCTCAAACTCCTGAGCTCAGATGATCTGCCTGCCTCAGCTTCCCAAAGTGCTGGGATTACAGATGTGAGCCACTGCGCTTGGCCAATGGGTGACTTTTTTGCAGCCATGTTGTGTAGTAGTATATAATGTCCGTCCTACTACTTGTAAGCATTGTCATGAAACCAGAATCCTAAGTGAAGATTTATTTCTACAGATACGTCTTGTATATTTTTTAAAAAACTAAGTTATTAGTTTTAAAGTCTGAGAATTTAGATAACGAAGTTTTCCAAATTACCAGCTCAATCCTGGACAGCAGGAATTCCATACTTACTGGGCTCACTCTTAAAGGAAGCTGGTAACTGGATTTTCCTGTGTTGCCTGTAATGTCACTTCCCCATCTCTGTCAGTAATGATGCTTCTGGGCATAACAAAATGTGGATGTAGTTGTGACTCTGACAAACAGATAATGATAATGAAGCAGACATTATTTTGAGTAAGTTAAGATGTGGGAAATAAAAGTTAATTTTATGAATTTTAGACTTAGTTGTATTTCAAACTTTAAGTAGTAAAAATACAGTATCTTAAAATAGTCTATATACTTTTATTTTTTAAAGATTATTTATTTAAATCATGGTTGTTGAATACATTTGTCCCTTTAATGCATTTCTGTCCATATCTACTTAATTATGCTTCAAAGAGTTTGAGAGAATTATCTTGTTGAAAATCTACTTAGTATGGTATGAAATAAGAATGCTGATGAAAAAAGGTTTCATTGGCAAAACTGTTTAGTTAAAAATGAATTGGGGAGGCCAGGTACAGTGCCTCACATCTGTAATTCCAGCACTTTGGGAGGCCAATGAGGGAGGCTTGCTTGAGTCCAGGTCAATACCACCCTGGGCAACATGACAACACCCCATCACTACAGAAAACACAAAAATTAGCTGGGCATGGTGGCACATGCTGTTAGCCCCAGCTACTCAGGAGGCTGAGGTGGGAGGATAGCTTGAGCCCAGGAGGTGGAGATTTCATTGAGTGGAGAGTATGTTACTGCACTCCAGCCTGGGCAGGAGACGGAGACCCTGTCTCAAAACATGAGGGAATGATTGACTTAAAAACCTTTGGGGCTCATACAAAATATAGAAAAGCAATAAAGAATAAGATGTCATGCATGATCTCACTACCCAAACCCTATATCTTTTAAAATAAAGGGTTTTTGGGGTTTTTTAGATTAGCTTTATTTGCTCACTGTGAAGATGGACCTGGAATCCCAGTGGATATTATACTTTTTGATATATTTTCACAGCAGGTGGCTACAGTGATACAGGTTTGTGTAGTTTTTCTCCTAAGTTATCAAAACTTTGAAACTTCTCTGTCTTCCCTTTACAATTGTTTAAAATAAATTGTACAGTTTTCTAAACATTCCAGTCTAGACAAGACATGCCTTCAGAGGATGTTGTATCTTTACAAGTCTTTCTCATTAATCTTGCCATGAAATGTTACCCTGATCGTGTGGACTATGTTGATAAAGTTCTAGAAACAACAGCAGAGATATTCAATAAGCTCAACCTTGAACAGTAAGTTACATCTTTGTAAAAATCCTCATAAAGACATTTTTGTCCTAGATTTGCTTTTCTTTCTCAATTGTTTTTTGAACTGCTGGCATTTGTCTTGTTTTAATCATGCATTAAGATTGTCATGTTTAGCACTACTAGGGGCAGAAAGTGGTGACCAATTATTTGGTTGTGTATATTAATGAAATTGTGGTACCCAAGGACCATAGGCAGTCTTCAGGGACCAGTCTCTCCAATTTGGATCCCTTTCTGTGTATCAGGGGCATCCAATCTTTTGGCTTCCCTGGGCCACATTGGAAGAAGCATTTTCTTCGGCCACACATAAAATACACTAACACTAACAATAGCTGATGAGCTTTAAAAAGTCGCAAAAAACTCATAATGTTTTAAGAAAGTTTACAGATTTGTGTTGGGCCACATTCAAAGCCATCCTGGGCTGCATGCAGCCTGTGGGCTGTGGGTTGGACAAGCTTGCTGTATTGAGTATGAAATGAGTTTGTGTGAATGAGTTTGTTCTTAAACTGGTAAGGAAACTTTGTCAGGCAGTATTTATTTCCATAAGAGGTGTTTTCCTACGAATGAGTACATGGTGACAAATGAGGGGCATATGTATATTTAAGGTGCAGAATTAAGTTGGTTTAAATATCATTTCTATTTTGAGCTTTGATTTTGATACTTCAAAGAACTATCAACAGTACTGTTTCCAACTTGAAGCCACCTCAGCTGTTCTGTCCTAGACTTATGGCGTCCTCTAGTGGCCCCTGTGGGCAGTTCTGATCCTGTTACCCTCCCCAGCAGTTCCCTTCCTGCCCCATTCCCCATTGCTCCGGATTTGGGTTAAACCAGGCCCGCCTCCCACGCCCATATTCTTCAGAATTTTACCTCATGTAATCTTCCTCCTTTCTATCTCCCTTCCAGTGGTTAACGTGCATCAAGAAAATTTCTTTTTTTCCCCCCTTTGTATTATCCTTTTTCTTTTGGTCATTTTTAGGTTTGTGTGTGTGTGAACCGAAAACAAGTCCAGATATGGAATGCTAAGTGTGAGAGAAAATTAAATGATGTGCCAGGTGTGGTGGCTTGCCCCTGTAATCCCAGCTATTCAGGAGACTGAGTTGGGAGAATCATTTGAGCCCAGGAGTTTGAGAACAGCCTGGGCAACATAGCGAGACCCCATCTCTAATAAAAAATAAAATTAAAAATTAAAAAATTTTAAATCAAAAAAATTAAATGATGTATCTATGTCTTTCCCCCAAGTGAATTTTTAAAGTAAAAATAGACAAAATAATTAGAAATAACAAACTCTAAAGGGGTTGTAATAAATGTCCCAATATGCCTCAATATCTACAGAATGCTTTTACTAACCACTACCTAAAAGTCAGTCAGCCTGCTTTTCCTTAATCACCGACATCTGATGCAGAGGAAATAGTTTATATATTTTTCTATTGTGTCGAATTGCTGGTTTTGCATGGATTTTTTTCCTACTTGTTTTCATCGTGAATATACAATACTTGTTGGCTGCCCCCTGGGAACCAAACTACCACTTAAAGTACTTCCCTTAGAAATGTCATCGAATTCTAGGCAGTCATCTTAACTCCAGCTATACCATCTGTTCATGAGTTGGAAACTGTATCTAGTTTTGTATCAACAGAAAAATAATAGATGAATATATGTTTGTGTTTAGATAAGCATTTTTATCCTCTTGAAATGAGGTTGTTATAGTCTTCTGGTGGTATCAGTCACTTTACCCATTTCCTTTAATGTGTAATGAAAAATTTCAAATTCTTATGGAACAAGTTCTATTTGTGTGTATAGAAAGTTAATTTTATTCATTAAGACTTCTGTTTTTCTTTTTGTAGTATTGCTACCAGTAGTGCAGTTTCAAAGGAACTCACCAGACTTTTGAAAATATCAGTTGACACTTACAAAAATATTTTAATAGTCTTGAAATTGAAACATTTTCACCTACTTTTTGAGTACGTTGACTATGAGTCCAGAAAGAGCATGAGTTGTTTCTGGACTTTGTC
The DNA here is from genome assembly GCF_028885655.2 of Pongo abelii. Lineage (NCBI taxonomy): Eukaryota > Metazoa > Chordata > Mammalia > Primates > Hominidae > Pongo > Pongo abelii. Next base: position 35,424,118 of record NC_072003.2, read on the forward strand.
TCTCAAGACCGGGTAAGAGAATATCTACGTGCTATTTTAGGGAAACAGTGTTACAATTTTAGACTTTGGACCTAGATACCTGAGATGGGAGGGGAGGGTAATTCAATACTAAAGAAAATTTACAAGTAACTTCTTCATCATATAAATTAGAAAACTGGAGATGTATAAAGAATTATAGTTTGAAGTCAGGTAGTGTGATGCCTCCAGCTTTGTTCTTTTGGCTTAGGATTGACTTGGCGATGCGGGCTCTTTTTTGGTTCCATATGAACTTTAAAGTAGTTTTTTCCAATTCTGTGAAGAAAGTCATTGGTAACTTGATGGGGATGGCATTGAATCTGTAAATTACCTTGGGAAGGATGGCCATTTTCACGATATTGATTCTTCCTACCCATGAGCATGGAATGTTCTTCCATTTGTTTGTATCCTCTTTTATTTCCTTGAGCAGTGGTTTGTAGTTCTCCTTGAAGAGGTCCTTCACATCCCTAGTAAGTTGGATTCCTAGGTATTTTATTCTCTTTGAAGCAATTGTGAATGGGAGTTCACTCATGATTTGGCTCTCTGTTTGTCTGTTATTGATGTATAAGAATGCTTGTGATTTTTGTACATTGATTTTGTATCCTGAGACTTTGCTGAAGTTGCTTATCAGCTTAAGGAGATTTTGGGCTGAGACAATGGGGTTTTCTAGATATACTATCATGTCATCTGCAAACAGGGACAATTTGACTTCCTCTTTTCCTAATTGAATACCCATTATTTCCTTCTCTTGCCTAATTGCCCTGGCCAGAACTTCCAACACTATGTTGAATAGAAGTGGTGAGAGAGGGCATCCCTGTCTTGTGCCAGTTTTCAAAGGGAATGCTTCCAGTTTTTGCCCATTCAGTATGATATTGGCTGTGGGTTTGTCATAAATAGCTCTTATTATTTTGAGATACGACCCATCAATACATAATTTATTGAGAGTTTTTAGCATGAAGGGTTGTTGAATTTTGTCAAAGGCCTTTTCTGCATCTATTGAGATAATCATGTGGTTTTTGTCTTTGGTTCTGTTTGTATGCTGGATTACATTTATTGATTTGCGTATATTGAACCAGCCTTGCATCCCAGGGATGAAGCCCACTTGATCATGGTGGATAAGCTTTTTGATGTGCTGCTGGATTCTGTTTGCCAGTATTTTATTGAGGATTTTTGCATCAATGTTCATCAAGGATATTGGTCTAAAATTCTCTTTTTTTGTTGTGTGTCTGCCAGGCTTTGGTATCAGGATGATGCTGGCCTCATAAAATGAGTTAGGGAGGATTCCCTCTTTTTCTATTGATTGGAATAGTTTCAGAAGGAATGGTACCAGCTCCTCCTTGTACCTCTGGTAGAATTTGGCTGTGAACCCATCTGGTCCTGGACTTTTTTTGGTTGGTAAGCTATTGATTATTGCCACAATTTCAGCTCCTGTTATTGGTCTATTCAGGGATTCAACTTCTTCCTGGTTTAGTCTTGGGAGGGTGTATGTGTTGAGGAATTTATCAATTTCTTCTAGATTTTCTAGTTTATTTGCGTAGAGGTGTTTGTAATATTCTCTGATGGTAGTTTGTATTTCTGTGGGATCGGTGGTGATATCCCCTTTATCATTTTTTATTGCATCTATTTGATTCTTCTCTCTTTTTTTCTTTATTAATCTTGCTAGTGGTCTATCAATTTTGTTGATCCTTTCAAAAAACCAGCTCCTGGATTCATTTATTTTTTGAAGGGTTTTTTGTGTCTCTATTTCCTTCAGTTCTGCTCTGATTTTAGTTATTTCTTGCCTTCTGCTAGCTTTTGAATGTGTTTGCTCTTGCTTTTCTAGTTCTTTTAATTGTGATGTTAGGGTGTCAATTTTGGATCTTTCCTGCTTTCTCTTGTGGGCATTTAGTGCTATAAATTTCCCTCTACACACTGCTTTGAATGCATCCCAGAGATTCTGGTATGTTGTGTCTTGGTTCTTGTTGGTTTCAAAGAACATCTTTATTTCTGCCTCCGTTTCGTTATGTACCCAGTAGTCATTCAGGAGCAGGTTGTTCAGTTTCCACGTAGTTGAGCGGTTTTGAGTGAGATTCTTAATCCTGAGTTCTAGCTTGATTGCACTGTGATCTGAGAGATAGTTTGTTATAATTTCTGTTCTTTTACATTTATTGAGGAGAGCTTTACTTCCAAGTATATGGTCAATTTTGGAATAGGCGTGGTGTGGTGCTGAAAAAAATGTATATTCTGTTGATTTGGCTACAGTAACCAAAACAGCATGGTACTGGTACCAAAACAGAGATATAGATCAATGGAACAGAACAGAGCCGTGAGAAATAATGCCACATATCTACAACTATCTGATCTTTGACAAACCTGACAAAAACAAGAAATGGAGAAAGGATTCCCTATTTAATAAATGGTGCTGGGAAAACTGGCTAGCCATATGTAGAAAGCTGAAACTGGATCCCTTCCTTACACCTTATACAAAAATCAATTCAAGATGGATTAAAGACTTAAATGTTAGACCTAAAACCATAAAAACCCTAGAAGAAAACCTAGACATTACCATTCAGGACATAGGCATGGGCAAGGACTTCATGTTTAGCACACCAAAAGCAATGGCAACAAAAGCCAAAATTGACAAATGGGATCTAATTAAACTAAAGAGCTTCTGCACAGCAAAGGAAACTACCATCAGGGTGAACAGGCAACCTACAAAATGGGAGAAAATTTTCACAACCTACTCATCTGACAAAGGGCTAATATCCAGAATCTACAATGAACTCCAACAAATTTACAAGAAAAAAACAAACAACCCCATCAAAAAGTGGGCGAAGGACATGAACAGACACTTCTCAAAAGAAGACATTTATGCAGCCAAAAAACACATGAAAAAATGCTCACCATCACTGGCCATCAGAGAAATGCAAATCAAAACCACAATGAGATACCATCTCACACCAGTTAGAATGGCAATCATTAAAAAGTCAGGAAACAACAGGTGCTGGAGAGGATGTGGAGAAATAGGAACACTTTTACACTGTTGGTGGGACTGTAAACTAGTTCAACCCTTGTGGAAGTCAGTGTGGCGATTCCTCAGGGATCTAGAACTAGAAATTCCATTTGACCCAGCCATCCCATTACTGGGTATATACCCAAAGGACTATAAATCATGCTGCTATAAAGACACATGCACACGTATGTTTATTGCAGCATTATTCACAATAGCAAAGACTTGGAACCAACCCAAATGTCCAACAATGATAGACTGGATTAAGAAAATGTGGCACATATACACCATGGAATACTATGCAGCCATAAAAAATGATGAGTTCATGTCCTTTGTAGGGACATGGATGAAATTGGAAATCATCATTCTCAGTAAACTATCACAAGAACAAAAAACCAAACACCGCATATTCTCACTCATAGGTGGGAATTGAACAATGAGAACACATGGACACAGGAAGGGGAACATCACACTTCGGGGACTGTTGTGGGTTGGGGGGGAGGGGGGAAGGATAGCATTGGGGGATATACCTAATGCTAGATGACGAGTTGGTGGGTGCAGCGCACCAGCATGGCACATGTATACATATGTATCTTACCTGCACATTGCGCACATGTACCATAGAGCCTAAAGTATAATAATAATAATAATAATAATAATAAAAGAAAAAACAAAACAAAACAAAAGAATTATAAAGCATTTATAATTCCACCAAATAGAGAATAACCACTGTTAATTAACATTTTGTGCATATCTTTCCAGACTTTTTTCTGTATATGTGTGGATGACATACATGGGTATCGACTTTCTAACCAAAAAAAGGAATATCTTGTTGATACTGTATTGTAATTTTATAACTGGAAACACTTTTGACAGTGGCTTTATATGCCAATGGTTTCACCTCAGTGGGTTTCTTGTGCCTCGCATGTTACAGGTGGATTCCATAATGAATTTGGTATCCACATTGATTCAAGATCAGCCAGATCAACCTGTAGAAGACCCTGATCCAGAAGAATTTGCTGATGAGTAGAGCCTTGTGGGCCCTTCATTCATCTGCTGCGCTCTGAGGACCCTGACCAGCAGTACTTGGTATGAGTTTACTCTTACTATAACCCTGTATCAGCTCCTAGTGAAATCACATGTTGAAGTGCTTAAAATGGTTTAATTCACCTTCTGGTCTTAGACGGTTTTGAAGGAATTGCAACTGAATTAAAGATTCACTTGAACCTGGGAGGCAGATGTTGCAGTGAGCTGAGATTGTGCCACTGCACTCCAGCCTGGGCAACAGAGCGAGACTCCGTCTCAAAAAAAAAAAAAAAAGATTCATGGCATCCATGGGCTTTTACTTTATATATAAACACATAATTGTTTGTCAACCTCTGAAGCATGTAACAATTCAGTTGCTCTAATTTCTTCTGAAGACTATCTGAGAATTACAAAAAAGTCTGTCTTCTTTTACTTGAGTGCCCATAATTATTCCATGTTCATTTTTTTCTGATAAACTTTATAAGAAATACAATTCTTATATTTAATTTTACTTTTCCAAATTTGCAAGTATAAGTTATATTTGTCACATTGAAAATGTGAGTTTTTGTTTTTCGATGAAAGATTTAAAAATTCATTTTGCCTTTTTCTTAACTTTTTTTTCTGATAAAGAATAGTCACATGAGGTTCTCTCTTTATTATTAGTCCACAGGGAATCTTTGTGAAATGGATAAAACATGTTGCCTGAGTAGGGGTATCAGTGACCGATACTAGATAATTTATTTTAGTGAAGGGTTAGCACAGTTGGCTGCTTAATTATTGTTTGGGTAAAGTAGTTTAACCATCCTTGGATGCATAAGGCTGTTAGGCTGCTATGAGGAAAAAGACATTTGCTTGAGGATGTCCTGTCTCATCTCCTTCTGTTGACTTTCTTCATTGTAGTTGACACTCCTGTACTTCTTCGTAATCAGTGTGAAATAAGAGGCTGACTTCTGTTGTTAGTGTGATGGTCTTTGTCTTGGCTTAGTGACAAACATTCCAGGACTGTGGTATCATGCTCTGTGAGCTATGTGATCTGTACAGAGTGACAGTCTGAGTATTTTAACTGATTCCCTTATGTTTCTGTGTGAGATTGTGTGTGTCTGTGTGTTTTCATTTTCTATTGCGTACCAAATGTAGTAGTTAGAAAGTATGCCTTTTGGCTGGGCGTAGTGGCTCACGGCTATAATCCCAGCACTTTGGGAGGCCAAGGTGAGTGGATCACCTGAAGTCAGGAGTTTGAGACTAGCGTGGCCAACGTGATGAAACCCCATCTCTACTGAAAATGCAAAAAGTTAGCCGGGCATGGTGGTGGGTGCCTGTAATCCCAGCTGCTCGGGAGACTGAGGCAGGAGAATCACTTGAACCTGGGAGGTGGAGGTTGCAGTGAGTGGATATCACGCCATTGCACTCCAGCCTGGGCAACAAGAGTGAAACTCTGTCTCAAAAACAAAACAAAAACAACAACAACAACAACAAAAAGAAAGTATGCCTTCTGCATGTGGCTGATTGGTTATTCCCATATATAGAGATGTTTACTGATAGGGTCATTAGCTCTGACTGCCCCTAGGGGAAATGCATTCTCTTATTCATCTACCATATCAGAGAATTTCACAAAACCTGGATGTCATTGTGTCACACATATTAAAAATATTTTATGAATTCTGTGTACTTTTCATAGCTAGAGAGAAGTCAGTGCTAGGCTTCACAGCTTCAAAGGACAGGCTGACTCTCTCATTCGGAGTGAATGTAACTGGTGACTTTAAGTTGAAGCCAGTGCTCATTTACTATTCTGAAAATCCTAGAGCCCTTAAGAATTATGGCAGATCTGCTCTGCCTGTGCCCTAGAAATGGAACAACAAAGCCTGAATGGTAGCACATCTGTTTATAACGTGGTTTACTGAATATTTTAGGCCCATTATTGAGATTTACTGCTGAAAAAAAAGATTCCTTTAAAAATATGATTGCTTATTGACAATGTACCTGGTCATCTGAGAGCTATGATGGAGGTGTGTCGGGAGATTAATGTTGTTTTCATGCCTGCTAATAACATTCATTCTGCAGCCCACGGATGAAGAAGTAATTTCAACTTTCAAGTCTTACTGTTTAAGAAATACACTTCATAAGGCTATACGAGCTATTGATAGTGATGGGTCTCGGCAAAGTCAATTGAAGACTTTCTGGGAAGGAGTCATCATTCTAGATGTCACTAAGAACATTTATGATTCATGGGAGGAGGTTAAAATCTCAACATTAACAGGGGTTCTGGAGAAGTTGGTTCCAGCCCTCATGGATGATTGAGGGGTTCAAGACTCAAATGGAGGAAGTAACTGCAGATGTGGTGGAAATAGCAAGAGAACTAGAGCCTGATGATAGCAAGTAGAACCTCAAGATGTGACTGAATTGCTACAATCTTATAACAAAACTGGAACAGATTAGGAGTTGCTTCTTATGGATGAGCGAAGAAGGTGGTTTCTTGAGATGGAATCTCCTGGGGAGGATGCTGTGAACATGGTTGGATGACAACAAATGATTTAGAATATTATGTAAACTTGGTAAAGCAGAGGCACATTTTGATGGGATCGACTCCAATTTTGAAAAACCTTCTACTGTGGGTAAAGTGCTATCAAACAAGATCACATGCTACAGAGAAATCCTTTCATGAAAGGAAGAGTCAATCAATGTGGCAAACTTCATTGTTGTCTTATTTTTTAAAATTGCCACAGCCACCTTAACCTTCAGCAAACACCATTCTGATCAGTAAGCAGCCATCAACATTGAGGTGACCTTCCACCAGCAAAAAAAAATTGTCTTGCTGAAGGCTCAGAGGATTGTTAGCATGTTTTAGCAAAATATTTTAAATTAAGATGTATACATTGTTAAAAAACATAATGCTTTTGTACACTTAACAGATGCATTATAAACATAGTACTCATTAGTATAAACTCATATGCTCATTAGTATAAACAAATTTTATTTATTTTTTTGTTTTTAGAGAGTCTCACTGTCATCTAGGCTAGAGTGCAATAGCATGATCATAGCTCACTGTAGCCTCAAACACCTGGGCTCAAGCAATTCTGCCTCAGCCCCCACCGAGTAGCTGGGACTACAGGTGTGTGCCACCACATCTCGCTAATTTTTGTTATTTTTTAGAGATGAGATCTTGCCATGTTGCCCAGGCTGGTCTCAGACTCCTGGCCTCAAGCCATCCACTCTCCTCAGACTCCCATAAACATAACTTTTGTATGCACTGGGAAACCAAAAAAATTGTGTGACTCACTTTAATTGTGATATTTCCTTTATTGTGGTGGTTTGGAACTCAACCTGCAATATCTCTGGGATATGCATGTGTATGGAAGGCTGATTATTTATTTATGAGGCTGGGTGTGGTGGCTCATGCCTGCAATCCCAGCACTTTGAGAGGCCGAGGAGGGTGGATCGCCTGAGGTCAGGAGTTTGAGACCAGCCTGGTGAACACGGTGGAACCCTGTCTCTACTAAAAATACAAAAATTAGCCAAGTGTAGTGGTACATGCCTGTGATCCCATCTACTCAGGAGGCTGAGGCAGGAGAATCCCCTTGAACCCAGGAAGCAGAGGTTGCAGTGAGCTGAGATCGCACCACTGCACTCCAGCCCAGGCAACAGAGGGAGGCTGTGTCTCAAAAAAAATAATAATAAATTTATTCATTTAGGCTGGGCGCAGTGGCTTACGCTTGTAATCCCAGCACTTTGGGAAGCCTAGGCATGTAGATCACCTGAGGTCAGGAGTTCAAGACCAGCCTGGCCAACATGATGAAACCCCGTCTCTACTAAAAAATACAAAAATTAGCTGGGCATGATGGCAGGTGCCTATAATCCCAGCTACTCAGGAGGCTGAGGCAGGAGAATCACTTGAACCCAGGCAGCAGAGGTCTCGCTCTGTTGCCCAGGCTGGAGTGCAGTGGAGTGATCTCGGCTCACTGCAAGTTCTGCCTTTCAGGTTCAAGTGATTCCCCTGCCTCAGCCTCCTGAGTAGCTGGGATTACAGGTGCCGCCATCACGCCCGGCGAATTTTTTGTATTTTTTAGTAGAGACGGAGTGTCACCATGTTGGCCAGGTTGGTCTTGAACTCCTGACCTTGAGTGATCCACCCCCCTTGGCCTCTCAAAGTGCTAGGATTACAGGTGTGAGCCACTGCATATGGCCTAAAAAATTATTTTTTTATGTACATAGTGTGACGACTTAGCAATCTTAACCCTGAAGTGAAAAATAGCCTATTCATGATAACTTGTTGTTTAATATTAGTTTCTTTTCTGTGTAGTGAATTTTTTCTTTGAAAACTTTCCAGTGTTGTGGTCTGTGTTTTGTGTATTCAAGGTAGCACTAGACTGAAGTTATCTTCATGTGGGATTTGTTTCCTGGAATCTTTGTATCCCCTTTCTTGAATCAAGGTCTTTTTCTTCCCAGATACTCAGCAAAATTGCTCTCTGATACTTTTTTTGTTTTCTGGTAATGGAAAGTGCTTTTGTATCTGAGGTCAAGTCATTCTTTTTAAAGAATGTTGCTTTTAGATTGTAGAAAATAACTCAAAATAGTCATTGTTTTATATTTTATGAATTTGTAATTTAGGTAAGAAAATTTAAATGGTAGCCGTTGAGAAATATTTAGACCATAGCTAATGTCAGCGCCAGGCTATCTCTAACATTGGAAAAGGCACATTACTTCTTAAAACAGTCAGTGTGTATTTTCATCCCAGTTGTTCACCGTGGTAAGACTACGCTGGAAGACTGTGTGCTGCAGTGTGAGATGACCGGAGTAACAGCGCGGACATCAGCGGAGTTTCTAATGAAGAACTTGGATTTATATAGTGCCAAGGTAGAAGCTCTTGTCCTCTTGGGGAAGTTGTAAATGAATATATGAAATATGGGACCAAGATGTATGTGCATAGTCCCACTCTCTTCAGACAGTCATCCCTACCAAGTCAGTCAAACTCAACTGTGCAAGGGTCTCCTCATGTAGCATTTTCAAATGATAGAAGAAATGTAATAAATCTCACAATTACTTTATGTAGCTTTGAGAGAGGTTTAGGTCCTTAAAATTATAACTTTGGAATTGTAGATTCACACAGTGTTGTAAGAAATAACAGGGAGAGATCCTGCATTATGCCCTTCACCAGTGTCCCCTGATGGTAACATCTTGTGAAACTGTCATGCAACATCACAACCAGAATACTGACATCGATCCAGTCAAGTGGAAGAATATTCCCATCACCACAGGGACCCCTCATGCTGCCGTCCTAGAGCCAAACTCACCTGCCTCTCCCACCAACCTCTTCCTTAACTGCAGGCACACCTTAAGCTGTTTTTCATTTCTACTTATTTCATCATTTCAAAAATGGAGAAATGGAATCACACAGTATGTCGCTCTTTGGGATTGGCTTTTCTCTTAGTGCGGTTCTGTGGAGCTTCACCTAGGTTGTTGTATGTACCAACAGCTTGCTCCTTTTTACTGTGGAGGAATAGTCCAATGTGTGGTTGTTCCACAGTTTGTTTAGTCACTTGTGCAAGGATGTCTAGATTGTCTCCAGTTTTTGCCTATTGTCAGTAAAGCTGCCGTAAACATTCGGGTACAGGTTTTTGTGTGAACACATTTTTCATTTTTTAAGGGGTAAATGCCCACGGATGCAAATGTAGGTCATATAGTAGTTGCATGTTTAATTTTTTTTTTAAGAAACCGCTAAAATGTTTTTCAGAGTAGTTGTACTATTTTACATTCCCACTAGCAATGTTTGAGTGGTCCAGTTTCTCCATGTCCTCGAGAGCATTTGGTGTTTTGACTATTTTTTGTTTTAGCCATTCTGATTAAGTGTGTAGTGATATCTCATTGTGGTTTTAATTGTCATTTCTCTAGCTGTTAATGATGTCAAGCATTTTCTCATATGCTTATTTGCCACCCTTATATCCTCTTTAGTGAAATATCTGTGACTTTTGCGCCATTTTGTAATTGGATTGTTTGTTCTTCTTTACTGTAGAGGTTTGAGAGTTCTCTGTATATTCTAGATACTAGTCCATTGTCAGGTATGTGGTTTGGAGACATTTTTTGCCACTCTGTAGCTTGTCTTTTCACCTTCTTCATATGGGTTTTTATGGAGCAAAGTATTTACTTTTGATGAAGTCCAGTGTATCAGTTTTTCCTTTTATGAGTTGAGGTTTTGGTGATAAGAACTCTTTGCCTAGCCATAGATCCTGATTTTCTCCTATTTTTAAAAAATTTTTATAGCTTTATATTTTACATAAGGTTGTGATCCATTTTCTAGTTAATTTTGGTATGAGGTGTGAGGTTTAGGTCACGGTTCATTTCTTTTCCTATTCTGTTTCACTAATCTGTGTAGCCATCCCTCCACCAATACCTGTAGCTATACATTAAGTCTTAAAATCAGGTAGAGTGATTTCTCCTACTTTTTTTTTTTTTCAAAATTGTTTCAGCGACTCTAGTTCCTTTGCTTTTCAATACAAATGTTAAAATAATTTTGTCTATATCCACAAAAGATCATGCTGAGATTTTGATAAGAACTTTAATAAACTCATATGTCAATTTGGGAAGGATTAACACCTTCCAATCTTTGAACACAATGTAGTTCTCCATTTATTTAAAATCTCTGATTTTTTTTTTTTTTTTTGAGATAGGGTCTCGTTCTGTCACCCAGGCTGGAGTGCAGTGGCATGAACATGGCTCATGGCATAGCTTCAGTCTCCTGGGCTCAAGCCATCTTCCCACCTCTGCCTCTCAAGTAGCTGGGACCACAGGTGCATGCCACTACACTGAGCTAATATTTTTTACTTTATTTTTTGTAGAGATGGGGTCTTGCCATGTTGCCCAGGCTGTTCAACTCCTAGGCTCAAGCAGTCCTCCTGCTTCAGTCTCCCAAAGTGATGGGATTATAAGCGTGAGCCACCACACCCAGCCAAATCTTTGTTTTCTTTCATCAACATCATGTACTCTTCAGCATACAAATGTTCTATGTATTTTGTTAGATTTGTACCTAATTATTTCACTTTTTTGAGTGATTGTGATATTTTTCATTTCAATGTCCATATGTTCATTGCTAGTATATAGAAATATAATTTATTTTTATATGTTTATCCTATATCCTATGACTTTGTTAAACCGTACTTATAGGAATGTTTTTGTAGATTCCTTGGGATTTTCTATATAGAGAGTATTGTTATCTGCAAATAAGGGCAGGTTCTCTTTTTTCTTTTCTAATCTTTATGCCTTTTTCCCCCCTTGCCTTATTGCACTGGCTAGAATTTCCAGCACTATGAATGCAGACATCCTTACCTTGGTTTTGATATTAGGGAGAATATATTTAGTATTCCATCAAAAAGAATAAGGTTGACCAGCTTTTTAGATATTCTTTATCAAGTTGAAGAATTTCTGCTCTATTTCTTTTTCTTTTTTTTTTTTTTTGACAATTTTTATCATAAGTGGATGTTGACTACTTTTTTTCTGAGTTCCTTTCTCAAGAATAGGCTGACTTTTAATGTTTTTTTCTGGATAGATTGATATGATCACATGATTTTTCTTACTGGAAAACAGAAAATGGTGGGTTACGTTGGTTGATTTTCAAATTTTGAGCCAGCCTTGCCTCTGTGGCATAAACCCCACTTGGTCATGGTATATAATTCTTTTTATATATTGCTGAATTATATTTGCTAATCTTTTTAAGGAAATTTTGCATCTATATTCATGAATATTGGACTCTAGTTTTGGTTTTCTGTACCACTGTCTTTGTCTGGTTTTAGCGATAATAATAGCTTCATAAAATGAATACTGAAGTGTTCTCTTCTATTTTGTAGATGAGATTGTGTAGAATTGCTGTTCATTCTTTAGATGTTTGATGGCTTTCTCCAATGCAATCATCTGGGCCTGGAGGTTTCTCTTTTGGGATTTTTAAATTATGAATTCAATTTCATTAATAGTTAAAAGGGTATTCAAATGACCTATTTCATATTGAGTATATTTTGGTAGTTTGTGCTTTTTGTGGTATTGGACTACTACTTCTAAGTTGTCAGATTTATATTTATAGAATTGTTTGTAGTATTTCCTTATTCTTCTGATATCTTCAGGGTGTATAGAAAAGATCCCTGTTTCATACTTGATATTGGTAGTTTGTGTCTTCTCTTTTTTAAGAACCAATTATTTGTTTCATTGTTCTGTGTTTTTTTTTCTTTTTGATAATTGTTTTGTTTTCAATTTCATTTATTTTAGTTCTTTTTTTAAATTTAATTTTAATTTTTACGTTTTTATGTTCTTTTTATGATTTCATCCCTTCTGCTTCTTTTTGGTTTATTTTACTTGCTTTGGGTTTTCCACCTGAGAGATCAGATTATTGATTTGAGACTTTTTCTCTTTTCTAATGTAAGCATTTAATGCCAGAAACTTGTCTCTCAGCATTGCTCTAGCTGTTTTGTAAATTTTGATATTTTTTATTTTTATGCTTTGATTCATGCAGAATTTAGAAGTGTGTTGTTTAGTTTCCAAATATTTGGAGTTTTACAATTATCTTTCTGTTGTTGATTTCCAGTCTCATTCCATTGTGGTCAAAAAACACGCTATATGATTTTAATTATTTTAAATGTCTAGAGGTTTCTTTTATGGCTCAAGATATGGTCTATCTTGATACATATTCTGTGATCAAATGAAAAGAAAGTGAGTCATTCTTACATTCTGTCTGCTGTCATTGCGTGGTATACTCTGTACAATGTCAACTAGATCAAATTGGTTGGTGGTGTTGAGTTCTTTTGTATTCTTTCTGATTTTTTTCTTCTGTCAATTGTTGAGAGAGAGGTGTTGAAATCTCTAATTATAACTGAATTTGTTTGTTTGCCTTTTCAGTACTATTAGCTTTTGCTTCACATATTTTGCAGTTCTATTATTTGGTATATGCTCATTCAGGATTGCTATGTCTTTTTGGTGAGTCAGCATGTTTATGATCACTTTATGTCTGTCTCTGGTAATTTTTTTTGCTCCAAAGTCTACTTTATCTGATATTAATATAGCCACACCTGCTTTCCTTTGATTATTGTTTGCATGATATGCCTTTTTCTATTAATTTCAACTTGCCTATATTCTGTTTGAACTGAGTTGTAGACAGCATATAGTTGAGTCATGTTTTAAACCCAATTTGGCAATCTTTGTCTTTTAATTGTATTTAGATCACTCACATTTAATTATTGATGTTAAGTCTTTTATGTTTTCTGTTTGTTCTGCTTTTCATTTCTTGATTTGCTTTTTTTCTGCCATCCTATGGATACCCAAACATTTTTCAGAATTTCATTTGTTTCTGAGAATATCTCTCTGTATAGCTTTTTTAGTGGTTGCTGTAAGTTGTATGTTATATGTGCATAACATCACAGTTTACTGGTGTCACCAGTTCAAGTAAAGTGTAGAAACCTTGCCTCCCTTTATTATTCTTTACCATCTCCTTTTTATAATTGTCTCAAACTTTTCCTTTACATACATACATCTAGAACCATATTAGAAAATTTTATGATTTTTGATTCAAATGTCAAACATAATTTAGAACACTCAAGAGAAGGAAAGCTTATTGTATTTACCTATATCTTTGTTTAATGTGTTTTTTTTTCTTTCTGATGTTCCAAGATCGTCTCTTTTATCATTTCTTTTTTGTTTAGATAACTTCCTTTAGTCATTCTATGAAGATAGGTCTGCTGGTGACAAATTTTCTTATTTTCCCTTCTTCTTAGAATATCTTGATTTCCTCTTCATTCCTGAAGAATATTTTCACTGGTTGACAATTTTTTTCTTTTAGCCCTTGAACAATACTTTGTCTCTTTCATCTGGCATCCATGGTTTCTGATGCTGTCAATCACATTTTCTCTCCTATAGGTAAGGCATAAAATGTTCATTGATGCTTTCAAATTTTTGTTTTTAGCTACGCTAGTTTAATTATGAAGTATTTTGGCATGGATTTCCTTGAATTTATCCTGTTTGGGGTCTGCTCAGCTTCTTGAACCTTGTTATCCAAATCCTGCCAAATTTGCGAGCTTTTAGTCATTATTTCTTCAGGTATGTTTTTAGCCTCACCCTCTTTCTCTTCTCTTTCCAGGACTCTGATGACATGAATATTGGATCTTTTATTATATTCCAGCAGACCTTTGGAGCTCTGTTTACTTTTCTTTTTCAGTATGTTTTCTCTGCTATTGGGTAAATTTTATTGTTCTATCTTCCAGTTCACTGATTCTTTCCTCTGTTGTTTTCATTCTGCTGTTGAGCACATCCACTGAGTTTCTATTTTAGTTATTGTATTTTTCAGTTCTAAAATTTCCATTGGGTTCTTTATATCATCTACTTCTTTGCTGAGACTTTCATTTTTCATTGGTTTTATGTGCATTCATAATTCCTTATTGAAGCATTTTTATCATGGCTGCTTTAAAATCACTACCAGTTAATTCTATCATCTCTGAAATCTTGGTTTTGGCATCTGTTGATTGTCTTATTCATTTTGACATTTTCCTGATTCTTGGTATGACAAGGGATTTTCAAATGAAAGTTGGATATTTTTGTATTATGTTGTGAGAATCTGGATCTTCTGTTTTAACTTGGCTTCTCTGATACTACTACAAGAAGGGACAGGGTTGGGGGTAGATGGGCATCATCTTGTTACTGGTGGAGGTAGAAGTCATGGTTCCCCCTTGGTCTCCATTAATACCCAAGTTGGGTGGAGGAGCTCCTCATTACTGCTATGTAGGGGTGGGAGGTGTAGCTTCCTACATGGTGTCCACTGGCACTGTGATATATGGCAATGGTCTTGTTACCACTGGGCAATGGTGAAAGTCTGGAATCTCCAGTAGGCCTGCTCTGACACTGCCCCAGTAGGGAGAGAGTGGTTGTCTGGGCACTGCCAGGTTGGGATACAAGTCCAGGATCCTCATGTAGTTTTCACTGACACTGCAGAGAAGGCCTTGTAACTGTGGTTGGTGGGGATGAAAGTCCTGGCTCCTTGCTTGATCTTCTCTGGTACTGCCCCAGTCAAGGTGTGGTACCTGGTTACATCCTTGAGGGAGTGAAAGTTTAGGTTTTTCTCTTGACCTTTGCTGGCATGGGTGAGATTTGGGCTGCTGTTTTATTCTGTGGTATTTACCTGGAATAGAGCTATTATTATCTACAAGTTTTCTGTCTTTCTAAGTTGCTTAGTCCTTTCATTAGAGCAGCTTTTTTTTGGGTGTATGTCTGTTGGTGTACTGGATTGCTGGCTTCTTCAGCTCCAAGTCTAGGGATTATGAAGCAAAAAGAAGAAAGGAACTTAACCACTGTGTTGGTGTTGTTTCTTGGGTCCTGAGGTCCCTAGCTGGTCTGCCTTCTTCTCTCCACTTTTCAGTCTTATGCTTGTTTTATATATAATGCCCACAGTTTTTGGTCGTACCTAGCAGGAGGAATAGGGACATCTACTCCATTATCCCAGAAGTGGCAGGCTCCTCAGTTACTTTTTAATTG
Organism: Pongo abelii; assembly: GCF_028885655.2. Lineage (NCBI taxonomy): Eukaryota > Metazoa > Chordata > Mammalia > Primates > Hominidae > Pongo > Pongo abelii. The sequence continues at coordinate 35,439,644 of NC_072003.2, forward strand.
ACAAATTATCTGTACATTTTCATAACATATTTTGAATATGACTTTCATTTGCTACATGACTGCTGGTTTTAATTGTTCTCCTTTACAAATTTTATGTGATTCTTGATAGTTTGATATTTAATTTTTACTATCTTGCTGTAGATATTTTTAATGTAATCACCCCTAAACCTTTTTTTGCACATAACCCCAAACTGACAATCTCTTAGAAGAAGGCTCAATTAGCACATTTTTAAAATCCTCTCTACAGAGAGTTAGATTGGTGTATACATAGGGTTCAGGCATATGTACAGGGTTAAGTAATCATAAATGTTTTCTCATAGAATACTAGTGCTGCTAGAAAATTAACTGAACATACATGCAGTAGATGTGTCATCAATGGTTATAGCAACTCTTCTTCATCGATGCTGTTGTGTATTAAATTATTCCCAAATGGTTGCTGAAATAACTATAGAGGTTTGGGTGAATTATTTTTGTTTTCCAGAGTGCCTTGCATAGCATTAGGAAAGAAATTCTTATTACTCTTATGTTTTTTGGTGCCATGAGGTGTGAGAGAATAGTGTCATGTTTGATCCTTCTGGTTACTCTGTTTGAATGACATTTGTACTGGCTGCTAACGTTAACGTGTGTGGCAGGGAAAGCCATTGTTTAACTCATACAAATGATTTTTAAGTTGGGTGGGGTATTTTAAAACTGGCACATTTTGGAAAATGTGGGTCTTGTTTCTATCCTCAAATTACAGTATTTTACTAAATTCAAATACTTTTCTCCAACTAATTGAGTATCTGAGAGAATGGTCATTTTGAATAAGTGCATCTTTCGACAAAATTGTTAAATGACCTTTTTTTGGCAGAATCAGAAAACATTTATCTAGAATGAAAAAGAGTAGAACAAGAATTAACTGCTGGCACGTAGGCAAGTATGTGTGTGTGTGTGGTTTTGAAAGTGATAAATTGTCAACAACTTGCTAGAAATGGAACAAATGGAAATGATTAAAAATGGCTGATAAAACTTATCTGTAAAATACTTTATCTTTGTGCTGTACATTTGTACTGTGTTAAAGGCTAAGAAGTAATTATAATAAACTCTTATAGTCTTGCCTTTTAAAAACTGATTGTCATTTTCTCAAACTGTGACTCACAGGGTGCCGGTATAGAAATCTACCCTGGGAGTCAGTGTACACATTTCGATAATATCAGTAGTCAGTGATTGGAATCTCTTGTAATAATGCTTTGTTACCTATAGATCTGCAGAAATGACAGAGGAAATCTGTGTCACTAAGGGCTCAGACTGTGCTACAACATAGAACTAAGCATAGCTTTTCCCCTTTATTTTTAGAATAGCGTGAATAAAGAAGATTTTTAAAGCAGGAAATGTTGAATATGACAGTTCCTAAAACATTTTTTTTCGTTGTCACAGGACTTCTTAGATGAACATTGTGACATTCCCAAGATATCCATGGTGAATAATATAATACATAATAATGAAGGTTATGGTGCTGTCTTGGTGAAACCTACAGTCTTCTCTGACCTGCAAGAAAATGCTTAAGATGGAACTGAAAGTATGTTATATTTAGTAATTTTTAATATAAAACCAGACATAATTTATTTCTGCATTAAATGCTGATTAAGGATCTGAGTCTTCCTCTCTTCCTTCAAAAAGGTTGTTGGGATATGCATGGGCATGGAGAGAGAGAAGGTTGATAAAGCCATAACATTATAGAATGTGAAAGGAACTTTCAAGGTCAACTAGTTCAAATGTCATTCAAAGTCTTGATGTTGTGGTTTCTGCACAGTTCCCTTCTTATCATACTTAGCTTTCAATGAGGGTGGATGTGTGATATCAACAGGGGCTGTGTGACAGCAATTGTGGGTGTGTGATGCTATGGTGGGTGTGTGACAGCAACAGTGGGTACGTGACAGCAAAGGTGGCTCCTCCTGGCATTTATTAAGGCTGGAGGCAGTGACATGAATGTGCCAGGTTGAAGGCTGCATTTCCTGGAGGGGATAGTGGAGTTTATCTCTGTTTTTACTGGTAGAAGTAAATGCATTCCTGTCACCTGCCTTTCTTGGCAGCAAAGGGGAGCTAACTCAGTGGAAATTTGTGAACTTCAAGCTATGATGTAGATCACTATTAAGTCTCGTCATAGAGAAGGATTAAGCATTGATGTAGGTGAGGAAAGTTTAAAGCAGTTTATTTATTTCATCAGCTTTTTCAGGTTGAAAGAGGAGTTAAAGGGTAGTCCTTGTCATTCTTCAAGATGCGCTCCAGTTACATCTCTGCAAGTTCTTTATTTCTTCACAAGTCTCACAAAAGTGAAATCAAGGTGTCAGCTGGGCAGGACTGATCTGAAAGCTCTGGCAGCAGAATCTGCCTCCAAATGCATTCATGTCATTCACTGGCAGAATTCATTCCTTTAGCTCATGGGTCTGAAGTCTCCATTTTCTTGCTGGCTGCTGGCTGTTTGCTGGGGCTGGCACTCAGCTCCTAGAGGCTGCTCTTAGGTTCTTGCCTCATGGCATCCCTATCTCAGCAACAGAGAACATCCCTCAAGGAAAATCTTTCATGCCCTGAATTTCTCTGACTTCCTGTTTTGCAACCAGCTGGAGATAACTGATTAGCAATCTTAATTACATTGTAAAATTACAATGCAAAATTCTTCTGCCATTTAATAGCCATGAAAGTAATACCAGGGGGTGGGGATCATGGGGCCTATCTAGAATTAGCTGCTAGACTGGGACTTCATTTAGAAAAGTGGCACTATCTTATCAGTCTGTGCATCCTACCTCCTAACGCAGTGCTTAGCAGATAGTAACTATCCAGGAAATGTCTGTTAAGTAAAAGTAATTCTGGGATGAAAAGGGTAAAGGAAGAGTTCAAAATTGGTGATCCTGAATGAGGGTCAGGGAACCTTGGCATAGAAAGCAAGGCAGCTGCTCATTGAGAATCTTATGGCAAACAATTTGTAAAATCCAGTTAGAGGACAGCAGAAATCGTTTGCCAAAAAAAACTTGAAAGCTCTAACAGACTATGTAGAAAGATATGTTTTAGTTGGGTTAGCTTGTATATTTAACTTTGTTATTATTTGTTTGTTTCTCCAGAAAATAAAGCACTTAAAATTCAGACAGGTGGAGAGCCAGATGTGGCTGAAAGAGTGGATCTAGAAGAGCTGATTCAGTGTGCAACTGGTAAAATGGAGCTTTATGTAAGAACTGACCCTTCTGAGCAAGTCGAGGGAAAATTATAAATGAACTAATTGCTGCCTCCACACAAAAAGGCCAGATGAAGAAGAACAGGTTGAGTGAACTGGGGTCACGCAAGCTGATGACAACTTAATGTCACAGGAGATGTTTGTTGGGATTGTGGGGAACCAGTTCAAGTGGAGTGGGAAAGATAGTTTTGGCACATTTCTTTTCTGACCACAGGGATGTAAGTAGATAGCAAAATACTGGATTTTGCACATGCTGCCATAAGAATAACTGTTGCCATTGTAGTTGCTGTAATATCTGTATTTTATATTTGATTACTTGGGCTTGAGTGAAAGGTAGATTTATTTCCATTTGCAGATGTTGCACGTAAAACACTCCCCTTTATAAGAAAGATCATAAACACATATAAAATAGAAAATATTTGGAGATTGCTTATCTGAAAGTCTTGCTTTCTTATACACATGGTTCTCTCATATTAAGCCTGGTAGTAACTTTTTAGTGTAATTACCTTTAGCACTTCAAAGACGAGGAAGAAAGGAAGGGAATGTAAGACTAGTGCATAAAAATGCAATAGGTGTCATATGCATAGCGTTCTTCTTAGAGTTGCCTTTTCATCCCAATTACAGTGAGTCTGATTTCCATGCTGTATTTGCATAATACTTGTCTTAAAATAAAAGCTTTTATGATTGGGAATGTATCTGCCTAATCAGACTTATTATTGAGACTGTCAATGGGATGCATTTTTCTGTTGAGCTATGCAGTCATCAAAACAGCGATAGACAGCACAGGAGGTTTGAAGCAGAAATGAAATGTGTTATTCAGAGCCAATGTTGTAAATAGAGTATTTTCACTATTGCTGAATGTGAATGATTAAAAACAACGTATTTTTCAGGCCAAGCAGGGGCTCACACTTGTAATCGCAGCACTTTGGGATGCTGAGGCAGGAGGATCACTTTAGCCCAGGAGTTTGAGACTAGCTTGGGCAACATAGTGAGACCCTGTCTCTACTAAAAATAAATTTAAAAAAAAAATAGCTGGGTGTGGTGGTGCATGCATGTAGTTCCAGCTACTCAGGAGGCTGAGGCTGGAGGATCCTTGAGCCCAGGAGATTGAGGCTGCAGTGAGGTGTGATTGCACCACCACATTCCAGCCTGGGCGACAGAGCGAGACCCTGTCTCAAAAGAAAGTATTTTTCTCTTACCGTTACAGTATTCTGATTATAATACTGACATAGTCAAAATGATTAACTGTACAACCTGTATCTGCTGTGTGTTCTTGGTATCATATTGTAAAACACAGCTTTTAAAAATATTCGTATTTTAAAAACTGTGTGTGACATTAATATGCCTAATTATTAAGATTATACTGATGAAATAACAAAATTGAATCCTGTTATATCTTTTCAAACCCACGATGGCCCATAGTGTCGGTGTCGCATATGTGATCCATTGAAGAACACATGGTATTTTGGTATCTGTTTTTATGCTTTAGAAAGAGTACTACATTTTTTCCCATGAAGTGTGGTTATATTTGTTTCTTAAATTTGAGTGAAAAATAATTCTTATTTTTTGGATGCTACTAAATGTAGGATTTGTGTTAAATTTATTATTTGATCATTGAAAGGTATTTTTACTTTTTAAAAACCTTATCGCAAAGAGGTTTAAAAAGTAATGTTCATTTCTGCATCAGTTTCAGCCAAATGTTGATATTAAAACATTCTATTCTTTTTTAAAATTTTTGCCTCAGATGGGATGCCTTAAGATAAATACCACTTATTCAACTTAAAAAAAAATCACTTTTTTTTTTTTGAGATGGAGTCTTGCTCTGTCACCCAGGCTGGAGTGCAGTAGTGCTATCTCAGCTCACTGCAACCTCCGCCTCCTGAGTTCAAGCAATTTTCCTGCCTCAGCCTCCTGAGTAGCTAGGATTACAGGTTCATTCCACCATGCTCAGCTAATTATTTTTGTATTTATTTTAATTTAATTTTATTTTAGTTTGTTTTTGAGATGGAGCTTTGCTTTGTCACCCAGGCTGGAGTGCAGTGGCATGATCTCAGCTCATTGCAACCTGAGTCTCCTGGGTTCAAGTGATTTCATGCCTCAGCCTCCCAAGTAGCTGGGATTACAGGCGCCTGCCACCATGCCTGGCTAATTTTTGTATTTTTAATAGAGACGGGGTTTCACCATGTTGGCCAGGTTGGTCTCAAACTCCTGACCTCAAGTGATCCACCCACCTTGGCCTCCCAAAGTGCTGGGATTACAGGCGTGTTACTGACCTCAAGTGGGTCCACCCACCTCAGCCTCCCAAATCACATTGGTTTTTCAATTGAATTTCTACTTTATCTTGGTTTAGGTTTTGTAGATAAGTTTGTAACATTAATACCTTCCTTGCTCCTTTTTATAACATAGAGTTTTTCAGATTTCATTTCTATTTTAGTTTAAATCTAAGCTTATATTAATTTTTACTCACATAATTCGTTATAATGAGTAGGCCTACTTTGTTCTTATTTAAGTTATATGCAGTACATTTTGCCTCAATTATGGAGAGTTAAACATCTCCAGTGGTATAGCATAGGGAATTTAGGGAGTGCCCTGGAGGGGTATGGATTTGATATTTGAGATTAAAACACTGATGTGGAAAAAGGAGAAACTTCTGTATTGACTAATTGTGTGTCCTGTCCTTATGGTCCACACTTAGTGTGACCTTGAATTTATGGCAGGTAGCAAAATTCTATACCTTGATTTTATTTTATTTCAGCTTCTTTAGATGTATTTCTCTTCCTCAGTTTCTTGTTGCACCATAGATACTAACATGAATATATTTTTAAAAACTGCCCAGAGATCATTTGATCTCAAGTGTATATACTTCACTTTTGTGGAGTTATAGAAGGATGGTGAAATAACCATTTTCTGGATTTTGCTTTTCAGAGGGAGATTGAATAAAGTTCAATAAAACACTGATGAGCTCATAAGAACTGTGTCATTCATGTTTCTTTGTAATTCAGTTTGCTGTTTTTACTCTTATTCCTTTCTGGGAAGTACATTCCACAGGCTTCTATGGAAATTAAATTGAAATAAATTTTGATAATTGGGCTTTGATGCAAAATTTATGCATAGCATTTAATTTTATAACATTTTGTTTTATTCTGTGATTAAATATATATATGTGTGTTTTAAAGTCTTATATGTGTTGAAGTGAACATTCTCCTCTTTTTCCTCACTATTTAATAGAAAAATATACATTTTTTTAAAAACAACAAAACAGGCATAATGTAACAACACTCTGAAAATTGCTGTTGCTATTTTCCCTTAATACATTGCAGAAAAATATATCTGTACATACAAATCCACCTTATTCTTTTGATAGTTGTGTTACAGTCCATTGCCAGAATTCCTTCAGTTATAAGTGATAGAAACTTAACTGAGAAAGGCTGTATGAGAGTTGGTTCCTGGAACTAAACATCTAAGGATAAGAGCTTGATTATATTTCTTACTTTTATAAGGTTTCTTGACAGTATGAGTTCTCTTTTCTTTCTTTTCTTTTCTTTTCTTTTTTTCTTTTTTCTTTTTTTTCTGAGATGGAGTCTCGCTCTGTTACCCAGGCTGGAATGCAATGGCGTGATCTTGGCTCACTGCAACTGCCGCCTCCCAGTTTCAAGCAATTCTCCTGCCTCAGCTTCCTGAGTAGCTGGGACTACAGGTGCATGCTACCATGCCCGGCTAATTCTTGTATTTTTTTAGTAGAGACAGGCTTTTGCCATGTTGGCCAGGCTGCTCTCAAACTCCTAACCTTAGATGATCCACACACCTTGGCCTCCCAAAGTCCTGGGATTACAGGTGTGAGTCACCACACCCCACCAGTATGAGTTCTTCCGTGTAGTTAAAGGGAACAAGTAAGAGTGAATACTTCACCACATTTCTTACACACATAGGGTGTTTAGCCAGTGTGAATACTTTAATGTCTTCTAAGAGAACATGGAAAAACAAATCTTCCCTATATTCCTACATTCATAGAGTTTCTCTCCAGTATGAGTTGTTTCATGGTTATGCAGGTGACTGGAATGAGTGAAGCCCTTACCACATTTCTTATATTTGTATGGCTTCACACCAGTATGAATTCTTTTATGGTAATGGAGGGAGCTGAAGTATCTGAAGGTTTTATCTCATTAATTACATTCATAGAGTTTCTCCCTAGTATGAGTTTAATTATGATTATGAAGGTGTCTGGAATGAGCAAAGCCTTAACACATTCCTTATATTGATAGGGGTTTGCTATAGTTCACAGTTATAAAGAGAACTGAAATATCTGAAAGCTTTACCACATTTCTTACATTTATAGAATTTTTCTCCAGTGTGAATCTTTTCATGTATTTTAAGAGACAAAGGAAAAATGGATCTTTTCCTACATTCCCTATATTCACAGTCTTTTGCTACTGTGAATTCTTTCATGTATTTGACAGGACCTGGAAAAACTGAAGGCTTTCCACATTGATTTCATGTATAGGGTTTCTCTTCAGTGTGAGTTCTTTCACGGATTTGCAATGAATTGGGAAAATCAAAGGCTTTCCCACATACTGTACATTTATAATATCAACTTCCAGTGTGTGTTACCATGTGTCCTTGGACACTGGTGAGAAATGAAGGCTTTTCCACATTGTTTACATGTATATGTCTTCTCTCTGCATTCGTCACACTCTGATTTTTGTCCAGAATTAGGTATGCTATGACTCCAAAGGGAAGAATGGCAGGTGAAGGTGTTTCTACGCACACTGCTTTTACATGGCTTTGAGGCAGGAAATTAAAAAGAAGAAAACAAAATAAGAAAATAAAAAGAAAAAGAAAATAAGAAAGAAAAATAAAAGAGAAATATAAAAATAAAAAGAGAAATAAAAAGAGAAAAACAAGCTTGAAAAAAAAAACAAGCTTCTGTATTAGGTTGACTCATCCTAAAAGCAGTAACAGGCAAACTCCAGACCCAGGCAAAGTCTCAATAACATTATCTAAGAAGCCAGGGCTCCAAGAAATGTGCTCTGGAGAGTCTCCCAGCACTCCCTCAATATAAGGAGAAGAAAAACAAATTGTTTTTATTTTCCTTTCCCCTATAGTATGAGAAAATTTATGAGTTTATAGATTCCTGTTTTCTGTAACTGCTAACTCCAAGTATTCTGTTTTTCATCTAAGCAGCACAGTGAAGGTCATAAGACATGCCTGAGCAGGCCTGGATTGCAGCCATCTAGGCACTATAGCGAAGGTTATAAGATAAGCTCATGCAAGGGACTTGAGCAAACCTAGATAACAGCCATCTAGGCCGCATAGCAAGAGTCACATGTAATTCTGAGTTATGAACCTGTCATAGCTTCATTAACTGCCTTTGTTCTGCTTCTGTACACTCGCTTTTGCTCCACTACACTTCACACCACTGTAAGCTTGCTTCAAACTAGCCAACCCCCTTTTAGAAGTGTGTATAAAATTCAAGTCCTGTCTTTGTTCTAGGCCCAATCCCTTGATATTAATCCCCTAGGTCTGAGTGCACTCAATAAAATCCTCCTATTTTACCTGTTGATCTCTCCAATCTCCTGATTCTCACAACAGCTTTACTCCAGTAGGAATTTTCTTGTTCAGATTAAGATTTGGAATCTGGCTGAACATTTCTCCATGCTGACTACCTTCTTTACTTTCACACAGTCTTGCTACCATATGACTTCTTTGATTTCTTCAAGAATTTTTGCACTGATCCTTAGTGGTCTGGTTTTCTCATTTGTTTCCTATAGAAGCTATGTTTCTAAAAGTTTCCCACATCACATTCCCTATAGAGACCCTTTTGGGAAGGATCCAGCAAAGCCAACCCCTCCAGGGTGAAGTTACAGCCACATCCTCAAAGGCCACTAGTCAATTTCCCAGCTTCTGCAGTATCTGAATGGTCTCCCAACAGATCTCCTAGTACCTACAGGTCGCAGGATGATGGAAGCCCCAGAGGAGCCTCTGGGAGTCTTTTGGAACAGTGGAGACCAATAAGTGAATAGGGGCCTGATCTGCTTTCTATCTGTATGGATTTGCCTATTCTTGATATAGCATAAAAATGGAATTATGCAATATGTACCCCTCTGTGCCTGGCTTCTTTCAGTTAGCATAATATATTGGAGGTTCTTCCAAGTTGTAGCAATCTACATTGATTCCATAGCCAGGCATGAGTACTTTCTTTTTATGGCCTAGTACTATTCCACTTATGTACATACAACAATTTATTTATTCCTCTATTTATCCATTGATAGATATTTGGGTTGTTCCCATCTTTTCGCTGTTATGGAAAATGCTGCTTTAGGGAGTATAATTTTAAAGTTTTCTGCCTTTCCAACTGACAAAGATTAAAAATATTTACATTTTAAATTGCTTTGAATGTTATAAGATTTATTATTTTTACCAGTCACCAGTAAATATGTTCATGGATACTCAGATTCCAGTAGGAATTTTCTTGTTCAGATTAAGATTTGGAATCTGGCTGAACAAGATTGTGGACAAGAGCAGCCATTTTGATGATGGCCATCAACCAGTGAATCTAAATATGTGCTGGGAACTTTTTGTCTGATCCTGTGTTAAGTGCTGTAGATGGTGGGACTTCCAAAATAAGCATAAAGAAGAGTTGTTTATTACTTTACCCCACCCATTGCCCCAGCTCCAGAACCATTTATTCTGCAGAATTGCATGGGGTACAAGAAATATGAGTTTCTTTTTAAGCTATTTTTTATGAACCTCTTGATTTTTAAACATCTTTTATGAGGCAAATGATCCTTTAATGCATTATCACAGTGGCTGAAATCCCACAAAATTTCTTAGCCTCAAATTTGCTAGCCTGCTCCAGAACCATTTATTCTCCAGAATTACATGGGGTACAAGAAATCTGAGTTTGACTTGTTTTTAAGCTACTGATTATGAACCTCTTGATTTTAAACATATCTTATGAGGCAAATGATCCTTTAATGCATTATCACAGTGGCTGAAATCCCACAAAATTTCTTAGCCTCAAATTTGCTAGCCTGCTCCAGAACCATTTATTCTCCAGAATTACATGGGGTACAAGAAATCTGAGTTTGACTTGTTTTTAAGCTACTGATTATGAACCTCTTGATTTTAAACATATCTTATGAGGCAAATGATCCTCTCATGCACTATCACAGTGGTTGCAATCCCACAAAATTTCTTAGCCTCAAATTTGCTAGACAGAATAGCCTTTAGCCATTATCACATTTGCGGATTTCTGGGCAGCCATATTTCCAATGTTTACTTTCCATGCGTTAATGGAAGTTGTAAGCTGCTTCTTAAAAATTTATTTTAGGCTGGCTGTGGTGGCTCCTGCCTGTAATCCCAGCACTTTGGGAGGCTGAGGTGGGAAGATCGCTTGGGGCTAGGAGTTTGAGACCAGCTAGAGCAACATAGCAAGACCGCATCTCTAAAAAATTTTAGAAATTGGGAAGGCATGGTGGCACACATCTGTGGTTCCAGCTACTCAGAAGGTAGAAGTAGGAAGATTGCTTGAAACCAGGAGTTAAAGGCTGCAGTGAACTATGATTGCACCACTGTACTCCAGCCCAGGTGACAAAGTGAGGCCCTGTCTCTTAAAAAAAAAAAATCGCAGGCTGGGCATGGTGGCTCACACCTGTAATCCCAGCACTTTGGGAGGCTGAGGCAGGAGAATCACTTGAATCCAGGAGGTGGAGGTTATGGTGAGCTGAGATTGTGCCATTGCACTCCACCCTGGGAAACAAGAGTGACACTCCATCTAAAAAAAAAAATAAATAAAAGCAATTAGGATCACATTTAAAATCTTATTATGTGGTGGTTTTCTTTCCTCTCCTCTCCTCCTTTCCCCTCCCCTCCCCTCTCTTCTCTTCTTTTCTATTCTCTTTTTTTTGAGACATAGTCTTGCTCTGTCACCCAGGCTGGAGTGCAGTGGAGCAATCTCGGCTCACTGCAACCTCCGCATTCCGGGTTCAGGTGATTCTCCTGCCTCAGATCCTCAGTAGCTGGAACTACATGTGCATGCTACCATACCCAGCTATTTTGTTTTTTTTTCGTATTTTTAGTAGGGACGGGGTTTCACCATGTTAGCCAGGATGGTCTCAATCTCCTAATCTCGTGACCCCCTGCCTCGGCCTCCCAAAGTGTTAGGATTACAGATGTGAACCACCGCGCCTGGCCTGGTTTTCTTTTACATAAGCCTCTTCCTTTGTTGAAACCATAAGATCTTCCTCACAGTGGACAATTCCGAAAGCTCCCAGCAGCCAGCAATGAATGAAAGGTGGGGGCAGGGCTGCCAGCAGGGCGGGGCCTAGTGAGCCACGTGCCTAGGCTCCCACATCACAATGGAGGCGGGGGCGCGTGGAAGGGACTCTGGGCCTGATTGGTTCCTGAGAACCAGGAGGGAGCTCTGGCGGTTGGCAGGGCAACCTCCTTCAGTTGGTGGGAAGCAGTGGAAGGAGGAGGAGCTCCCTCTGTGCTCTCTTCCTTGCAATTACAGCTTGTTGCATCTAGACCCATTCTAAATAAACCAAGCAAGTTCCCAAGGGACCCATGCAGACAGGTCAGCTCAGGGGAGGCGTCTGAGGCGAGGTGCAGGCTGCTAGTGGGGTGCAGCCCCATTGCCAGGGGCTGGCCCTGCCAGCGTACCTTTGCTGGGAAGACGTGGAAGTGCTGAGCTCTGCAGACTTGGAAGCAAGGGAAGGCCCAAGCTGCTGGAGAGGAGCCGAGCTACCCCATGGGGAACACGCTGAGCTGTTGCTTGTGCACCAACGCCAGCCCCAAGCGGGGCCAGCGCAGGAGGTCTGGAGAGCTGTCCTGCAGCGCTGACATCTATGAGGCAGCGTCAAGCAAAGGTGCAGGCCAAGGCAGAGAAGAGCGGAGCCGCCACAGATGGAACATGCTGCTCCCTAATGCCAGCCCCAAGCAAAGACAGCACAGGGTGCGGTGGGCAGAACCGCCTTGCAGCTACAACATCACGGAGGTGGAGGTGGCAGTAGCGCCACACCCCACTGCTGTAGAGCCTGCTCCGTCGGATTTCGGAGCCCAAAAGGGCCATGACCTGCAGCATATCAGCGACCAGGGGATGCCCAAAGGTAAGGAGGCGGCTGATACTGTGCCCTCAGGCGCGCCTCTGGCCGTCACTGACCCAAGGTCCCCGCTAGAGGCATCCACAGCCTTGGGCTCCTCCCTCCTGCCCCCAGCCCAGGGACCGGACCAGGCAGGAGGACTGGCCTTGCTTCGTGCCTGCCCACCCTCCCCCCGACCCCCAATTCTTTTTCCTTGCAGCATCTGGTGGTTTCTCTCCTCCTCCCTACCCCAGTGCCCAGTTCTGGCCCCTTTCTCATCTCCGGAGGCTGGCCAAAAACTAAGTTTTCAAAATAGAAAATGTACACTACAGATTTCATTCCTATAGAGGAAGTGTCTTACAGCTCTTCTATTTAAACTTTGGTTGGCCTCTCAATTTATTTAAACGTTAGAATAATTAAGCTTCATGATGAATGTGCCTTTGTAACTGGAAAGTACTGTACTCTTGGAATATTCAAAAATTGTGAAAGAATGAACAAAGATAGTATGTGAATGAGTTGTACCTTTATACATAAAGCATGCAAGTACTTGTGAAAGTTTTTCCTTGTTTGGTGGTGTAAGGTAAGGCTCTGAGTGATTTTACACACTAGGTAGTAGATGGGTAGTGTTGGATGAGAGCCCAAAATAGACTCTTTATATCATTCCTTAGGATTTATAACACATATATATCACCTTGTCTCTACAAAAAAAAAAAAAAAATGGTTAAAACTTAGCCAGCTGTGGTGGCTTGCACCTATAGTTGCAGCTGCAAGAGGATCACTTGAGCCCAGGAGTTTGAGCCTTCAGTGAGCTGTGCTGGCTCCATGGCACCATTGCACCACTCCAGCTCAGACAACAGAGTGAGACTTTGTCTCTTTACAAAATTGTTTTTTGCCCAAAACAGCTCTTTGTTTTTACATATTTGATATATGGAGCCGGTGTCTGACACTAATTGACCACAGCATCACTTGCTGCTTGAGACTTTCCCTGAAATGAGCTCCTAATAGCAGCATAGAGGAGGGTGGGTATATTTGATAAGTAGAAGGAGGAAGGCATGTGTATGATTCATATACAAGTTGCATCAGTTTAGGTGCAAGTTTTAACAAGAAGTCCCAGAAACAGCCTGGTTTTATTCCACATACGTGGAGAACTTCTGTGATTTTTGCATTCTCCAGTAGAATTGGGACATTGTGGCTTTTATTTTCTTTACATTTATTGCTAAAAACTTTTCTCAAGACTGTTAAAAGTGATTAAAATGGATGTGTAGCTTTAAAAAGAATCTTTTCTACTCACCTAAACTATTACATTTTTCCTTCTTCTTCCTCTACAGATTTTGCTTCTGACCATCCAAGGGAAAGCACACTCTTCCTGAGAAAATATCAAATGAGTGGTAAGACAATATTGTTTCTTCCTCCAAGCAAAAAACTACAAACTTTCTGTTTTGTGTATTACAGAACATATTTAGAGGAACTCAGATATTAGTTAAAAAATTTTCAAATTTTCGTATATTTACTTGTCTTATTTTAATGTGTGACATAAATTCCTTTAGTTGTCACTGTTCATAGAAACATGCAGACTTTGTATTTACACAATTGGTGACATTGTTATCAATGCAATTAATTGGCCACATGATTTAATGTAGTAGTCATGGATTTATGCCTTTTTCTTCATATATCTTTGCCATTTTTCGCTTGCTCCAAAGAGTACATTTTAATGATGAGTGATAGGATTTAGGCTACAGCTTAGATTTCACTTGAACAAATCAAAAGAATCCATTGTTCTAGATTGGATCTGTGATTTTGGCCTCCTTTTTACACAGTGCTCTAACCACATGAGCCTATCACATCCATGTTCATGCTACTCAGAACTTATTCATTCGAATGTAATGGAAATGAAAACATGGCCTGTGCTGTTTTCCAGGTTAGCCTTAGTGTGTGAAACTAGTGTAAAGTTTCCACATCCTGCTTGTTTTAGGATGAGAATTAGAACTGTAGGAGTTTTCTGTACTCCTGCTTATTTTTTGTAACATTCTTACTTTATTTTCAAAAAAAGCCATACACCATGTTTTTCAGTTATTTTCACCAGTAAAGAATACAAGAAGTGGGGGTTCTATAATAACATCTGAAGTAATGCAGCACAATAAAAAATGGGTTTCTCCCCTGCGTTTTCATAGTTTGTGTGGACTTTGCCTGTCTTGAGCTGGTAACTTCTGGTTAGGATTGTTGTATTTCTCAGTTTCTTCTAGAGCCATGGGCTTCTCACACATAGAGTGCATGGAAGTAGAAGAAAACCTACCCCATGCCCCTGTCTCTTCAGCAGTGAGAAATGTGTGTCAGTGAGACCAGTTCAACTTCAAAGGAGGAGGCATTGTGGAGAACAAAGTGTGGCCCAAGTCCCCCTTGTAGCTTTTATTCTTTGGACCTGTATTAGAAAAAAATGATTTTGTGTGCTGAGGATACCATGTTCAATTAGGTTGGACACTCATTTTAACATTGGAGTTCAAGAGAGGCTACTTTTCAGTTGTGTAAAGACCCATTAATTTTTTTGGTAACATATTAGTAGATGACCGATAAGTAATTTGGGATGCTTGCAGGGATTCTAGTGCATCTGGAGATTGGCTCCTGGCCAGAAACTGGTTCTTAGAGCTGTCAGCTATTACATCCTGGTAATGAAAGTAAGCTATGTGTAAATGTAGAATCAGAAAACACTACTGCCTAGGGGTTCAGACATACAATAGGTAAATTTTTTATTAGTTAAATTTCTCATCTGTCCTGTATTTTGGCATTTCTATGAAGGAATACCTGAGACTGGATACTTTATAAAGAAAAGAGGCTTTATTGACTCACAGTTCTACAGCCTGTACAGGAAGTGTGGTGCTGCATCTGCTTCTGGCAAGGGCTTCAAGAACCTAATAATCATGGCTGAAGGTGAAGGCATCTCTCACATGGTGAGAGAAGGAGCAAGAGAGAGTGAGAGGTGCCACCTGCTTTTAAACAAGCAGATCAGGCCAGGTGCGGTGGCTCATGTCTGTAACTCCAGCACTTTGGGAGGCTGAGGCAGGCAGGTCACTTGAGGCCAGAGTCTGAGACCAGCTGTGGCCAACATAGTGAGACCCTGTCTCTACAAAAAATTTAAAAATTAGCCAGGTGTGGCAGTGCGTGCTTGCAGCCGCAGCTACTCCGCAGGCTTAGGTGGGAGGATCACTTGAGCCTAGGAGGTTAAGGTTGCAGTGAACCATAATCATGGCACTGTACTCCAGCCTGGGCATCAGAGTGAGACCCCATCTGAGAACAACAACAACAGTAACAAAAAGCCAAGAAGATTATGCATGAACTCAGAGCAGGAACTCACTCATCACCAAGGGGATGGTGCTAAGCCATTCATGAGGGATCTGCCCCTGTGATCCAAACACTTCCACACCTCCAACACTGGGCACTGCATTTCAACATGAGATTTTCAGGGCACACACTTGCCTAATTTGTTTTGCCTTTCCTTGTGTACATGGGGATTCTTTCATTTTTGTGTAATAAAATATCTGTTAGGTCAAAAAGTAAAACTATATTTTTAGATTTTACTTTATGAGATTCATCATGCCAGATTATTTAAATTATAAATTCTGTTGGTAAGAATTTTTAAAAAATGGAATTTTATCTTTATATAGTGATAATCAGATGATCAGCAACTACTTTTATTCTATGGTATTTATACCGGAATTGATTAGTTATTTTTTCATTCTTAGTGCAAGAAAAGAGGAGGAGCTCTCACCTATATTATGTAAGTAAGCTTTTGAAAAGTTAACAAATTAATTGTTTGAATTAAAAATCTGTCATGATTCTGTAAATATTTAACAGGGAGCCAGTGCTGTTAGCATGATCCTTTTTTGATGGAATTTTTAAATCTCTTCTATTTTCCTAAGTATCAGATTTATGCAGGAAAGTCTTTAGCTTACTGTGCCCATTTTTAAGGGTGTCTGACATTTAAGTTACACAATTTGGTTGTGATATAAATATCTGCCTTAAATATTTAATCTTTTGTATTCAAATAAAATTAAAAATAGCTAAGTCCACTTTCTTCAACACTTTCTGCTGACTTCCTGTCATAGCAGGTGAAAGCGTAGCTTCCTCACTCCACTGTGACCTTATTTCTCTCTCTGTTTCTTCCACCTGTAACACATTTTTAATTAAATCACTCATTGATATTTACATGATTATGGGTAAGCACATATTATTCACTGCTGAGTCATATAGTGTTCTGACTGTGCCTCCTCCTTGTACATCCTTCATTTTTTCTCTTAAGTATTTCTGAAATCTGAACGCTTCTGTACTTCTCCCAGATAACCCCCCTTTTGCTAGCCCATGATAGCTCATAAAGCCAAATGCGACCATTACCCCCCAGCTGGCCTCTTTGCTTTCATATCCTTCATTATTTTGTGTATGGAATTAATTTTCTGACTATGTTCCTTTGCCTCTTTTTTGACAGCTATTCTTCCCCAAGTGTTGTAACATTTGTCACATGCCTATCAAAAATAATGTTTGATCTGCTAAAACATATGTTGCATGTTTTTTCTTGGAGCAACTTTCCTTGGCCTTTGGTTATCCTCCTCCAGGATAGACTATGTTTCCCTCGGCTGTCCTGGGCCTGTTTGCCTGGGAGCCCTCTCTGAACTCTTCTGCGCCCACTCATGTTGGATCAGTGAGTCCTAGACTGTGCATTGCCCTCTGCCTTGTGTTACTCCCCAGTGGTGCTGGAGCAGTTTCCGAGGAAAGGCTCATGGACACACATATATAGAGATCTAGCCTCTCTCAAAACCCCTCCTTTGTTATAGAGTATAAAATTCTAGAGTGAAAACTAAATTTCATGGCTCTGAAGACATTTCTCTATTGTGTTTTCATTATACTGTTCTTGAAACTATTGCCTTTGTGTGATGCATCATATGTAACCAATTTTTACATTTCTTGAGCTTTTTCGGATCTTCTCTATTCCTGGGATTCTGAAATTGTACAATACAGCTT
Organism: Pongo abelii; assembly: GCF_028885655.2. NCBI lineage: Eukaryota > Metazoa > Chordata > Mammalia > Primates > Hominidae > Pongo > Pongo abelii. The sequence continues at coordinate 35,456,942 of NC_072003.2, forward strand.
TGTGGGGACCTTTTATTTTATTGCGGCCATTAAGCCTGCAGACTATCTCTTTTAGAGAATTTTCTTATTTTCTCTGTTTTATTATTATTATTTTAGTATCCTTATGATTCAGATGTTGGGCATCTTAGACCAGTATTTCTGCATTGATCTTTAATTTCTTGCCCTCCTATTTTCCAGTTTGTCTTTTGTTCTGCTTCTTAGAGATTCTTTGACTTTCTGTGCTAACCCTTCTATTGAATTTTTTTTATCTCCTTAAGGGTATTTTAAGATTTTTTTAAAAAAAGTTTTGCTCCAGAATTTTTACTGGTCCCAAGACTTCCTTTTTCCTGTTGTTTTGATCTCTCATTGAAGGCTTCTCTCAGATGGGTGGTGGTCTTAGACTTTTTCTATTTGGAAGCAGGACCTTTGTTCACTAAGGGGTCTCATTGTGGGGATTTTGAGGTCAAGCCAGCTTTTCTTTTGGGGGACATCAGTGTATTATATGAGAGTATGAGGGTATTTTCTTTACAATGGTTCAGTTTTCTTCCGAGAAGGGTCTCCTAATTTTCTGCCTGGGCAGTGCAAGCATGGCTGCTGGCTTTCTAGAAGCAGGGTTGAGAAGGAAGGTGGAGTTTCCATTTGTGTGTGCAATTTAATCCCATTTCCTAGGTTTCAGCCCTAGTAGCTCTGAGCCCAGAAACCCTCAGGTATAATATATCCAGATAATACACATCCAAATTCCTTATAAGATGGGAGGGGAGGTGGACTTGGGTCTCTAAGCACAGCTTTACATTTGACCTTGCTGGCTTCTGTTGTATGTTTCACCCTACCTTCCCAGGTACCATGTGCTTCTGATTTCAGAGCCTGGATTGGGTTCTTCAAAACAAACAAGATTGCTTGTTTCTGTTCAAGTCACTCCCTGTCAGCTCCAAAGCTGTGCTTCCATGTCAGTTGCCACTCCTCTATCTGCTTTTCACCTTGCAGCATTGACTCAGAACATGTGCCATCAATCCTGTCTCCTGGTCCTGTGTATAATGTTTATTTTATGACTAATGCTAATGAGATTTCAGAAGGAAGAGAAAATAAATTTCTGGTCAATCCATCATATTTAATCCAAATTTAGAACCCTTATGTAAGTGTAAATCTAAGTTTAAATTCAACATAATTATGATATTAATTCAGACAATTTCTATTTATACCTCCAAAAAGCATATTACACTTTTCCACTCAGGCCTTGTGTAAGAATTCTATTCAAACTCCATACATGCCATGTGGTCCCATTGCTGTGCAACATAGATGGAGCTGTTTTTGTTAGTGCACAAAGTGTTAGAAATTTTTAAGTTAGCTAAAAGTCATTATTTTAAAAATATCTAAAACATGTCTTGTAAAAAAAATGGGGAGAAAAACGTGGTCTTGAGAGTTGAGCATGGTAGCTCACACCTGTATCCCAGCACTTTGAGAGGCTGAGGCATGCAGATCACTTGAGGCCAGGAGTTCGAGACCAGCCTGGCCAAAATTAGCCCAGCATGGTGGCACTCGCTTGTATTTCCAGCTACACAGGAGGCCGAGGCAGGAGAATTGGTTGAACTTGGGAGGCGGAGGTTGCAGTGAGCTGAGTCAGGCCACTGCACTCCAGGGTGGGAAACAGAGAAAGACTTCCAAAAAAAAAAAACAAAAAAAAACCACAAACCGATATGTGTTCCTTATATGAAATTTTAAATAGAACAAAATGGGGACAGATATCACCTAAAGCTGTACCAACTAGTCTATGTTTTGGTGCATTTTTTTCTGTTCTTTTTATTCTCATATATGGATTTTTCCTCAGAAACAACTTTTGTCATGGCGTAGTATTATGCTATATTACCCCTAATACTAGTGACCTTAAGGGATACCTTCTTTGACTTTGAATGAAAGTATCTCAATGAGTCCATTTTCATTTTTCATGCTATATTTGTTTTTTGAGGCAATAATAGTATGTACATTGACACACATACACTGTTAATGTAAAATATATACATTAATAGAATAGCTTAAGAGACATAAGAGTTTAGCTAGAGTTAAAACATTTCTACCTTGAAGGAGAATTTTGTCCTTCAAATAGTAATATTGTTCAAAAACATCTGGGATTTTTGTTAAGTAGTAAGTGAATTCATAGTAAAAATCATCTGAAACAAGCAAAATGGTGTTAGACTGTATGGATATTTCTGATTATTGGCTACAGGCAATTTTTAAATACTGTGTACTTTTATAAACAACCACTAGATCTTCTCCCTACCCTGTCTTTCATGTACTTGTGGGAGACCCTGATGGAAGAGTGTGATAACATGATGTAGACAAGCATATCCCAATAGGAGGAAGGAAGGCTCATCTGAGTTATTTTTTTAAAGCTACAATAATTGGTATTTTGTGGTTTTAAATAATGCTATTGATCTCTTCAACTATTTGATGACTAGGATTTGGTTACTGCCATTATTTTTAAGAAAGAGCATTTTTTTTTTCTTTTTAGACAGAGTCTTGCTCTGTCACGCAGGCTGGAATGCAGTGTCATGAGCTCAGCTCACTGCAACCTCCACCTCCCGGGTTCTAGCAATTCTCTGCCTCAGCCTCCTGAGTAGCTGGGATTACAGGCATGCCTGCCACCACACACGGCTAATTTTTGTATTTTTAGTAGAGACGGGGTTTCACCATCTTGGCCAGGCTGGTCTTGAACTCCGGACCTCATGATCCACCCGCCTCAGCCTCCCAAAGTGCTGGGATTACAGGAGTGAGCCACCGCGCCCGGCCAGGAAATGCATTTTCTTAACATAAATGAGGCAGTTTCCATAGTGGCTATTGCACTCTTGACAAGTGAACAGATACTTTTAAAGTGTTTTAGAGATAGTTTATTTTCTAGAGGGCTCAAAAGGTTCACTGTCACCTCTCTGATAGCACTGCAGATAAATTTTCACCGATTTGTAACTGTAGGAAGATTTACCTTCCAAATTGTAACTGATTTAAATAACTTGTCAAGCATTTATTGAACTCCTGAATTTCTCCCACATTCTGTGCTCAGCAGCTGCGGTTAGGAGAGGAAGGGCCCTCCCTCCCCTGGAGAGGCTTACTTTCTCACCAGGGGGATCCTCTGCAGGCAATTGCTATCATGTAACACGCAGTGAATTAGACTGATGAGTACACAAAACCGGAAGTGTTTTGTGATGTGGCTGCTGGCAGAGGGATCCCAGAAGGCAGAGGAGGTGAAGCTTGCTGGGACAAGGGGGAAAGAAATAGGTATTCCGGGCAGAGAGCAGCATGAATGAGGCAGGACAGTGCTATGATGTGTGTCAAATAACTTACAGAATAAAATCAATCAACTTTTGAAATGAATGTAAAGTATTCTCGGAAGTTCTCATTTGAGTCATGTAATAGCAGTCTTACGTAAACATGAAGTGAAAGTTAAATTCCCGTAGTTGTTTTCATCATCTGATTTCTAGATATGAGAGAGTCTTAAAGCAGTACTTTTTCTATCTTCCCCCAAGGAAATAGGCCCAGAGAGACCTATAGCCCCTCACTTGTTTGGTCACTGAGCAGCGCTGGCACACAGGGTCTCTGACTCTAAAACGCTGGTTCCATCACACTGTCTCTTGAATGAGTACACTTAGGATTAGTAACTTAGTGAATGTAGTATGAGGTCTTTATTTACTGCAATAAAAATGGTCTTGTGCCAATATTATTTAATGTATGACATTTTGTTGTAGTTAATGAATAACAGAAATAGAAAATCTCAGCTGCCTTTTACTGCATAATAAAAAAACACGAAATGTTATTTTAAACTTTTCCCATTATTTATAAAGGGAGTTCATAATAGAGGCTTGCCAGGTTTGATGATTGGTATCATAGCAAGGGCGGCATTTTATAACCCATTCCTCAAACATCATCTGCGGAAGTTAAGCACCTCCAATGAGTTTCCCATAGAGCTGCTCACGGTACCACACTCAGGCAGGTCATGGGGCGTAAGAAATACCTTAATGCTTTATTGTTTGACATTTTGACTAAGGAAAAAAGCCCACACTTTTGTAGGTTCAGCCTGCTGTAAACATTTTTCTCTATCTTCCTTCTCCTTCAGATACCTCCATGGCATCTTGACAGAAAATACTCCTCATGTTCCACCATATTGCTAGGTAACAGCACAGTCAGCCAGCCTGATCTTAGACACACACTAGAAAGGTGAGTACAACGAGGCTGCCAAGGGCCGAGTAACAGACCCCCCTATGCTAAAAGCATCACGGCCATCCTCTGTCATTTCAGCCATTTGGTTGCCCTTTACAGCAAGCAGTTTAAGAAATTGATGTCAATGATATATGGATTTCTGGGACCTAAATGTGAATTTTCTGTTTCTCTTTTAACCTTCAATGCTGTGTGGTAGAAGGAAAAGCCAGATAGCAAATAAGCAATCCCAGAAAAAGCATAGCTATTTATTCGATGCATTCATGTTATGAGAGTGTTGAACCTAATGGGAAGGAGAAGCGCCTTTTATTGGATGTTTCTGGGAAAAATTATTAGTTCTTTATGGGCTACAGGGCTAAGACGATGGGTACTACTTTGGAAACTACTCTTGGAAGAAGGAACGGCTTGTCCTCCAGTGGTACCATAGTGTATCTGCATTTACATTTTCCCATCATGCGTGAGCACTTCATAGGCTACAATCAGACATGCCTTTTCAAAACACCCTTGAACGATGGGTTCAAGTTTATTTAAAAAGTCACAACAAAGCCCACTTCCATTGGAGGTGTCCAGGGAATATTATTAACATCTCCTTAGATTATGAGTGTTGATTTTTGGGAAAACAGTTTGAGAACTACTGTCTTAGCCTGTTAATGTCCTTATCCCTAACTTAACTTTCCAGTCTATAAACGTGACTAGCTTACAAGCTTAATTTTGTTTCTAATGTACTAGCTTTTTAAGCTAATTTGTCAGTAATTTCCATTTTAATTAAAAATGGTAAATTTATGCTCATAATAATGTCACTTTCCTCTCTCATGTATAACAATTATCGAGATCAAATTCTGTTTCAGCAGGAACTGGACTCCACCCATGTCTAAAACCCTGAGGTTTGGACTCTATGGAGTCATCACCTAATGTTTGTATTCAGCCCTAAGTAAACAGCCTCTGTTTTGGCTAGAGTCCCTAGTTTCTTCTGATTTCAAAAGATTCTGATGTTTCAGTATGCAATTCCAAACTAGTTTTTAAGCTTCACCTTGCTGAAACAAGTAGAGGTTCTGCTTTTTCTTCCAGCATAGTCTCATTCTTACAAGTTTCTTTAAAATAGGATTTTTTTTCTTTTTTAGAGATAGGGTTTCCCTGTGTTGGCCAGGCTGGTTTCAAACTCCTGGGCACAAGTAATCCACCCAACTCAGCCTCCCAAAGTGCTATGATTACAGGCAGGAGCTAGCACGCCTGGCCTAGAAGTCTGTTTTTGAAGTACAGTTAGTTTTAATTTGCTCTCCAATTTTAGAAGGGATCATTTGGTATATTTACTTTTGATGAAATGAAGGTTTACTGAGTAAATTAATACAGCAAATTGGCTTTTTGGAAAGATTTTGAAAAATGTTTTTCATAGTTAGTAGTCCATTGTTCTCAAAGGGATGAGTGAGCCATATTAGAATCACATATACATGTTTCTTCAAAATATATGTCTGCAAACACATGCATCTTCCCAGCTCCACATTCCCTCCATCTCTGGGCACTCACAAGCCTTTTAGAAAAATGTTTAAGTATGTGAGGCATCATTATATGGACAAAAACATCCCAGATGATTCTGACCTTAACCCTAACTCAGTCATTCCCAAACTTTGCTGCACATTGGAATCACCTGGGGAAATTTGCCAACAACCCTGATGCCCAAATCATACCCAATGCAAATTAAATCAGAATGTCTCCAGCTGGCAGTAAGGCCATTTTTAAAGCTCCTTGGGTGATCCAGTGTGCAGCAAACATGGGGGCCATGGCTTCCTTTGCATGGAGGAGTGATGGTTCTCATGTATAAATTACATGTTTTCCCAGTCATTTGCTCTTCTTTCTACCCACAGAGCCTTTCATCTGTGCAAGTCATTTCTATGTATGTGTGCATATGCTTAAATTTAAACCTTACTCTAGTGTTTCATGAACACCTGCAGTTCACAAAAGCACTATGTGGGGACCTTGGGCAAATCAGTTTGAAGCCTTGGTTCTCTTATTTGTAAAATGGGTGGTTCATGGAGTGTCATGTAAGGTTCAGTGGTCTTTTCAGCATGTAACTTCAAATTCTGTGATTTTGAAATCAATTTGGAGATGAAACTGTTTGAGGCACTATAGAAATATCCATCTTAGATACTCATAATGTTTTAAGGCCTACTTTTTACAACTCAAATTTGCCTTCTCAAATTATTCTGAACCTCACTTTAAATGCTGAGGGCAAATGGAAGCACAGAACTTATCCAAGAGAAGCCCCTGTTTGCTGACACACACCATCTGAGGATGACTTAGGACCGCAGTAACATACATCTGAAGAGTTGTATTTGTTCACCAATATTTTGTTTAAACGAATGTGGAGATATCTGTCATGAACATTGTATGATGCAGAGTTACACTGTGTGTTTAGTGCTGCTTATATCAGGAGAGCTAAAAGTGTCATTAATTTTTGTGTGCATTATGTTTACTAATAAATTTTCTGCTAATAATTATGCACAGGTGATTTTAAATTACTTTATTTGGTGTAAAGCACATTCATTATGTGCTTTTATGGAAATAATGACAAATGGGTGAGTAGGTGATGGTGAACTAAATCAGCTGAAATGCAGCGCTTAGCCACTTAAAAAGCAAAACATTACTGTATGGCGTAAATAGAAGCATATGTACACATAGATGTAAGTGATTTGCACAGGATGAAAGGTTCTATGGATGGGAGAGCAAATGACAGGGAAAATATGTAATTATTTATATATAATAACCATCAGCAGAAACATCTTCTAACAGCATATTGCCTAGCATTTTGGTTCTCCTATTTTCGCTATAAAGCCAGAGAGCTAAAACAAAAGAAAAGTGCTCATACAGTACTGTTTCAAACAAGACGATTTCAGGGCCACTGAGGGGGTTCCCTCCTCCCCCTTTTAAAAACATATCTTCAGGCCAAACAAATGATAAAATCAGTTCTTACAAATATATTTTTCCCTCCACAGTGTGACTTTGGCAATATATTACAACATAAAGCACAGGTGAGCTCTTTGAAAACCTGCCTTGTTACTCCAGCTCATCACTTTGTATAATATGACACACGCTGTTAGGTCATAACTGTAGACATAAGCTGTAGAGTGTTTATTTTACAGTATTAAAGTGAATCATTTGTGGGTTTTTGTAAGACTCTTTTATCTCTTAAATTATTGAGGGTCTCAAAATGTATTTGTTTATGTCTTGTTTGCAATTTATTGTAAAGAAGAAAGAAAAAGATGAACTAGCCTCATACAAATATATAGTAGGAAAAATGTGTATTTTTAAAGCTTTCAGGTAATTGTGGGTATTCTTTAGCCACACCAAAACTTCACAAGTGCTGATTTATTAAAATAGTTATAATGGGATTGTACATATCGATGAATTCATTCCACTAATACTCACTAATACTCACTGATCTTTCTTGTACAATAAATGAATCTTTCCGCTTACCAGCTTTTATAATATTATGCATTGGCTATTTGGAAAATATTAATTCATGTTCATCTATAGTGTCAAAAACTCACTTTCATTAGTATCACAATGATTATAAAAATGTCTTCAAATATTTACATGCTGTCAAGCTCACAGTAGTAGGTATGTGTTTTCCAAGTCCTGATTTTTAGCTTGAAAGCATTAGCTTTATTATACACAACAAATACTTGTTATTTTCCTTGAAATGACAGAGTCACTTGACTTCTTTTTGAGAATGATAGTCAGTCATACTTTCAGATAGAAATGGTGTTCTGTGAAAAATTGGCTTGTTCAGCTCACAATTAAATCACAAGTGCTTTTCTTTAACATGACCATACTTCAGCATGCAGACGTGCTTTATGTGAACCTCCTACTTAGAATACTAAAAAGAGAGTTCAGGATTTAATAACAACATTAATTTTTACTGTTTCATCAAGGACATTCTTAAGTGAAGCAGGCTACTTTAACAAAAACTGCAAGGGGCAGTGAAGAGTGGAATGAATTCTAGTATAATTTGGTACCACGGCCCTTATTCACACTGAGAAACCAGCAGTTTTACCCACTTTTGCTTTTATGCAATCATTACAAGTGTTGAACAGTGAGAAAGCAAGCAATGTCTTACTACTTTTAGAAAGCAATAAATTATTCTTATGTTTTATTTTCAATCAGTTTCTCAGGTTGAATTGTATTCTTATAAGAACATTTAGGGCCATAGGTGGTGGTTGACACCTGTAACCCCAGCACTTTGGGAGGCCAAGGTGGGAGAATTACTTGTGACCAGGAGTTTGAGACTAGTCCGAGCAATGTGGCAAGAACCCATCCATACCAAAAAAGAATTAAAAATTAGCTGAGCATGGTGGTGTGCACATTTCATCCCAGCTACTTGGGAGGCTGAGGCAGGAGGATTGCTTGAGCCCAGGGAGTCAAGCCTGCAGTGAGCCATGTTTGTACCACTGTGCTCCATCCTGGCTGAAAGAAAAAAGCCTGTCTCAAAAAAAAAAAAAAAAGTTGTGACATTATGGGCCTCCTAGGGAATCTCAGGGGTCCACAAACCACATTTGGAGAACCACAGGTTTCCTAAATGAGCACACAATGTGTTAGTTTTTTAAAGTCCATTAAAGACTGGCCTCTTTTAAAATAAAAAGGCAACTGAGTTTGTAACTCAAACCACTTAAACAAATATGATAGATGTATACTACAGGAAGATTTGGGAAATCTGAATCTCATTCACATTTATTAAAAGTTCTAAAAACTTTATTGGCAACCACTACTGCTTCATAAAATGTTCTTGTGTTCCAGCATGAGGTTAGAGGAGTGAAAATAGATATAGTTTATTACCATTGCCTGTTAGTGGGGGTCAATATTTAAAGGCAAGTCTGGCTCATCAATGTAGAAAACACTTCACAGTTCAGGACATTATGTGCTGAAGAAAAAGAGGTCAAGAAACCCTCTGAAGGCCAGGATCCAGGAGAAAAATTTGCAAAAACTGTTTTGGTGAACAAATTTTCCCAAAGCAAACAAGGTGTGTCTCCCTCCACCCTCCATGCCCTACTCCCAGCAGTTACTTTACTAAGATGTTAACAATTCCCGAATTAATTTCATAAATGCACATTCTTATTTTATAGATATGCAAATAGATCTCTGGCTATTTTTGACGAGCCAATACATCCACTTCCAGTAAGTGTCACTTTGTTTGAGGTTCCATTTTTGTCTCATAGAGTTGTATTTAGTTCATGCTGAAGTCAAAATCACCCACCTTTAAGTCTTCCCTCTGTTGTGTCTAATCATCTTATATAAGGAGTGTTGTCAAGTGGGCATGCTGGAGTAAGAGCTGACTTGCAGCTTTGTTTAATTAGTGCACTAAGGGGAGTAAATATACCATCCAAATAACAAAATGTGTCATTTAAAAAAATAATTTTCTATAGCACCAAGCAATATAAATATTTGTAAATAGTCCTGACAAATATGCACAATCTCTGTGAATAGAACTAGAAAACAATTTAAATTTAAATCAGTTTAAATGCTATAAAAATTTAAAAACTTCCTTCTTCACATATGATAGCCACAGGGCTACCATAGGGCCTATGTTTGCAGAAAACCAAAAATATTTTAAGATCCTGCTGTTTATATTTTTAAAATTAAAAGACATTTATCCCATCAAAATTTTTGTAAGGGACACGTGGGCACAAATGTGAACACTGCCATCTTAAGAGTTCTTAAAAAGTTTTCTTGAGTGGATATTTATGTTGCCTTTTTTCTTCTTTCAGCAAGGAAAGGCTCCAGGGAAATCCTTCGAGCATGATCCCGAACGCAACTGTATTTTCAGATATTTCTGTACTCTTTTTCTAGTCATAAAACTAACAGCTCCATGTGCAATCATAGCTTTGGTAAGATATTTCCTATCTATAAAGCATCTTTAACAACTGGTCTCCTACACAGGGTATGGCCGTGTTTCTGACTAAAAGTAGATTCCTGGAATTATCATCAGATCTTTTAAGAGAAACCTGTGCAAGCAAAGTAAATACACATATTTGAGTTTAATCATCATTATGGTTTAAAATGATGCCATTGCTTTTCTTATCAGAGAATAAATGCTATTAAAGGCAGCAGGAGAGATTTCTGGTTTCTCCTTCAACAGATTCCAATGTAGATCTAAGCTGAGTCCCAGGCCATATTCCCTGGGCACTTCTGATGCATGCTGTGACTGGGAGCTGCTGCTCTGAATGCTTTGTTGTTCCTGCTGACCTCTTGTGCCTGCTCCATAAATTGCCCAGGAATCTGGTACCAGTAAGACTTGGACACAGGCTTCGCTAGATAGCCTGCTAAGCCGCAGCTGTATCCTTACCTCTACATCATTCTCACAGAATTCCTGTGGTGAGACTCATTCTGAATATGAAGTCCTTTTCAGATGGCTGGGATTGGTTTACCCCTCCCTACACTAACCTGTAGAGGAATGTCAACCATGCAGCCAGGAGAGAAAAGATACTTAGAGCAGTAAGTACCCTCTCCTTTAGCATCCGGCTAGAGCTTAGAAGAGAAGGCTTTTGCTGGGCACCTGCATAGAAACCCCTCCATGGGCACTGGATCAGACGCAGGCCTCTTCATCGAGCTGCAGGCCATTTGGAATGCTCAGCACCTGCTGGCAGGAAGCAGGAGTGGAACTTCCAGCTGGAGAGAGAGAGAGAGAGCTGATGCTGGAGGGAAAGCTGGATTGGAAGAAGGGCGTGTTCACTGTAGACAGGCTAAATTTGATGTTACTGTAAGATAGCAGACTGGCTGTGTGCAGTCAACATTTGGATCATTGGGACTGAAGCATGAATCTGAACTGGAAATAAGGAATGAAGAGTAAGAGCACCTGCTCAAGGCTGGGCACAGTGGCTCACACCTGTAATCCCAGCACTCTGGGAGGCTGAGGCAGGCGGATCACCTGAGGTCAGGAGTTCGAGAGCAGCCTGACCAACATGGTGAAACCCTGTCTACTAAAAAATACAAAAAATTAGCTGGGTGTGGTGGTGGGCACCTGTAATCCCAGCTATTCAGGAGGCTGAGGCAGGAGAATCGCTTGAACCTGGGAGACGGAGGTTGCAGTAAGCCGAGATCGTGCCCCTGCTGTCCAGGCTGGGAAACGAGAGCGAAACTCTGTCTCAAAGGAAAGAAAGTAGCTGCTCAAATGCAGAGAAAGTGTTTAGAATGAAAGTGGAGAAGCCGGGCATGGTGGGACACACCTATAGTCCCATCTATGCCGAGGCAGGAGAATCACTTGAGATCAGGAGTTTGTGTCCAGCCTGGGCAGCATAGCAAGTCCCCATCTCTAAAAAGGAAAAGAAAAGGAGGACAGAAGATAGCTGTGTAAGGACAACCAGCATGTAAGGGACAAGCCTCCAGTAAAGTGGCTAGAGTGGGAGGAGGAAGAGCACGAGAGGATAATAAAAGAAGAACAAACGGTTCAAGATAGGAAAGGCTGTGGTCACAGTGCTAAATGTTGCAAGAAGTTGTCCGTTCCATAAACACCCCCTGGATGCCGACCCTTTCCCCACTCTTCTAAGTGCTGGGGTAGAGAAAAGGACAGGTTGAACACAGTCCTTGTCTTTATGAGCTTATGTTGTAATGAGGAAAGCATTTTTTTTAGGTTATGGAAAATAGCAAAATGATAAAGCAGGATAAAGACAGAGTGACGGGAGGGGCTCACTATTTCAGATAGGATGATCAGGAAGAGCCTCTCTAGAGAGGTCACATTTGAACAGTGACCTGACTATAAAGTGAGGACGATAAGGAGTGCTGGCATGGCAGGCAGTGGGATGAGTGCAAAGACTGAGACAGGAACACGTTTCATGTGTGTTCAAGGAACAAACAACAGGACCCCGCATGGTGAGAGGAATGAAGGAAAGAACAGAAGAGATGAGGCCGCACAGGCAGTGCCACAGCTCACAGAGCCCTTTGGCTTGCAGGCCATGGGAAGGAGTTCAACCAGTTTGATGGGGGCACTCATGGTAGATCTTGAGCAGGGGAGTGCAGTGTTCTTAATTGAAGAGGTTATGGCGACTGCTTTGGGGAGAGTAGACCACAGCTGGGAGGAAGGTTGGGGCAGAGAAGAGGACCAAGAAGCAACTAGGGTGATATAGGTGAGCCGTGACCCATGGTGGCTCAGAATCTGAAGCAGGCAGGCTACCAGTGAAGGTAGGCATAGAGGGATTGCACACAGCTTGGAACAGGGTAACTCACATGTAAGTATTAGTCCCCAGGGGCTAGGCCAATGGCAATTCCCTGGACAAGATTAGGGCCAGCTTGGGGAGTGGAGCCTTAGGGTGAAGGGCTCTGGTTTGTAGGTGTCAAGACTCAGAGGACCTCAGCAAGAGGAGTCTCAGGCAAGTGATGGGGGTGGGTGAGGTGGGTTAATGAGAGATGGGAGGTGAGGAGCTGGCAACAGGGCCTGATGCTGTAAGCAAATGAGAGGATGCCCCTGGGGAGCTATGGGGAGCAGGATGGGAATAGGAAACACATTTGTATTGGGGGAAATCTCTGGCAGAGAGGGAGAAAGTCTTCAAGAAGAGGTGATTTGGGGAACAGTATTCTACAAATGTGGGATGGGATCCACTGTGCTGATAGAAGAGTTGGTGTTAAAAAAGGAACTTTCTCACTGACCCAGGAGGGCAAGTGGTATCAGTGAGTGTCAGCAGGTCCAGCTTACCAGTAAAGGTGACAGGAAGGTGAGGCCTCACCAATGCTGTTTAAGTGCTCTCTAATGAGTCCTGTGGAGTTGAACCCTGGGAGGGAGGGTCATTCCTAGGATACCTGATAGTGCGGAGTTAGGGGGAAAGGGAGCAGAATCTCTCATAAGAACATATCATGTTCAAGAGCCATTTGATTTTGAAAACACAGTTGAGTTTGGAGAACATTGCCAGATCTGAGCCTCCAATCTATAACCTTCAGACAATAAATGAACGCTCTTAAAATGAACTGTTCTCCTTTGGTCTTGATGCAAAGACGTCAAGTAGCATAGAGGCATACTCTTCTGCAGAGCACCATCTGGGGTAGCAATGCCTCACAGCTCACCTCTGTAACCTTCACTCAGCTGGTCCCTCGCCCAGTTCTTTATAGGATAGAGATTGGAAAGATAGAAAATACTTTCTGAGATTGTCTCACAAACTGCTTGGCAGGTTGAGAGGAACCCCAGGGATACAGAGGCCGACAGCTGTCTCTACCTAAAAACCAACAGAATTGACTGAATGCAGATACTGTAGGACAAGAAGTGAGTTTTCATGAAGTGACTGTGGAGACATGGAAAATAGGGGCTGTGAGCAGGACCCTCCTTTCACACACATGCGTTCCTTATCAAGGCACTGAATATGGAGATTATTTCTGAGCCACAGAGACCTGCACTTGTCATGCTGTCTTCACGGCAGGCATTGGGAAGTGCTCATGACCTGCAGTTCCTCAGCTGGTGTCCCAAGAGTGGGTTAGTTAACTGGAATATTCTTTAGAATAGAAATGAAATATTTAATCTGAAAAAAAAAAAGAAAAGGAGAAGACAGCAGTGTTCTCAGTATCACTTGGGCATTACATTTTCAAGCATGGCACACCTGTAAAATTCCTACCTGCCAGCCAGGTGTGAAGCCACACACGGACGGCACTGGAGTGTTTCCTGAACAACCTTAATCTGCACTGGGCTTGAGTTTGTGCTGCCTTTCATGAGTGTGAAGGTGTTAATGGTGCCTCTCTTCATGCCCACAGGGATGTCCAGTCATCCCTGTGACTGAAATTGGGCTGGAAATGTCTATGGGCAGAGTAGGCTGCAGAGGTTTCTCACTATGACTGTGATTTGGCCTCTTACTTTGTCTGAGCAAAGTCTCTGCAGAACATAAGAATAAAAGGCATGCATTTTCTGGTCAAAACCAGAAGAAATCTTTCATTCTTAAATGTTCGTATCACCACACTTAATCTGAACCGAAATCAAAGAGCAGCGCTCTATTTTGCAGGTGTACATCGAACGACTTTTAACTAATGCTAACATCGATCTTTGTCCTACTAATTGGAAAAAGATTGTCCTCGGAGCCATGCTTCTTGCCTCCAAGGTTGGGAGAAATCGTGGTCTGTGGAGTGTGGATGACAGCCAGAGTCCCGAGGACATTGCAGTTGAGAACATGTGAGTTTGTAAGGTTTTGGCGAACAGTGTAACCAATTTCCATACCTCATTTGCTCTCCAAGTTAACATTGTAAAAAATATCTTTATAGGTTTCCTTGTGCAGATAAAGGAAATAGGCATAAGACAACAGACTTCTCTCTATCTAGCTTTAGTGTAACAGTTTATATTTTCCGGCATTCATGGGTAGGTCTTGATGTGTTATTGTTGTAATAACCTCCTGGATAAACTGAAAAGTATTTTTCTGATTGTTTTTTGGCATACCTCTTACAAGTGTACTATGAGAATGACACAGTACAGTAAATATCTTTATAGGTTTTTAGAAGCTATCTGCCAGTTTCAGTCCCTTTTTAAGGGGCAAACATCTGGCCTTTGAAATAATTGGCCACTGTTAAGGTCTTAAGGACTCTGGACTATGGAGAAGTTTTAGCTTCAACCTAAGTCCCCCATTGTGTAGTTGCTTTTGCTGGTCCTTTCCTCCCCCTTTTATCTGAAGATCTTTTTTTATAGGAACCTTGAGATATGAAGTTAAATAGCCATAGATTTCTGTGCCCTGGCCCCTCCCCACTGAGAGTGTTGCATGTGTTTGGAAATCAGCCTGATGAGTTAGAAGCTCCAACGTTCACCTCCCGTGGTGTGAAAAGCATTTCTGGGGCATCTCCCCGTGCCCACCACACTCACAAGGCTCCATGGGTACATCCACGGCAGCACTCAGGTGTCTGGAGTTGCCCATGACAGTGCGAGGAGCCTTGCAGAGGCATGGGGTTCCTCCCAGATGCACCAACACGACACAGCTTCACCAGGACTCCTTTCCAATCCGGCCTCATGACTGCGTGAAGGGACGGGCCCTGGAGCTGGCAGGCAGGGTGAGCAGGGAGGTGTTTCCAGCAGAGCCTTCCTGGGTGCCCGCTGGACAGTGAGGACAGCTGTGCAGGCTGCATCTGTGCAAGACAAGGGAGCAGCTCTTGTTCACATTGAGCAGCAGCAGCCCATCAAGATCATTCCAGGCAGTGGCACAAGTTAGTTTTGTGACCTTTGTCCATGACTCCGGATAATACTGTCATTCTGAATCACCTCAGTGTATGTCTGCAATTGAAGATATAGTGTCTATTGTAGATATACCTCAGTGTATATCTACATTTAAAAATGACCCCTTTGTGGCTGAGCTCAGCGACTCATACCTGTTATCCCAGCTCTTCAGGAGGCTGAGGTGAGTGGATCGCTTGAGCTCAGGAGTTGAAGACCTGCTGAGTAACACAGTGAACCCCGTCTGTACAAATTTTTTAAAAAAAATTATCCAGGCATGGCGGCAGGCAGCTGTAGTAATCCCAGCTACCTGGGAGTCTGAGGTGGGAGAATTGCCTGAGCCTGGGAAGTTGAGGGTGTAGTGAACTGTGATCACATCACTGCACACCAGCCCTGGGCGATGGAGCCAGACCCCGTCTCAAAAACAAAAACAAAAATCTATTTTTGCCACCACTTTGCTAATAGTGTAAACCAAGTGATCGTGGTGGTATTTCTGGTAGCGATTTTAGCAAAGAGTGTGACCGCAAATGAATTTGAAACTAACAGAAGTACTTCGGATGTTGCAAACACTAAAGTGGCCTTGCTCATAGTCATCCATTTGAAAACTGGTCCCTTGAAGGAAGCACAGTTTGTGACTGCCTGAGTTCTCCTTGCCTGCTGCCTAGCCAGAGCTGACTTATTAAGACAGGGGAATTGCAATAGAGAAAGAGTTTAGTTCATGCAGAGGCAGCTGTACGGGAGACCACTTTTACTATTACTCAAATTAGCCTCTCCAAAAACTCTGGGATTGTTTTTTAAAGAATAATTTGGTGGGTAGGCTGTCAGAAAGTGGGGAGTGCTGATTGGTCGCATCAGAGATGGAATCAGAGAGCGTTGAAGCTGTCCTCCTGCACTGAGTTGGCTCCTGGGTGGGGGCCACAAAACCAGATGAGCCAAGTTTGTTGATTGGAGTGGTGCCACCTGATCCCAGTACAGGGCCTGCAAAGTATCTCAAGCACTGATCTTAGGTTTTACAATGGTGATATTATTCCCAGGAGCAATATGGGGAGGTTCAGACTCTTGCAGCCTTCAGCCGCATGACTCCTAAAACATAATTTCTAATCTTGTGGCTAATTTGTTAGTCCTGGAAAGGCAGTCCAGTCCCCAGGCAGGAAGCAGGTTTGTTTTGGGAAAAGGCTGCTACCGTCTTTGTTTCAAAGTTAAACTATAAACTAAGTTCATCCCAAAGTTAGTTTGGCTTCTGCCTAGGAATCAACAAGGACAGCTTGGAGGTTAGAAGTTAATTCAATAATTCAAGTTATACATATATATAATTCAAATATATATATATTTAAATTTCTATAGACTTATTGAGATGTGAAGAGAAAATTAATTTTGGAAGTAGGTTCAGATGGGTTTTAAATTCAGCAAATTAGATCACCACATCTTGGCTCGTGGTCTAACTGTCCCCCTTACAGGAGAACATCAAGCATTTGTTGACTTAGCCAGTGGGTAAAATATTAAAAACTTTCAATAAAATATTAAAAACTTTCAAACCAAGAAACCAAATGTATTGTTCAGATACTGCTCATTTTTAAGCAATTAACTCATTACAGGGGTTACTCTGAAAACAGCCAGATTTACTCTAACTGTGTACCTATTAATTTAGCCTTGGTGAGGGCGGCTGGATGACCATGTGGCAGAGGACAGCTCCCAGCCCTTTCCTCTCCCACTGTATTCAACTCCCCCAAATCCCATTCTGGCCAGGGGTGACAGATGCTGAGCACTTCAGGGTTGCATTCCCAACTCAGGAGCAAGACTGCACGTATAAGGCCAGGGCCCTACTAGAAATCACATCATAAAATGGGTTTAGTCTAGCCAAAATGTCTCTCCTTGATTTTTCTGCCTTTCAAAATTTAAAGCATATCCTTGCCCTGTCATAGTGGCAGTTTCAACTCTTCATAATACTAAGGTGAGCAGAAACTTGCTTTATGCCCCCTTGACATAGCCTTGTGGGCTGGAGCAGAGGGAAGGAGATTCTTTTTGCCATGGAATGCAGCTTGGTTATGTATTTATTTGGGATGAATCCTTCTTGTAGCCTTAGAGTTTTTCCTCCTCTGAGCTAATAGGGTGGCCCTCCATGGGTCCATTTGTTGCCATGGTGATGTGCCCAGTCTTCCTGTTGGTGCTTCTCTACTTCAGTAAGCCCCTTCCTGTTATTGTCCTGGTAAAAATGCCTGGAGGTCCTTCAGAGCTAATAAATGGCACCCATCATTCCTGTCATGTGATTGCTATTGTGGGGCTCGTGAGTGAGCATGGAGTTTGAGCTGTGCAGCTGCCCTAAGGGAACTCTCAAGAATGAGCCCCGAGTCTGCAGCAGGAGTGCAGAAGAGGCTTCCACCTTTCCCTCATCCCAAACTTGGGGTGCTGGGATACAGAAGGGACCCCAAGCAGCTGTGTCTTGTTTGGACATTAGTGTAGGAACCTGACCAGGCAGCCTTTATTTGTTTCAAAACAGAACTTAGAGCATCCTAGTAGCTCAGAATGGTATTTTTTTAAGTTAACCCACTTGACTAGAATTGTCCTATGTTGGTTTTATTGTGTTTCTCCTCCCCTAGGAGCAAGATGGAGAAGTGTTTCTTGGAGCTACTTGAGTTTAATATTCATGTATCTGCCAGTGTCTATACAAAATATTACTTTGATCTGTATGCCTTGGCAAATGACCATGACCTGTATTTTCTATTTGGTTTTCTTCACAAAGATAAAGCACAGAAACTGGAGGTAAGGATGTGAAGTCACTTAGTGGAATTTTCCATTGGCCACAAAAGCCAACATCTGTTACAAAATCATATTAAGTAGTGATTAGGAAAATGAAAGCCTTAAAATTAACAGACCAAAGAGCTTATTTCTTTGGCATCATATTTCTTATCTGTTATGGTTTATAGAAGGATCCATATTCTTTATTAATTAATTAATTAATTTTTTGTTTTTTGAGACAGAGTTTCGCTCTTGTTGCCCAGGCTGGAGTGCAATGGCACGATCTTGGCTCATGGCAACCCCCACCTCCTGGGTTCAAGCAATTCTCCTTCCTCAGCCTCCTGAGTAGCTGGGATTACAGGCACGTGCCACCACACCCAGCTAATTTTGTATTTTTAGTAGAGATGGGGTTTCTCCCTGTTGGTCAGGCTGGTCTTGAACTCCCGACCTCAGGAGATCCACCCTCCTCAGCCTCCCAAAGTACCAGGATTACAGGTGTGAGCCACCACGCCCAGCCACTGATCCTCCATATACATTTTTTTTTTTCTGAGATGGAGTTTCACTCTTGTTGCCCAGGCTGGAGGGCAATGGCACGATCTTGGTCCACTGCAACCTCCACCTCCCGGGTTCAAGCAATTCTTCTGCCTCAACCTCCCAAGTAGCTGGGTTTACAGGCATGCGCCACCATGCCCGGCTAATTTTGTATTTTTAGTAGAGACGGGGTTTCGCCATGTTGGTCAGGCTGGTCTCGAACTCCTGACCTCAGGTGATCTGCCCACCTTGGCCTCTCAAAGTGCTGGATTTACAGGCGTGAGCCACCACGCCAGCCAATGATCCATATTCTTAAAAAATTATTGATATTCTTTCTGCTATGACCATAATTCAGAATATTTTTAATTAAATTTAATGTGATTTTAATGGGTTTTGTTTTTAACCTCTATCCATTCAGACAACAATACGTGAATAAATGCAATTGTATTCCTAATTATATCTGTATACACAATGCACTTTACCACTCTTGACTGTCTTTTACTTACACAGTTTGGAAACTTACATCATTGTCTACTGTATATAATACAGTGCAGTCCCGTGAGTTTATTAGACAAAGCAGTAGTGGCTGAGAGACCTGTACTTAGACTGTACAAGGTGCCAGTGTTTCAAGTACTGTCTGTAGGAAGGTCATGGGTTTTTAATGAAAGTGGTAACTTTCATGGGGCAACGTAAGATTTATGGCTTATGACCCTTGGTGAGTATACAGGAAAATTACAACTGAACTAGACACATATAAAATTGGCACTTTCTCTGGTATCTTGGTGGTACTTTGGAATAATACATTTTTCTACCACAATGTGCAAGTAAAGTAGCACCTTATGGTGTTTCAGTCATTAGACTTCTTGGATGTTCCAAAATAGCCCAGCACACACCTGTCTCATTAAAATTTGCTTTGAGTATATAGTAACTAATAAAGATTGGGTAGAATTTGAATCGCTGAGTAAATTGATTTTTTGGCACCAGTGCATGTTTATTATGTTGAAGGAACAGGTGCACAGGTAGCAGATGATATTGTTGTTAGGATCTTGTCACAATACTCTTGAAATATTTGGGAGTCCTATTTTATTTTTTATGTAACTGTATCATTAAGCGACAAGCCCAATTTTAAAATAACTTAATAAAGTAAGTTCCTCTTGGCTCTGGCAATCTATTCATAGCCCTTAAAGGAGATTACCTTAGTGAATGGGCAGGGAGTAGCATCCTCAGAACCTGACCCTGTAAACCTCAGCCAAAGCAGCTGCAAAGGAACCATCTAAAGGAATCTGTATGTGTGGCTTCTCATCAGCGGTGCCTTTTAAAAAATGCTGGAGCCTGGCCGGGTGTGGTAGCTAATGCCTGTAATTCCAGCACTTTGGGAGGCCAAGGCGGGTGGTTCACGAGGTCAGGAGATCGAGAGCATCCTGGCTAACATGGTGAAACCCCATCTCTACTGAAAACACAAAAAATTAGCTGGGTGCAGTGGCAGGCGCCTGTAGTCCCAACTACTCGGGAGACTGAGGCAGGAGAATGGCGTGAACCCGGGAGGCGGAGCTTGCAGTGAGTGGAGATCGCACCACTGCCTCCAGCCTGGTGACAGAGCGAGACTCAGTCTCAAAAAAATAATAATAAGTTGGAGCCCTTTTTAAAATTATACCTGTTTTCTCTTTGATTTACTTTCCTAGGCTACGTCACGGCCGTGTGAATACAAAGACTTGCATCGAGATGCCGCTGCAATGAAAAGGGCTATCAGCATGAACTTCATTGGTATTCGGTGCTCTAATGCCATCTTATCTTAAAGAGAGAAATTAGTCTTAAAAGACCCTGAGCTTCTCAACTGTAAAGACTAGAAAATATCACTTCTGCTGAAAGAAACAACAAAATTAGGATTTTTCTTTTTTTTCTTTGTTTTGTTATTTGTTTTGTTATTTGTTTTTGTTGTTGTTGTTGTTAGTGTTTAAGATTTTCACTGAGAGGAAGCATCTTCCAGTTAGCCACATTGTGGAACTGGGTGATGGTGGTATGAACAGTGGGTGCCAGGTGCTTTCTGCCCTTCCTCTTCCACTGGGTCCAGATGGCATTCCTAGGGCACCACCTTGAACAACTCTTGGGGAGAAGGAGTCTCACATGGACACAGC
The DNA here is from genome assembly GCF_028885655.2 of Pongo abelii. Lineage (NCBI taxonomy): Eukaryota > Metazoa > Chordata > Mammalia > Primates > Hominidae > Pongo > Pongo abelii. The sequence continues at coordinate 35,477,684 of NC_072003.2, forward strand.
ACATCCCAGCTCAGAGTCCACAGTCACCCATAGTCTCAAGCAGGTGCCGATAGTGTCCACAGTCACCCACAGTCCCTAGCAGGTGACAGTAGTCTGAGCTGAGCTAGAGCTCAACAAACTTTAGAATTGGCTCCAGATTTGTGAGAGCACCTGGGTTTGGTTCTCTGTCCACTGAGGCACTGAATACATGATGGCCCAAAACTCAACAATGACTGGGAGAGAGTGGCATCGGGGCAAGGCTGTCATTACTCCAAGCACCAGGGTGGCTCAGGCCTGCTCATCTAGTCTTTGGAGGGAATCTGTGCATGTGAAATGAGGCCCCTACATCATGGTTATAAAGGAAGAGATTAAATCAGCTCATCTTCCCCCAGGCCAATAATGGTCACACCACCTAGGGAAGCAGTAAAAGACCTGGCCTTGGGATTGTTAGGGGAGCTACGGAAGTGAAAACTGAATTTACCCAGTTCCGGGAAGACAACAAAGGTGGAACATCCGGGTTCAAAACATTATCAGAAGATCATGTTCCCAGCTAATCTTGCCCTGGTGCATTGTATGGTCTCAGCACTTGTCAGCAAAACAAAAGCCTCTCAATAATTCTAACACAGGGACACACCACAACTCACATTTTCCAGTGCACCTCAGTGGTTCAAGAGATTGCTGGTGCTGCCTGCACCTGTCAGTCTGTTCACATATGGAGAGGAGCAGCGGTTCTCACAGGAGCGGCTTCTGCATCCTGAGGAAGTTTGCCCACACAGTCCTGATTGTAATAACTGGCGGCACCCACTGACATGCAGTCAACAATGGGACTTCTATGGTGCACAGGACTGCCCCCCTTCTCAATCATGAAAGAATTTTCTGGCTTTCAAAATAGAAGGCACTGAGGATCAACTGCCTCAGAGTCTACAAGGGAAACACTTTCTGAGACTTTCTTTTTTCTTACAAGACCAGATCCCCACCAATGTGAGACGTTAGATCAAGTTTTGTGCAAGGGTGGATGTGAGGGGCAGAATCCTAAGATGCCCTTATGATCTCTGCTGTCTTTTGTTACACCCTGAATCTTTCCTTGGGTATGGCCAGACCTGTGCCTTGTTCTAGACATTTGAATATGGCAAAGTGAGGGAGTGGCTTTCTAGGAGTTAGCTTTCCTTTCCTTTTATCGGGAACAATAGGAATCCCTATTTTCTTTCTTGCTTTTATTTTCACAGTGCAGTGGTTTGGAATATCCCACTGTTGATTTGTGATTTCCTCCTCCAACCATAATCTATGGCCCTTTATATGTAATTGAATATTTTCATGTATTGATATTTTGTGTCTGAAGATAAAATATTAGACTAAACATGTTAAAACATTTCATGCAAAACTTTAGTGGTTGTAGAGTCTACTCTTTGGTGAATACACAAATTTATCTATTTTATATATTAAAAATTGTATTAGTTGTGATAATGATATTTTCTTTTTTATCTTCACTTGTTAGATATAGTTACTTAAATTTTTCCAAAATTAATGATATTGTATCTTATATTTGATTTAAAATACTACTAGGATATTTGGATTGATAGTTGAAAATAAATGGCAAAATAAGAATTGCTGAAACCTAGTGATAATGTACTTAGGATGGTTTTATTATCTATTATCCCTATCATTGTTAAATGTTTAAATTTCCATGAAAACGTCTACATAAGAACTTACAATTTTGTGTAAAATCCTTCGTGCCCTGCACTTTAGCTCCGCTGCATAATTAATAAAAGGAAAATGGATTCTCCTGCGGGAAGTTTGGCTGGACTCTCCCTTTCTTTCCCTGCAACGTAGGGAGAGCGTTTTGAGGTCTCCATGGGGTGAGGTGGCCATGAGTGGGGGCCCTGGAGATGCCGGCCTGGAGGGGTGCATGTGTGGACATGGGTTTTGCGGCCACGATTCTCCCTTGGGTCTTTCTGGTTGTGGGTGGTGGCTTTGAGGATGGTGTCTGAGGATCCTCTCCAGGGGAGTTCTCTGCTTGTGCAGTCTCCCTCTGGAGAGGGCGCGAGGATGTCTGGGGAGGGATTCATAGGGTCTCTCCTGTGTGACAGAGGTACCCTGTGCGTGGTCTCCGGGAAAGCATCCTTTTAGGGGTGGTTGGGGGAAGCCATCGCCTGAGTGGAGGGTGGGGCCTGGTCTCCCCTGTAGGGTGGGCGGGATGTCTGAGGGAGGGCTGGAGGGTCGCCCTGTGTTTCGGGATCGCTGTGCGGGGTCTCAGTACAGCCCTCGACCTGGGGAAGTCATTGTGGAGACTCCGAGGTGGTTGGGACGGGGAAGAGGGCAGCCTGGGCATTTGCCGCGGTGTGTCAGCGTCGCTGATGCCAGGAGACAGGTTTGAGAGGGGTCTTTGGAGGGGAATAATTGTGGAGTCCCCGCCCCACAGTTCCGGGCGGGGAAAACTCCAGGGTGCTCCAAGGCCAGAGGTCAATGCAGGGTGTGCAGGAATAATCTAGGGGGGCTCACAGGGAAATGATGGCTCCCCCGAGGGGTAAAGTGTGGAAGGAAGGTGCCTCAGCAAGTTAGGTCTTGCAGGGACCTTCTGTAGGGCGTCTGTGAGATAGATCCATGGGGCCCCTGGGGTCGCACCAACCCGGCGCGCGGTATTTTCCCGGCGTCAGACCTTTCTGGGTCCCGGAGAAAGGGCTTCGCCCTCCGCACTGCCCGGTGGAGGCGGCCAGGAGGCCGGGGCTCCCGCCTGCCACACGTGGCTCTTGGCAAACTCAGTTCGGGGGAGTCGCGGTGCTTCTGGGCGGGGAACCTCCTCCAGCCTTGGGGACAGCGGGGCCACCCCTTAAGGGCCGGCAGCAGGAAAGGACGGAGCTAGTCGCGCACCTCTGCATCCTTTTATTACGGAATTGGAATTGGGTTCACTTGGCCGACGGTGCGGAGCGGAGGGTAAGGTTTGCGCTCCCACTGCTCCTTCTCTGCCAGGCGCAGTTTCCAGCGCAGATCCAAGCCCCTGGGGTGCCTACTGAGGGGAGCGCGGCCTGGTGCGGGGGACGGCCGCAGGCTCCCGGGACTGTCAGGGGACATCTGCGCCCTGTGAGCGCCAAGCCCGCCCCACAGCTCCTGAGCCAGCCAACACGGGCACCCGGTGCAGAACTCCGACCTGCAGCCCGAGCTCCCGAGGTGGACAATTTTGCTCCAGAGCGAGCGGCGACAGGTAGGGCTACAAACAGAGGGAATGCGGAGGGCTGGCCAAAAAATGAAAAAAAAAAAAAAAAAAAAAGGCAAATGATTGAATGTGGTAGTCATGAAATGTGGAGTTTCGTATTAGATTTGAGTGTTACACTGGGTTCAGAATGAGTGACTACAGTGCAGTTTTAGGAGTGGCGGTAGACAACTGTAAAACTCTAGGCAACTGCAGATAGGAGAGTCGTTGATAACCTTTCTGTGAGATATCTCTTTTGATCTGTGTTTGATAAGAAATATGCCCAACCCTACGAGTACAGCTTTCACATTCCTAACAATCTGAGTCAGTCTGAGTCAGAGTGGTCTTCAATAAATTACAATCATTTCCTTTGCTTTTCTGACCTGGTTAAACGAATCACACGGTTCCTGCCCATTAATACCCCTGCATCAGTAACCAAATCTTTGCGTGTTTGCTTGCCGCCTCCCTTTTCTTTATTATGCTTTGAAATGGACAAAAAATAGATTTCATTTTTACAATCTGTGACTTGGGTTTCTGAAAATCTTAAACAACCTTAGTGTATGTTGACATGTTGATTTTTTAAAACGCTTTACTGAGGTATACTTTATATAGTCACATATTTTAAGTACAACACCAGGCTATTTAGTATATTTATAGAGCCATGCGAGCTTAATTACCACCTAAGTTTAGAATATTTGTATCCCTTAAGAGGAAAATGCATCCTATTTGCATTCACCTTTGCCATGTCAGATCTAGACAACAATCAATTTTATGTCTCTATAGATGAGCCTATTATCAGAGTTTCTAATAGCCAGGATCATGAATTATGTGGTGTTTTGGGACTGGTTTCTTTCATTTAGCCTAATGTTTTTGGGTTTCATTTCTGTTATAGCTCGCATCATTACATAATTCCTCTTGGATGGCAAGTAGCGTTCTATTGCATGGACATGACCACATGTTATGAGCATCCATATAAGAGTCTTTGTATGATTATAGGAATTTCCTTTGCATACTAACTTTGGGTTAGAATTTCTGTGTCCTATGGTGATTTTATGTGCAACATTTTGAGGGATAGCCACATTTTTATTTCGTATTGTTTTGTTTTCAAGGTGGCGCAATATTTTACATTCCTATTTGCAGCATACGTGAGTTCCATATTCGCCACTTCTTTTCTAACATTTGTCATTGTATCTTTGGTACAGCCATTCTAGTGGGTATCAACTAGTATTAATTGTGGTTTGACTTGTATTTTCTTAACAACTAATGAAATTGAGCAAATTGGCAAATTGTGTATCTTCTATGGAAAATGTCTATTCAAATCTTTTGTCCATTTTTCATTGGTTAATAGTTGTTTCAAGAGTTTTTTATATATTCTAGATACTAGCTTCTCTGAGTTTGGTTTTTAAGATTCCATATATAACCAAGATTTTATATATATATATACAGTGTTCTTCATAAACCCTAATAGACCCAAATAATGTATACAATTTAAAATATTTTCTCCCATTAAGCAGCATATTTTTTCATATTCCTTTTGATGTTCCAAAACCAAAAGTTTCCAATTCAATAAAGTATAATTTATTTTTTTAATAAAATTGTGCCTTTGGGGTAATATCTTAGACATATTTATGTAACCGAAGAATACAAATATTAACTGTAAGATTTCTCCAAATAATTTTGTGTTTAACCTCTTACATTTTGATATATTACCCTTTTTGAGTATTTTTGGGGGTCTCCAGTTTGAGTTAGGGGTCCACTTTTTCCTTTGGCAAAGTGTATATTTAATTTTCCCAGCAAAATTTTTTGAAAAGACTTTTCCTATTACAATTTCTTGGCATCTTTGACACAATCAATTTACCATAAGTTAATGTGTTTATTAGTGACCCTTCTATTCTATTCCGTTGGCCTACATGAATCTATACTTATGCTAGTACCAGACTATAACATTGCAGTAAAAATTGATATTGGATGGGTGAGCATGGTGGCTCACACTTGTAATCCAAGTCATTCAGTTGGCTGGCAGCAACCCCTGGTAGGATTCTGGGTGGAAGCTGCTTTTCATCTTAGATTTTAATAGAAACTCAGGGTGAAAACTTTTCAAGACTCAAAAAAGCCCAAGTCTCTTAAATTTTTAGTGTAATTTTGGGTATCAGAAAATCAGTATTTTCAGCATCTCTGAAATCACAATGCAAAAATAGCCCCAGTTTCTTAAGGCCAACCCTTGGTATCTCTGTTATGAAAAGTAGGGTAAGACGATGCCACAAAAGTCAGGTTGTATGCAACATTATCCTCACTTCAACAACAGAACTGTCACGCTTTAAGTAATTCAGGGTGTCTTTAAATTATAAGACATAAAGAAAAACTTTCTTGAGAGGGAAAATTTTACAAATCAGAGAAAAAGTTTCTAGAACATAACATTTACATCTTATAACAAATAAATTATATGGCCTTATTCTTTCCCTATGAATACATTATTAGTTTTTCCATAATACTTTTAATTTTTAGCTTGAAAATACCAGTTACTTAAACAACACAAAGACACAAAACAAAACCCCAGAAATGTATTTTTTTTTTGAGACAGGGTCTTACTCTGTCACCCAGGTTGGAGTGCAGTGGTTGGATCTCAGCTCACTGCAGCCTCAATCTCCCTGGCTCAAGCGATCTTCCCACCTCAGCCTCCTAAGTAGTTGGGACTACAGAGCCATGGCACCGCACCTCACTAATTTTTGTTTTGGTTTTTTTTTAGAGATGGGGTATTGCTATCTTGCCCAGGCTGGTCTTGAATTCCTGAGGTCAAGAGATCCACCTGCCTTCACCTCCCAAAATGATTACAAGTATGGGCCATCACCCCTGGCCTAATTTTTTTAAGCTCATAAACAATACATACAATATTTAATTTATTGTATGGCTTAGTTTTTTTAAGCTGATAAAGGTAACACACCAGTACCTTCTGGGGGAAAGGCTTTCAAGCAAAGCAGTCATTTTTGATAGAGATTATAGAAGATGCTATCATGGTGAAATGGTGTAACTAATCCAGAACAATTCATAATCTCCTTCTCAGATCTTCGCTCAAATCAGCCTCATGCACAAACATTCCCGACCCTCACTTCAGTAATACACTTTTTCCTCTCTCTTTTACACTTTCTCCCTGTAGCTCTTTTTTTGTGACTCCCTGGCAGGAAAAGAGAAAACGTGCTACTTATTGAACACTATTATGTGTCATAAACTATGGTAAATACCTTCAAGAAGAAAGACTGGGCTAAAACGGCTTCACTTCAGTCTAGATGTACCTCACAGGGTCTTTGAACATTTGGTGACAGGCATTTTGGGCATGTCTTCTAGGCTGGGGTGTAGCCCTTATGGGACACACTCACTCTGGAAGAAGCTCGAGTCTCACCCCAAGATCTCTGTCTCCTCTGTCTGGGGCTGTCAGGGAAGGGAGAAGCCCAGAGTACCCTGCACTTGGGGATCGGCCATAGGAGCTGCTCACCGAGTGGAGAGATGGGAGCTAGCAGCTCAGGATGGGGACACAAGGTGAGTTCCAAACAGCTCTGTCACAGAGAGTGTCAGCAGAACTTTGTGACATCAATTGCAAAGAGAGAGGGCATGTGACGGAAGAAGCCCTGAGTGATGAGTCACAGCCCATTCTGAGGCAAGGGAAAAGAAAGTAGCCTCCAGAGGCTCTCTTGCCTTATTAACCCATTGCATTTATTCTCAGAGGCTCCTGCCTAAAATAAAGACATTATTCCACCTCCATCTCCTTACATTCTAAGCCTGAAATATGTGTGAGTTATCATTCAAGTGCACAGAGATCTCTATTTTCTTCCTCCTTAAATGATACTTTTAATACTAATAAATTCCTCATAATTTTTACCTCACATATGGGAGACAGAAGAAATAGGGCTTCAACACTGAGTTAATTGAAAATAATTCAGATTATTTATTTTCCTTCACACCATAAATTTGAACAGTGTTTTCATTATTCTCTGGGTGTTATAACATACATGCTTAAGCAGCCAAGGCAAGCGTCTCCTTAATCTTTACTAATGATTCCAAGGAAAGGCAACTGTACTTCCTAAGGATAGTCAAAGTATGTGAAATGTAGAGGGTGAGGGAAGAAAAAGTGGTAGCTGGAGGTTCCAACATTCAATCAGGTTTAATTTATTTATTTTTGTCCCAGTATATAATTCTATTATTTTTATTATTTTGGTGCCTTTTTTCAGTTTTATTTTATTTTTGATTGACAAATAGTAATTTACATATTTATGGTGTACAATGTAAAATTTCCATATATGCATACATTGTGTAATGATAAAATCAGGGCAACCATCAAATTCACCGCCTTAAACATGTATTATTTATGCTATGAATATTAATGGATTAAAATGAAAATGTTTATCAGTGGTTTCCTTGCCTCAATTTGTTTTACACACACTAGTGTCTAAGGCTATGTGCTATCCACTTGTCCACTTCAGTGGGCTTTTTCAAGTCAACTGTTTGCTCTTGGAAAGAAATATTACTCCTATCATTTTCTTCAGTCTCCAAATGTAAATGCACAATCAATTTTCTGGACAGTATAGAAAAATTACTAGACTGCAGATTGTGGTAAATTCCAAATCACAATAAATAGCAATAGAGGGTATCCACAGGCTCTTCCTTTATTCATGCATAATTATTTGTTAGGTGTGGTCATCAACACTTAGAATTCTCTAGCTGACTAATCTTTCCCTTTGTAATAAATGTTAAATATTATCTATATTATATTTTATTTGAGTATTCTATTGCCAAGGAGAAGAATCCTCTTTCATATATGGTAAATTATTTATTCATTTATTTTTACTGTGCACATTAATTTTTTTAATATTGTATGTATTGCAGATTAGTGTGTCAGTTTTTTGTCTTTTAATTCTCTAATTTTAATATATTTGAACTCGTTGGTTTCTTGTTGTCTCTTTTCCTTACATCAAAAACTGCCTATTCTTTGTCTTCTGCAAGTTTGCCAGTTGTATTTTGCACATTTGAATATACAATCAATTATTATCCATAGAATAGAGAGGAATGAATGCATTTTACCGATTAAATACCAATTAAATTTGATTCACATTTTAAAGTGCTTGAGATTTTCTACACTATTTTATAGTGTTTCCTCTGTCATTAGTCAACTTTCCATATAAACTCCAGCTCATTAAAGATATTTTTTTCTTTCTCATGGCCTATTTGTTTACATCTCTGCTAATACTACACTGTTTTAAATATTATATTTGAGAATACTTTATGGATATTTGGCAAGCTATTACATTTTTGTTCAGAAGACTTTGAAACTGTATTAGACATTTATTATTTTTATACATTTTGAAAAGTAGTTTTTGTTAACTACTAAAAAGCCCGTTTTGGGGATTTCTGAATTTTAGGACTTCATTTGTAAGAGGTGACATCCAGGTGATATGGGTTATTTTTAAGAACATGTGCTACGTTTCCACTTACTCATTCTGCTTTGACAGTTGCTAATAGAATTTTTAAACTTTTTCTGTTGTAATTCTTAAATATTTTTAGTCTTATTTATTTCTCAATTAAATTTGTTCTGGAGTATACATTTTACAAGCTATCAAATGTTTTCTCTTCATGTAACCACAGGGGAGGGACACACTTTCCCAATGAACAAGTTGTGACAACATAGTTGTGAAATATTGTCTACGAGGGAAGTTCATTAGATACTCAGGGCTCAGGGTACTTTTTGGAGGATGATCCCCTAGGCAGTGCTGTGATAATGAATTAAAATAATAGACTTTCAGAAGCAATACAGGAGTTCAGCAATGCCATATTGTTTAGATAAACTTTTTAGCCACACTGAGCTACTCCTATCACATAGGTTGTTGGGATCCCTCCCCAAATCTAAGTTCTTTGATACCAGCAAAGGTGAAACATTATGAGCAGGCCTTTCTAAGGATAATTTGTCTTAGGATGGCTAAAATTAACTTTTATATGCACATCATGTAGTAGGACATTGTTATGACAGGTACTAGCAATACACTGAACAAGGAGAAAGTAGAAGTGACCTAGTAGCACATCTTACTCCCTGGGCCCAACAACCAAAAGGCTACTCTGCCTTTGCCTGCTGGATAGTTCAATTTTAGCATCAGGACTGCTGTGTGGGAGGAAGTATTTGTGGACAGAGAATAACAGTTCTGTCTACTAAATCCTGGAATAAATGTTTGGGCAGCACAGAATCAGGTGAACGTCTTGTGAATTGACTATAGATTTTCAGTGCAATCATTCTCACCAATTGTCTACATAAACGTGGGATGATGTTTTAGGACTAAGTTGCATCTGAGGATGTGGCTGTCAACTTCACTTAGAAGTAGAATTTGCTGCCTTCTTCCCAGAAGGTGCTCTGTAGAGGTGTAATGCAGGAAATCTTCAGGAACCTGACTTCCATAGGTAAAAATAACAAGATTTCTTTACTTTGTCAATTAGAGGATAAGTGTTTCATGGTTTTCAATGTTGTTCCATGATTTAGAATGTGGAAAGGTAATATTTTGGTGAATAATCTGGCATGGCCACAGTGTAAAATGAATCTTGTGTTTAATTCTGTTTTCTGTTTCTATAACAAAATACATGGCACTCGGTAACTTACAAAGAGTAGAATGTTATATTAGCTCATGGTTGGAAAGTCCAAGATTGGGTAGATTCAGCTGGTAAGGGCCTGATGCTACTTCAGGTCATGAGAGAAAGGAGATGGGAAGTGGGCATATGCAAAGAAATCACATAGTGAGAGAGTGAGAATGAGTCTAGGGAGCGAAACTTGTTTTTTTTATAACCAACTCTCTGGTAACTAATACAGTCTTGCAGGAGCAGTAAATTATGTACTCCCAATGGTGGCTATTAATCTATTAATGAGGGATCTGTGCCCATAACCCAAACACCTCCCAACATTGCCATATTGTTGATCAAATTTCAACATACATTTTGTTGAGTAAAAACTAAATCTACATCATAGCACTTATAATCTAATTTTTAAAAATAATGTCTAATAATTTGTAGTGTTTTTGGGGTCTACATTTTAGGAAACAAATAGGAAAATCAGAACACTGAAGATTAGTACAGAAAATCTTGGAGAAATCTAAGATAATTTCCACTTAAGAGGAGGTAATATTCTTTGCGGCAGTCTTAGCATGTCATAATATTTCTAAAACAAGCAAACAAATTAAATGAGCACGACTTCAAATTTATTTATATTTAGAAAGTTTTTAACCAAACCTATATACTCTAATGTAATGTAGATATTCACTGTTTGCAAAATAGTTTACTTGGAAACAGTGCTTTGTTATTTCATTTGCATTGCTATAAAGGAATACCTGAGGCTCGGTAATTTATAACAAAAAGAAGTTTATTTGACTTATAGTTCTGCAGGCTGTACAAAAATCGTGGCGCTAGCATCTGCTTCTGGTGAGAGCCTCAGGGAATTTCCAATCATGGTGGAAAGGAAAGGAGAGCTGACACGTCACATGGTGAGAGAAGAAGCAAGAGAGAGGAAAAGAAGATGTCAGACATTTTAGCAATCACATTTAACAGCAATGAATAGAGTGAGAAGTCATTCATTACTGCAAGGGTACGATTAATTAGGGATCTAGCCAAGCACCTCCCACCAGGTTTTACCTCCAACACTGGAGATCAAATTTCAACATGAGATTTGGAGGAGACAAATATCCAACCTATATCAAGTACTAAGAAACTGCAAATATGAATATTACTGTTTTGATCATTGCTACGGGGGAAGGAGCTGTGTGGATGGGTAATCAATCCATTCACTTTTAAACACAAAACCTTTACTTTTGTCAAGGTACAAAACCTCTACATTTCCTAATAGCCATAGCAACCAAGGTAAGTTCAAAACCTCTTAATAAAATTACAGTAAACCAACTGTTAACGATGAGCTTGTCATTTTTTGTAGAAGTTATATGGTAGAGACACTGCATGAAAGTAAGGCAGGAAGGCAATGTGGAGAAACCTTTAACCAAATTTGAAATCTTCATCTGAGCAAGACAGTTGTCATTGGAGTAAAAACATGTGAATGCAGTGTGTGGAAAATTCTTCATATGCCATTCCCCACTTCATAGGCACATCATGTCTCACTCTGGAACATATGAGTGTCAGGAATATGGAGAAAAACCATATGAATGTAAACAGTGTCGAAAACCTTCATTTCTCTCACAAGAGTTTGAAGAGACATGGGAATGCACACTGGAAATGAACAATATAGTTTTACAGTTTGTGGAAATGTCTCTGATTTCCCCAGTTCATTTCAAATACATCAAGGAAGGCACACTGGAGAAAAACCCTAGAAATGTAAACAATGTAATGAAACCTCCAGTTTTTCCACGTCCTGTCACATACATGAAAGAACTCACACTGGAGAGAAACCCTGTGAATGTAAGGAGTATGGTAAAGCCTTCAGTCAGTTCTGCCACCTTCGTGACCATGAAATAACTCATACTGGAGAGAAATCCTATAAATGTAAAGAAGGTGGGAAAGCCTGCAGTTATTCTAGTAACTTTCTTTATCATGAAATAACTCATGCTGGTGAGAAACTCTATGCATGTAAGAAATGTGAGAAAGCGTTCACTATTTCCAGTTCTCTTCATAAACGTAAATAAATTCATACTGCACAGAAAACATAAGTATGTAAGGATTGCAGTAAAGGCTTCAGATGTTCTTATTTTCTTCAAAGACATTAAAAAACTCAAACTGGACAAAAGTCTTATGAATGTAAAAAAATGTGATAAAGGTTTTAGTCATTACAGTTTCTGTCAAAAACATGAAAGATCACATACTGGAGAGAAACTCTATAAATGTGAGTAATGTGGCAAAGTATTTGATTTTCCCAGTTTTCTTCTATGACATGAAATGAACCAAACTAGGGGAAAACCCTAAGACTGTAAGAAATGTAATAAAGCCTTCTGGCATTTTTCATTCTCTTTGAAAATTTGAACGTACTCACACTGAAGGAAAGCTTTATAAATGTACAAAATGTGGTAAGGCCTTTAGTTTTTTCCATTTGTATTTGGTGGCATAAAATTACCTGTTCGGGAGAATAACTTTGTGAATGTGCCAAATACAGGACTCTCTTCATTTCTCACATATTAATTCAAGGACACAAGGCATACACCATGGACTGACCTCATAAATATAAAAATACACACTGGATTGAAATCCTGGTAGTTTGGAAAATACATACAGTTCTAAATTTTAATAACTACTTTAAAAGTCCTATGAAAACTTTTGCTGGAAAAATTCTGTAGATGTAAGTAATATGGAAAGCATGATGCCGCCTAATTATAATGCTTGGGAAAATTTATAAAATGAGTGAAATCTTATATGAATTATAAATAGATTGTGGTTATCACTGGCTCATTTTTAAAAAGGGTCTCTGGGCTATGGATTTCCACTTCTTCTGCAAAGAATTATGAAAGTGAGAATTCTGTAGGTACTCTTTAAGCAATAATACATAATTTTAATAGGTAGCAGAGTTTTTTAGCCAATAAGTAATTTTTTTCATCCAAGTTTGTTTAATGTTATGTGTAAATTGAAATGTATTTCCAATATGTATATAGGCTTAATTTTTATGGTTGTTTAATTATTCTGTTATTAATGGGCCATTGAAAACCGAGTTTTTGTTAAACATTGCAATTTTCTTACTGGCCGAATATGGCAAGATTCAGATATTTTCATCTTTTATTTGTATACCAAGTGCTACTGTTTTTTGATGTAAAAAAGTGTATTTTCTTTGCTAATAAAGAGTTGGTGTTAATCTGAGGGAGCGAAAGTTTAGGTTTTTCTCTTGACCTTTGCTGGCATGGGTGAGATTTGGGCTGCTGTTTTATTCTGTGGTGTTTACCTGGAATAGAGTTCTTATTATCTAAAAGTTTTCTGTCTTTCTAAGTCTTTCTAAGTTGCTTAGTCCTTTCATTAGAGCAGCTTTTTTTTGGGTGTATGTCTGTTGTTGTTGTATCTTTACAAGTCTCTCTCATTAATCTTGCCATGAAATGTTAACCTGATCGTGTGGACTATGTTGATAAACTTCTAGAAACAACAGCAGAGATATTCAATAAGCTCAACCTTGAGCCTTAAGTTACACTTTTGTAAAAATCCTCATAAAGACATTTTTGTCCTAGATTTGCTTTTCTTTCTCAATTGTTTTTTGAACTGCTGGCATTTGTCTTGTTTTAATCATGCATTAAGATTGTCATGGTTAGCACTACTAGGGGCAGAAAGTGGTGACCAATTACTTGGTTGTGTATATTAATGAAATTGTGGTACCTATGGACCACAGGCAGTCTTCAGGGACCAGTCTCTCCAATTTGGATCCCTTTCTGTGTATCAGGGGCATCCAATCTTTTGGCTTCCCTGGGCCGCATTGGAAGAAGCATTTTCTTGCGCCACACATAAAATGCACTAACACTAACAATAGCTGGTGAGCTTTAAAAAATCGCAAAAAACTTATAATCTTTTAAGAAAGTTTACAAATTTGTGTTGGGCCGCATTCAAAGCCATCCTGGGCTGCATGCAGCCTGTGGGCTGCAGGTTGGACAAGCTTGCTGTATTGAGTATGAAATGAGTTTGTTTGTATGAGTTGCTTGTTCTTAAACTGGTAAGGAAACTTTGTCAGACAGTATTTATTTCCATAAGAGGTGTTTTCCTGCGAATGAGTACATGGTGACAAATGAGAGGCGTATTTATATTTAAGGTGCAGAATTAAATTGGTTTAAATATCGTTTCTATTTTGAGCTTTGATTTGGATACCTTCAAAGAACTATCAACAGTACTGTTTCCAACTTGAAGCCGCCTCAGCTGTTCTGTCCGAGACCTATGGCGTCCTCTAGTGGCCACTGTGGGCAGTTCTGATCCTGTTACCTTCCCCAGCAGTTCCCTTCCTGCCCCATTCCCCATTGCTCCGGATTTGGGTTAAGCCAGGCCCGCCTCCCACGCCCATATTCTTCAGAATTTTACCTCATGTAATCGTCCTCCTTTCTATCTCCCTTCCAGTGGTTTACACGCATCAAGAAAATTTCTTCTTTTTTCTCCCCTTTGCATTACCCTTTTTCTTTTGTTCATTTTCGGTTTCGTGTGTGTGTGAACCGAAAACAAGTCCAGATATGGAATAAGTGTGAGAGAAAATTAAATGATGTGCCAGGTGTGGTGGCTTGCACCTGTAATCCCAGCTATTCAGGAGGCTGAGTTGGGAGAATCACTTGAGCCCAGCAGTTTGAGAACAGCCTGGGCAGCATAGCAAGACCCCATCTCTAATAAAAATAAAATTAAAAATTAAAAAATTTAAATTAAAAAACTAAATGATGTATCTATGTATTTCCACCCAAGTGAACTTTAAAGTAAAAATAGATAAAATAATTAGAAATAACAATCTCTAAAGAGGTTGTAATAAATGTCCCAATACGCCTCAATATCTACAGAATGCTTTTACTAATGACTACCTAAAAGTCAGTCAGCCTGCTTTTCCTTAATCACCAACATCTGACGCAGAAGAAACAGTTTATATATTTTTCTATTGTGTCAAATTACTGATTTTGCATGGATCTTTTCCCTACTTGTTTTCATCGTGAATATACAATACTTGTCGGCTGCTCCCTGGGAACCAAACTACCGCTTAAAATACTTCCCTTAAGAAATGTCATCAAATTCTAGACAGTCATCTTAACTCCAGCTATACCATCTGTTCATGAGTTGGAAACTGTGTCTGGTTTTGGATCAACAGAAAAATAATAGATGAATATATGTTTGTGTTTAGATAAGCATTTTTATCCTCTTGAAAGGAGGTTGTTGGCCAGGCACGGTGGCTCAGGCCTGTAATCCCAGCACTTTAAGAGGCCGAGGCGGGTGGATCATGAGGTCAGGAGATCGAGAACACCCTGGGTAACATGGTGAAACCCCGTGTCTACTAAAAAAATACAAAATTTAGTTGGACGTGGTGGCGGGCGCCTGTAGTCCCAGCTACGTGGGAGGCTGAGGCAGGAGAATGGCGTGAACCCGGAAGGCATAGCTTGCAGTGAGCGGAGATGCGCCATTGCACTCAGCCTGGGCGACAGAGCGAGATTCTGTCTCAAAAAAAAAAAAAAAGAAAAAAAGAAAGGAGGTCGTTTTAGTCTTCTGGTGGTATGATTCACTTGACCCATTTACTTTAATATGTAACGAAAAATTTCAAATTCTTATGAAATAAGTGCTATTTGTGTATATAGAAAGTTAATTTTCTTCATTAAGACTTCTGTTTTTCTTTTTGTAGTATTGCTACCAGTAGTGCAGTTTCAAAGGAACTCACCAGACTTTTGAAAATATCAGTTGACACTTACAAAAATATTTTAACAGTCTTGAAATTAAAACATTTTCACCTACTCTTTGAGTACTTTGACTATGAGTCCAGAAAGTGCATGAGTTGTTATGTGCTTAGTAATGTTCTGAATTATAACACAGAAATTGTCTCTCAAGACCAGGTAAGAGAATACCTACGTGCTATTTTAGGGAAACAGTGTTACAATTTTAGACTTTGGACCTAGATACCTGAGATGGGAGGGGAGGGTAATTCAATACTAAAGAAAATTTACAAGTAACTCATTCATTATATAAATTAGAAAATTGGAGATGTATAAAGAATTATAAAACATTTATAATTCCACCAGATAGATAATAACCACTGCTAATTAACATTTTTTGCATATCTTTCCAGACTTTTTTCTGTTTGTGTGTGTATGACGTACATGTGTATCGACTTTCTAACCAAAAAAAAAGGAATATCTTGTTGATACTGTATTGTAATTTTATAACTGGAAACGCTTTTGACAGTGGCTTTATATGCCAATGGTTTCACGTCATTGGGTTTCTTGTGCCTCACATGATACAGGTGGATTCCATAATGAATTTGGTATCCACGTTGATTCAAGATAAGCCAGATCAACCTGTAGAAGACCCTGATCCAGAAGACTTTGCTGATGAGCAGAGCCATGTGGGCCCTTCATTCATCTGCTGCGCTCTGAGGACCCTGACCAGCAGTACTTGGTATGAGTTTACTCTTACTATAACCCTGTATCAGCTCCTAGTGAAATCACATGTTGAAGTGCTTAAAATGGTTTAATTCACCTTCTGATCTTAGATGGTTTTGAAGGGCAACTGAATTAAAGATTCACTTGAACCCGGGAGGTGGAGGTTGCAGTGAGCCGAGATTGTGCCACTGCACTCCAGCCTGGGCAACAGAGCGAGACTCCATCTCAAAAAAGAAAAAAAAAAAAAGATTCATGACATCCATGGGCTCTTACTTTATATATAAACACATAATTGTTTGTAAACTTCTGAAGCATGTCAGTAACAATTCATTTGCTTTGATTTCTTTTGAAGGCTATCTGAAATTACAAAAAAGTTGATCTTCTTTTACTTGAGTGCCCATAATTATTCCATGTTCATTTTTTTTCTGAACTGTGTATTGCTTATAATAAACTTTACACGAAATACAATTCTTATGTTTAATTTTACTTTTCCAAATTTGCAAGTATAAGTTACATTTGTCACATTGAAAATGCAAGTTTTTGTTTTTTGATGAAAGATTTAAAAAATTCATTTTGCCTTTTTCTTAACTTTTTTTTTCTGATAAAGAACAATCACATGAGATTCTCTCTTTATTATTAGTCCACAGGGAATCTTTGTGAAATGGATAAAACGTGTTGCCTGAGTAGGGGTATCAGTGACTGATACTAGATAATTTATTTTAGTGAAGGGTTAGCACGGTTGGCTGCTTAATTATTGTTTGGGCAAAGTAGTTTAACTATTCTTGGATGCATTAAGCTGTTAGGCTGCTATGATGAAAAAGACATTTGCTTGAGAATGTCCTGTCTCATCTCCTTCTGTTGACCTTCTTCATTGTAGTTGACATTCCTGTGCTTCTTCATAATCAGTGTGAAATAAGAGGCTGACTTCTGTTGGTAGTGTGATGGTCTTTGTCTTAGCTTAGTGACAGACATTCCAGGACTGTGGTATTGTACTCTGTGAGCTATGTGATCTGTACAGAGTGACTGTCTGATTATTTTAAATGATTCCCTTATGTTTCTGTGTGAGATTGTGTGTGTCTGTGTGTTTTCATTTTCTATTGCATACCAAATGTAGTAGTTACGAAGTATGCCTTTTGGGTAGGTGTGGTGGCTCACGCCTATAATCCCAGCACTTTGGGAGGCCAAGGTGGGTGGATCACCGGAGATCAGGAGTTTGAGACCAGTGTGGCCAACATGGTGAAACCCCATCTCTACTAAAAATGCAAAAAATTAGCCAGGCATGGTAGTGGGCGCCTGTAATCCCAGCTTCTCAGGAGACTGAGGCAGGAGAATCACTTGAACCTGGGAGGTGGAGGTTGCAGTGAGTGGATATCACACCATTGCACTCCAGCCTGGGCAACAAGAGTGAAACTCTGTCTCAAAAAAAAAAAAAAAAAAGAAAGAAAGAAAGAAAAGAAAGTAAGCCTTCTGCATGCAGCTGATTGGTTATTCCCATGTATAGAGATGTTTACTGATAGGGTCATTAGCTCTGACTGCCCCTAGGGGAAATGCATTCTCTTATTCATCTACCACATCAGAGAATTTCACAAAACCTGGATGTCATTGTGTCACACATATTAAAAATTTTTTATGAACTCTGTGTTTTTCTTGTAATTTGTCTGAATTTGCTATACATTGTGACATTTTAGAAAAACATCCAAGAAAAACACAGAATTCATGGAATATTTCACAAGTGGCTCTTTTAAAGTTTATTAGCATTTTCTTTGATTTAAACGGTCTTAATATTTTTTTGAATGAGGAGGTATGATGTACCAGTAATATGCATATAGTTGTATGCCTTGTGCTAAGTAGTGGTGAGACTTCACATGTGTCACTTGATCATCTCAACAACCCGAGGAGTTTACAGAAACTTCTGGCTAAGAGAAGGTAAATAATTTGCCCAAGGCCACACATGTAGTAAGTATTAGCATCTACTTTTAAATGTGAGTCTGTGAGTCTATCTTCACAGCCTTCTTTTCTTTTCTTTTTCTTTCTTTTCTTTTCCTTTCCTTTCTTTTCTTTTCCTTTTTCTTTTTTCTTTTTTTTCAGATGGAATCTTGCTCTGTCACCCAGGCTGGAGTGCAGTGGCATGATCCCAGCTTACTGCAGCTTCCGTCTCCTGGGTTCAAGCAATTCTCCTGCCTCAGGCTCCTGAGTAGCTGAGATTAGAGGTGTGCACCACCATGCACAGCTAATTTTTGTATTTTTAGTAGAGACAGGGTTTCCCTATGTTGGCCAGGCTGGTCTGAAACTGCTGACCTCAACTGATCTGTCCACCTTCGGCCTCCCAAAGTGCTGGGATTACAGATGTGAGTCACCACACCTGGCCAGAGCCTACATTCTTTATCAATGCAACATACTTTGCACATGTGTGTATGAAAATATATTTAAATATATATTTGCTTCTAACTCGCTACCTTAGGAAGGTTATACAACATCTCTGAAACTCAGGCTTCCCCGTTTGTGAAATGGGATTGTATCTGTCTCTGGGTTGTTGTGACAACTTGAGGAGATAAGAAATACGTAAATTGCCTACCTGAAAGTATGGTACATTGTATATATTCACAAAATGTTAGCAATGATGATTAAAGCCCACATTTATTTCACAAATGATTAATCATAGTTTGGAAATTTTTTTTTCTTTACTGCTTTTGGGTCAGATTTTGAACACAGCATGAAAACATTTTGGAGCTGGTGGAAATCTGTGGATTCGATTCACACTGCCGCCTTCGGTATTTGCAGCTTACCAGCTGGCTTTTCAATACAAAGAGAATTCTAAAGTGGTGAGTTTACTTTTAAGTATTTAGGTACTTTTTTTCCTTTTTCCTCACTCTGAGAGTGTGTGTGTGTTTGTTTTATATTATAAAACATTTCAAACATACGAAAACAGACAGTGGTATAATAAAATCCCAGTTTCAGCAACTCTCTATTTGTTACTTATCCTGTGCTAAGTGTTCCTAATGGTGACGTTGGTGGATCACATACTAACTGAGGGATCACCTAAAAAGCACTTAAAAATGCAAGATTAAAGCAGTGTGAATTTATGCTGAAACTCTTTCCTAAGTTCTAATTCAGGTAAGCTTTAAAACCTAAGGAGAGGGCCTAGCATTGCAGTCATTTCTCTCTAAAGGCATATAATTGAAAAATATCATGAGTTGTGGGCAACTTTTTATGAGCTTTTTTCTTCCTCAAGCTAGAATCATGGCTTGAGTCTTCATGGTGTAGTTTTGAAGAAAATACCTCAAGCTCATGTACCTGAAAGTTGGACAGTCAGGTTTATGTCAAGGAACAACCTCAGTAACTTAATTTTGTTTGTTTGTTTGTTTTGAGATAGGGTCTCATTCTCTCGCCCAGGCTGGAGTGCAGTGGCTCAGTCTTGGCTCATTGCAACCTCCACCTCCTGGGTTCAAGTGATTCTTGTGTGTCAGCCTCCTAAGTAGTTGGGATTACAGGTGTGCACCACCACACCCAGCTAATTTTTGTATTTTTATTAGAGACAGGGTCTTGCCATGTTGACCAGCTGGAATCGAACTTGTGGCCTCAAGTGATCCTCCTGCCTCAGCCTCCTAAAGTGCTAGGATTGTAGGTGTGAGCCACTGCACCCAGCCTCAGTAGGGACTTAATTTTCTCATAATAAAGAAAAAAAGATGCATTCAGTAGACCTACCAGCATGAAACAGAAGCTTTTGGCCAATTTTTATTAGGCCAGCTTATCTTTCACTCTTTACCCGCATTTATGGGTAGGAATTTATGAATATAACAATAAAACTAGCAGCCAGCCTACGTTACAAAGCCATAGTAATTAAAACAGTATGGAAATACGGTACTGGCATAAAAACAGACACATAGACCAATGGAACAGAATAGAGAGTCTAGAAATAAACCCAAACGTGCAATAAACTAATATTTGATAAGGATACCAAGAATACACAATGGGGAAAAGGATGGTCTCTTCAATAAATAGTATTGGGAAAGTTGGATATCCACATGCAAAAGAATGGACTTGGACTCTCATCTTATACCATATATAATAATGAACTCAAAATGGATTAAAGACCTGAAACCATAAAGCTGCTAGAAGAAAACATAGGGAAAAACCTCCTTGTCATTGGTCAGTGATTTTTTGGATATGAAACCAAAAACCTAGGCAACCAAAGCAAAAATAATCAAGTGGGACTCTATTAAACTAAGAAGCTTCTGAACAACAAAGGAAACAATCAGCAGAGTGAAGAGACAGCCAATGGAATGGGGGAGAATATCTGCAAACTATACATCTGAAAAGTGGTCAATATCCAAAACATATGTGGAATGCAACTCAATAACAAGAAAATGAATAACTTGATTTAAAAATGAGCAATGGATCTGAATAGACATTTTTCCAAAGAAGGCATACAGGTGGCCAACTGGTATATGAACAGATGTTCAACATCATTTATCAGGAAAATGCAAATCAAAACCACTATGAGATATTACCTCACATCTGTCAGAATAACTGTTGTCAAAAAGACAGAAAATCAAGTGTTGGCAAGGATGTAGAGAAACGGGAACCCTGTGTATTATTGGTGAGAATATAAATTAGTATAGCCGTTATGGAAAAAGGTATGGAGGTTCCTCAAAAAACTGAAACTAGAACTACCATGTGACCCTGCAGTCCCACATCTGGTTACGTATTCAGAGGAAAGGAAATCAGTATCTCAAAGAGATACCTGGACTCCCATGTTTATTGCAGCATTATTCATGTTGGCTGAGATACAAAAACAACCTTAGTGTCCATCAATAAATGAATAAAGACATTGTGTTGTGTATATGTGTGTGTGTATGTATATATAGGTGTATATATATATGTATATATTTATGTATCTACACACATATTCTCTACATAGTAGAATAATATTCAGCTATAGAAATGGAGAAAATCTTGCCATTTATGACAACAGGGATTAATCTGGAGGACATTATTCTAAGTGAAATAAGCCAAACACAGAAAGGCAAATACTGCATGACTTCATTTATATGTAGAATTGTTTTTTAAGTTGAATTCATCCAGCCTCGGTAACATTGCAAGACCCAATCTCCATTAAAAAATAAGGCCGGGTGCAGTGGCTCACACCTGTAATCCCAGCACTTTGGGAGGCCAAGGTGGGCAGATCACAAGGTCAGGAGATCGAGACCATCCTGGCTAACACGGTGAAACCCCATCTCTGCTAAAAAGACAAAAATTAGCCGGGCGTGGTGGCAGGCACCTGTAGTCCCAGATACTCAGGAGGCTGAGGCAGGAAAATGGCGTGAACCCGGGAGGCAGAGCTTGCAGTGAGCTGAGATTGCGCCACTGCACTCCAGCCTGGGCAACAGAGCAAGACTCCGTCTAAAAAATAAATAAATAAATAAATAAATAATAATAATTAAAAAAAGGTGGGGCGCAGTGGCTCATACCTGTAATCCCAGCACTTTGGGAGGCAGAGGCAGGTAGATTACCTGAGGTCGGGAGTTGAAGACCAGCCTGACCAACACGGAGAAACCCCGTCTCTACTAAAAATACAAAATTAGCTAGGCATGGTGGTGCATGCCTGTAGTCCCAGCTACTTGGGAGGCTGAGGCAGGAGAATCACTTGAACCTGGGAGGCAGAGGTTGCAGTGAGCTGAGATTGCACCATTGCACTTCAGCCTGGGCAACAAGAGCTCTGTATAAAAAAAAAAAAATTAAAAAATTAGCCAGGTGTGGTGGTGCATGCTTGTAGTCCTACCTACTCAAGAGGCTAGGGCAGGGCCTGGCATGGTGGCTCACACATGTAATCCTAGCACTTTGGGAGGCTGAGGTGGGCAGATCATCTAAGATCAGGAGTTTGAGACCAGCCTGACTAACATAGTGAAATCCCGTCCCTACTAAAACTACAAAAATTAACCAGGCGTGGGGGCACATGCCTGTAATCCCAGCTACTTGGGAAGCTGAGACAGGAGAATCACTTGAACCCAGGAGGCAGAGGTTGCAGTAAGCTGAGATCACCACTGCACTCCAGCCTGGGTGACAAAGTGAGACTCTGTCTCAAAAAAAAAGAGGTTAAGGCAGGAGGACAGCTTGAGCCCAGGAGTTGGAGGCTGCAATGAGTTATGATTGTGCTTTTGTGCTCCAGCCTGGGCGACAGAGGGAGGCCCAGTCACCAAAAAATGGCTGAACTCGGCCGGGCGCGGTGGCTCACACCTGTAATCCCAGCACTTTGGGAGGCTGAGGCAGGCAGATCACCTGAGGTCAGGAGTTCGAGACCAGCCTCAACATGGAGAAACCCCGTCTCTACTAAAAATACAAAATTAGCTGGGTGTGGTGGTGCACGTCTGTAATCCCAGCTACTCAGGCGGCTGAGGCAGGCAAATTGCTTGAACCTGGGAGGCAGAGGTTACAGTGAGCCAAGATCGCACCATTGCACCCCAGCCTGGGCAACAAGAGTGAAACTCTGCCTCAAAAAAAAAAAAAATTGAACTTGTATAAGCAAAGACTAGAACAGTAGTTGCCAAAGAACACAAACATTCAGTTATAAGATGAAAAATTCTGGGAATAAAAATGATTTAGGGTAAATAAATAAAAGTAACTAGCCTTTACTTATTTACTACCATTACTTGCTGTGTTGCCATACACTGTGCCAAGGTCTATGACTGTCACCGTCACTTATTTTTTATTTTTTTGAGTCAAGGTCTTTGTCACCCAGACTAGGATAGAGTGGTATGATTACAGCTCACTGCAGCTTTGAACTCTTAGACTCAAGCGATCCTCTCACTTCAGCGTCCTGAGTAGCTGGGACTACAAGCATGTGCCACCACAATGGCTAATTTTTTATTTTTTGTAGGGACAAGGTTTCACCATGTTGCCCAGGCTGGTCTGAAACTCTTGGGCTTAAGCAATCCTTCTGCCTCCTTGGCTTCCCAAAATGTTGGGATTCATGAGCCGCCATGCCCAGCCATCTTTTAAAAATGAAAAGAACTGATTGCTTTAACAAGAAGAAATTTGGATAGTCAATCATGATAAAATATTTAACCTCACTTGTAATTACAACAGCGAACCTTTTAAGAAATCAAATTGGCAAAGAGAAAAAAGAAAAACAAGCTCAGCAATGGCGATGGTGTGATGAAAATTCATTCTCATCTAATAATGTTGGCAGTGTGAATTACTATAATATTTCTAGGAAGTTGGCAGTATGTAAGTAGAGTGTTAAAATATCCAATAATTTTACTTCCAAGTGGAATTCCAAGAATTTATACTAAGGGAATAATTAGGGTCTCACTAAAACTTGGTGTGTATAGAACATTCATTGTAATATTACTGATTATTTCTAAAAGGGAATAGTTAAATAAATTATGCCATAGCCAGTTTCCGTAATATTTTCTAGGCATTAAAATGATTTCAAATTAGTATTGGGAAAATTGTTAGGACAAAATAAGTGAAAGAAAAATTAGAGCTGGGCACGGTGGCTCACGCCTGAATTCCCAGCCCTTTGGGAGGCCGAGGCAGGCGGATAACCTGAGGTTGGGAGTTTGAGACCAGCCTGACCAACATGGAGAAACCCCGTCCCTACTAAAAATACAAAATTAGCTGGGCGTGGTGGCGCATGCCTGTAATCCCAGCTATTTGGAAGGCTGAGGCAGGAGAATTGCTTGAACCTGGGAGGCGGAGGTTGCAGTGAGCTGAGATCGTGTCATCGCACTCCAGCCTGGGCAACCAGAGTGAAACTTCGTCTCAAAAAAAAAAAAAAAAGAAGAGAAAAATTACATACAAATTACTTGAAGTGTGAATCAATTTTATTTAACTCTCAAGTAAGAAAATAAGGGTTAGATGCGGTGGCTCATGCCAGTAATCCTAGCATTTTGGGAGGCCGAGGCAGGTGGATCACTTGAGGTCAGTAGTTCAAGACTAGCCTGGCCAATAAGGTGAAATGCCTTCTCTACTAAAAATACAAAAATTAGCGGGGTGTGGTGGCACGCTTGTAATCCCAGCTACTCAGGAGGCTGAGTTAGAAGAATGGCTTGAACCCAGCAGGCAGAGGTGGCAGTGAGCTGAGATCACGCCAAAGAGAAACACACACACACACACACACGAATTCCAGTTACATTACATTTACCTAGAAGAAAAGAAAGGAAGACGTTTAGCATCAGAATCTTACCAATGCTTATCCCTGGGTGGTAGATTTAGGGATGATGTGTGGATGATTTTATGTATTTTTCTAATTTCCTCCAATTTGGGAATGTTACTTACAAATCAGAAAAAACAAATATCAGCCAGGTGTGATAGCTCATGCCTGTAATCCCAACACTTTGGGAGGCTGGGGCAGGAGGTTTTCTCAGGGCCAGTAGTTCAAGATCAGCCTGAGCAACAGAATGAGATGCTGTCTCTACAAAAAATAAAAAATAAAAATTAGCTGAGTGTGGTGATGCGAGCCTGTAGTCCTAGCTATTCGGGAGTCTGAGGTGTGAGCATCACTTGAACCCAGGAGTTCAAGGCTGCAATGAGCTGTGGTCACACCACTGCACTCCAGCCTAGGTAACAGAGCTTTTTTTAAAAAAAAAAAAAAAGAAAAGAAAAAACAGGTCAGGTGTGATGGCTCACGCCTGTGATCCCAGCACTTTGGGAGGCTGAGGTGGGCAGATCACTTGAAATTAGGAGTTAGCAGCCTGGCCAGTGTGGTGAAACCCTGCCTCTACTAAAAATACAAATATTAGCTGGGCGTGGTGGTGGGTGCCTGTAATCCCAGCTCCTTAGGAGGCTGAGGCAGAACAATCACTTGAACCCAGAAGGCGGAGGTTGCAGTGAGCCAAGATTGCACCACTGCACTCCAGCCTGGGCAACAACAGCAAAACTCTGTCTCAAAAAAAAAGAAAGAAAGAAAGAAAATAAAAGAAAAAACAAATATCAAATACATTAACATTGCAAAGGCAATTTAACCTCAAATGATGTTTTGAGAAGACATTCTGCTTGATTTACTTGTGTGCCCTATAACTGAAACAGAGAAGGAAAATGACAGGAAAACTGTGAGTTCAACTTACTGTGTTCACTATTTTGTTCTATTAAAAGTTTTAAATAAAATGGATATCCTGGAACAAGTTAATTTTGAACTTAAGGTAACTTAAAATGTTTTTTCTTGTTTTAGGATGACAAATGGGAAAAGAAATGCCAGAAGATTTTTTCATTTGCCCACCAGACTATCAGTGCTGTGATCAAAGCACAGCTGGCAGAATTGCCCTTAAGACTTTTTCTTCAAGGAGCACTAGCTGCTGGGGAAATTGGTTTTGAAAATCATGAAACAGTCGCATATGAATTCATGTTCCAGGTGATGATCTGTTCTTTCTGCGTTGTCACATCAACTCTTCTTTTACTGAATACATAACTACCACCTTCCCACCATCATAGAACCTCTTAATATTATTGTCATAATTGACTAGTGTTGATCATTTGCTGATGAAGTCTAAGATTTCCAAGTGGCTCATTGTAAAAATGTTTCACGGAACATGGTTCCTTTGTCAATTCAGTTTGGGAACCCTGGGTTAAACAAAGTGGAAAGAAGTTCATTTATTGCAACTTTTTAGCGTTTTTACCATCTCAGCTGTGTCCTGTGGCTGTCAAGAGAGTGTGCAGCATGTTCTGATATGAAGGCTGCAGAAGTCTCACAGGATGGAGGTTTGGTGAGAAGTACTTTGGGAAATGCTCAACTAGAGGATGGTTGGTCCTTGAAAGTCCTTTCTGCTTTGTGTTCACTAGGCCTTTTCTCTGTATGAAGATGAAGTCAGTGATTCCAAAGCACAGCTAGCTGCCATCACCTTGATCACTGGCCCTTTGGAAAGGATAAAGTGCTTCAGTGAAGAGAATCATGAAACTCTGAGGACTCAGTGTGCCATTGCTGCATCCAAACTTCTGAAGAAACCTGATCAGAGCCAAGCTGTGAGCACCTGTGCACATCTCTTCTGGTCTGGCAGAAACACGGACAAACATGGGGAGGAGGTAAGGTCATTCGTGACTGCATGATAGCAGACAGGATCAATAACAGGGATCGGTTGCCATGGCCTTGTGTTCTGGAGGTGAAATATTTGCAGTGCTTGGAAATCTGATGAACAAAATTGCTTTGTTTTGTGATAAAAGAGAGTCTCATCCTGTAGTGAAGCCTCTGCTTTGAGGGTATTGTAACATGGCAAGTTCAAACCACTACCTGTTTTTAAAAAAATAAAGCTGTATACTTCAAAACAGAAGAAGAAAGAGAATGAAAAGGATTTAAATTTGTTGTGTCCCTTTAAAACACGTTGTGCGCATGTACCCTAAAACTTAAAGTATAATAAAATAAAATAAAAGAAAAAGAAAATAGAATTAAAAAAATAAAAATAAAAAAACACGGAAGAGCACGGTAGTGTTGTGTTTCTTTGTATGAAAACGGGACGTTTTATTAATCTCTTCACTGTCTCCCTACCTTTTTATTTTAGCTTCACGGAGGCAAGAGGGTAATGGAGTGCCTAAAGAAAGCTCTAAAAATAGCAGATCAGTGCATGGACCCCTCTCTACAAGTGCCAGCGTTTCATAGAAATTCTGAAGAGATACATCTATTTTTATGAAAAGGAAAATGATGTGGTAAGCGAATTAGTAAAGTGTTGTTAATAAACTAATATTTTCCCTTTCTACTCTTAGGAGATTTGATATGTACAAAAATTTATCATTCTGATACTTTAATCACTGTTCATTTGAAAAATATAAAATAATTTACAGATGTCAAATAATAGGCTAATTTGTCATAATGTTCTAGTTTAAGATAATTCCTAGGCTGGGCACGGTGGCTCACACCTGTAATCCCAGCACTTTGGGAGGCCAAGGCAGGAAGATCACCTGAGGTAAGGAGTTCGAAAACAACCTGGCCAACATTGTGAAACCCCATCTCTACCAAAAATACAGAAATTAGCCAGGCGTGGTGGCAGGCACCTGTAATCCCAGCTACTTGGAAGGCTAAGGCAGGAGAATTGCCTGAACCCAAGAGGTGGAGGCTGCAGTGAGCCAAGACTGTGCCATTGTACTCCTGCCTGGGCAACAAGAGTGAAACTCCATCTCAAAGAAAAAATAATAGTAATAATAATAATTCCTAAATGCAGTATCCTTTTAGCAATACAGTTTCAGTCAAGATTTGTAAGTTAAATAAATTTTTGCTTGTTTTTCTTTTTTTGACAGTCTCGCTCTGTCACCCAGGCTGGAGTGCAGTGGCAAAATCTCAGCTCATTGCAACCTCTGCCTCCCAGGTTCAAGCAATTCTCATGCCTCAGCCTCCTGAATAGCTGGTATTATAGATGTCCGGTACCACGCCCAGCTAATTTTTGTATTTTTAATAGAGATGGGGTTCCACCATGTTGGCCAGGCTGGTCTCAAAACTCCCGACTTCAAGTGATCTGCCCGCCTCAGCCTCCCATCTCAAAGTGCTGGGAGTACAGGGATAAGCCACTGTGCCGGGCCAATTTTGCTTGTTTTAAAGGGTTTTTTTTTTTTTTTTTTTGATAGTCAGTAATTGTTCAAACTAGGAATTGTATCCCCATCTTTCTTTTTTCATAATTACTCAAGTAACTGATGAGTGTAACAGAAGCTCCTCAAAACAGTTTTATTAAATTGCCTTTCATTTTTTGTGGTACGTGCTTGATCATGAATTTGTACATATTCTTTTGTAGGTAACAATTCAGGTTTTAAACCAGCTCATCCAAAAGATTCGAGAAGACCTCCCGAATCTTGAATCCAGTGAAGAAACAGAGCAGATTAACAAACATTTTCATAACACACTGGAGCATTTGCGCTTGCGGTGGGAATCACCAGAATCCAAGGGGCCAATTTATGAAGGTCTCATCCTTTAAAAAGGAAACAGCTCACCATACTCCTTTCCATGTACATCCAGTGAGGGTTTTATTATGCTAGGTTTCCCTTCCATAGATTGTGCCTTTCAGAAATGCTGAGGTAGGTTTCCCGTTTCTTACCTGTGATGTGTTTTACCCAGCACCTCCGGACACTCACCTTCAGGACCTTAATAAAATTATTCACTTGGTAAGTTTTCAAGTCTTTCTGATCACCCCAAGTAGCATGACTGATCTGCTATTTAAAATTCCTGTGATCTGTGAAAAAAAAAAAATCCCACACAAAAACCCACAAGCACTTATCTTGGCT
The DNA here is from genome assembly GCF_028885655.2 of Pongo abelii. Lineage (NCBI taxonomy): Eukaryota > Metazoa > Chordata > Mammalia > Primates > Hominidae > Pongo > Pongo abelii. The sequence goes on from NC_072003.2 coordinate 35,506,100, forward strand.
ACTAATGAAGCTCTCCTTTTGTTTTGTTTCATTGTTGATTGTGTATTTTCTTCATTACTGGGGAGTACTATCCCAGAAGTGTCTGTCTCTTTTGTTCTCTAGTCCAATTTGAGATTAATTTAGAAGAAAGGAATACTGTAGGTGAAATTCAGCTTAGATTTTTCCCTAAATTGCAAGAGAAGGCCATGTGTAAGATTTTCCCTAAAACTAGAATATATTAATGCATGTTTGAGAATTTTAAAGCACCATGGTCAAAACCAGAAGCTATATTTTGCATATTTGGACTCAGCCATCCATTAAGAATCTATGTTGTACTCTGGACATATTTATCAAAATAATTGTGTTTTAAATAGTATAAAATAAAATTTGTGATCTATATAATTTATGTATCACCTTCATTGTATGTTCAACAGGAAATGCATCACGATTATGATTTTTTTGCACCAGTGAAACAATAAAGTTGCTGTTAACAATTTTGGAGCTTTTTTCTCCTTTCGTACTATCTTTAATTGATAAAAAGAACTAGTAGAATGGCTATGAAGTTTAATGGTCATTCTCATTTATTCACAGAGCTCACTTCACTCTAGTTTTAAGCACTTGTTGAACAAGTCAGCATCTACTCTTTCAGTCATTTTTACCCCTTTTCTTTCCTCAACTTTACCCTGCTTTTCCCAAGGCATGATGAATTCACATAAACCCCCCAAAGGCTCACCATCGATACTAGTTATCTACTATATGCTAAACTATCCCAAAACGTAGTGTCTTAAAAGAGCAAACATTTATCTTACAGTTCTCTGGATCAGGAATTTGGGAGTGGCTTAGCTGATGGTTCTGGCAAAGGGTGTGGTATAAGGTTGCAAGCAAGATACTGGTTGGGGCTGCAGTCATCTGACACTTTGACTGGGGCTGACTTTTCTGCTTACTGACCTGGCTGTTAGGCAGAGGCCCCAGTTCCTCTCCTTGAGGGCAGAGGCCCCGGCTCCTCTCCTTGAGGGCCTTTCCATAGAAAGCATGGTGGCTGGCTTTCCCCCGAGTGCAAAAGCAAGAAGGAAACCACAGTGCCTTTCAATGGCCTCCCCGTGGAAGTGACATGCTCATTTTTGCCTTATTCAGTTAGTGGGGAGTCACTAAGTCTAGCCTATATTCAAGGGTAAGGAGAATTAAGCTCCACTTCTTGAAGGGAAAATTTATAGACATTTTCAAATGACTACATCACTTAACCCCTCACCATCTGCCCTCCCATGCTAGCACTTGATGACTAGCCCTTGCTGGGCTTTACATGAACAGATGTTTCCCAAAGTTATAAAATTAGTACCACGAAAATGTATCAAATGTTAAGCCTTTCTGTGGTATGTCATAGTCCAGAAAACCCTTTCTCTTCTTTGCAGGTGTTAGTTTACCCCATATAAACCTGATTATGGCTTGACATGTCCGTATTATTTACATGTTTTGTGAAATACAACTGGAATAGTAGAAACGACTTGAGTCAAGAATACTTGAATTTGAACTCAATTGGAGAGGTTGGTTTGCGAGTAAAATAATGTTAGTACAGTGTGTAAATTATCTCTTATTTTCTAGGTTGAGGTAAAGAAACTTGACTTTAAAAATAATAAACCAACAAAAAAAAGCAAATAAAAATGAAACCAAAGCACTACTGGTATCCTTAGCTTACAGATTTTTTTTGTTGTTGTTGAACAAAAACTGAGTACCAGATATAGTTAGGCACTGAATCTAAAGGTGAAGAAGATCACAGTCCCTAGCTTCAAGAATGTTAGTCCACTATGAGGACAGACCCATAGTAACAGAAGATGGTAAGGGTATGCCCAGGAGAGCAGTGAAGAAGAGCTTTGAGGGATTGGAGATGGGGAAGTTTTGCAGAGGGTTGTATGAATTATCACGGAATGTCAAGTCCAATAGCCTATTTAGCCTTCTGAGGCCAGTGCTTTGGCCTGCAGTCCCAGGCTACTCAGACCTATGGGCTGAAGCAAGTTATAGGCTTGGCTGTCAGTAGTGAAATAGATATTTTAAAATTGACTTGGCATTTAAAACCTTTTACAGTAATTCGATAGAGTAATTTTATGTCTATTGGGTGTAATAAACATTTGGCTTTGTGTTTTGTGTGTCTGCTACTCCCTGCTCTCCTTTTTTAGTAATTTTTATTGTAACTTACAATAATGGGGTCCTTAATGGGGGTGGGGGGCTGGGGAATCCCTCACAGGTGGATGGAAACGCTGAACCAGGGCAGGCTTGGTGCCGAATGGCATTAAATTCCAAGACTAGGGGATAGCTCAGGAGGATACATCTAGGAAGATGCTGTGAGTGGATGAGAGATGCCTGCCATGTCAGACTTTCCTACCCTCCTTTTACTGTCTCCACGCAGGAAACCAGTGATGTTTAGAGTCCAGATGATCCCTTCTTTGCCTGGAAATCCATGTGTCTGACTCATCCTCAAACCTGAGACTGGTGATTATCAGGTTAATGAACTACAAAACACCCTGTCCGTTAACAGCCCTGGCTGATACACGCAGGTCAAAGAGAGAGGCGTTTGAGTTGATCAGGCACCAGAGCACCTAGAAGGAGAATGATGAGCACTTGTAGTGTACAGTTCCTGTGCAACTCTCAGAGCCACTGAGAAATGTGACTGACCTCAAGGAATAAATGCACCACCACAGGCACTGAGGGGATTTAAACACAAAGTCTAGGTTCCAGAGGAGTCTTCCATTACATTTGCTCTCCCACTCAGAGGCCTCAAGGTAATAAGCTCAAGCAGAAAGTATTTCCCAACAGGATTGTCTTTGACAATGGGAATTCCAGATTGCATATTGTAAATGAAAGGTAGAGAAATCTGTGCAGGAGACCTTCCTGTTTGCTGGGGTTGGTCTTATGGGGATGCTGTGGGCATGGACAACAGACACTGATTCAGGTGCCAGTGTCTACACATTTACTGCACACTTGAATCCCAAGAGTAGTGACTTGCCCCAGGTTTGATTAAAGACAAATGTTTCCTGGGCTTGTGTTAATGCAAATCACTTCATTTGGAAGGGGGCTGGGATAGGTCTTGTATTGCTGATTACTCCAGTAGGACACCTGCATTGTCCAACAAAATGGTCCATGCTTCCAAAATCTCTGGAGATGGACTGTATATTTTATTTTATTTTTTTGAGATGGAGTCTTGCTCTGTCACCCAGGCAGGAGTGCAGACCTCTGCACTCCTCAGTTCAAGTGATTCTCCTGCCTCAGCCTCCAGAGTAGCTGGGATTACAGGTGTGCACCACCATGCCTGGCTAATTTTTGTATTTTTAGTAGATATGGAGATTTCACCATGTTGGCCAGGCTGCTCTCAAACTTCTGACTTTGTGATCCACCCAGCTCGGCCTCCCAAAGTGCTGGGAGTACAGGCGTGAGCCACTTCACCCAGCCAGATTGTCTATTTTACCACTCATTGCTGTGTTCAGCCTTGTGTCAGTAGTGTCTTCAAATAAGTAAAATCTTAGGCTGTGACTTAAATCCATGTTCACTTAGCAGAGAGTGAAATAGAAACACAAGGAAACCTTTGGACACTTCATAACTGTTGGGAAAGGGCTATTATCAATTGTGTTTCAGAGTCAAACTATAAATTACTTCCCAAGGTTAGTTTGACATATGCCCAGGAATGAACAAGGACAGCTTAAAGGCTAGAAGCAAGATGGAGTCAGTTGGGTGTGATCTCTTTCACTATCATAATTTCCTCATTTACAAGTTTTGCAAAGGTGGTTTCAATTGCTTTGCTGACCTCCCACAAACAAGGATGTGCCAATTGTAACTTGAGGTCTGCAATCCAAGTCTAGCTCCCAAAACTAAAGTCCACTGAATTGCACACTGATTGATAATGTTCATTAGGAGCTTATATTCCTATGTGCAGAGCAAAGACAAGAGGTGATTAGCCATTCCTCTGCCTACCCAGAGACATTGCATTGGAAAGGAGCCGTATCTTCTAGTATGGTTTTGCAAATGTAAAATGTAAAATCTATGCACAATGACAGGAAGGGAGAAAGAAAAAAGTAAACGAGGGAAAGAAACAAAGTAAAATGTAAAATCTGCCTGACATATTTTTAGAAATCAGGTTCTGTCATTTTTTTCAAGGCTTGTGTTTAATTACATACACAAAGGTAAGGAATACTTTTATATACTAGTACCGTTGACTAAAAATAAAACCCTAAGCCCCCCAGCTGATGGAATGGACCCGCTCTTGGCCAAGGAGACCCCAGTGAAACCTGAAAGACCAAGATCTCGGCCATGATGAGAAGGGAGGTTGGACTCACCCCATTGTACCACCTCGCTTTTGGAGTTTAGGCACAACTGACCAGTATTAAGTTTAAAATATAGATCACTGGTCAGGCACAGTGGCCCATGCCTGTAATCCTAGCACTTTGGGAGGCCGAGGCAAGTGGATCACTTGAGGCCAGGAGTTCAAGACCAGCCTGGCCAACATGGTGAAACCCTGTCTCTACTAAAAATACAAAAATTAGCCAGGTGAGGTGGCACATGCCTGTGATCCCAGCTTCTCAGCGGGCTGAGATAGGACAATCGTTTGAACTCGGGAGGCTGAGGCAGGACAATCATTTCATCTGAAGTCGCACCACTGTACTCCAGCCTGCGTGACACAGTAAGACTCCATATTAAAAAAAAAAATCATTACTGCCACTTGTTTGAATTTGAGGGGAAAGGAAAGAAAAAATATAAGATTGACAAAACACTGTGGCAGTAAGATACTAAATTATAAACAGGGCCTAAGTCCATTGTAAGGTAGAGGTTAAGTCACGTCCTACAAACCATAAAATCTTCTTTTAAATGGGTTTTTTATTAACTCAGGATAATGTGACTTACTTTCCAACCTGACTCTCATAAGGCATCACATGACTGACAGCAGACCACCTCCCGCCTTATCAGAACTTAAGCATTCCTTTCTACTGACTTCAAGTCTTTAGATGAAGCTCAACTCTTCCAACCAACTACCAACTAAAGCATCCCTAAAACCCACTTATGACTTGTAATCCACAGTTCTGAGATGTCCCCCCTTTTCAGGCCAAACCAATGTATACCTTCCATGTATTGATATGATTTTATCTGCAATTCCTGCCTCCCTAAAACATATGAAACCAAACTGTTGGACAGGCATGGTGGCTCATGCCTATAATCCCAGCACTTTGGGAGGCCATGGTGGGCAGATCGCTTGATCCCAGGAGTTCAAGACCACCCTGGACAACATGGTGAAACTGCATCTCTACAAAAATACAAAAGCTAGCCAGGCGTGGTGGTGTGTGCCTACAGTTCCAGCTACTTGAGAAGCTGAGACAGGAGGATCACCTGAGCCTGGGAAGTTGAGGCTGCAGTGAGCAGTGGTCACGTCACTGCACTCCAGCCTGAGATACAGAGTGAGACCCTGTCTCAAAACAAAAAACATGAAAAATTGTAACTCAACTGCCCCAGGCGCACTTTCTCAGGGCCTCTTGAGACTGTGTTTCCCAGGCCATGGTCACTCATATTGGCTCAGAATAAACCTTTAAAAAATATTTTACAGTTTGTTTTTTTTCCATTAAAAGTACAAAAAGGCCAGGCGTGGTGGCTCACATCTGTAATCTGAGCACTTTGGGAGGCCAAGGCAGGTGGATCAACTTTAAAACAGGAGTTCGAGACCAGCCTGGTCAACACGGTGAAACCCCGTCTCTACTAAAAATACAAAACATTAGCTGAGTGTGGTGAACATGCCTGTAATCCAGCTACTCCGGAGGCTGAGGCACGAGAATTGCTTGAGCCTAGGAGGTGGAGGTTGCAGTGAGCTAAGATCACCCCACTGCTTTCCAGCCTGGGCAACAGAGCAAGACTGTCTCAACAACAACAACAACAACAACAAAAACCCCAAAACAGTACAAACAAAAGGGTTGAATTATATTTAAACAGCGAGCCTTATCAAGGAATAAAATGGATTGATTAGGATATTGTGTGGAAATTTGGTAAAATAACATAAACTTGAGCTGCAGTGATTTTAAGCCTTCAATAGGATGTCTCCACAGGAGATGGGGTAGTACAAAATGATCTTTCTCAGCAATTTTATCTTCCTACGGATCCCTGGGATAAATGCTTCTTTTTCTTTTACTTTTTAGGGGTGTGGGGTGGGGGGGTTGCTATATTGCCCAGGCTGGTCTCAAACTGGCCTCAAACAATCTACCCACCTTGGGCTCCTGAAGTGCTGGGATTACAGGTGTGAGCCACTCTGCTCAGTCCCACTGCTTTTTAAACTTTATTAAACATACAAATCACCTGGGAATCTTGTTAAAATGCAGATTCTGGAATTCAAGTCTGGAGTGAGGTCAGAGAGCCCGCATTTCTAATAAGCCCCCGGATAAACTCCATGCTGTTGACCACTCTGAGTACAAAGCCCTGGAGGTCAATTCCATATACCACATTTCAAAGGAGCTTGTAGGAACTCGTTTCTTATATGGGTTCCACGTTTCCTTGTGGCAAAGACTAAAGTGAAGTTGGTGGCAGGGCCTAGGGAAGTGTTTGTGACTCTTTTCTCCATGGACTATAGTGGGTGACAGCTGAAATGAGTGACCGAGGCCAGGGGCTCAATCAACTGAGCGTTATTCAGCCAGCTTTGAGGCGTGTCTGGGAAAACCGTGAGCCACAGGTGTATCTGTGTCTGTTTTTCCAGAGATGTTTTCAGGAGGTTTCATTATTTATACATTTCCTTAAAGGGAGGTTGGGGAAGGCATGTAGGAAGAGGGGCAGGTAGGCAATAAAGCGAATGATTACAGTCCTGGGAGACTCTAATGTCCAGTAATTCTATATTTTACATAGATAAGATGAGTGTTTGAAGGAAAAAGAGAAGTAAAGGAAGAATCAATGACACAGATGTCTCTGGGTAGGTGGAGGAATGGCTGATCTCATCTTTGTTCTGCATCTGGGGAGATACACTCGTAATGGACATAATCAATCAGTGTGCAATCCAACGGACTTTAGTTTTAGGAGCTAGGCTTGCATTACAGACCTGAAGTTACAATGGACACATCCTTGTTTATGGGAGGCCAGGAAAAAATTTGAAACCACCTTCACAAAAATTATAACTGAGGAAATTATGACAGTGAAAGAGATCAGAACTAACTGACTCCATCTTGCTTCTAACCTATAATCTGTCCTTGTTCATTCCTGGGCATAGGCCAAACTAACTTTGGGAAGGAATTCGGTTCATGGTTTGACTCTGAAACAAAACTGATAACAGCCCTTTCCCGAAAAGACCCTCTTGTTGCCCGGGGACCAGTCTGCTTTTGCAGGACTAACAAATTAGCTACAAGATTAGAAATTGCAGCTTAGGGGTCATGCAGCTTCTGACTCCAAGAGTCTGAACCTCCCCAAATTGCTCCTGGGGATAACATCACTATTGTAAAACCTAAGATCAGTGCTTGAGATATTTTGCAGACCCTGCACTCGATGGATCAGCTGGCACCACCCAGACCCATAATCTGGCTCACCCAGTTCTGCCATCCCACCCAGGAACAGAAGACTGCGAGAAAACCTCACTTTGACCCCCTGTGATTCCATCTCCAACCTGACCAATCAGCACTCCCCACTTTCCAAGCTTCTACCTGCCAAATTATCTTTAAAAACTCTGATCCCCAAATGCTCGGGGAGACTGATTTGAGTAATAATAAAATTCCAGGCTGGGAGCGGTGGCTCATGCCTATAATCCCAGCACCTTGGGAGGCCAAGGCATGTGGATTGCCTGAGGTGAGGAGTTTGAGACCAGCCTGGCCAACATAGTGAAATCCGTCTCTACTAAAAATACAAAAAATTAGCTGGGCATGGTGGCGGGCTCCTGTAATCCCAGCTACTCAGGAGGCTGAGGCAGAATTGCTTGAACCCAGAAGGCGGAGGTTTCAGTGAGCTGAGATCGTGCCACTGCACTCCAGCCTGGGCAACAAGAGTGAAACTCTGTCTTGAAAGAAACAAAACGAAACAAAACAAAATGAAACTCTGGTCTCCCACAGAGCCAGCTCTGTGTGAATTACTCTTTCTGCACTGCAATTCCTCGGTCTTGATAAATCAGCTCTGTCTAGACAGTGGGCAAGGTGAACCCATTGGGCGGTTACAAATTTACTTAAGAATGATCTGTGGGAGCATCTGGAGATGCCTGAGGTCTTTGACCTTTCCCTGGGGATCTGGCTGATGCCTAATGCTGGTAACAGCTGTTCATTTGGAAGAGGGTGTTGCACAACTCAGCCTGAGGCTTAACTTTCCCTTTGGCATAGGGAGTTTGAGGGTCCTGAGATTTTTTAAATTTTCCTTTACGAGGGTTCAGGTGATCTGGTACTGAGGCAGGAAAATAGGGTTTGGAGGCAGGGAACATAAGGCAAATTCACACTTCAGCTATGGCGTCCATGGGCGGTCCTCCATAAATGACTTTGTAACTTTACTTCATCTTCTTCATTTACATCGGGCATACCCCAGGTAGAGGGTATTGAAACTCACAAAAACTCTGTAACAGGGTCTTTGAGCCCTTATGCTCAGGCCCGCTCCCACACTGTGGAGTGTACTTTCATTTTCAATAAATTGCTTCATTCCTTCCTTGCTTTGTTTGTGCGTTTTGTCCAATTCTTTGTTCAAGACGCCAAGAACCTGGACAGCCTCCACCGTTAACAGTACAAGAGTAGTTTCTGTCACATGTACATATGGGGGTGGGTGGATCTTCCTTGGCCTTTCCAGGACACAGCGGTTTGATGGAATGCTTTTCTGAAACTCATGGCAGAATGGGTACGGAAGAGGGCTGATAGCCGAATTCAGCCAGTGCAGCCAGAAGCATGTTTCATAGAGAAAGTGCTGGACGTGTGACCCGTGGCAGGCAGCTTGGATGATCACGAGCAGTGTAGGGAGCCCAGCACAGGACAAATGCACACACCATGATGTCCAGTGACGTGGACTCTTGCTTGTTCCGGGAGATGCTGTGCTGGGGAGGCCTGGCTACCTGCTGCCATTGCAGGCGTTCTTGCTGCCCTGTAGCCATTCTGCTGCGTGGGATTCTGAGGTCCATCTGCAGAGGTGAGAAATCTTGAGTCTCAGGACATCCAAGGAAAGCCCCGGTGCTGGGGAGAGGGGCTCTGGTCTCTTCTCCTCCTGCTCCTCTTTCCTGATTTAAGAAAAAATGTGGTCGGGTGCAGTGGCTCACACCCATAATCCCAGCACTTTGGGAGACCGAAGAGGGTGGATCACGAGGTCAGGAGATCGAGACCACAGTGAAACCCTGTCTCTACTAAAAATACAAAAAAAAAAAAAAAAAATTAGCCAGGCGCGGTGGCTGGTGCCTGTAGTCCCAGCTACTCGGGAGGCTGAGGCAGGAGAATGGCATGAACCCAGGAGGTGGAGCTTGCAGTGAGCCGAGATTGTGCCACTGCACTCCAACCTGGGCGACAGAGCGAGATTCTGTCTCAAAAAAAAAAAAAAAGAAAGAAAGAAAGAAAAAAATATGACGTGTTTCTTTTTTCTCCCTGAAGTTCATCTCTGCGCAGTCTCGGCTTGGGGCAATGTTGTCATTCCTCAGGGAGGTGGGCTTCTGAATCTTACATAGATGCTCAAGTTGAAATAAATTACACTGATGAGAGGGTGAAGGATTCAATGCTGGAGGCTGTCATCAGGAAACACCAGTTGCACCATTCTTCCCCTCAGGGCAGGATGCTTCTTTTGGCTAAATAGTCCCAGCTGATGATGGCAGGCCCGTAGAGGAGGCACACTATCACCTACGCCATTGCCATCTTGAAGATGGCATTCCTGGTCATGCACTCTGCACCCCATAAATCCCCTAGAGGAAAGCAGCAGGGGCTGGCAAGAGAGGACATTGAGGTCGCTTTACCCTTCAGGCTGGCACAGCAAGGTGACAACCATGAGGCCAAATAGTAGGTGTTAATATGGCAGCATTTCGGGGAGGGGGTTCTATTTCCATATCAGCCAACTCTTCCTCAGCTATACTTATTGCCTAAGTCCTCCAGATAGCCTCTTTGAGATGCATAAAGAGCTTCCCTCCCTGGGAGGTAGTGGCTCAAGTTCGGCCCCTTTGGACGTTAGCGGTATTCCTTCTTGCAAGAAAGCATCCATCATCTTCAGCGCCCTCCATGACATTTACACATTCATCCATCCAGCACCCGCATGTGCACCGTGTTGCATTGCACTTCCTTTTCCAACATTTAAGAACATCCGGTGACTATATGCTCATTCAATATTTTTACTGTAGACTAGTGGTCCCCAACATTTTTGGCATCAGGGACCGGTTTCATGGAAGAAACCACACACAGGGCATGAGGGGGATGGTTTCAGGATGATTCAAGTGCGTTACATTTATTGTGCACTTCATTTCTATTATTATTACATTGCAATATATAATGAAATAATTATACAACTCACCATAATGTGGAATCAGTTGGAGCCCTGAGCTTGTTTTCCTGAAACTAGACAGTCCCATCTGGGGGTGATGAGAGAATGTGACAGGTCATCAGGCATTAGATTCTCATAAGGAGTGTGCAACCTAAATCCCTCGCATGTGCAATTCACTATAGGGTTCCTGCTCCTATGAGAATCTAATGCCACTGGGGATCTAACAGGGGGTAATGTGAGTGATGGGGAGCAGCTACAAATACAAATGAAGCTTCACTTGCTCACTTGCTGCTCACCTCCTGCTATGAGGCCCAGTTCCCAACAGGCCAGGGACTAGTATTGGTCTGTGGCCCAGGGACTGGGGACCCCTGCTGTAAGCCAATTCGGTCCCTACTACTGTTCCTGTAAGTGGCTCTAGATCAGAGTGGCTAAGAGCAGAGGAGTCTGCTCTGTCTGGAGTCAAGTGGCTTGGATTCAAATGCACACTATCACTGGAGAGCTATTTGTTCCAGGCAACATAGCCTCTGTGTGCCTCAGTTTCTTTTATCTCTTTTCTTTTTTTTTGAGACAAGGTCTCCTTGTGTTGCCCAAGCTAGAGTGCAATGGGGTGAATATGGCTCACTGCAGCCTCAGCCTGCTAGGCTGAAGTGATCCTTCAGCCTCAGCCTCCCGTGTAGATGGGACTATGAGTGCACACCATCACACCTGGGGTCTCACTATGTTGCCCAGGCTGGTCTTGAACTCCTGGCCTCAAGTGATCCTCCCACCTCAGCCTCCCAAAGTGCTGGGATTACAGGCAAGAGCCACCACAACCAGCTTCAGTTTCTTTATGTGTAAAATGGGACACTATTTTGACTAGACCATCGTGTTGTCATGAATCTTAGAACAGTGTCTATCTTAAAATAAGCCCTCAAACATTAGTTGCCACTGTTCCTGGGTATAAAAATATCTGTAAAGGCAGAAGCATGAAATAAAAATCTTGACTTTTTTTACTCCTGTATCTTTTGTTTGTAGAAAAAGTTCTGAGAGAGTTAGAGGTAACTGGGAGAAATAAAAGGCCCTCTGAATATTTGGGGGATGGAATTTTCCCTCCAACTGGGCCGCCATGCTGCAAACCCTTTCCAAGTGGATATTGCTGGATCAGAACATCCAGCTGTCTACATGGGTTACTTCTGAGCATTTAATTCTGATCTTTAGGCAGTTTCATTGTGTGTGCCCACAGTGTACACAAAACCTTGAATTCAGAGCAAATAAAACATAATCATCAATTTAGGATCTCAGGAGACAGCACCCAAGCAATGGGTTCTCTGAGCTGCTGGAAAGAGAAAGTGGCTCTTTAGACAATGTTTGTACTTAAGAAACAATTCTGGTCAAATTCAACAGGAATGTGAGATACGATAACCGGGATGGGAGACAAGGAAGAGGTAGGTGGGAGCAATGATGGAAGGCAGTGATTTTTATGCTCAGCTGTACCCTAGAATTGCTGGAACGCATTTTTCTGTCTTTGTATCTTTATTTTATTTTATTTGTATTATTGTTTTTTAATTTTTTATTCTTTTCTTTATTACACTTTAAGTTCTGGGATACATGTGCAGAACATGCAGGTTTGTTACATAGGTATACACATGCCACGGTGGTTTGCTGCACCCATCAACCCGTCATCTACATTAGGTATTTCTCCTAATGCTACAGGCCTCGGCATGTGATGTTCCCCTCCCTGTGTCCATGTGCTCTCATTGTTCAACTCCCACTTATGAGTGAGAACATGCAGTGCTCAGTTTCTGCTCCTGTGTTAGTTTGCTGAGAATGATGGTTTCCAGCTTCATCCGTGTCCCTACAAAAGACATGAACTCATCCTTTTTTATGGCTGCATAGTATTCCATGGTATATATGTGCCACATTTTCTTTATCCAGTCTATCATTGATGGGCATTTGGATTGGTTCCAAGTCTTTTCTATTGTGAAAAGTGCTGCAATAAATATATGTGTGCATGTGTCTTTACGATAGAATGATTTATAATCCTTTGGTTATATACCCAATAATGGGATTTCTGGGTGAAATGCTATTTCTTGTTCTAGATCTTTGAGGAATCACCACACTGTCTTCCACAATGGTTGAACTAATTTACACTCCCACCAACAGTGTAAAAGTGTTCCTATTACTCCACATCCTCTCCAGCATCTGTTGTTTCCTGGCTTTTTAATGATTGCCATTCTAACTAGCATGAGATGGTACCTCATTGTGCTTTGATTTGCATTTTCTGTAATGACCAGCGATGATGAGCTTTTTTTCATGTGTTTGTTGGCTGCATAAATGTCTTCTTTTGAGTAGTGTCTGTTCACTTCCCCCCCAGCACACTTTTTGATGCAGTTTTTTTCTTGTAAATTTGTTTAAGTTCCTTGTAGATTCTGGACATTAGCCCTTTGTCAGATGGATAGATTGCAAAAAATTTCTCCCATTCTGTAGGTTGCCTGTTCACTCTGATGATAGTTTCTTTTGCTGTGCAGAAGCTCTTTAGTTTAATGAGATCCTATTTGTCAATTTTGGCTTCGTTGCAATTGCTTTTGGTGTTTTAGTTATGAATTCTTTGCCCATGCCTATGTTCTGAATGATACTGCCTAGGTTTTCTTCTAGGGTTTTTATGGTTTTAGTTACATTTAAGTCTTTAATCCATCTTGAGTTAATTTTGGTATAAGGTGTAAGGAAGGTGTCCAGTTTCAGTTTTCTGCACATGGCTAGCCAGTTTTCACAACACCATTTATTAAATAGGGAATCCTTTCCCGACTGCCTGTTGTTGTCAGGTTTGTCAAAAATCAGATGCTTGTAGATTTGTGGCATTATTTCTGAGGCCTCTGTTCTGTTCCAAAGGTCTATATATCTGTTTCGGTACAAGTACCATGCTGTTTTGGTTACTGTAGCCTTGTAGTATAGTATGAAGTCAGGTAGTGTGATGCCTCCAGCTTTGTTCCTTTTGCTTAGGATTGTCTTGGCTATAGCAGCTCTTTTTTGGTTCCATATGAAATGTAAAGTAGTTTTTTTTTTTAATTCTGTGAAGAAAGCAAATGGTAGCTTGATGGGATAGTATTGAACCTGTAAATTACTTTGGGCAGTATGGCCATTTTTATGATATTGATTCTTCCTATCCATGAGCAATGAATGTTTTTCCATTTGCTTGTGTCCTCTCTTATTTCCTCAAAGAGTGGTTTGTAGATCTCCTTGAAGAGATCCTTCACAGCCCTTGTAGGTTGTATTCCAGGGTATTTTATTCTGTTTGTAGCAATTGTGAATGGGAATTCACTCATGATTTGGCTCTCTGTTTGTTTGTTATTGGTATATAGGAATGCTTGTGTTTTTTGCACATTGATTTTGTATCCTGAGACTTTGCTGAAGTTGTTTCTCAGCTTAAGGAGATTTTGAGCTGAGACGATGGGGTTTTCTAAATATACAGTCATGTCATCTGAAAACAGAGACAATTTTACTTCCTCTCTTCCTATTTGAATACCTTTATTTCTTCCTTTTGGTTGAGTGTCCTGGCCAGAACTTCCAAATACTATGTTGAATAGGAGTGGTGAGAGAGGGCAACCTTGTCTTGTGCCAGTTTTCAAAGGGAATGCTTCCAGCTTTTGCCCATTCAGTATGATATTGGCTGTGGGTTTGTCATAAATTGCTCTTAGTATTTTGAGATACGTTTCATCAATATCTAGTTTATCGAGAATTTTTGGCATGAAGTGGTGTTGAATTCTATCGAAGACCTTTTCTGCATCTATTGAGAAAATCATATGGTTTTTATCATTGGTTCTGTTTATGTGATGGATTACAATTATTGATTTGGTGTGTTGAAGCAGCCTTGCATCCTAGGGATGAAGCCAACTTGATCGTGGCGGCTAAACTTTTTGATGTGCTGCTGGATTCTGTTTGCCATTATTTTATTGAGGATATTCACATTGATTTTCATCAGGGATATTGGCCTGAAATTTTCTTTTTTTATTGTATCTCTGCCAGGTTTTGGTATAAAATGAGTTAGGAAGGAGTCCCTCTTTTTCTATTGTATGGAATAGTTTCAGAAGGAATGGTACCAGCTCCTCTTTGTACCTCTGGTAGAATTAGACTGTGAATCCATCTGGTCCTGGGCTTTTTTTGGTTGTAAGCTATTAATTACTGCCTCAATTTCAGAACTTGTTATTGATCTAGTCAGGGATTTGACTTCTTCCTGGTTTAGTCTTGGGAGGGTGTATGTGTCTAGGAATTTATCCATTTCTTCTAGATTTTCTAGTTTATTTGCATAGAGGTGTTTGTAGTATTCTCTGATGGTAGTTTGCATTTTTGTGGGATCAGCGTGATATCCCTTTTATCATTTCTTATTGTGTCCATTTGATTCTTCTCTCTTTTCTTCTGTATTACTCTGGCTAGTAGTCTATCTATTTTGTTAATGTTTTCCAAAAAACCAGCTTCTGGATTCATTGATTTTTTGAAGGGTTTTTTGTGTCTCTATCTCCTTCAGTTCTGCTCTGATCTTAGTTATTTCTCGTCTTCTGCTAGCTTTTGAATTTGGTTGCTCTTGCTTCTCTAGTTCTTTTAATTGTGATGTTAGCATGTTGATTTTAGCTCTTTCCTGCTTTCTCTTGTGGGCATTTAATGCTATAAATTTCCCTCTAAACACTGCTGTAGCTGTGTCCCAGAGATTCTGGTGTGCTGTGTCTTTGTTCTCATTGGTTTCAAAGAACTTAATTATCTCTGCCTTAATTTCATTATTTACCCAGTAGTCATTCAGGAGCAGGGGCTTCAGTTTTCATGTAGTTGTGTGGTTTTGGGTGAGTTTCTTAATCCTGAGTTCTAATTTGATTGCACTCTGGTCTGAGAGACTGTTTTTTATGATTTCCTTTCTTTTGTATTTGCTGAGGAGTGTTTTACTTCCAATTATGTGGTCAACTTTAGAATAAGTGCGATGTGGTGCTGAGAAGAATGTATATTCTGTTGATATGAGGTGGAGAGTTCTGTAGATGTCTATTAGGTCTGCTTGGTCCAGAGCTGAGTTCAAGTCCTGAATATCCTTGTTAATGTTCTGTCTCATTGATCTGTCTAATATTGACAATGGACTGTTAAAGTCTGTCACTATTATTGTGTGGGAGTCTAAGTTTCTTTGTAGGTCTCTAAGAACTTGCTTTATGAATCTGAGTGCTCCTGTTTTGGGTGCACATATATTTAGGATAGTTAGCTCTTCTTGTTGCATTGATCCCTTTACCATTATGTAATGCCCTTCTTTGTCTTTCTTGATCTTTATTGGTTTAAAATCTGTTTTATCAGAGACTAGGATTGCAACCCCTGTTTTTTTGTTGTTGTTGTTTTGCTTTCCATTTGCTTAATAAATATTCCTCCATCCCTTTATTTTGAGCTTATGTGTGTCTTTGCATGTGAGATGGGTCTCCTGAATATAGCACACCAATGGGTCTTCACTCTTTATACTATCTGCCAGTGGCTGTCTTTTAATTGGGGCAATTACTGCATTTACATTTAAGGTTAACATTGTTATGTGTGAATTTGATCCTGTCATTATGATGCTACCTGGTTATTTTGCCTGTTAGTTGATGGAGTTTCTTCACAGTCATTGGTTTTTACAGTTTGGTATGTTTTTGCAGTGGCTGGAACTGGTTTTTCCTTTCCATATTTAGTGATTCCTTTAGGAGCTCTTGTAAGGCAGGCCTGGTGGTGACAAAATCTCTCAGCATTTGCTTGTCTGTAAAGGATTTTATTTCTCCTTCAGTTATGAAGCTTAGTTTGGCTGGATATGAGATTCTTGGTTGAAAATTCTTTAATACTTGTGAATATTGGCCCCCACTCTCTTCTGGCTTGTAGGTTTTCTGCCCATCGATCCGCTGTTAGTCTGATGGGCTTCCTTTTGTGGGTAACCCGACCTTTCTCTCTGGCTGCCCTTAACATTTTTTCCTTCATTTCAACCTTGGTGAATCTGACAATTATGTGTCTTGGGGTTGTTCTTCTCGAGGAGTATCTTTGTGGTGTTCTCTGTATTTCTTGAATTTGAATGTTGGCCTGCCTTTCTTGGTTTGGGAAGTTCTCCTGGATAATATCCTGAAGCGTGTTTTCCAAATTGGTTCCATTCTCCCCATCACTTTCAGGTACACCAATCAAACATAGATTTGGTCTTTTCACATAGTCCCATATTTCTTGCGGCTTTGTATGTTTCTTTTTACTCTTTTTTCTCTAAACCTCTCTTCTTGCTATTCCTTTCTGTTTGTTAGTTTTCCTTCTAACAGGCAGATCCCTCTGCTGCAGATCTGCTGGAGTTTGCTGGAGGTCCACTCCAGACCCTGTTTGGATAATAACAAACTCCTCTGAGCTAAAGGAGCATGTTCTAGCCCAACACAAGAAAGCTAAGAACCTTGAAAAAAGGTTAGATGAATTGCTAACTAGAATAACCAGTTTAGAGAAGAACATAAATGACCTAGTGGAGCTGAAAAACACAGTTCTTGTGCAAGGAGTTTGTTATTACCTACCTTCTGAAGCCTACTTCTGTCAATTCGTCAAACTCATTCTCTGTTCAGTTTTGTTCCCTTGCTGGCAAGAAGTTGTGATCCTCTGAAGGAGAAGAGGCATTCTGGTTTTTGGAATTTTCAGCTCTTTTGTTGTTTTTTCCTCATGTTCGTGGATTTATCTACCTTTGGTCTTTGATGTTGGTGACCTTCGGATGTGGTTTATTTGTGGATGTCCTTTTGTTGATGTTGATGCTATTTCTTTCTGTTTGTTAGTTTTCCTTCTAACAGGCAGACCCCCATGCTGCAGATCTGCTGGAGTTTGCTGGAGGTCCACTCCAGATGCTATTTGCCTGAGTATCACCAGCAGAGGCTACAGAACAGCAAAGATTGCTGCCTGTTCCTTCATCTGGGAAGCTTCATCCCAGAAGGGCACCTGCCAGATGCCAGCCAGAGCTCTCCTGTATGAGGTGTCCGTCTTCCCCTGCTGGGAGATGTCTCCTAGTCAGGAAGCATGGGATCACGGATAAACATGGGGAGGCAGTCTGTCCCTTAGCAGAGCTTGAACACTGTGCTGGGAGATCCACTGCTATCTTCAGAGCTGGCAGGCAGGAACATTTAAGTCTGCTGAAGCTGCACCCACAGCCACCCCTTCCGCCAGTTACTCTGTCCCAGGGAGATGGGAGTTTTATCTATAAGTCCCTGAAGGGGGCTGCTTAGAAGGCAGTTTTTTTTAAAGAGATGTAGTCTTACTCTATTGTCCAGGCTGAAGTGTGTGGTACAATCATAGCTCATTGAAGCCTTGAACTCCTGGGCTCAAGTGATCCTCTCACCTGAGCTCCTGAGTAGCTGGTGCACAGCACCACATCCGGCTAATTTTTAAATTTTTATTTATGTAGAGACAAGAGTCTTGCTTTCTTGCACAGGCTGGTCTTAAACTCCTGGATTCAAGCCATCTTCCCACCTCTGCCTCCCAAAGTGCTGGGATTACAGGCATGGGCCACCATACCCAACCTAAAAGCATTTTTTAAAAATATGAATACCTGGGCCCCACTCCAAGCTAATTAAATCCAAAATAGGTGAAAAACTGCAGCTATAAGCAAAGAAAATTGTGTGGGTGCCACAGAGTAGATTTAGGCTCTGAGATGGGTGGAAGGGAATGGGCTTTGTCAGATAATGATGAAGACTTGTGAGTGATGAGATGCCCAAAGCGGTTCTTGTTTTCTAATTTTTCTGCAGCTAACATGGATTACTTATACAAAAGATACATGGGGTTTTAATTAACTAATTAATTAATTTGCTAAAGGGTCTCCCTCTGTCACCCAGGCTGGAGTGCTGTGTTGCAATCTTGGCTCACTGCAGCCTCAATCTCCTGGGCTCAAGTGATCCTCCCACATCAGCATCCTCAGCATCCTGAGTAGCTGGGACAACAGGCATGCAGTACACGCTCAGCTAATTTTATTTTTTTAGAAACAGGGTCTGGCTATGTTGTCCAGGCTAGTCTTGAACTGCTGGGCTCAAGGGATCCTCCTGCCTCAGTATCCCAAAGTGCTGGGATAACAAGCAAGAGCCACTACACCCGGCCCTAAATATATCTCCATAATATATTATGTTCTCAGAAAACATACCTATTGGTGGGATGTGTGTGTGTGTGTGTGTGTGTGTGTGTCTGTGCATATGTGTGCATCTGTGTGTGGATGTATTACTCAAGAAGGGGTAGGCTTTGGTGTGGTAACAAATATTTCAAAAATTTCAGTGGCTCAGCAAACATTTAATTCTCACTCCAACACATGGTTGAGAAGTGTCTACAACAGGGATCTGTTCACTGGAACCACTAAGAGACTCAGGCCGAGAGGCTGAGAAAGCAAAGAAGAAAAAAAGAGTGGATTGTCCTTTAAAGCTTCCATCCAGAAGTGATTCACATTGCTTCTCATATTTCCATGGCCAGGGCAAGTCATATGGAATTGTTACCCAGAAGAGCGAGGGAGTCCTCCAGTTCTTGGTCTTCTTGAAGGAAAAAATTTAGACCAGAGATGCGCAAAACTAAAGCTGCCCCTGCCTGGCTACCTGCCTGTTCTAACAGAATCACCTAGCTCTAAGGAATGGGAAAGTTTGTGCCTGTGGGAACTGGAAATATTTGGTAGACAGTGCTAGTGATCACTCTTGTAGGTTTGACATGTCATTTGCCACTTCTCATTATTCAGCAATGCTTCAGGATGTATCCAAGTTGATACACATGGTTGGAGTTCATTATGATAAAGTCACTAAGCAGGACACAAGAGGGGACTGTGTTGGAATGCTGTATAACTCCAACATCCCTCAGACTTTTTTTTAATAGACTGTCTTGCTATGTTATCCAGGCTGGCCTCAAACTCCTGGGCTCAAGGTTTCCTCCAGTCTCCTTAGTAGTGGAGACAACAGGTGTGCACAGTCATGACCTGTCCCTGAGGCTTTTTATCACTTGTTAAGCTCTCCTTACAACTCTTCATGGCCTCCAGTCCAGCAATTGAGCAATGAATCAGCCCATGAAGAATGAGTTATTCAGTCAGTGTCTTAGGAGTGCCCTGTGCCTGAACATACCATGGCCCAGAGGGTTGGGGAGGAATAGGCCTAGGGAGCAGGAACTAAGTGTTTGGTTTGGACATGTTGGGTTTCAGATGCCTGATGGGCTTCCAGGCCGAGATGTGACGTGAGCAGCTGCAGAGTTGCTGGGACAGATGTCAGGACAGGAGGTAACTTGGGAGTCATCAGGCATGGAGGAACATACTATCATGTGCTGTGAGTCGCCTGGGGATCTGTTAAAATGCAGATGCTGATTCACTAGGACCAGGCAGCGCCTGGGAATCTGCACTTCAAACATGCTCCCAGGTGCTGCTGCTGGTCCACAGGGCAGGCTTTGAGGAGTGAAGATGTAGATGGAGCTTCAAGTCATGGGACTGCATGGGATGAACTAAGGCTTGGGTATGGGTTGAGAAGAGAAGAAACCCTTAGTCCCGAAGAGACAATGCCTCCTGGCTCTGCTTCTGAGCTCAGGACTATATAGAATGATGCCTTTCCCAGGGCACATCTCCCCAGCTGTTCAAGAATGTCCTCTGAGGAAGAATAACACGTGAGGCTCCCTCTGACAAAAGGGCTCGGAGGCTTCCTGAGGGAGAGGTTGTTCCATTCTAGGGATCTTTGCTTAGGAGAACAGGAGGAAGGTCTGGGAGAGAGCAGTGATGGGGGTGGTGGAGGAGGGGAGAACAGGCCTCCTTGCATCATTAACCCGCCAGCCCAGCTGTGCTGTGTGTGCAAATGCTCACTGGGATAGCTGGAATTCTTAACAGACATTTCAAGAAGCCAGGAGGTTTCTGGGCAGGTTAGTGAGAATTGAAGCAGAAAAATCACATTCGTTCCAATTTCCGAGAAAGTGCCCATTTTTTGGAACTGATTGTTTAATGAGGGCCAAGAGGAATTTCCATGCATTCTTTCATCCACTCAAGAAATATTTATTAGGCTCCAACCAAGTTCCAGTCTCTGTACTGGGTATTGAGGAGATATTAGTGGACAGAATATCATCCTCATAGTCCTCACCCTAGGGGGGAGACAGAACAAACAAGTAAAGAAAGAAATTCATAATTACAGATTGTGAAAATGCACTGCAGGAAACTAACTGGGTGTGGTGCTGGAGGATGATGGGATGGTGGGGTGAGATCTAGTTTAGATGGGTGGTCAGGAAAGGCCTTTCTGAGCAGGACATGAATCAAACACCAAATAGAATTCCACTATATGCAGAGGCACATGTGTGATCCTGAGAAAAAGTTGCTGGTAAGTTAAACACTTGTAAATCAAACCACATGGGAAGTGCAATGGGGGCAGCTCCTCTGTTGAAGCTTCCCTGCTGGGAAGATGGCTATGGGCCTGGTCCTCAGCAGTATGCATGCCGTGTCCTGATTTCTTTACTGATGAGTTCTATGAACATTTAGTGTGCCAGCTAGTGTGCAGGGCCCTGGGACAAGTTGATAAGAAAGCAGACCTGACTCTTGTCCTCATGGAGCTCACCGTTGTTGCTGTTGTTGTTGTTTTTTAATAGATGAGGGTCTCGCTCTGTCACCCAGGCTGGAATGCAATAGTGCAATCATAACTGGCTGCGGACTCGAACTTCTGGGCTCCAAGGGATCCTGTCACCTCAGCCTCCTGAAGAGCTGGGACTAGAGATGCAGGTCACTGTGCCTGGCTAATTTTTAAATTTTTAGTGGAGACAGGGTTTTGCTATGTTGCCCAGGCTGGTCTTAAACTCCTGACCTTTAAGTGATCCTCCTACTTTGGCCTCTCAAAAACACTAGGATTCCAAGGGGAAGCCACCAGGCTGGCCAGGGCTCCCTGTTAAAGGGGAGGCAGGAAAACCAGAAAAGTGTAAATTGTTAAGAGCCGCACAGGAAGAATACAGGGGGCTGTAAGAATAGCAGATCATTTACTCTAGGCTGGGGAGGCAGAGACCAATTAAGAGGTAATTGCAGTTGCCCAGACAAAGGATGATCATGTTTTGGAATAGGGCAATGATTGTAGAGAAAGAGTGAGAAGTGTTAAGAATTTGGTACACGCTTTGGAAGTTGGATTACAAGACTTGCTGATGGATTGGATGTAGAGAGGTGATTCCTCTATTTTCTCTTGAGAAACTGGATAGATAATGGTGTCACATACTCAAGTGGAGAATCCTGGATGGAGGTCAAGTTTGAGGGGACTGATAAAGAGTTTAGATTTGGACCTGCTGACCTTAAAATACGTAGTAGACAATTGGATATGGAGAGCTAGTGCTAAGAAAAACTGTCCATACATATTAGAGTTGCAGTAAGACTGGATAGAATTGCCAGTGAAAGAATAGACGCGTGAAGGAGAGGTGGATCCAGCCCTGAAGATTCTAAAATTTATAGGTCTGGTAGGTGCTGAGATGTTTTCTTTCCTTTCCTTTCCTTTTCTTTTCTTTTCTTTTCTTTCTTTTTTCTTTCTCTTTCTTTCTTTCTTTCTTTCTTTCTTTCTTTCTTTCTTTCTTTCTTTCTTTCTTTCTTCCTTCCTTCCTTCCTTCCTTCTTTCCTTCCTTCCTTCCTTCCTCTCCTCCCTCCGTCATTCCCTTCCTTTCCCCTTCCTTCCTTCCTTCCTTTTCTTTCCTCTCTTTCTCTCTTTCTCTTTCTTTCCTCTTTTGAAATGTCACTATGGAGCCCAGGCTGGTCTCAAACTTCTGGGCTCAAGCAATCCTCCCACTGTGGCCTCCAAAAGTCCTGGGGTTATAGGTGTGAGCCACCACACTCAGCCTTTTTTTTTTCAATTAAAAAAAGTTAAAAAGAATGTATCAGCTGCATTTAAGATTTGTGAGCTGTTCTTACTTTTTTCTTTTTAAAACATCTTTATTTTATAAGGAGCAGTTTTAGGTTCACAGCAAAATTAAGTGAAAAGTACAGAGAATTCCCATATACCCTACCCCACCCTACCCCACCCTCCCCCATTATCAACATCCCCCACCAGAGTGATACACTTGTTAGAACTGATGAACCTGCACTAACAACACGTCATTATCAACCTGAAGTCCACAATTTACATTAGGGTTAACTCTTGGTGTTGTGCATTCTATAGGTTTTGACAAATGTATACTGTAATATATATCCACGATTATAGGATTATACAGAAAAGACTCACTGCCCTAAAAATCCATTATGCTCTGCCTGTTTATCCCACTCTCTCTCCCCCAACCCTTTGCAACCACTGATCTTTTTAGTTTCCATAGTTTTGCCTTCTCTAGAATGTCATGTAATTGGAATCATATAGTATTCACACTCTATGATTCTATTTATATGAAACCTAGAAAAGACACATCTCTAGTGACAGTAGATCAAGGTTACTAGGGTCTAGAAGTAGGGGTTTTGCCGAGAGGGTGGTTGACTGGGAAGAGACACAGGAATCTTTTGGGATGACGAAAATACTCTACATATTTTTTTGTGGTGGTGATTATACAATTGTATACATTTGTCAAAACATAGAAGTGTGCCCTTAAATTGGGTGCATTTTGTTGATGTAAATTGTAACTTAATAAGATTGATGTTAAAAAAAAATGACACAGAGAGATGGCCACTCACTTTGTCCTGTTTCCTCCAATGGTAACCTTTGAAAATATAGTATAAGAGTATCCATTATACCTGGATATAAAGAATGACATAGTACCTATTATATGAGGGTATTGGCATTGATACAATCTACTAATCTCAATCAGATTTCCCTAATTTTACTTGTGCTCATTGCATTTGTGTATATGTATGTACCGGCATGTATGTGTGTGTGTGTGAGTGTAGTGTTACACAAGTTATCTCTTGTGTAGGTTCACTTATCCAACACCACAGTTAAGAAACTGATCAGTTCCAGCCTCACAAGGGTCCTCATATTGCAGTTTTATGACCACACCCTCCTCCTTCTGCTTCCCATCCACCCCCGCCCCTCTCTCCATCTCTGGCTACCACTAACTGCTCCTCCAGTTCTAAAAATTTGTCATTTCAAAAATATTATATAAATGGAATTATACAGTATGTAACCTTTTGGGATTGGCTTTTTTATTTTCTCAGCAAAATTCTCTGGAGAGTCATCCGGTTTGTTATGTATAATGGTAGTTTGCTCCTTTTAATTGCTAAATATGCTATAATGGTTAGTTTTAAGTGTCAATGTGGCTAGGCTATAGTACCTAGTCATTTAGTTAAACACAGATATAGGTGTTGCTGTGAAGATATTTCGTAGATGTGGTTAACATCTACAATCAATGGTTTTAAGTAAAGGAGACTGATAATGTGGGTGGACCTCATACAATCAGTTGAAGTCCTTAAGAGCAAAAACCAAGGTTTCCCTTGAGGAAGGAGAGGAAGGAACTGCCTCAAGACTACAGCATCAACTCCTACCTGAGTCTCCAGCCTGCCTGTCTATGAACTTGCCAGACTCCACAATTGCATGACCTACCTCCTCAAAGTTCTCCCTCTCTGGTGCATGTGTGTGTGTGTAAAATCTATTGATTCTGTTTCTCTGGAGAACTCTGACTGATACACATGTTGTGGAGATATCAGTTTCACCATTCACCTGTTGAAGGCTATCTGTTTTTTTTCCTGTTTTGGGCTATTAGGAATAAAGTTGCTATAAATATTAGTGTACAGGTGATTGCATGAACACAATTTTCATTTCTCAGGGATCAATGCCCAGGAGTACGGTTGTGGGTCATATGGTAGTTGTACATTTCCTTTAAGAAAGTGCCAAACTGTTTTCCAGATTAGCTGTTGCCATTTTACATTCCTGCCAGCAATGTTTGAGTGATCCAGTTGCTCTGTATCCTCACCAGCATTTTGACATTTTCCTTATTATTTTTATTTTATTTTTTGAGACAGAGTCTTGCTCTGTTACCCAGGCTAGAGTGCAGTGGTGCCACCTCGGCTCACTGCAACCTCTGCCTCCTGGGTTCAAGCGATTCTCCTGCCTCAGCCTCCTGAGTAGTTGGGACCTACAGATGAACACCACCACGCCCAACTGATCTGTTCTTTCAGTAGGTGTGATATATGCACAAACACTGGCCTGTGCACATTTGGGGTTATCTGTGGCTTGGAGGGAGAGGGCAGATCACTGGACACTGGCTCCCCTCTCCTCTTCTTACTTTCTGGAGAATTTTCAGTTGTGTCCTGGACTGGTTTCCCAGACTACATACATCTGGACACATGGAGCCTATAGTGTTAAATGCCTGACCTGCTTCTGCAGGGTTTCAAAGACCAGGATATGAGCATCCATTTTACATGATATGTGCAAATTTATATATATATATATATATATATATATAGATATATATGGGCCATAGAGCCAAGGTCATAATTTAAAAAGCCCTCAGCTGGAAGTCAGGTCAACCTTGGTTTGAATCCAGTCTCCTCCATTTACTGATCCCTCTGACTATGGGCACCTCATAAGAACTCACCAGAGAAATTTCCTCTAGTATAAATTAAGGCTAAAAACATCTCATAGTAAAGTTGGGGAAGGGGAAGGAGGGGGGCTGGGCATCCAATGAAACCCCTTTTGTAAACAAGAGAGCACTGTGCAATGTGCGGTGTTCCTGTTCGTTTTACACAACGTTGTGTCTAGGAGACAGATGTTCCCAAACGCTAAGTCCTGCAGTGTGTCCTCCACACAACAGCCAGATAGCTCTTGCCAGAGCAGCAGTCAAGTCACCTCTTTTCTTCTTTGAATCTAATCAATGGCACCCCATTATGTGTAGATTAAAATCTGAGCTTTTGCAAAGGCCTTTGAGGCTTTGTTACCCCACAACCTCATCTCTGGCCACTCCTCTGTCACACTCTATGCTGAGCCCTCAAGGACGCCTTTCCGTTTCTGGAACCCCACCCTCTCTCACGTCTCAGGGCTTCTCAAGCTAGGGCTCCCCTCTTCCTGGATCCCTACCCTCCTTCCTGAATTCCCACCTCCATTCTTCCAGAATCTGTCCCTTTCCACCTTTGGCCAGCAGCTGCCTGCGTCTTATCCTGAAGCTCCTACTCAATGCTCTCTTCTTAGGGACGTCTTCCCCAGACCTCCATGCAGAGCCCCTGCCTGGGATTCTGTCTCCTGACAGCAGCTCTCTCCTTGACAGCAACTGTTCTAGGTTCTGACTGCACCCTCACCGGGTGTCCTCTTTTTCATTTGCTGCTTCCCCACCCGACTGCCAGCTCCAAGAGGCAAGTGCTAAGTTCATTCCTTTCTCATCCCCAGGGGCCTCACGGAGGGCCTGGTCGCTCAAGAGGAAACTGAAAGGACTCCTCAATGCTTCACAAAGTGGAAAAGATTTATTTTCTTTTGAAAGTTTAAGCTGCCCTCTAGTGGAAAATGCAAGCCAAGATTTCGGCCTGGCTTTTCTTTGTTTCTGTTTTCCTCATGAGGGGAGCCCCACACTCTCCAATCAGAGTGGCAGAGACCTAGTGTCTGTCCTCTCCCTGCAGCCTATGGCAAGGTAGGCCACCTTTTTCTCCAACAGAAGATGCTCAGGCCCACCCAGGCTCCGTACAACTGCAGATAGAGGGACAAGCCTCACCCCGATGGGACTCCTCCTAGGACTGGGGCTCCCTCCCTCCCTTTCTCTGCTGTTTAGAATATGCACTGTCTGTCCTAGTCCATATCTGCTCTCAAAGCATTCACATCAAGATCCAGTAACAACTTATAGTGGGACCCTTTTCTCCCAGGGGATCAAAGCCCATAGTAATTTCTGTTCTTGGGGAAGCTGATACTCTGATTTGGAGGCAGAGGACCCCAAACACAGGCAGCCTTCACCGACCCTGACTCAGGCAGTGATACTGCTGATGAATCTATGGTTCTTGCAGGCAGCTGGGTGCAGAACCTCATGGTCCAGGCCCCAGTGCTTGACTCTAAACCCAAGCCATTTGGCTAATGACACAGTGATATTACATTTTATAGAAGAGGAACAGTATTATTTAGTTTTTCCCATTACTAAGTTGGACTGAGTCGTAGATGCTAGCAATACAAAAGGGAACAGGACATTTCCTGCCTTGGAAGAACTCACAGCCTCTGACACAATACAACAAGTGGACTATGTCTCAGAAATTGCAAACTGGTGGTCTATAGGTACGTTTATTTTGGCTGGCATGGTGTTTAACATTTTTGAAACCTGTTGGTCACATTTTCTTTTTTTTTTTTCTTTATGAGACAGAGTCTCACTCTGTCGTCCAGGCTGGAGTGCAGTGGCATGATCTTGGCTCACTGCAACCTCTGCCTCCTGGGTTAAAGCGATTATCATGGCTCAGCCTCCCAAGTAGCTGGGATTACAGGTGCCCGCCACCACACCTGGCTATTTTTTTTTTTGTAATTTCAGTAGAGATAGGTTTTCACCATGTTGGCCAGGCTGGTCTGGAGCTCCTGGCCTCAAGCAATCTACCTCCCAAAGTGCTAGGATTATAGGTGTGAGCCACTGCGCCTGGCCTGTTGGTCACATTTCAATATGGAGATATCTCAAAAAATCCTGATTTCTGACTTTTCTTGAAAGGCCACACCAGGTTCACGCCCCACTGCACTGGGTTCACACCCCACTGCACATACACCAGTGGCTGCTTCTCTGCTTGGCATCATCCTGGCTTTTTGGGGCATTTAAGCTTGTGACGCCTGTACTGGGAGCAGTTAATTCTAGAGGTGGGGTAGGGTAGGTGGAGGCTTCTCAGAGGGCACCTTCCCAGAGGCTCTCCTAGCAGTAGGACTGCAAGATGGTGGGGGTCCACACAGGCTGTGGCAGGGAAGTAGGATGCAGCTGAGGCATCTGTGCTGGAGGAAAGGCTGTGCTCCGATCTGGCTTTGTAGCACAGTGAAGGTGAATCACAGGCAAGAACTCACATCAAGTTTTCCAGCAGGAATGTGAAAACCAATAAAGCCTCAGGAGAGAGGTCAGTTCAGAAAGGCTTTGCATCAAATGTGAATGATGTCACTTGGGGACTGGGGATCTTGCCACACACAGATTCTGATCCAGCAGGTCTGGGGTTGGGGTGGGAAAGACTGCATTTCCAACAAGCTCCTTCCAGCAAGAAAGACTGCATTTACAGCTGGTCCCTGCACTGTGCCCTGAGTAGTTTGGGCTTAGAATGGAGGTTGCAGTCTGGTGGGCCATGGGACAATTTGGCCTGGGAAATAAAGTTTTTCTGGCTTGTGTAGCGTTTAAATTTAAACAAAAATAGTTGCTAAATTTAAAAACAGGTGCTTTGCATAAAAGTCTGAATTTGTCTCCCTGCATCATTTTCTATCACACTGCTGCATTTTTTTTTTTTTTTTTGAGACAGGGTCTCTCTCTGTGGCCCAGGCTGTAGTGCAATGGCGTGATTTTGGCTCACTGCAACCTCCACCTCCTGGGTTCAAGCGATTCTCCTGCCTCAGCTTCCTGACTAGCTGGGACCACAGGCGCATGTCACCAGGCCCGGCTAATTTTTGTATTTTTAATGGAGATGGGGTTTCATCATGTTGGCCAGGCTGGACTCGAACTCCTGACCTCAAGTGGTCCTCCTGCCTCTGTCTCCCAAAGTGCTGGGATTACAGGTGTGAGCCACTGCACCCAGCCTGCATTTTGTTTTATTGTTAGTATTTTTTGAATACTTGAAATTTGCTTGTTAATTGATTTTTTACTTGTTTGTTGCATGTTCTTGCTAGGCTGTGAACTCTGTGCAGGCAGGGACCTTGTCTGTCTCATTTACCCTGTTTCCCTTGAACCTAGAACAATGTCTGGCACATAGTCTAGACTGTATATATTTATTATTTGTGGAATGAATGAGCAAATCTGCTTTCCTGCATGGCCGCAGTGGTTGCCATAGCCTGCCTTAGGCCCTTGCTAGTATATGACCCTGGGAATCACCTCCATTTATGGAGTCTGAAAGGACTCCATAAGGAAGAGAAATGAGAGCAGGAAGGAGTAGAGTAGTGCCCCTTATTCTCGGGGGATATGTTTCAAGATCCCCCGTGACTGCTTGAAATCACAGATCGTACTGAACCCTATATAAATTGCACTATGTTTTTTCTGATCTGATAATCTAGTTGGCTACTAAGTGATATGGGGGCCCATAAACTGATACCCTGAAATATGGCGCTTTGTCAGGCTGAACTGAAGGATAAACTTCAAGGCCTCTCTGACCTCCCCACATCCCCCATCTCTTAATCCTCTGTCCTCCCAAAGCACAGAACAATGTTCTCTGAGATTCCTTTATTCTGCCTAAAGTCTGAACTCACCAAAGAAGGAAACAATCACCTCTGCTCACCTCCCTGAGTTTTCATTAACTGAACTCCATATTGCAGGAAGAAAGACTGAAGTCAGCCAAGGCACCTGGACAGACATGTCACAAACTATCGTCTGCTCTAAAGGCCCAATAGGCTTTGTCCCAGGTCACTGTATGTTCTTTTTTTGTTCTTATTTTATTTTATTTTTTTTGAGACTGAGGTTCACTCTTGTCTCCTGGGCTGGAGTGCAATGGCGTGATCTCAGCTCACTGCAACCTCCGCCTCCCGGGTTCAAGTGATTCTCCTGTCTCAGCCTCCTGGGCCATTGGGATTACAGGCATGCACCACCACACCTGGCTAAATTTTGTATTTTTTTTTTTTTAAGTAGAGATGGGGTTTTAGTAGAGATGGGGTTGGCTAGGCTGGTCTTGAACTCCTGACCTCAGGTGATCCACCCACCTCGGCCTCCCAAAGTGCTGGGATTACAGGTGTGAGCCACCACGCCCAGCCTCACTGTATGTTCTTTAAGCCCACTGAATTCCCTAAAAATCATTTAGTATCCCCCTGAAATCATCCACACTTCCCTGCCTCCCTTTCCCCTAAGCAGAAGGGTATAGACCGTGCTATACCTCATTACATGGTGGGGTAATTAGTGTGATTTATGGGCATGTTAATAATTTTTTAGGTCTTCTCTTCTATTCATCTGCCTTTTGACAGTTAACTTCCAGTGAACCTTCAGAGGATAAGTGGGGAGCTTTCACTTGGCCCTGACAGTGTCAGCATGATACGTTGGAAAAGGAATGATTCATGCTACTCAGAACGGCACACAATTTGAAACTGATGAATTATTTATTTCTGGACTTTTCCACTTTCTCACTGCAGTTGACTGAGGTACTATATTCAGTGAACTAGAAGGAAGACCAGGAAAGTGAGGACCCAGAGGCCAAAGGAGGGAAGACTAGAGAGGTGGGTGGTCAGCAGAGGCAGTGCCGCTGTGGGGTGTGGGGAGCGGCTTCTAGAGGGGCCACTGGCCTCCAAGACAGCAGGAGCGGGAAGGCACTATGCTGAGCAGTTTGGGGCTACAGAGAAAGAGATAGCTAGGGCAGGATCTCAAGGTTGCAGATGGGCTTAAAGTGTTTTTAGGAGAACAGGTATTTTGGAGCGCATGTGTGGACATATGGATGAGAAAGAGGGCAAAGCCATAAACAAGACAGGGAAGAGCAGGTGACAGCCACCTTAGGGCAGGTAGAAGGTTGTGATGGGCCACAGGTAGAGGGATTGAAATGGAGGAGGGAGAAAACCCTTTCTTGTAGGATGAGGGGAAGCAGGGAAAGCAAACTCCCAAGAAATGTGTGCTCCTAGAAAGTCTTCACTTAGGGGAAAATTAAACATCTTTGATATAATCTGAGCAAGTAGCAAATACATGTCAATGTAGGTTTGGAAATGAGAAGGGCTAGGGTATAGCAAACGTATTTACTTTTTAAATTTTATTATTTTGAGACAGAGTCTCACTCTGTTGCCCAGGCTGGAGTGCAGTGGCATGATCTCAGCTCACTGCAACCTCCATCTCCTGGATTCAAGTGATTCTCCTGCCTCAGCCTCCCAAGTAGCTGAGATTACAGGCACCCGCCACCACACCTGGCTAATTTTTGTATATTCAGTAGAGACTGGGTTTCACCACGTTGGCCAGGCTGGTCTCGAGCTCCTGACCCCAGGTGATCCGCCCACCTCCACCTCCTGAAGTGCTGAGATTACAGGTGTGAGCCACCATCCCTGGCCATCATGTTATACACTTTAAATGTATATAATTTCTGTACGTTAATTATACCTCCATAAAGCTACAAAGAATGGTGCTGGAAAAAAAAGAATGGTGCCGAAGTACTACTATTTCTTTAATAAACATATACATTATGTAATGGGCACTGTTGTAAATTATTAACAAATAATCTTCTTAATTTAATTGAAGTAGGTGTACTATTTTTATCTTCCCTTTATAGGCAAGGAAGCTGAGGCACAGAGTGATTGTCACACAGCCAGTAAGGTACTGATGCCTTCTAAGGCTCATGTGCATCAGTGTTTGTGAGCAGTAGACCCTTGAGTACACTTTGGTCATCTGTGGGTCAAGTACTTCTGGTGGCTTGAACACAGACAAAGAAATGGAAGGAAGGAGGAAAGGGAAGGAGAAAATCAAGGTGGAGGGAGAAAAAAGACTTCTAACAGCTCAGATACCTTCCCTGAGACCACCTCTGGAAACTACTCTACGTTCTAAATGCTACCCTTGTTAGCATTGCTCATTTAGTAGTTGTTTCATTTATTAAAAACATCTTATTACACAGAATTAGATATGCTGCTGGTCTTATCATACCTTATGAAACATTAGATACAGCCCAACCCTAATGTGATTTGCATTTTCCGATCTTTTCCTTAGACACAGTTGAAATTAGTGAGGAGGAACCTAATACCCTTACTGAAGTAAACCTTGTGGATTATTAAGACTCTCTCATCCCTGTGTATTGAGGGGCGATTGAAAGACTGATATTGTGGGAAATAAAGGGAGGACTTAACCCATCTGAGAGGAAGTCAGCTCCCTTTCTTAAAGGAGCTTTATGGAATTGTTTTGGAAAACAAGTAACTAAGATACTTTATTATAACTTGCTAACTGTAGTATAAATCACAGGCTGGGCTGTATGCTTTGAAGGAGAACTTGAGTGATTTCCACTGAATTAAAAATCAACTGTCTTCTAGCTGCATGTGGTGGTGCACGTCTGTAGTCCTAGCTACTCAGGAGGATGTGACAGGAGGGTTGCTTGAGCCCAGGAGTTTGAGGTTGCATTGAGCTATGATCGCACCACTGCACTCCAGCCTAGGTGACAGAGTGAGACCGTTTCTAAAACAAAAACAAAAACAAAAACAAAAACAAACAACCTTCTGCTTCCCCCCAAAACCTCACATAACAACAACAAAAATCTAACTGTGAAAGATCTTAAGCTCTTATTGTTTTGAAGTAGAATTTGCATTTTGAAATATTTTTAAGTTTGGAAAACTAGTTTCTTCTGACAATGGTAGAGGTAAGTAGACCATTCATATTCAAATTCTTGTTTGTATTTTGTTTGAGATTTCTATGCAAGGATATGAAAATAGAAGCATTCAATTAGGCACTGGAGCTTGCTCATGTATTTATTTTTTTTTTTAGGTTTGTTCCAAGATGAAGATTCATGCAGTGATTGTAGCTACGGTGATAAACCAGGTTCTAGTTTACAAAGTTTTATGCCAAAAGGAAAAACCTTTTTCCTAGAAATTTTCCAAACAAATCAACTTTTGTTCTATGAGCAATTCAGAGCCTATCAAGGTTATATTTTAGATGAGTAGGTGTTTTGTTTTGAGACAGAGTTTTGTTCTTGTTGCCCAGACTGGAGTGCAATAGTGTGATCTTGGCTCACTGCAACCTCTGCCTCCTGGGTTCAAGTGATTCTCCTGCCTCAGCCTCCTGAGTAGCTGGGATTACAGGCATGCACCACTATGCCTGGCTAATTTTGTGTTTTTAGTAGAGATGGGGTTTCTCCATGTTGGTCAGGCTGGTCTCAAACTCCCGACCTCTGGTGATCCACCTGCCTCAGCCTCCCAAAGTGCTGGGATTACAGGCATGAGCCACCATGCCTGGCTGTTTTTTTCCATCTTTTATCTTTTTAGTTTACAAGTAGATTATCTGTTTCAGTCCCTCAGATTGCCAGTTGTTGTTCCTGAGAAAGTGTATTTAAGTGGATTTATAAACTTCCCTCTCCTTTACGCATTCTCAGTTCTTCCTGTGTTTAATTTGTTTGTAGCTGACTGCAAGTCCTCTGAGGTACTGGAATTCACAGCTGAGTTCTTGGAGAAGGTCCTTGAGCCATCTGAATGACGGGAAGTCTGGCACACTACTGTGCTGGTTGAGGTAATGTTAATTTTGTTGTTAAGACTTTTGTCTCTAACTATAAGCACCTTACTTCAGACTGTTATAGGCAAAGCGCTTATTCTTAATTAAAGTTTATGAGCTGATTCAAACAGCATGTTTTTCACATCGAATTGCCATGTTGTAGGAAGTGTTTTGCAAATTTTAAAGGCAACTGAGGATTTGTTACCAGGGAATTAAACTGGTTTAATTTAATCAAAAGAGGGTATTTGAGATCACTTAAAAAATTAGGCCTAATCATGAAGTTAATGGTTTCAAATAAGTTTTTAACTTCTTAATTGTAGTTCATTAAGCAGCTCAGACCTAGGAAGCATTTTTATTGATTTTTTTTTTTTTGAGATGAAGTCTCATTCTGTTGCTTAGGCTGGAGTGCGGTGGCACGATCTCGACTCACTGCAACCTCCACTTAGAGGCATTTTTAAACTAGCCCATTTTTTTGCCTAGCAAATTTGTTTACATGTGGTTAATCTCTTGACAGTGTGTCCCATTGCAGAATGTAAAAACAATCTTATTCTTCTGGTAACTAGGCCTTTTACATTACATTTGCATTCTAATTGCCGCTTTGAATTTTTCTCAGTGTTTGTTAACTTACCACAAAAAGCCCTAGTAACCTAAAATGTGAAACCAGGGAGTGTGAATACAAGTTGTTGCTGCAGCTCCCTTAGAAAATGGCATCACATACTGCAGGGATTATGTACGAGGCAGTGGATTGCAGCTATTGCTTGTGAGTTTTAAAATTTTGGATTATGCTAATATTTTTTGGTTGAAGTTCAAGCCTATTTATTTGGTTATGATAGTGCCCTGACCCCCTGCCAATCAGTTATCTGAAAACAAAGTCATTGTTTTAAAACAGAAGCATGCCATTTCTCTGCTTAAAACTCCTAATGCATTGTCTTTACCAAGGGCTTAGTATTGGCTTTATGACTTCTCATTGTATAGAAAACATGTAAAATCCACGCTCCTTCAGGTGTCCTTCATGTCCTGGTCTCCTTGCCTCTCTCTCTCACCTCATGTCTTGCTGCTCCACTGCACACCCACCCCCTCCTCCATTTCCTCCCTTTGGCTCCAGCAAGAAGGACTGCCTTTCCGCTCCTCCAGCTGCCAAGCCTGTCTCTGCCACAGGCCTTCTGTGCTTTCCCTGCTCTTCAGATGGCTGCTTCCTTCTCGTCCTCCTCAGCATGACTCAGAGCTGACTTCCTTGGCCATCTCAGCAGAACCAGATCTCCACCCCTGCTAGTTATTCTCTGTCACCTACTCGTTACCATTGTG
Source organism: Pongo abelii (assembly GCF_028885655.2). Taxonomy (NCBI): domain Eukaryota; kingdom Metazoa; phylum Chordata; class Mammalia; order Primates; family Hominidae; genus Pongo; species Pongo abelii. Next base: position 35,539,952 of record NC_072003.2, read on the forward strand.
TTTACTGATCTCCTTGATTACAGTGTAAGCTCCATGAGGGTAGAGGCAGCCTGTCTTGTTCATCCTTTATATTATGGGTAAAGGCTCCCCACCAATATTGTATGCTTTTAAAAAAATCAGGTTGTCAGTAGTGTCTTATAGGTGTATTTAATTTTGATTTCCATGTGTTAAGTCACATTATTTTAAATTTCAGGTCACAGATGTGGACTTTGCAGCCTCGAAGGCAGTGGTGAGGCTTGATGAACTATACCTCTGTGACTTTCAAGTGAGCACTTTTACCATGGAGTGCCTGAAGGAGCTCCTGTATCTGAAGGAGCATCGGTTGCCTCTGCATGAGCTCTGGGTGGTGTTTGATGTTTTGGGAGTGTTTGACCAGACAGCCTTTGCAATTGAGCATGTCAGGTAGGGAAAGAATTTGAGAAAAATAAACTTGTGGCCAGAAACTTTGGATGAAATGAAGTAATTCTGGTCTGTGTTAGACCCAGACTTAAAACTCAACTGTAAACTTGGTCATTGCAATAATCAAAAATAGCCAAAGATAGGATAATCTTTTTTAAATTAAAAAAAATTTAATATTTTAAATCATTTTATTTTATTTTTTAATTTTGAGACAGAGTCTTGCTCTGTTGCCCACGCTGGAGTGCAGTGGCGTGATCTCGGCTCACTGCAACCTCTGCCTCCTGGGTTCAAGGGATTCTCCTGCCTCAGCCTCCCAAGTAGCTGGGATTACAGGTGTGCACCACCATGCCCAGCTAATTTTTGTATTTTCAGTAGAGACGAGGTTTCACTATGTTGGCAAGGCTGGTCTCAAACCCTTGACCTCAGGTGATCCACCAGCCTTGGCCTCCCAAAGTGCTGGGATTACAGGCACGACCCACTGTGCACCTGGCCTAAAAATGTTTTAAATCATTTTATGCTAATTTCAAACTTATAGAAAAGCTGACAAAACTAGTATAGTTGACTCTTGAATGATGTGGGGGTTAGGGGTGCCTATCTCCTCCCACCCCTACACAGTCAAAAATCTGAGTACAATATTTGACTCCCCCAAAACTTAACTACTAATAGCTTACTGTTGACCAGGAAATAAGCCTTACCATTAACATAAATAGTTGATTGGCACATATTTTGTATGTTATGTGTATTATCTTATAATAAAGTCCTAGAAAAAAGGAAAGTTAAGAAATTCATAAGGAAGAGAAAATATATTTACTACTCATTAAGTGGAAGTGGATCATCATAAAGGTCTTCATCCTCATCGTCTTCACCAGAGGAGGAAGAGGAAGAACAGGGATTGGTCTTGCTGCCTCAGGGGTGGCAGAGGTAAAACAGGTGGAGGAGAGATGGAAAGGGAGACAGGAGAGGCTGGCACACTCAGTGTAAATTATCAGTGAACCCCACGAAATTCAGACCTGTTTTCTTCAAGGGTCAAGTGTATGAAGAATTCCTGTTTATCTTTTACTTGGTTTTCACAAATGTTAACAAAAGTAGGGGATTCTTAATTGGGTTTGTATATATTTATAAACTGACTTAAAAGTTATGGATGTTAAGGCTTATGGTTGGTATATTTCAGTACAAGAGTACAGAAAGTAGGAGAACAGAAAGACAATGAGGAAGGTTGTATACCATGGTGTGTGTACTGCTAAAAGATGAATACACATTTTTTTTCAAGCATATGTCTGGTCAAAGCAAGTGTTTTCTTAGGCTGCTTCTAGGATCTTTAGGGGATGTATTCCTACCTGTCAGCATTTTTTGCCATAGTTATTTCACTGCACAAGCAGACCCCTTGTCCCTTCCATGAGAAAGAAAGCCCATGCCTGGATCAGTGGGTATGATTTAAACAATTTTTCCGATCAATCTTTTATTGGATAGTTCCCTATACAGATAGTTATTTTGGATCTTCTGTATATAAGTATATTCACTAAAGAAGGCTTACTTTTAGCTATTTAAAAATAGACTTATATTCCTTCAGGAACTAGAAGACTGAGTAACATATAATGACCATAATGTAAATAATATTGTTGTATAAAAAGCACTTAACCATTTTCTATACCATTAGTGAGTTAACCTGGTTTTGCTGAGCTTAACTCGAATGCTCTGCAAAGAAGCAGAGTGTTTCAGGCCCTGCTGCCAACATCTTATGGACAGTTTCTAATTGTATGAAAGACAATTTAACCCCAGATGTTAGTATTGGGCCAAGCAGAATGAATCTAAAGAACCAGTTTCTGTCCAGAACCAAAATAACTCCCTTCTATTTTTCTCATTAAAAAAAAAAAAACTGTCTATTGAAGCATTTGAAGATAAAGGGATAACTGATAAGTTTAGGAAATTAAGAATCAGGGAGTTAATCTCTATGGGCATAGAAGTTCGTAGAACACATGCACACATATGTTTATTATGGCACTATTCACAATAGCAAAGACTTGGAACCAACCCAAATGTCCAACAATGGTAGACTAGATTAAGAAAATGTGGCACATATACACCGTGGAATACTATGCAGCCATAAAAAATGATGAGTTCATGTCCTTTGTAGGGACATGGATGAAGCTGGAAATCATCATTCTCAGCAAACTATCACAAGGAAAAAAACCAAACACCGCATGTTCTCATTCATAGGTGGGAACTGAACAATGAGAGCACATGGACACAGGAAGGGGAACATCACACTCTGGGGCCTGTTGTGGGGTGAGGGGAGGAGAGAGGGATACCATTAGGAGATACACCTAATGCTAAATGACGAGTTAATGGGTGCAGCACACCAATATGGCACACGTATACATATGAAACAAACCTGCACACGTTGTGCACATGTACCGTAAAACTTAAGGTACAATTAAAAAAATAAAAAAAAGTATCTGGAATGTTATTTGGTAGTATTATTTGAAGAGGAGCCTGGTTAAATTTACACTGCATTTTGAGGGCTGAGATTTGGGTCAGTGCCCAGAGAAGGTCAAATTATGAGGGATTTCATTTGTTCGTTGATTCAATAAATATTTGAGTGCCAGGTCCTTAGTCAAGGGTGGGGTATGTTTGGTGCATGAGACACACCATCATCAGGGAGCTGTCAGTATAAAGGTGGGAGATGAGCCTTGATGAAATAATCATGCACAGATGTCTGCATGATTGGAAATAGCAGTCAGTGCTGTGAAGAATTACAGAGTGTCCTAAGATTAGGTCAAGTTGCTCTTCTAGGGTTATTTCCTGGAATAATGACATTTGAACTTGTGTTAGCTGGGTGAAAGGGATGGCAGGGGTGGGGAAGGGAAAAGATGTAGGAGCTCAGTGTGTTTAAGGAGCTGAAAGGCCAGCATGGCTGGAACATAGACAGTGCTGGGAGAGACCTAGGAAATGAGATTAGAGAGGTTGGCAGGGGCCAGACAGTGCGGGGCTTTGTTAGCTGGTTAGTCATTTTTTGTCGTTAAGAGCAGTGGGAAACCACTGAAGGGTTTTTATTCTTGGATAAATATGACTAGTTTTGTGTTTTGTGTTTTTGTTCTTTTGGAAACAGGGTCTTATTCTGTTGCCCAGGCTGTAGTGCAGTGTTGCAATTATGGTTCAATGAAGGATCAAACTGCGGGGCTCAAGTCATCCTCTTGCCTCAGCCTCTGGATCAGCTGGGATTATAGGCATGTGCCACCACTGCCCAGCTAATTTTTTTTTTTTTTTCTGAGATGGAGTCTCACTCTGTCGCCCAGGCTGGAGTGCAGTGGCGTGGTCTTGGCTCATTGCAAGCTGCGCCTCCTGGGTTCACGCCATTCTCCTGACTCAGCCTCCCGAGTGGCTGGGACTACAGGCGCCCACCACCATGACCGTCTAATTTTTTGTATTCTTAGTAGATACAGGTTTTCACCATGTTAGCCAAGATGGTCTTGATCTCCTGACCTCGGATCTGCCTGTCTCGGCCTCCCAAAGTGCTGGGATTACAGGCATGAGCCTCCGCGCCCGGCCGCCCTGCTACTTTTTTAACAAAATTTTTCTGTAGAGTTGGGGGTCTCGTTGTGTTGCCCAAGCTGATCTCGAACTCCTGGGCTCAAGCAATCCTCCCACCTCAGCCCCCTGAAGTTCTGCTTTGTGTTTTCAAGGGTTCATTGTGGCTTCTGTGTAGAAAACAAATGGAGGGAGATGGAATAGGGAGACTAGTTAAGAGGCAAGAGAGAAGACTAGAGTGGGGATATGGAGAGGACAGATGGAGGCTTACTGAGAAAGTAGAATGGCTGGGATTTGGTAGTTGAGTGGATATCAGAGATGGGAAGATGTGAGTGAGGTAAGACAAGTCAAGGCTGACTTCCACATTTCTGGCTTGAAAGAACCAAAACTGGGGGAGGTGCAGATGGCAATGATGTGTAAATGCTTGGCATGGTACTGGTGAGGATGACATTGGAGCTGAGTCATGGAGTAGAACTATAAACTTACCAGGTGGAAAAGGTGGAAGGCACTTCTGGCAGCTTGAGTAACAAGTTACATGGAGGTTTGAAAGAGCTTGTGAAACTGAGAATTTATGAACAATGGCTCTGAGGCAGGAGAGGTGCAATAGGCACAGATTATGCATCTATTTATAGTACCACATTCAGGACTTCTTTTTGAGGGCTAAAAGGGAGCCAGCAGAGCTTTTTTAATTGAGTAGAGGCATGCTTAAGTTCACTACAACAACAACAAAAGACTCCACTAGAGGGTGAAGGGACTAACAGCCCAATCTACAATAATTAGGAGATGGCTGGTTTCATTTTCAGTGCTTCCTTTTCACAGCAGAACTTCTTGAAAGAGTTATATATAATCACAGTCTATACTTCCCAGCATCCTAGAAACACTTCTACCCTGACCTCATCTCTGAAGTTGTGCTCAAAGACTTCCTTGTTCTTGTATTCAGTCCACATTTCACTGATCTCATCTTGCTTCTGATCTCATCTTGCTTGACCTCTTGACATTCTAGGTATTTGATCATTCCCATCTTCTTCACACACTCTCCTCTCAGCTTCTGGGACACCACTGTTCAGCTGGTGTCTTACTGGGTTGCTTTCTTAGTCATCTTGGCCAGCTTTTCCTCTCATGCTCAAACTTTAGACTGTCAGAGTTACCCCGGGATCAGTCCTAAGCCATCTGCTGTTTTTTCCCTAATCAACCTTGGAACCACTTTGGAATCACCTGAGGAATTTCTTTATAAAAGTATTCCAACCAATACTTGAAGAAAGTGATTGAATATCAGTATTTTGTAACCACTAATGAAATAAAGGTTCTAATTCTGTGAAGAAAGTTATTGGCAGCTTGATGGGGATGGCATTGAATCTGTAAATTACCTTGGGTAGTATGGCCATTTTCATGATATTGATTCTTTCTACCCATGAGCATGGAATGTTCTTCCATTTGTTTGTATCCTCTTTTATTTCCTTGAGCAGTGGTTTGTAGTTCTCCTTGAAGAGGTCCTTCACATCCCTTGTAAGTTGGATTCCTAGGTATTTTATTCTCTTTGAAGCAATTGTGAATGGGAATTCACTCATGATTTGGCTCTCTGTTTGTCTGTTATTGATGTATAAGAATGCTTGTGATTTTTGTACATTGATTTTGTATCCTGAGACTTTGCTGAAGTTGCTTATCAGCTTAAGGAGATTTTGGGCTGAGACAATGGGGTTTTCTAGATATACAATCATGTCGTCTGCAAACAGGGACAATTTGACTTCCTCTTTTCCTAATTGAATACCCATTATTTCCTTCTCCTGCCTAATTGCCCTGGCCAGAACTTCCAACACTATGTTGAATAGGAGTGGTGAGAGAGGGCATCCCTGTCTTGTGCCAGTTTTCAAAGGGAATGCTTCCAGTTTTTGCCCATTCAGTAATGATATTGGCTGTGGGTTTGTAACAGATAGCTCTTATTATTTTGAGATACGTCCCATCAATACCTAATTTATTGAGAGTTTTTAGCATGAAGGGTTGTTGAATTTTGTCAAAGGCCTTTTCTGCATCTATTGAGATAATCATGTGGTTTTTGTCTTTGGTTCTGTTTATATGCTGGATTACATTTATAGATTTGTGTACATTGAACCAGCCTTGCATCCCAGGGATGAAGCCCACTTGATCATGGTGGATAAGCTTTTTGATGTGCTGCTGGATTCGGTTTGCCAGTATTTTATTGAGGATTTTTGCATCAATGTTCATCAAGGATATTGGTCTAAAATTCTCTTTTTTGGTTGTGTCTCTGCCTGGCTTTGGTATCAGGATGATGCTGGCCTCATAAAATGAGTTAGGGAGGATTCCCTCTTTTTCCATTGATTAGAATAGTTTCAGAAGGAATGGTACCAGTTCCTCCTTGTACCTCTGGTAGAATTCGGCTGTGAATCCATCTGGTCCTGGACTCTTTTTGGTTGGTAAGCTATTGATTATTGCCACAATTTCAGCTCCTGTTATTGGTCTATTCAGAGATTCAACTTCTTCCTGGTTTAGTCTTGGGAGAGTGTATGTGTCAAGGAATTTATCCATTTCTTCTAGATTTTCTAGTTTATTTGTGTAGAGGTGTTTGTAGTATTCTCTGATGGTAGTTTGTATTTCTGTGGGATCGGTGGTGATATCCCCTTTATCATTTTTTATTGCATCTATTTGATTCTTCTCTCTTTTTTGCTTTATTAGTCTTGCTAGCGGTCTATCAATTTTGTTGATCCTTTCAAAAAACCAGCTCCTGGATTCATTAATTTTTTGAAGGGATTTTGTGTCTCTATTTCCTTCAGTTCTGCTCTGATTTTAGTTATTTCTTGCCTTCTGCTAGGTTTTGAATGTGTTTGCTCTTGCTTTTCTAGTTCTTTTAATTGTGATGTGAGGGTGTCAATTTTGGATCCTTCCTGCTTTCTCTTGTGGGCATTTAAAGTTCATATGGAACAAAAAAAGAGCCCGCATCACCAAGTCAATCCTAAGCCAAAAGAACAAAGCTGGAGGCATCACGCTACCTGACTTCAAACTATACTACAAGGCTACAGTAACCAAAACAGCATGGTACTGGTACCAAAACAGAGATATAGATCAATGGAACAGAACAGAGCCCTCAGAAATAACACCGCATATCTACAACTATCTGATCTTTGACAAACCTGAGAAAAACAAGAAATGGGGAAAGGATTCCCTGTTTAATAAATGGTGCTGGGAAAACTGGCTAGCCATATGGAGAAAGCTGAAACTGGATCCCTTCCTTACGCCTTATACAAAAATCAATTCAAGATGGATTAAAGACCTAAATGTTAGACCTAAAACCATAAAAACCCTAGAAGAAAACCCAGGCATTACCATTCAGGACATAGGCATGGGCAAGGACTTCATGTCTAAAACACCAAAAGCAATGGCAACAAAAGCCAAAATTGACAAATGGGATCTAATTAAACTAAAGAGCTTCTGCACAGCAAAGGAAACTACCATCAGAGTGAACAGGCAACCTACAAAATGGGAGAACATTTTCGCAACCTACTCATCTGACAAAGGGCTAATATCCAGAATCTACAATGAACTCAAACAAATTTACAAGAAAAAAACAACCCCATCAAAAAGTGGCTGAAGGAGATGAACAGACACTTCTCAAAAGAAGACATTTATGCAGCCAACAGACACATGAAAAAATGCTCATCATCACTGGCCATCAGAGAAATGCAAATCAAAACCACAATGAGATAGCATCTCACACCAGTTAGAATGCCAATCATTAAAAAGTCAGAAAACAACAGGTGCTGGAGAGGATGTGGAGAAATAGGAACACTTTTACACTGTTAGTGGGACTGTAAACTAGTTCAACCATTGTGGAAGTCAGTGTGGGGATTCCTCAGGGATCTACAACTAGAAATACCATTTGACCCAGCCATCCCATTACTGGGTATATACCCAAAGGACTATAAATCATGCTGCTATAAAGACACATGCACAGGTATGTTTATTGTGGCATTATTCACAATAGCAAAGACTTGGAACCAACCCAAATGTTCAACAATGATAGATTGGATTAAGAAAATGTGGCCCATATACACCATGGAATACTATGCAGCCATAAAAAATGATGAGTTCATGTTCTTTGTAGGGACATGGATGAAACTGGAAATCATCATTCTCAGTAGACTATCGCAAGAACAAAAAACCAAACACCGCATATTCTCACTCATAGGTGGGAATTGAACAATGAGAACACATGGACACAGGAAGGGGAACATCACACTCTGGGGACTGTTTGGGGTGGGGGGAGGGGGGAGGGATAGCACTGGGGGATATACCTAATGCTAGATGACGAGTTAGCGGGTGCAGAGCACCAGCATGGCACATGTATACATATGTAACTAACCTGCACATTGTGCACATGTACCCTAAAACCTAAAGTATAATAATAATAAATAAATAAATAAATAAATAGATAAGAAACATATCTGTTCTTGTTCTGATTTCAATTCTAAATAAAAATCCAATTTTAAAATGAATTAAGAATGATTGTAATCTAGGAAACCTTGGAATTGTTACACATGTAAAGCCTTGTCTCTGAGAGCCTTTTCCCTTCACCACTGCACCACTCCACAATTCTTAGCTGGTGTGGCATGGCATTGCCCCCAGTCACAGGAATCAAGAGCTCAGCCCTAAGATGACCACCATCATGGGTTTGCTCAGCCTTCAGTCTGTGTGACTTTGGCTTCTGGGGTAGGTTCATAGAAACCAAAATGGATAAAGAAACACTTCAGAAAAGCAAACATTATTTGTCCACAAAACAGTGAAAAACAGTAATGTAAAATTAACAAACCAAATATAAATCTAACACCATTCTGCATTTCTAGAACTTGGTTTTATACTTGCACAGTGCTCTTTGTCACCCACCAATATTTTCTGCGTCTATCTGAAGAATTTTTATGAAGTTACCTAACCTGCCCTTTTGACCATAAGTCATGGAATTGTGATGATTAGAAAGTTCACTTAGTACTCTGTGCAGGGCACGTGCCAGTGTGATGAGTGTAGTGCAATTAAAGATGGGATAGAAGTCTCTGACTTCTGAACTGGACACAGGAGTTCGCAAAATCACCAGACAAGGCAGTGAAATGGTGTGGTCAGAACTGAGGAACATCATTTCCTTGGAAAGTCTTACAAATATCTAACTAAGCACTGCCTGAAGTCTACTGAGTACAATGCTCCATACACTTCCACAGAAATTGGTAACTGGCACCCATTCATTATTATCCATGTCATCTCTGTCCCTACTTCCCAGGCAGTGTCCCTGTCCCCCACCCCGAGCTTCAGGCTGTGTTTCCAGCTGCTGCTCTGCTTCCGCCATCAATGCCACCTGCAGTGGCTGGGTCCCCCGCTGGATGGCACTGTAAGTAACCTGCATCCTTTCACCGTGCACATGGTTCTCATGCCTTTAAAGAGCAGATGCCTTTGCAAATAAATGCCTCAGTGCAGGAGCCACACTTCTTTCGTGATCTTGAGGTGGGACTTAGGTTTGAAGGCTTTGTTACTCATGTGGCATGCAAACTCTTTTGTTATTGTGAACTCTCTGACAGTGCTTTAAGTCTGGGGCACGAATAAATAATTTTTTTTTTTTTGAGGTGGAGTCTTGCTCTGTCACCCAGGCTGAAGTTCAGTGGCGCTATCTCGGCTCACTGCAAGCTCCACCTCCTGCGTTCACACCATTCTCCTGCCTCAGCCTCCGGAGTAGCTGGGATTACAGGCACCCGCCACCACGCCCGGCTAATTATTTGTGTTTTTAGTAGAGACAGGGTTTCACCACGTTAACCAGCATGGTCTTGATCTCCTGACCTCGTGACCCACCTGCCTCGGCCTCCCAAAGTGCTGGGATTACAGGCATGAGCCACCGCACCCCGCCTCCAAATGAATAATTTTCCACACAGCTCACAACTGTAGGGCTTACATTCCGTGTGTGTGCATTGTGTGTGTGTGTGTGTATTTTTTTTTTGAGATGGAGTCTCCCTGTCACCCAGGCTGGAGTGCAATGGCACGATCTCAGCTCACTGCAACCTCTGCCTCCTGGGTTCAAACGATTCTCCTGCCTCAGCCTCCCGAGGAGCTGGGATTACAGGCACCCACCACCATGCCTGGCATGTACATCGTGTACCCACGAGGGTATATCTTTTTTTTATGTATTTATGGTAAAATTTTTGAAAACACTGAATTTGTAAAGGGTAATACTTTTAAATTTTTTTCTTCCAATTTTTTTTTTTTTCTAATTAGTATACAATTACCCTGGAAAGTAAAATTTGTTCTGGAAATAGGCTTTATCTTAAAATGCCAAGAAAACTAACACATTTTAAATAAACAGAAATCTTGATGCTGTTGATAAGTTCCTACACAGAGTGATATATATGAAAATGATTTAACTATCAGTGGCAGGGCTTAAAAGGGAAAAATGGAAAGGGAAAGGAGAGCAACCAGAAATATGTAGGCCAATTTGGAAATTAGGTACTTGAGGGAAAATACCAAGAAGAGTTTTGTTGTTGTTGTTTGCTTTTTGTTTGTTTCTTTGTTTCCAGTTTAGGTGTCTAGACAAGATTCTTTTCTGTTTTGGGGATAATAGTTTTCAGTTTGGGAGAGAGCTAATGAGTTGTACACTCGTCTAGAGATCAATTTTAGGAGGACCGTGAGGAAACCAGATTGGCTGTGAATAGGTGGTGATGAAGTGGGAAACCCTTAAGCAAGTAATTAACTGACTTATCCTATGCTGGCAGAAACAGCTGCTTAGATAAACATCTAAACTCTGCTCTCAAATCTAGACTGTCTTGAGTGGAAGATAGAAGATAAGGAGCTTATAAATAGCAAAGTCAAGTTGGATTTTGAATTTACCAGTCCCTATTCTATTCCTACCCAAACAAATTATGTGGAGTTTTCAGTAAATGTAAAAGAGAGAGTAAAAACTCTCTTTTACTCTTTCCTCTTTTTGGCCAAATCCTCAAAGATAAAGGTAATTGGTCGTGTGGTGACAGATGATGGAAGTAATTGTCAATTGCACTAGTTCTCAACTAGAATTGTGCATCACCATAACCTAGGGAAATTTAAAAAATTCTACAAAGCTAACCTCTCTTCTGACAATTTTGATATAGTAAATCTAATAAAGCCTAGACATATGTGTTTAAAAATATTTCCTTGGAGCCAGGCATGGTGAAACATGGCTACAGTCCTAGCTACTCAGGAGGCTGAGGTGGGGCTATTGCTTGAGCCCAGGAGTTTGAGTCTATCCTGGGCAACATATTAAGACCCCATCTCTGACTAAACAACAGCAAATTCCTCAAAATTCTGATACATGGCTGGTTAAGAATCACTGAATAGATAAGTGTAATATATAAATTGCCGTCTCCAAAAACTCTTCTGGAGTTAAGAAATCTCTAGAAGAGTTGGAGTTTGATAGGTACCACTTCCTTTAAATCTCTCCTTTTCACTAATATTAGCCCATTTTTCTTTACATTTGTGGTTGGGAAGCTAAAAGAAATATTATTGGCAATATCTATCATCTTACACAATAACACCTTTTCCTTCCCACCATGAATTATTTACTGACATTCAGAGGGTCTTTATAAATTTGCTATGGGTAGTCTTTCTTTTTAAAAAACTTTTTTTGAGACAGGATCTTGCTCTGTCACCCAGGCTGGAGTGTAGTGGCATGACCTCGGCTCACTGCAACCTCTGCTTCCTGGGTTCAAGAGATTCTCCTGCCTCAGCTTCCTGAATAGCTGGGATCGCAGGTGCCCATCACCATGCCTGGGTAATTTTTTGTATTTTCAGTAGAGACTGGGTTTCGCCATGTTGGACAGGCTGGCCTTGAACTCCTGACCTCAGGTGATCCACCTGGCCTCCCAAAGTGGTGGGATTATAGGTGTGGGCCACTGTGCTCGGCCATAAATTCTTTTAATTATTTAGTTTCAGCATTCCTATGAACTAAATATCTATTTGGTTAACAATCTCAGAAAACTACTTACTAATAGATTTTAAATGAATAAATGTTAAAAAAATTATTGAAGTGGGTAGTGCGAGTCTTAGTAGCAAATTTTATTACATGTTGGGGACTGTTTTTTTGGTAAAACATCCAAAACTGAAGAAAGAAAATATTTTACATGCAAACACTTGCTTTCTGCACAACCATTTGGCAATACATCCACAGCAAGTTTAAAAATGCAAGGGTTACAGTCTAAATGTGGCCCATAGGTATGTTTCACTTGCCTTCATAAATTGCGTCAACATGTAAAATTTAGGAGACTCATATACAAATCTGGATTTTAGGCTTTTCTTATGAATCAAATCTGGTGTCCATATCACTGTTTGGTCTTGAGCCCATATCACTGTTTGGTCTGATGAAGTGCCTCAGCCTCCCAAAGTGCTGGGATTACAGGCATGAGCCACTGTGCCTGGCCTAATGACTTGCATTTCTACCTCAAGTTTTAAAAATATTTTCATATTCTACTCACAGGAAGCCATTCAATAGAATTATCTGAATCTCAAGTAGATTTATTGGGTTTATCAGAGCTAAGTCTCATCCATGACTCATGAGTATTCCCATGTAAAGCAGGGTTTTGTGCTTGCTTCAGCAGCAAACATACTAACACTGGAATAATACAGAGAAAATGAGCATTGCTCCTGCATAAGGATGACACACAAATTCATGAAGTGATTCGTATTTTGTGCAGTCCCTGGAAGGTCATTTGACAATTTTCTGACTAGCTCCAAGGAAACAGCATGAGTCAAAGCAAAATGGTTGGCATTTAATATTGAAATTTTGATTTTCACTACAAAAATATTCACATACAGTGATCTATGGAATGAGAATGGAGCTGAGTAAAACATGGGATGTTGTGTGCAAATTTATTGTTAGTATGTATCTCAAAAACGAGAAAATGTCACCTTGCATCTCCTTCATGGAACTTACAAAAAGAGTTTTATCTTTTATGTCAGTTGGAGGTGAACATGGAGATTAAGCATCATTCTAACAAAGATCTAGTGGTTCAGAGTTTGAGTCTATAAAGAAGGATTAGTAGTCCAAGGCAGGTCTTGATATCTATTAGTTTTTTGCCTGTGGTGTGATTGATGAGCTCAGTAACAGTAGACAATTATGTTATCTAATTTAATGAGATAATAGGTTTATAAATAAATGTAGTTACAAACTATGAAATATATGAGATGCCCTAAATTATAAGCCACAAAGAGTAGAACACCTAATAAACAAAATTAGGACTAATAGCATTTCCCAAATACCACAATATTTCAATATTAGAACCTATAAAAAATACACATTGGATTTTATTTGCAGTTCCAAGATAGTTTCACCAATAAAGTTCAAGAACAAATTATTTCATTGCTTCACTATTTTTCCGAGCATTCAAAATATGTTATCTCATTAAATGTTTATAACAACCTAGTAAAATAAGACAGTAAAATTCTCACTTTTTAGAAGAAGACATTGAACCTAATAAAAGCAACTTATCCAAGAACTAGTAGCTTTTGATTATGGAGATAGGGCTTATTCTGAGTTAAGACACTTTCCATTATATCAGGCTAATGTAAATTAATTTACTGAACTATACTGCCTTCAGTTCATGAGTACTTCATGTTACTTTTTTTCTTCTTTAATTAGAAGCTTAAAGAGAAGTTTATAGAGCTTACAAATGAGAAGTGTATGGGATAATTAAAATTCTAAAATTAACACTGATATCATTTGAAATACTCTAAGAATTTAATATTTTTGGTAATTATTTTTATATCAGTTTTAAAATAATAATTTTACTTATTACATTTTTAGACATAGCATTCACCAACTAATGTCTGAATACATAGAAAATGAGACACCTAGAAATCCTCAAAATAGCAATCCAGGTAAGACTTCTGGTAGTAAATTGGTGGTCTTACCATAGATTAACAAATAAGAGTAAGGAAGTTTTAACCACCAAAGAGTAGTTTAAAAGCTCACTATGTAAATTGCATGTATACATACATACACACACACACACACATACACATATATATATATACACACATACACATATATGTGTGTGTTTTAAATTTCTTCTTATTAGGTTAGATTTCAGAATTATTTAAAAAGTTATGTGTAGATAATTTATAATCTCAAACAATATTATCTGAAAGGAATCATTTCTTTCATTGCAGTCCCTAAAATCTTATATGATATATTTTGTATAAATAAGAAAAAGGATTTTTAAGTTAGTATGTGGTATATTTTATTTATAGTCTCATTATAACAAACTGGATGAGTTATGGAATTGGAGCTTCTATTTAATTTTTTAAATAAATGGTTTTTATTGCTGGGCATGGTGTGGCTCATGCCTGTATTCCCAGCACTTTGGGAGGCTGAGGCGGGTGGATCACCTGAGGCCGGAAGTTCAAGACCAGCCTGACCAACATGGAGAAAACCCGTCTATGCTAACAGTGAAAGTTAGCTGGGCATGGTGGCACATGTCTGTAATCCCAGCTACTCAGGAGGCTGAAGCAGGAGAATCACTTGAACCCGGGAGGCGGAGGTTACAGTGAGCCGAGATCATGCCATTGCACTCCAGCCTGGGCAACAAGGGGAGAACTCCATCTCAACAACAACAATAATAAAAGGCTTTTATTTAGTAAATAAATGTCAATTACAGTTGACCTTTGAAGAGCATAGGATTTAGTGGTACTGACCCTGTGTGCTGCTGAAAACCTGTGTGTAACTTTTGATTCCCCCCAAAATTAGCTACTAATAGATGACTATTGACCAGGAGCCTTATTCATGACATAAACAGTCAGTTAAGATTTGGTATGTTACGTGTGTTACTATACTGTATTTTTACAAGAAAGCAATCTAGAGAAAAATGGCTATTAAGAAAATCATGAGGAATAAAAATATATTTACTATTTATTAAGTGGAAGTGGAAGTGGGTCATCCTCATGGTCTCCAAGTTGAGTAGGCTGAGAAGGAGGAAGAAGGAGATTGGTCTTGCTGTCTCAGGTGGCAGGGGTGGAAGAAAATCTGCATATAATTAGACAGTTGCAGGTTAAACTCCTTTTGTTCAAAGGTCAACTGTATTACACAGTGATTTACTATAAAAAAAAAAGTCAGTAAAAAAAGTAACTTTTTAAAACTGGAAACTCAACAATACCTTTCTGGTACCATAAACAAATGCCAATAAGAACTGCAAAACTTATCCAGTGAGCACTAATACTAATAGAAAATTATTTTTTAAAGATACCAAGTGTAGAAGTCAGAAAAGCAATTTCTTGTTGAAAAGCACAGGTCATGTTACATATTCTTATACCAACAAGGTCTCACTTATTGACTTCGTTTTTCCTAATTTGAAATTGAATGAGATATATTTACTTCATTAGAACAAGGTAAGTTGTTCTATCCACTAGTTAATTGTCATGATAACAGTAATTTTGTTAGAGCAAAATACTCTTTTACCAGTAGCCAAAAGGTTATTGTAATGAATACCCAAATAGTCCAACTCTAGGCTCAACAAATTATAATAAAAGTATAAAAATATAAAATTATTATAAAAGTATAAAAGTGCTTCACAATAATAAAAAAGCTACTATGCTACCTAGATGTGACACCAAATACATTGTACAGTCTGAACTGTATGAGGACACTTTTAGTACATATTAATCGAAGAACTTTTACAAGTTTGATTTTGCAAGCTACCGGTGAGAAACACATAGTCTTGGTCTTTAAGGTGTTCATAATAGACTACAGCTGTCCTTATTTCATATCCGTGTGTTTTTTCAAGATCTTTTTTTTTTTTTTTGAGACGGAGTCTTGCGCTGTCACCCAGGCTGGAGTGCAGTGGTGCCATCTTGGCTCACTGCAACCTCCGCCTTCTGGATTCAAGCAATTCTCCCTGCCTCAGCCTCCCGAGTAGCTGGGATTATAGGCACCCAGCACCATGCCCGGCTAATTTTTTTTGTATTTCTAGTAGAGATGGGTTTTCACCATGTTGGCCAGACGTCTTGAACTCTTGACTTCAGGTGATTCACCCACCTTGGCCTCCAAAGTGCTGGGATTACAGGTGTGAGCCACCGCACCCTGCAAATAATTTTCAAATAAAATATTTTTATTCATTTATATACTTGTCCATTTAATGAATAAACTATCAAGAATCTTTTAGGGAGTAAGCTTCTTTTTTTTCATGTTACAGAATACAAACATTTAAAAATACAGTCAGGGGCTGGGTGTGGTGGCTCAGGCTGAGGTGGGTGGATCACCTGAGGTCAGGAGTTCGAGACCAGCCTGGCCAACATGGCGAAACCCTGTCTCTACTAGAAATACAAAAATTAGCCAGCTGTGGTGGTACATGCCTGTAATCCCAGCTACTTGGGAGGCCGAAGCAGGAGAATTGCTTGAACCCAGGAGAGAGGTTGCAATGAGCCGAGATCACACCACTGCATTCTATCCTGGGCAACAGAGAGAGACTCTGTCTCAAAAAAAAAATACAATCAGGGCTGGGCATGGTCACTCATACCTATAATCCCAGCAGTTTGGGAGGCTGAGGCAAAATGATTGCTTGAGTCTAGGAATTTGAGACCAGCTTGGGTAACACAGTGAGACCTCAACTCTACTAAAAACAAAAACCAAAAAATGAAAAAGTTGGCTGGGCATGGTAGCATGCACCTGTAGTCCCAGCTACTTGGGAGGCTGCACTCCAGCCTGGGCAATGGAGCAAGACCATTTCAAAAAACAAAACAGACAGGAGCTTGTTATGATCATTTTCATTTATATTATTTTCTACTTCATTCAGTGCCTACTACTATGTACTGGATGCCCTCTGGAAGCATATACTGATCATTTATTATGTTAAATATGCAGACACTTGAAGTATGTGGTGAGGAATGAAAGCTGTTAAAAAGTGGGTAGGATTTCAGGTAAGCATGCAGAAGGGGTAGAACTTTTCTAGGTAAAGGGGCAGAAGGATGACGTGGGCAGAAGGGACATGTAACAAGTTTGTATGTTTGGCAGAAGGAACATCTAACAAGATGGCATGCTTGGAAGAAGGAGCACCAGGTACAAAAGGTAAGATGCTTGAGTGAACTTTGCAGGGTTTATGAGCAGTTCTATTTTGCTGTTGCAAAAGCTGAGATGGGAGTGGTTGGGCATGAGGGAAAAACCTAAGTAAGGCAAGCTGATGATGGACTTTTTAATACTATAAAACTGAGTAGATCTTATCCTGCAGGCTATGGGAAATTTACCAGGTGGAGTGCTTTGGGCTGCAAATACTAAAGGACCCAACTAACAGTGACTAAAGCAGTAGGAAGCAGAGTGGCTTTGGTGGGTGATTCAGCGATAACACTGGGTCCCACTTGGTGTCCCTGTTTCAGCTGTGCTGTTGGTAGTGTTTTGTACATGTCTCCTTTCATGACTGGCTAATTAGCAGGATCTCCAAACATCATTTTCTCAAAGCACAATTTCTGAAGGCTGGAAGGGCTGCTTTTCTTCTCATGTTTCTTTGAAACGGGAGAAAACTCAGAAGCTTGCAGTGGGCTTCTTTCACATTTTATTGGCTTTGTTACACCACATGCTCATTCCTAAACCACGCACTGGGAAAACAAATGTAATGACCGTGATTAAATTAGAATAGTCATTTCTCTTGTTGGGGATGGGGAGGGGTATTAGGATGATAAATATTCAAACAGACTTGTGGTTCTCCAGCAAGAAAGAATAAGGAATGGTCATCGGGTAGGGAGGCAGCAACGTTTTTTGTAGGAATTCATTATAGAATTGTGAGCAGAAAAGTCACAAGATTAGATCTGAGTATTAGGACATTCTGATTATGGTATTCATAAGCTTCTTATGTAAAGAACAAGATGGGAAACATTTGAGGCCATGTGGTCTCTGCCATATCTACTCAACCTTGCCCTGGTAGTGGGAAATCAGTGATAGATAATATGTAAGCAAAAGGCAGGATTGAGCTCCCATAAAACTTTGTTTACAAAACCATTAGGCAGGCTGGGTTGGGCCTGTGGCGTGCAGTTGGATGACTGCTCATATGGAGGATAGATGGAAGGTATCACATAAAGAGACTGGAAGACAAAGGAAGCTTTTGCAGTAGCAAAAGCTATAGCTTCCTTGTCACCAATCTTTGGACTAGCATCAATCCATTATGAGGTTTTCACCCATCCATGGTGAAAAAATGAGGTTAGAAAGCTACTTAGTAATTTTAAAATGCTGGCCTTTCTCCTGGTTTTTGCCTTTTTCATTTGCTTTCCTTGTTTTTTTATATAAGAAATAATATTTATAGTTGGTAGCCTGTAAAAGCCAGTTGTTAAGAACCAGTGGTAGTGGAAATATAAAGCAGAGGCAGAGAAGAGATATAGATAATATGAGTTAGTGATTATTGGATGTACAAATTTAGGACACAGAGAGAAATCTCAGATGATTTACAGGTTTCCAGGTTGTGAACTAGCATTTAACCTGGACATGAGGAAGGAGTAGGAGATTTGCAGGTGAATGGAGAAGAGCAGCAGATCAGCAGGAATGTCTAACCTCTTTCTGTGCATGTTGAGTTGAATAGAATATTCATGTAGGGTATTTTCAGTAGGTAATTGGATTTTAGGCATTTCTAGCTGGAGGTAGAACTGAGGTTGGAGACGCAGACTTGGAATAATGTAGGCAAAGTCATAGATCTGAATGAGCTTGTCCATGATGGGAAAGACATGGAATAAACAGAAGGCCAGGGACAAGATCCTGGGAATATCAACATTTCTCAGAGGAAAACAAGTTAGTGAAGAAGCCTGAGCAGTGGCTACAGAAAAGTACGAGAGTTTATCAGAGGATGGGGTGTTGCAAAAATTTTTAAAAATGTCAGAATTTCAAGGAGGGGGAATATACATTCTAACAAGCAAGATTACTAAAAAGTAAGTTAAATTAATATTTTAGAAGCTCTTTGGTGGTATCTGCTTCAAAAGAACACTTTTAGAGTTGTAAGTTCTCCTATTTAGGTACATGGTACTTCTGGTGTTCAAGAATGGAAGAATACACCTACCATGGTCCTACCTAATTTTTTTGTAACTGCAGCAGCTACCTACACAGTCAGGCCTAGACTGGTGAGTTCCTGTGCCAACATTTTCCCAGAATTGTCAGAACCTAAGGGTCCCCATGAGGAAAAATTTAATTTTTCTTATCTGATTTTTTGGGGAAATGTTTGTTTTGTACTCAAACCCTTGATAAGCTCTTCTGCATGTGTTCCTAAACAAAAACCTGACAGCAACAACTGGAAGCCATTATCAGATACTCATATCCTTTCTCTGGCATGGAATCAAAATACAGCCATGCTTTGACAAAATTTTAAGTTTTGATCAGAAATAGTTTACAGATCAGCAGTTTGGATTTCTTTTAAATGATTTCTTTTAAATATTTTATTGCAGAACAGTAATGCAATATCACACAAAAATATGAGGTGACATGCTGTACATAGTAGTTCTCAGTATTTTTGGAATTCTGGTGACATCAGTAGGGAAGTCAGGTACTATTTATTAGTGTAATTTCCTTTTCATCTGCCCTCTTGTGATATCTCTGCTTTCACTGCTTCCGTTTGAATTTTATCCCTAAAGAAAGTACTATTAGAACACATTTCTGGCTGGGCACAGTGGCTCATGCCTGTTATCCCAGCACTTTGGGAGGCCAAGGCGGGCGGATCACGAGGTCAGGAGATCAAGACCATCCTGGCCAACAAGGTTAAAACCCCGTTTCTACTAAAAACACACAAAAAAATTAGCCGGGTATGGTGGCGGGCGTCTGTAGTCCCAGTTACTCCGGAGGCTGAGGCAGGAGAATGGCGTGAACCTGGGAGGCGGAGCTTGCAGTGAGCCGAGATTGCGCCACTGCACTCCAGCCTGGGCGAGAGGGCGAGACTCTGTCTCAAAAAAAAAAAAAGAAAGAACACATTTCTAACATATGTATATTTGACAAATGTCTATTATTTGATTTTAAAAGAATTGGCTACCTATCCTAAAGTATATATGATATTCTGTTACTTTTTAATGCTAAATAAACTTCTTTATATCTGCACCACAATGACAGGGTGACTGATGATGGTCTACCGAGATTTTAAGTGTGTCCTGGATTGTCAAAGACAGATTGTTTTATTTCACATTGTTTATTTTTTTTCTTTTTATTATTATTATCATTATACTTTAGGCTCTATGGTACATGTGCGCAACGTGCAGGTAAGTTACATATGTATACACGTGCCATGCTGGTGCGCTGCACCCACCAACTCGTCATCTAGCATTAGGTATATCTCCCAATGCTATCCCTCCCCCCTCCCCCCACCCCACAACAGTCCCCGAAGTGTGATGTTCCCCTTCCTGTGTCCATGTGTTCTCATTGTTCAATTCCCACCTATGAGTGAGAATATGCGGTGTTTGGTTTTTTGTTCTTGCGATAGTTTACTGAGAATGATGATTTCCAATTTCATCCATGTCCCTACAAAGGACGTGAACTCATCATTTTTTATGGCTGCATAGTATTCCATGGTGTATATGTGCCACATTTTCTTAGTCCAGTCTATCATTGTTGGACATTTGGGTTGGTTCCAAGTCTTTGCTATTGTGAATAATGCCGCAATAAACATACCTGTGCATGTGTCTTTATAGCAGCATGATTTATAGTCCTTTGGGTATATACCCAGTAATGGGATGACTGGGTCAAATGGAATTTCTAGATCTAGATCCCTGAGGAATCGCCACACTGACTTCCACAAGGGTTGAACTAGTTTACAGTCCCACCAACAGTGTAAAAGTGTTCCTATTTCTCCACATCCTCTCCCGCACCTGTTGTTTCCTGACTTTTTAATGATTGGCATTCTAACTGGTGTGAGATGGTATCTCATTGTGGTTTTGATTTGCATTTCTCTGATGGCCAGTGATGGTGAGCATTTTTTCATGTGTTTTTTGGCTGCATAAATGTCTTCTTTTGAGAAGTGTCTGTTCATGTCCTTCGCCCACTTTTTGATGGGGTTGTTTGTGTTTTTCTTGTAAATTTGTTGGAGTTCATTGTAGATTCTGGATATTAGCCCTTTGTCAGATTGTTTAAATGTAAAATGCCTTTCTGGAATTACATTTCTTCAGAAATTAGTAACTGTGATTTAATTAGATTATGTGGGCAATCAGACTACCACCATTTTAGTCATCTATATACAAGATAACTTTCTTCCCCCTTCAATAAAAGTCCTATTGATCCTTAATAACCAAATTCACTATTTGGCGGGAGGAATGAATAACTCATACTGAACTTTGGATGCAATTTTAGGGCATTTTGACTTGTTCTATTAAGAAATGATTTTAATAGGTAAACATTGTTTTTTGTTGTTTTATAATACATTAAGAAAAAGATTGAAAACAAAACATAACTCTATGATCAGTAGTACAGTATTATAGTAAATCTGATGGCCATATGTTATTCTACCATTATCACAGTTACCTGAATGATACACAATCTTTTATTTATTTAGTTGGTTAGTTTTTTTTTTAAGAGATGGGATCTCGCTATGTTGCCCAGGCTGGCATGCAGTAGCTATTGACAAGCATGACTGTGGCCTTGAATTCCTGGCCTCAAGCAGTCCTCCTGCCTCAGCCAAAGGAGAGCCAGGACTACAGGCATGTGCCACTGCACCCAACCAGATGCATGATCATTATAAAAATGAATGAAGCCCTGCTGAGTTGGAGAAAATTACGGTGATCTTTTAAACATTTTTTCTAGAAACTTTTATATTGTAGAACATATTGTGAATCATCAAGGTTTCTAAATTTCTTCTGGTCAAAATAGGATTGTTGCTTGTTTCACACTACTTTCTTCCATCATTGTTTAATGTACTTGTTGATACCTTTTATCAAAAGTTGATAGAAATACAGGAATCTGAAAGGCAAATATGAAAAAATAAAAAATTTAGGGTCAGATATTCTGCAAAATAACCTTCTGATTGTAGTTACATATAACACATCAAATAATAAAAATTTTCTATGATGCAGTTGTATCAGAGACTCCCAAGACCACCTCAGGTTTGATGATTAACTGAGAAGGACTCACAGCACTTATCAAATATTCATATTCAGGGCTTTGATTTATTACATTTAATACAATAAAAGGGTACAGAGAAAAATTCGCAAAGGGAAAAGGTGCATGTGGTGGAGTCTGGAGGAAAACAAACATAAGGCTCCAAGAATCTTCTCCTATGCGGTTACCAGGATATGCTTAATTCCCCCAGCCTCAGATTCTGACAACACAAGTGCAATGTTGTCTACCAGTACCAGAGTCTCATTGAAGGCTCTGTATCCATGGTTTTGATGGAGGCTAGTCACATAGGCATCCTCTCCCTCACATATAACAAAATTCTAGACTCCCAGAAGAAGGGAGTCTAAAATCAGCTGTTTAGAGTAAGCTACATTTGCACAAACAGGCACAGCGAGCCACTCTTCTCAGTAAGGGAATGGTAGGAGCCCTCCCAGATCCAAGGTCCCAAACACCAGCCCAGGGCCATTCTTGTAATAAGGCCTTTCTAAGGATGGTAGTCTCATCTCATGCCTACTATATAAAATCTTTGCTGTGTAGTAGCTATGGCCCTGGCATAATTTTTGGTGTTGTCTTAAAATTTTAAACAGCAAATAATATGATATAACATAACACGGTACTGGTTTCAGTTGCATTATTCATATTAAGTTGCAGTGCTGCTCATAGTTTTGACATTTGGTGAAGAACTGGCAGATATTTGTACAAAAGTTACTATGGCAATATTAGGTAATTATGATCTGTCCTTATCTCATTAAACTTTCAGTAAAATTGTTGGATAAAATAAGCATAATAGTTTTTGATTCAAAATTAAAGTAAAAATTGTCATTTATCCTAATTATATGGATGGACCAGTTTTGATTCATATTGTGTGAAATCCCTGCTTGTAATTATGAAATAAGATAAAATATTCAATCATTTTTATCCACTTTTTATTGCCCAAGTGTGCAATTAAAATTATTTGCTTTATGTGTTTTTGTATATTTCAGTTTGGGAGATAATATTCATATTATATTACTTTGATCTTTATTTCAAATTTTCAAACTGACTGTATCTTTTTATAATATAGGATAATAGCAAGTTCAGGAAATAATCTTTTTAAATTAGTAACTGTATTATTTAACACAGTTTTCAATTCACAGCCAATTGAGAGTAACGTACAGAGATCTCTTATATACCCCCTGACCCCCTGACATGCATAGGCTTCCCCATCTTTAATATTTCCCTCAGAGTTCATCAGACTTACAAACCACCCCCATAATTCAATTATCTCCCACCCGGTCCCTCCCACAACACATGGGGATTATGGGAGTACAATTCAAGGTGAGATCTGGGTGTGGACACAGAGCCAAACCGTATCAGTGGGTATTCTTTTGAATATTAAAAAAAATTAAAGTTCCATGGTAATTAAACGTAGTCATTGAAGATGTTCTTTGTCCTTGCTTTTGTTTTCCTTTTATTCATCAGCTTAGGATCTGATGGCATATGCTTTACATACTGAGAACATGTAATTTCTATATACACTTGACCCATAATGAGGAGGGTTGGGGAAAATGGCATCACGCGGTACTACACAGTGCTACACAGCACTAACTGGACCATTTTGCTCCATGAGGTGGGTCCCGATAGTCTCTTTAGCAGTAGAAAGGGACAATCATAAGAGGTTGTACTTTATAAAACTAAAATCACAGAGTCTTTCATATATCCCTTGCAATGGACTATAAGGCCATGTAGTGAATACCATAGGGGAACAAATATGTTCCTCACTGATTCCCTTCCTTTTGGGAATTAGTTTGAATACAGTCTATATTATTATAGCATGGCTCATCTACATCCAAATTCTCTGTTATGAGAAATGTCAAGAGAATCAAAATGTTTTGGTTTACATCAAGTGAGAAAGAATTTTTTTTCTTTCACTAGAGACAGTGATAACTCTTGGCAAATTTGGGTAGCTTGAGTGAGTTGATAATTTTGTTTTAATATTCATTTATATTTCCCTCTTAAGCTTCTCTCTGAATAAGTGGTAGGGTTCAGAGTGCGCAAACTCTTAAGGAAGTGATCTTTTCAGTAGTTCTTTCCATGGGAGGGAAAATGTTAAGTAAATTTGAACCTTGTTGGTATCACACACAGGGCAGAGAAATTAACTAGAACTAAGTAAATTTAACTAGCCTCTTTCCCAGAAGAGGGTTAGTGAGAGTGATCACATTGAGTTGTCTTGAGCTCTTCTCCACTGGCAGCTGAAAGTGATTTGCAAGAATCTTTGTCTCTGGTCTATTTTCTATGTTTTGCCATAAAACATAGTATGATGTCCACAGACCTAGCTTCCTTGTGATAGCGCATTTTATTCTAAACTAAAGCATTTTAACTGAAGAGCTGGAGAAGCTATGTTGTATGGCAACAAAATAAGTACAATTGTCTCCCTTTATCCATGGGGGATATGTTCCAAGACCTGCAGTGAATGCCTGAGAGTTTGCACAGTACCAAACCCTACATATGCAATGTTTTTTCTATATATACATATCTGTGATAAAGTTTAATGTAAGATTTAGGCACAGTCTGAGCTTAACAACAATAACTAATAATAAAATAGAATGATGATAACAATATACTGTCATAGGGGAGTACCAACTATCTGGGCCAGTGGCGTGGCGGTAAAATAATTTTCCAAGACAGTTAGAGAAAGGCAGATTCGTTACAGAAGGTATGAAAATATGTTGCAAGAAGGCAATGGGAAGCCTGCAAAAGAAAAGCCTACTGCCAGGGATCAAAGGCTTGCTGGAAATTTTATAGGATAGTTCTTAGGCTGGCTGATAATGCCGAGGTAGCAGGGAAGGGATCTAACTTGCATTCTTCTGACAGCTGAGGGGTTTGATACATTAAAGTGTTTGACGGTAAGCAGGAAATTTGTGACTTATATACGTTATCTGTGCTGGAGGGCCATATGTCCTGGGCCAGAAAGAAAATGAGACCTATAACTTATTTGGTTCCTCTTTTTAAAAATAATTTCTGGACCATGAAAAAAGGAAGACATAGCTTATTTGTTGTATCTCTTTGCTTTCTTCTGGCCCTGCCAGCCTGACTCTTTTTTTTTTTTTTTCTAATCAGGACTTCACATATGCTATAAAAAAGTTTATATATATATATATATATATATTCTCCCTCAAACTATCTTCTTGTACTGTACTCACGCTTCTTATGAAGATGATGTGAGGTGATAAAATCCCTCTGTAATGGGATGAAGTGAGGTGAATGATATAGGCATGTGATGTAGTGTAAGCCTACCATTAACCTTCAGAAGGAGGATCATCTGCTTCCGATAATCCTGGATTACTGAGCCTTGATGATGTCGTTGGTTGGATGTCAGGAGGAGATGAAGTCAGTGACTAATGGGCACATAGCATATACAGTGTAGATACACTAGATAAAGGGATGATTCATGTTGTGGATGGGAGTGAATGGGTTAGCTGGAGAGTCTATCATGCTACTCAAAACAGCACACAATATAAAGCTTATGAATTGCTTATTGCTGGAATTTACCATTTAATATTTTTGGACCATGGGTGATGTATTAGTTTTTCTCACATTACTAATAAAGACATACCCAAGACTGGGTAATTTATAAAGGAAAGAGGTTTAATTGACTCGCAGTTCTGCAGGGCTGGGGAGGCCTCAGGAAACTTACAATCATGGTGGAAGGGGAAGCAAACACATCCTTTTTCACATGGCAAGAACAAGGAGAAGTGCAGAGCAAAGGGTAGAAAAAGCCCCTCATAGAACAATCAGATCTTGTGAGAACTCACTCACTCTCATGAGAACGAACAGCATGATAACTGCCCCCATGATTCAATTACCTCCCACAGGGTCCCTCCCATGACACATGGGGATTATGGGAACTACAATTCTCAATGAGATTTGGGTGGGGACACAGCGAAACTGTATCAGGTGACCATGCGTAACTAAAACCACAGAAAACAAAACCATAGATGTGATACTGTGAAATATGTATTCGATCTTTGAACCCTTTTCTTGGCATACAACTCCTAAAATCCTTTGAATCCCCAAGGTGATGTCCCTTTGTATGTGAATGATTCATTATGGCTGGCAGCCCCTAATGAGCTTCAGGATGGGGGCTGGTCACCAGAAAGACCAAGGCATGATTAAGGGTTAAGACTTCCAGCCCTGCCCTCCAACCCTCCAATCTCATGGGAAGAGGCAGGGGGTGCGAAGTTTAGTTGATCACCAATGATGAATGATTTATTCAGTTATGCCTATGTAATGAAACTTCTATAAAAATCCAAAAGGACTGGATCCAGAGAGCTTCTACGTAGCTGAATATGTGGAGGTTACTGGAGGGTGGTGTACCCTCGGAGGGTAGGGAACTCTGCGCCCCTTCTCCCATGCTTCGCCCTATGAAATTCCTCATCTGCATCCTTTGTAATATCCCTTACAATAAGCAGGAAATGTAAGTAAGTGGTTCCCTAAGTTCTGTGAACTACTCAAACAAATTAATCAAACCCAAGGTGGAGGTTGTGAGAACCTTGAAGATAGTTGGTCAGAAGTTCTGAAACCCCAGGCTTGTGACTGGTTTGGGGAGGGGGCAGCCTTGGGGACTGAGCCTTCAACGGTGGGATCTGACACTATCTCCAGCTAGACAACATGGGAATGGAATTAGAAGACACCCAGCTGGTGTCTGCTGCAGAACTGATTGCTTGCTTGTTGGTGGGGATAAATCCCCCCCACCCAACATTTGGTCAGAGATGTCTTCTGTGTTGGTGATTGTTGTTGTGGTGTGACAGCAGAGGAAAAATATGTTGAGTGTGTTTTTCACACGTATCATGGATATGGGAGCATTACTGTTTACTCTGTTCTAACTACTACTAGTTAATTAGTCCAGAAAGCATGTGCTTGAAGTTTGACTCAGTTTGCTAGTGATAGGGTCTGATAGGGTTTGGTTAGCATTATGATTATTGTACACAGCAATTCATTTGTAGGTATCACATTTTGGCAAATCCCATTCTCTTTTGAATTTGACCGATACAAAGGAGGAGAAGTAAGAATTCTTAATGTAGTAATTGCCTGCCAATAGTATAATCAATATTAATTCTAGTATAGTCTCAAGGTATGGTCCTAAAAGAATACTTTGTGAAAAAAAAAAAAAAAGAAAAGCCTAACGCATGCACAAAATTGTACATGATTTCTTTTAATGAAGGCTGAGTCTCACTATGTTGCCCAGGCTGGTCTCAAACTCGTGAGCTACTTAAGTGATCCTGTGGCCTCAGCCTCCTGAGTAGTTGGGATTACATGCATGTGCCACTGGGCCCTCTTATACTTTCAATATTCCGTGTTTTTCTATTGTTGACTTAAAATGCATTTTTTTTCTTTAATAGTGGATGAGATTCCTGGAAATCCTGTAAAAAGGTAGGACTTACAGATTTTAAAAATATTATATGTTACCTGAGGGAATATAGAGAAAAGAAACTAATATCTGTTGAGTGTTGCACTCTGGGGTAGACACTATTTTATGTCCTTATCTCGTCTCATATAGTTATCACAGCAGCTTTGAAAGGTTCTCTGTTATTATAACCTACTTTTTCCTAATTAGCTAACTGGTTCAGAAAGGTTGATTAATTGCCCCATGTCCCCATAGTTAACAAATAGCTGGCCCATGATTTGACTGGCAGCCTGCCTGGCTCCCAAATCCCTTCTCTTGCCCCTCTGCATAGATTGGCAGAGACCTGTACGGCACTGGAATCAAGGTACAGGTCCAGACCATTTCAATTCAGAAAGTCAAATTTAGTGAACTCTCATTTACAGTTTTTCTTAGAAACCTGATTAGTCTAAGAGTTTGTTTTAATATATTTGGCAATTTCAGTGGTAATCAGTATCTTGTTTTTACCATCAAATATTTTAGGGCAGATCTCACTTAGCTATGGCCACAAGAGCATGGGTTTTACATAGACAAGACCAGTCACGTCCTAGAGAGGAATTATTTTGTTGTAAGTGAAGGCTATTTATGTTACATTTACTTATTATGTTAGTTATATTTAGCATCTAAATAGAGCCCATTTCTAATTGATTTCTCTACTTATTGACTGCCTAGTTTAGCTTCCCCTTTAGGCCACTACCCTGCCTAATTCTATGGGCTTTTTTTAAAGAGTCTTTTTTCTTCTTCCATGACTTTTCTATAATCTTTTCTTTAGTTGTTAACGTTCTTCTCTGCTTTCTGAGGTGTTTCTTTTGTTCTATTATGTTTTCATTTCTGCCAGCTAAGTATTCCCCATTTTTATATAGACAGAATCAAAAGCACACACAATTTCAGGATTTTAAGGAATCTTAGTGACTAATCAAAATACCCTCTAGTACTTCAGCCTGTGTTTAACATTCTGGTGAAGTGGTTGTTCAGATGGAGAATCTGAAACTCAAAGAGATTAAGATGACTTATTTGGATATAGGAAGTGGCAGAAATGAGATTTGAACTCATTTCAAAGCCCATTACTCTTCCTTCTTTATCAACCTGTTAGTGAGTGTTCTAATAATAGAGAGGGGAAGTGGATCTAGTGAACACAGTGGATGAGCCTAGGAAGGGAATTATCTGGGGAAGCCAATGGAAGAGGAGAATTAAATTAATAGGGGAACGCCATGTTTGAAGAGAAATGACACTGGGTTGGATAGGAATAAGGTTTTTAGAAAAGAGAAGTGAATATTGGGGTTTATGACAAGTTTTATAAAGATAAATTATAGTAATGAAGAAGACAGGATGTTGGGAGTTATCTAGAAAGGCTTGTTTAAGTAGGTGGTTCAAGGGAGTCCTGAACAGGTTGCTGCTCTTTTGATTGTTTAATTAGAGTGACTGAGCAACTTCAAAGTTTCTATTGAGAGGTGTTAAAAGAATTTGAGCCATTGGGAAGAGTCTCTATAGCAGATTGAATTGTAGTATTATCTACTTCCACCCCAACTTATAGAGGGATGGCTCAGAGTCCCTTCAGTACTAGAGGACTGAAGATTCCTGCACTATATAGATCTGTGCCTCAGAGCATGTATCCTCTTACCTCTGCCTCCTTTCCCAATTCACCAATTGTCCTTCCCATTTCCATGTAAGGTAGGGCTGGGGTCAGATTGTCTGGCAAATCAGTCATGGACCTTCAGTTTGGTAGTTGATAACATGCCTATGCTGGGGAAGATGACTGAAATTCCATTTAGCTTGTTTTCTAGGAGCAGTAAAATTGAGAGCTCTGTCTTTTGGTCATTTTAGCCCACTCTTTTAGGAATTTGTGCTTTTACTGGCTGAAGATTTAAAGGTTGGAGACTGCCATAGAGCCCTGCAGAAGGGGATCTGGACGTGGGAGCCCATAGTAAGGAAGATATTTAGATCTTAGGGAAATACAGATACAACTACCAGGACTCTGTTCTTCCGGAAGTCTCTCTCCTTTGGTATCTGAGTGCCTATGGAGGCTTTTAAGGGCTTAGTACTTTATGTGACCCTGAACTTGGTAGAGTCTATATAGGGAAAATAATCAGATTTTATAATTAAGTTTTAATATTTCTGGGAAGAGTATTTTTAATAACAACGTATACATTTGTACTTTGACATTCATACATTTAGCTTTCAAGTATTTTAGATGTGTCAGGGAAGATTCTGTACTATTTTAGGGAAAAGGGAAGCAATGGTGGCCTGCTTAAGTGGTTTCGAAGCAGAAGAACCAAGACTGCCATTTTCAAGTGACACAGATTAGTCTTTGGACCAGAGATAGATCATGAAGAAGGTACAGTGGATCTTTTTACCTTATTTTAAGTTATCAGGTTTCTTCCAGTTCAGGTAACAAAAGTTATGTCAGCTGTTACTTGGATTTTAAGTTCTGCCTCCAGGACAAATAATTTGTGAAGCCCAATTATTCTCAGGCTCTACCAATATATTAGCTGTCATGATTTTTTTATGGAACTAAGGGTGAGTCTTCATGGACTGTTCCATAGTTTTGGAGAGGAGGAAGTAGAAATAGGTAATTAAGATCTTTTCCACAACAGAGGCCAAATTTTAATTATATTAAGAGACATTATTTTAAATACAGATAGTTGTCCTTCCACAAGATTTACTCTTGATTTTTGTTCTGTTTTGGGAGGGCACCCAAGTATGAACCTTCAAATTGCTTAAAGAAATGAACGCACTCATTTTTGTCGTATATTTTTATTCTAAAGGCTTTTCAACAAACCATCTATTGACAACTCACGACCTATGGCAGCTAATGAAGAATTTGATTTTGATATTGAGATAAAGAGGTCTCTTGCAAAATTAATTTTCTCATTCTGAATCTAATTTTCTATAACATTTACTCTTGAAATTTAGTAGTAATCTACTTATAATCGTATTATGTTGGTTATGGGAAGTTCATTAGAGAAAACTATTTTATAGAAACATGACTAAACATTTTTGAACCTTTTTTACTTTGATAAATAACAAAGACTTGGAAAGTATGTAGCAGGAGTGGAGGTGAAAAAAGAATGGGCTCTAAAATACATAGTGACAGGAAAATTATATTAGGCAAAGCTTTCTCATAATAGAGCAAATTTGAAATTTGGTCGAGGTTGATTTGAATAAGTGTTCTCACTGTGTGTGGTTTTTAAATTGTACTAAGATGGCTTTTATAATATTTATGCCTAAGTAAATCTTTAATGGATCTAATTACTTATTATAGTAATCATGGAATCTCCTTGACGCCTTTTGGTTCAAAAACTGTACAGCAGATAGCATATACTTTTCTTTCTTAGACACATCATTTTAGTATTATATAGATAGTTTTTAGGTGTGAGCTTTTTTTCCTATTTCTATCCTTGGTCATGTAACTAGACTAAAATAATATTAGAAATTGTGAAAATTTAGCTGGGTATGGTGGTGCATGCCTGCAGTCCAAGCTATTCAGGAGGCTGAGGTGGCAGAATTGCTTGAGCCCAGGAGTCTGAGACCAGCCTGGGTAACATGGCAAGAACCTGCCTCTGATTTTTAAAAAGTTGTGGAAATTTAGAAATTTACATTTTCTTCTCAAAATCTTTATTACAATGAGATTCCACTGTGTTTTCTATGTCATTTCATTAAGACTATATTTAAAGCTCTTCACCTAATTGAAGAATAGTTGCTTTTTCCAAAATAACAAGCAGTTCTAGAAGCAGAGACTCTTAATAACCATATGGTGGGACTTAATTTCAGAATTATTTGTATTGTAGTTCTTAAAAATATCCAAGCTAAATCTACATCACATGGTAAAATTTCAAATTTCAGAAGTTTTTGTATTTGTTTAGTAATCATTTAAAAACTCTTTTATTACTATGAGCTACTGGAGATTAGGGAACTTTTTTTGTATCCTGGAGTACTATGAATGAACAGACAAATGCATTTCTATATAATGGAATGTTAGCAATAATATAATATGCCTAACACATCTAATAAACCCATTCATTTATAAGATATAGCCTAAGTTTATATTCACTTTTAATATTTAGGATGTATAAATTCAGATGAGTTATGTTGAAAAATGTGTCATAAATAAGAAAATAAATTAGAAATAGATCATCAACAGGAAAGAGGGTTAAAGTGTTAATATATTTTCTAGTGTCTTCCAGCTATAAGCACAAATTAAGATTCTAGATTTAAAGTATTTAAACTTTTAAAAGCCCCAACCAATGTTCTACTAAATATATCTTTTCAATCCATATATTACTGCTTAGAATTCTGATTAGTATTTTTCCTCCAAGTAGAAAGTTGATGGAATGTTTCTTTTTTCATTTTTCTCTCTCTGAGGGAGTAATGTTCCAGCTTTTAGGTAGTGATAGATGATCATGCTTAACTAATTGAATGTCTCATTTTACAGTATACAATTCAATTCTGTATCACAGAAATGTTTACCAAAAGCTAGTTATAAATACTACTCAGTATTATTGGAAATATACTATGAACCAAAGTCTCTGTTATACATCTACATTTCTCCATGTACCTTACTGTATGTGATGTTTTTTCCTTTTCCTTGGCTTTGGCTTTGTTCCTTGGCTTTCTTTCAAGCTCTTACCTGATTGATTGGTCAGGTTATGTATTTTTGTTTGTTCCTTTCTTTCTCCCTCCTCCCCAGTCTTTTAAAAATGATTTATCCCAACCTATGTTTTTCCTCCTAGAAAACATTCTCTACAATATGTCTTCTTTCAATCCATGTGTGTCTTCACTGCCAGCATACTTAGTGTATCTTTCTACATAGTAGCATAGTAGCTATGTGAGTCTTTTATTCATCTATCATTGCCCTACAAGATTTGTTTTTTGTTTCTCTGTTTCTTGGAAGAAGTTGAATTTATACAATCATTTGTCCTTAGCTTTTTGAGAAACAGAATAGAAACAACTTATACTAAAGAATTAGAAAGCAACCTACAACAGCAGCTTAACAAATATGAAACTGAAGAGGGGGATGAAGGGGAAGAATTTATTACAGAGAGGCAAGATAAATGTAAAGATTGAGTAACAGAGTCAAGTTGAGTCAAATTATTATAAAAACACATCAGAAAGTGTGGGATTTAATGGGCGCAGGAACTCTTTACATTATAAAATATGATAGAAATTATTTTAAATGCAAATTAAGAAAAGAAAGACAGGTAATGAAAAAAAATTGCTGAGATTCCTCTGAATGTCTTATAGCTGATTTTTATGAAGAACTGAAAGAAAATATAAGGATGACTACGGTTAACATTAATCTACTATACATTTAAAAGAAAAGATAACTGAGGTGATGCGTATCCCAATTACCCTGATTTGACTATATGAATATATCAAATTATCACATTTACTTCAAAAATACACACATCTATTATGTGTCAACTTTTAAAAAGGAAATTTTTATCCTCACATCTTTGAATTTAGCAAAGTTATGTCTTATATTTGATCTAGTAAAACCTTGTTTATAAATAATGCACAGTGAAATCTGTTTTAGGCCTTATCAGATTTATTATGAATTCTTAATTTTTGACTCTTGCTTCTTGTTTAAGCTTTCTAACTTAGTGTTTGGCATATCCATGACTTAACTAATTTATCTTACTCTTTCATATAATCTTGATAGCTGTTTTAGATGTTTCTGACAATAAAGAAAGAAAATAAATAAATACATTTAATCTTTTCATTGGTTAAAACTTCCGGTTATATAAAGGAGGTTCTTAATTTTATCCATTCGATGAGAAAATAAATTTCAAGGTGTAATCCTCTTAAATAAATTCAGGGAAGAAGACGGAGGCATAGAAATTCCACTGTTCCCCACCACCACAAGGACACCAAGTTAACAACTATCTACACAGGAAAAAACAACTTCATAAGACCCAAAAGTAAGGTGAACACTCACAGTACCTAGTTTTAACTTCATGTCACTGAAAGAGGCACTGAAGAGATTTAAGTCCTGAATGGCTGACATCACCCCTCCCCCATCCCTAGCAGCCTGACATAGTGTGGATAGTGTCTCTGAGGGCTGGGGAAGGGAGAACACAGCAAGTGTGAGGCTGTGAACTCAGTGCTGTTCTGTTAGAGCAAAAAGGAAAATTAGACCAAACTCAGCTGATGTCCACCCATGGAGGGAGCATTTAAACCAGCCCTAGCCAGAGGAAAATCACCAGTCCCAGTGGTCTGAACTTGAGTGCCTGTAAACCTTGCCACCAAGGGCTACAGCACTCTGTGTCTCCAAGCAACATCAAAAGGCAGTCTAGGCCATAAGGACTGCAACTCACAGGGGCGTCCTAGTGCTGAACTAGGCCAAGAGACAACAAACTGGGTGGGGAAGATATGCCATATTGCGATACCAGCTGGGGTAGCCAAGGGAGTGTTGACATCAGCCCTCCCCTAACCTCAGGCTGCACAGCTCACAGCTCCGAAAAAGGCCCCTTCCTTCTGCTTGAGGAGAAGAGAGGAAAGAGTGGAGAGCACTTTGTTTTACATCTAAGATACCAGCTGAGCCGCAGCAGCAAGATAGGGCACTGGTCAGAGTTGGGAGGCCCCCATTCCAGGCCCTGGCTCTCTGACGACATTTCTAGACACATCCTCGGCCAGAAGGGAACCCGCTGCCTTGAAAGAAAGGACCCAGTCCTGGATTGGCAGCATTCCTCACCTGCTGACTGAAGAGCACTTAGGCCCTTAATAACCAACGATGACACCCAGGTACCACATTGAAGGCCTTGGGTGGGCCTCTGTGACTTGCTGGCCTGAGGTGAGACTCAGCATATAACCAACTGTGGTGGCTATGGGGCAAAATCTTTTCTGCTTAAGAAAAGCAGAAGGAAAAATAAAGGGGACTTTGTCTTGCACCTTAGGCACCAGCACGGCCATGGGGGTGGGGGGTAGAGCACCAAGTGGGCTCTCGAAGTTCCCTGATTCTAAGAATTGACTCTTGGATGGCATTTTTGGACATGCTCTGGTCCAGAGGGGAGCCCACAGCCTTGAAGGGTGAGTCCCAGGCCAGGCAGCATTTATGACAAGCTGACTTGAGAGACCTTGGGCCTTAAGAGAACATGGACAGTAGTCTAGCAATACTTCTCATGGCCTGAGGTAATGGTGGCTATGGGGTGAGGCTCCCCCCAACTCTTTCCATGCCTTGGGACATGGGCCATGGGTTTTCAAGATAGAGAGACCAGTGAGGAAGCACCTTTTCCTGCAGCACCTACTGCTGTCCTGGCCACTCAGTAGTCATTACTCATGAGCCTCACACAGCAGCTGGCAGAGATGTGGCAATTTGACAGATCTGCCCATATCCTCAATAAACCACTAATGTTCATCTTTATTAGAGCCAGTCTTATAAAAACTGAATTTTATCTATTTTAAGAAATATCGGCTGGATGTGGTGGCTTAAGCCTGTCATCCTGGCACTTTTGTAGGCCAAGGAAGGTGGATCACCTGAGTCCAAGAGTTCGAGACCAGCCTGGTCAACATGGTGAAACCCCATCTCTACTAAAAGTACAAAAATTAGCCAGGTGTGGTGACACATGCCTGTAGTCCCAGCTACTTGGGAGGCTGAGGTATAACAATCACTTGAATCTGGGAGGTGGAGGTTGCGGTGAGCTGAAATCACAACACTGCAATCCAGTCTGGGCAAAAGAGTGAGACTCGATCTCAAAAAAAAAAAAAAAAAAAAAAAAAAAAGGAAAGAAAGAAAGTTTTTTTCAAAGGGATAATACCAGAGAACTTTTTAAACCTGGAGAAAGATATTAATATCCAAGTCCAAGAAGGTCATAGAACATCAAGCAGATTTAACCTGAAGAAGACTACTTCAGAGTATTTATTAACCAAACTGCCAAAGGTCAAGGATAAAGAAAGGATTGTCAAAGCAAGAAGAGAAAAGAAACAACAGATAATGGAGCTGCAATGCATCTGGAATCTGATGTTTCAGTGGAAACCTCCTTACAGGCCATGAGAGTGTGGCATGACATATTTAAAGTGCAAAAATCCTCAATGGAATATTTGCAAACTGAATTCAACAATATATTAGAAAGATCATTTATCACAACCAAGTGGGATTCATCCCTGAGATGCAAGGATGGTTCAACATATGCAAATCAATCAACAGAATGAAGGATAAAAACCACATGATAATTTTAATTGATGCCAAAAAAGCATTTTGTAAAATTCAACATCCCTTCATGATAAAAACCCTCAACTGGATATGGAAGGAGCATACCTCAACAATAAAAGCCATATATGACAGACCCACAGCTAGTATCATACTGAATGGGGAACCTAAATTTGGGTTTCCTTTAAGATGTGGAACACGACAAGAATGCTCACTGTCATCACTGTTATTCAAAATAGTACTGGAAGTTCTAGCCAGCGTGATCAGACAAGGGAAAGATATAAAGGACATCCAATTGAAAGGGAGAAAGTCAAATTATCCTTGTTTATAGATGATATGATCTTATATGTGACAAAACCTAAAGATTCCACAAGTAAACTGTTAGAACTGATAAATGAATTCAGTAAAGTTGCAGGATACAAAAAAATGGGTAGCATTTCTAGATGCCAACAGTGAACAATATGAAACAGAAATAAGAAAGTAATCTTATTTACAGCAGCTACATGTAAAATTAAATACCTAGGAACTAACTTAACCCAAGAAGTGAAATATTTCTACAAGGAAAACTGTAAAACATTGGTAAAAAAATGGAATAGAACACCACAAAATGGAAAATATTCTATGTTCATGAACTGGAAGAAACAATATTGTTAAAAGTTTCATACTACCCCAAAGAATCTACAGATTCAATCCAATTCTCATCAAATTATCAATTACATTCCTCATAGAAATAGAAAAAACTAACCTAAAATTTATATGGAACCATAAAAGACCCAGAGTAGCCAAAGCTATCCTATGCAAAAATAAGAAATCTGGAGAAATCACATTACCTGACTTTAAATTATACTGTAGAGCTATAGTAATCAAAACATCATAGTACTGTCATAAAAGCAGACACATGGTATTGT
This sequence comes from Pongo abelii, assembly GCF_028885655.2. Lineage (NCBI taxonomy): Eukaryota > Metazoa > Chordata > Mammalia > Primates > Hominidae > Pongo > Pongo abelii. Next base: position 35,576,425 of record NC_072003.2, read on the forward strand.
CATAAAAGCAGACAAATGCAACAGAATAGAGAACCCAGAAACAAAGCCACATACCTACAGTGAACATACATTTGAAAAAGGCACCAAGAACATACACTGGGGGAAAAGACAGTCTCTTCAATAAATGGTGCTGGGAAAACTGGGTATCTATATGCAGAAGAATGAAACTAGACCACTATGTTTTTTGTTTGTTTGTTTTTGTTTTTTGTCTTGTTTTGTTTGTTTTTGAGATGGAGTCTGGATCTGTCACCCAGGCTGGAGTTCAGTGGTGCAATCTCAGCTCACTGCAACCTCTGCCTCCCAGGTTCAAGTGATTTCCTTGCCTCAGCCTCCCAAGTAGCTGGGATTACAGGCACCCACCACTATGCCTGGCTAATTTTTCCATTTTTTGTAGAGAAGGGGTTTCACCATGTTGGTCAGGCTGGTGTCAAACTCCTGACCTCAGGTAATCCACCCTCCTCAGCCTCTCAAAGTGCTGGGATTACAGGCGTGAGCCACCGCACCTGGCCTAGACTCCTATCTCTCACCATATACAAAAGCCAAATGAAAATGGATTAAATACTTAAATCTAAGACCTCAAACTATGAAACTGGTATAAGAAAACATTGGGGAAATCTCTAGGACAATAGTCTAAGTAAAAATTTCTTGAGCAATACCCCACAAGCACAGGCAACAAAAGCAAAAAAGGACAAATGTGATCATATCAAGTTAAACAACATCTGCACAGCAAAGGATACAGTCAACAAAATGAAGAGACAATTCACAGAATGGGAGAAAATGTTTGCAAACTACACATCTGACAAGGGATTAATAACCAGAATATGTAAGAAGTTCAAACAACTCTATAGAAAAAAAAAATGTAATAATCCAATCAAAAAATGGGCAAAAGATTTGAACAAACATTTCTCAAAAGAAAACATACAAATGGAAAAGTGGCATATTAAAAGGTACTCAGCATCACTGATCATCAGAGAAATGTAAATCAAAACTACAATGAGATATTATTTCACCTAGGCTCAAATGGCTTATATCCTAAAGACAGGCAACAACAAATGCTGGTGAGGATGTGAAGAAAAGGGAACCCTTGTACACTATAGATGGGAATGTAAATTAGTATGACCACTATGGAGAACAGTTCAGACATGCCTCAGAAAAGTAAAAATTGAGCTACAATGTGATCCAGCAATCCCACTGCTGTGTGTATATCCAAAAGAAAGGAAATCAGCATATCAAAGAGATAGCTGCACTCCTATATTTGTTGCAGCACCATTTACAACAGCTAAGACTTGGAAGCAACCTAAGATTCCATCAACAGATGAATGGATAAAGAAAATATGGTACAGATATACAATGGAGTACTATTTAGCCATAAAAAAGAATGAGATCCAGTCATTTGCAATATCGTGGATGGAACTGGAAATTGTTAAGTGAAATAAGCCTGACACAGAAAGACAAACAAACATTGGATGTTTTCACTTGTTTCTGGGTTCTAAAAATCAAAACAATTGAACTTGTGGGCATAGAGTAGAAGGATGTTTACCAGAGGCTGGGAAGGGTAGTGGGGTTTGGCAGGAGTTGGTGATGGTTAATGGGTACAAAAAATAGAAAGGATGAATATGACCTACTATTGTTAGCACAATAAGGTGAGTATAGTCAATAATAATTGTATATTTTTAAATAACTTAAAGAATGTAATTGGATTGCCTATAACTCACAGGATAAATGCTTGAGAGGACAGTTACTCCATTCTCCATGATGTGCTTATTTCACATTGCATGCCTGTATCAAAACATCTCATGTACCTTATAAATATGTATTGATATGTGCATAATGTACCTATTACGTACCCACAAAAATAAATAAAAATGTTAAAGTAAATGAAATAAATTTAGAAATTATTTCTGTAGGTATTCTGATTTCTAATAATACTGGTATATAATAGACACACATGCACACATCAAAATGCAACCAAAATTTATGATCTTCTAAAATAAACTACCTGTTATCATAGGATTATAAGAAAGTTGAGATTTCCAAGAAAGTATGAACAGTTATCTCTAGAAGATGATTTTCTAATTTTAAAAATATCTCTGGCAATAAAACATTTTGTGTTATTGTCAGGAAGTTGTATTAACTTTAGCATTCACAGTTGTTAAATCTTATACATAAATTCTTGTATCTCTAAAACTCAGGAATTCTGCTAACTTGATTTTTGTGTGTGGAGAATGGGGTCTTACTATGTTGCCCAGGGAGGTCTCAAACACCTGGACTCAAGCTATCCTCTTGCCTCTGCCTCCATAAGTGCTGGGATTAAAGGTGTGAGCCACCATGCCTGGCCTGACTTGATTTTTTTAGTCCCCGTTTTCCCTCTTCATGTGAATATGGGGTCCTGCTTGAGCAGCATCTTGAGTTGATGTTTTAGAATTACATCTTTTCATTCAATTTAAAATGCATATTACCATAATATTTCAGAAATAAATATTTGCATATATTAGTAAAAGTATATTTTATATCATTGAAACAAATGTTGAAATATATCATTGAAATTTTGAATCCCAAGTTTTTTTCTCCTCTTCCTTTCATTTTCAAAATTTCAGAGAAGGTATAGTTTTGCATGATTTAATTCTGTGAGTTTAGTATAATTTAAAAATATTCCTCCTCTTCACATTATATGCTTTTCTTGAGTAAGGTCATCCACTCTTGCTTTCTGGGTGCCTCAAATTTGTTATGTCCCACACTGAAGACCTTGTCCTTGACCCTTTCCTGATGTTTTGTAATCTACTCTGTCATCTGGTTTCATCATCCTAAGAAATAGCACCTAGTAAGTAGCACCAAAACATTGAAGCAGGAAAATTTCTACATTTTAGCCCTTTCTCAAACCATCAGTTCAGTCACTTGCAAATTCTGTATTTTCTACCTGCTTAACATTTTTTATATCTCATTATCATAATCCAGTCTCTGAATCATAATTTTGAAATACTCTTGTTTAATTTCCCCCACGCCATGTTCATCTCTATCTTTTTGTTGCTGCCATGGGGACTTTTATAAAAATATATTTATAATGATATATAACTCATCTTCTTTTGAGTGGTTTCCCATTACATGATGGGGAAAGTTCACACTCAAGTGTGGCCCATATCTTTTGTGGTTTGGCCTGATTCTCGCACTTTATATCTCCATTCCATTCCCTCTGACTATGTTCCACTTTTACTGCATTATTTTGGTAACCTTCATTTGCCCTATCATTTCATGCCTCATCTTTTTGAGCATGCTTCTCTGTCTAGAAACCCTTCCTACTCTCACTGTGTACTTGGTCAATGTTTCAAAATATGACTCTATCTTTGCAGCATTTCCTGAGCTTCCCAAGTAGAACTGACTGTTCTCTTCCTTGTGCCTGTACTGTACTGTATTCGCTTTAGTTGTAGAACTCATAGATTACACTTTTCTTTTTTTATTACCTTTTATATATCTCTACCCTCACTGAAATATAAGGCAGGATCTGACTTTTGTTTATATTTTTAGCTTCTCCCCATATATTGCTTATGATTTGATAAACACAGCACATTTTTGTTGTCTTACTGACAGAGTGGGTGAGTGAGTAAATACAATGTTTTCTGAAGTTGCTGTTCTTTTCTTTTTAATAGGAGAAAGCAACAGAGCCAGCAAATGGAAAAAGACAAAATGGTATGGGTATTGTTGAGAGTGCTCCACAAGATCACACAAATAATGAAAATTTAATTTTGATTCAAAAAATGTTAGAGGTGGTAAGTTAGTGAATATCTCTGAAAAAAAGTGTATTAAGTATTTTCAATAGAAAAACCACCAAACTATGAAGATCCAAATATAATATTCATTTCTTTTCCACAATTTTTTTCTATCTTTTTGTGTACTACCAACTTTTCCCTGAAACTACTTCAGTTCCTCAATTCCCTGGAATTCTTTTTTCTTTTTCTTTTTGCTATTACTTTTGTTTCACTGAAATATTTATGGGTGAAGACAAACTTGCATAGGTATATAAAATTCATAGTGATAAATTTTCTCATGAATGTATCTGTGTATAACATTTTATAGATATGTCATTCACAGTAAAATCTGGACAAAAGGAAGATATACAATCACATTTGGACAGCAAGGTATTATCTATTGTTATTGCTGCAGTTATTATTTTAGAAAAGAAGCATTCAGTGATGTTACAACATGAAAGAGAATGCTTTCACTTCACTTTTGCACCTCTGCATATGCCCATAAATAATTATTTTCTGGCCAGGCACGGTGGTTGATGCTTGTAATCCCAGCACTTTGGGAGCCCAAGGCGGGTGGTTCACCTGAGGTCATGAGTTCGAGACCAGCCTGGTCAACATGGCAAAACCCAGTCTCTACTAAAAAAAAATACAAAAATTAGCTGGATGTAGTGGTGTGCACCTGTAATCCCAGCTAATTGGGAGGCTGAGGCAGAAGAATCACTTGAATTCAGGAGATGGAGGTTGCAGTGAGCCGAGATTGCACCACTGCACTCCAGCCTGGTCAACAAAGCAAGACTCTGTCTCAAAAAAATTATTTTCTTCCATTATCAGCCCATAATTAGTACAGTAATTATGTACAAAGTATATCACAGCTGCATAGTACAATTCTGTTAATTTGGAGGATTTATGCAAAAAGCCAGTGTCATATAGTGCAAAAAAGATAAGGGTTAGAAGTCACAAGGAATCAATATGGGCTTTAAGGTTAAGTTTATCTAGAAACTAAAAAATTTGTTCCATGTCAATATATGGCCAAATGTATGATTCTATGTTCTACCTGGATGTGTAAAAGTGCTAATGAGATTCAGAGAGAAAGAGTTTGGACTGTAGTTTTGTACAACTTGAAACCTGAAAAGACAATGCCTGGGACTTAAACTACTACTGTATTTGGACTGACTAGTATAGATCTGAAAAAAAAATTCAGAAGAAGCAAAAGCATTGGGAGTTGTAAATAAGTGAAGCTATAAACACAGTAGTTTGGTTTAGTGGTGTTTTATTAAGTAGAAATCATATTCCAAAAAAGAAAATATTGAGTACCTTTATGGTACTCAATAGAAGACTATTCTAAGGTGACAAGAGTAGAAAGAGATGAAGGGGCCTGGCTCCTTAGGAGCAGTTGCTGTATCGTGATACCAGTACCAAGTTGGTCAAAAGACATGTTGTTATCCTCATGCTTTTACTTACTAGCTATGAATTTCTGGTAAAAATTATTTAACCTATTTGAATGTCGAGTGATGCCCTTCATATAAAGAGTACTAGTATGTACCTCTTAGGCATGTGTAATGAATAAATGCACTAAAAATTGGAAAGCATTTGGTAAACCTGAAAGTGTGTACACTAATGTATAATAAAGTGATCCACAGGGGTATTCAGTGGCTCAATAAGTATTGAGGATGCTTCATGTAAACCTGGAGGACAATAAAATGACAGTAGCATCAAGAAAAGTTTGGGAAAGTCAAAGTGGGCATGTGGATTTCTAGTTTGGGGAACATGGAGTTTCAGCAGACTATTACTAGAGAAATCTCCTAGGAATCTAGTGGTTTGGTGCTTGAGACATTCCCATGGGAATTTAAGTGTTTTTGACCTTGAGTGAATTTCTGCTGTTGAGCACCAACTCTGCTAGGCAACTAGAGACTAAATATAGATGATAGGGGCTTAGGTTACAGCAGCAAGAAGAGAAAAACAAGCAAATAACCCAGTCTTATAAGTTGAATGTGCTCCTTATAAAGAAAACAGAGAAGACAGATTAGAGATTATTGGAGAGGTTTGTAGTTAGCACGGGGATGGGAGTGGCAGTAAAGTTCTGTAGTCAGAGGAGATGTTTCTGCATGTGACATTGAAACAGTCAACTAAAGGATGAAAGGAGCCAGCCATGGGAAAGTCTAGGAGGAGGACATTCTGGATGGAGAGGAAACAATGGATCTCATCTGTTCATCATTTTCTTGTTAACATCCTGGAATGACCAGAAAGTGGGGTTACCATCATCATCTTCATCATCATCATTATTTTTATTAGTATAATGTGTAGAAAAGAAAATGTGAAATTAAGTTGCCTGGCACATTTTAAATGCTTTACAAATGAATGTTCTGAATGTTCCTGTTCTGCCTTTTTTTTTTTTTTTTTTTGAGATGGAGTTTCACTCTTGTCGCCCAGGCTGGAGTGCAATGGAACAATCTCAGCTCACTGCACTCTCTGCCTCCCAGGTTCAGGGGATTCTCCTACCTCAGCCTCCAGAGTAGCTGGGATTACAGGAGCGTGCCACCACACCCAAATTTTTATATTTTTAGTAGAGGCAGGATTTTGCCATGTTGGCCTGGCGGGTCTCGAACTCCTGACCACAGGTGATCCACCCACCTTGGCCTCCCAAAGTGCTGAGATTACAGGCATGAGCCACCGCCCCCAGCCTTGTTCTTCTTTTTATACTAAAGCTTGATATACTTTGTTGAAGCTTTTTTTCATTGGGATAGTGTTGCTTACTATATCTAATATTTGCTTACTTATATGTAGACATAAACTAAAGGTTTTCTCATTGCTTTGTTGTTTTATTCAACCATTTTTTCTATCAGTAAAAATGATATCAAAGACTGTGTGGATTTCTCCAAGCCTTTGTTTACCTAAATGAATTGGCTTCTACCATGCTCTGTTTAAACACAACATGACACATGCCACAGTTTCTTATTGTGCTGTCTTAACATTTACATTTTCTGTAACTAGAAATCTTTTAAATATTTAATGCATTAAGTGTAATACCAAGTGTATTATGTAGCATTTTAAATGGTCTCTTACCTATGGTTGGAAATGTAGGGTAGAGTTAGGTATTTTGAAGTTAGTCTCTTGCTGCAATAGGCACATAAGTTATTATTTGGTCTGTGAATATATTTCTTGTAGCCTTTTAGTCTGGGTGTGCAGAGGCAGTAGCCCTGTGAAGATAAAAGATAAGGTTGATTTAGAGAGCCTATCTAGGTAAGCTTCTCTATTGAATAATTTAGGTTCTCAACACATGCTTTTCTTATTTTGAAGTTATCTGAATGAAAAACACCTTCTTTAAAAGAAGGTGTTTGGGAAATCTTTATGTAACTACTACTTCTTTTTCATCTTCTTGAAACTCATTGTTGTTATTAATTTTTACAGAAGATCTCCAAGAGTCACACAGAGAATGGTGGCAGTCATGTATCTGGGGCTACAGACTGTAAGACAAAACATATAGAAAATGGGCAAGAAGAAGGTAAAAACTGTATATCATAGAATAAGTCAATTGACAGTATGTCTCTTTAAAAACACGAGCACTAGTATATTCTAATAGCCAGAGAAAACTTCTTAAAATGACTTCTTCTTTTTTTTATATTTTTTTGAGATGGAATTTCACTCTTATTGCCCGGGCTGGAGTGCAATGGTGCGTTCTCAGCTCACCGCCACCCCCACCTCCCAGGTTCAAGCGACTGTCCTGCCTCAGCCTTCCAAGTAGTTGGGATTACAGGCACACGCCGCCATGCCTGGCTAATTTTTTTGGTATTTTTTTCTATATGCTTCATTTTCATTCTTTAAGCCCTAGTGCCTGACACATAGCAGAACTCCATAAATAATTGCTGAGTAAAATACACAAAGGCTGGTTATACGAAGATGATTTGCAAGTTGTCTCCTATTGTGTAGGAGCAAAGGGGACAGTCATGTAAAGCAATAATGTACAGTTCAGGTGGTAAAGATGCAGTAGAAAAATCAATAAAATACTAAGGCAGCCCCAAGGAAAGAGACACCTGTTTATCTGGGGAATAAAGATATTAATTTAAAAAATCACCAGAATCAAGGAAGACTTCACATAGCCACCTATTTTAAAAGAAGAAAATAAATTTGTCAGAATAGTAAAGGAATACATTTCACATATTAGGAACAAGGTGCACATCGATAAAAGTGTAAACGGTCATTTTGGAGATCATCAATAAGGTACTACCATGAAGTAGAGAATAATATACCACATTACTATGTAAGGATGTTTCTACTAAATTTTTAAGTATATTTTTAATTTTTAATTTTTTGTGTACAAGGTAGGTGTATATATGGAGTACATGAGATATTTTGATACAGGCATACAACGTATCATAATCACATCACGGTAAATAGGATATCCATCACTTCAAGGATTTATCCTTTGTGTTAAAAACAATCCAATTATCGTGTTTTAGTTATTTTTAAATGTACAATTAAGTTCCTATTGACTTTAGCCACACTGTTGAGCTGTCAAATACTAGATCTTATTCATTCTATTTTTTGGCGCCCATTAACCATCCCCTCATCCTCCCCCAACACTGCCCCACCATCCTTCACAGCCTGTGGTAATCATTGTTATATTCTATCTCCATTAGTTCAATTGTTTTAATTTTTAGTTTTCAAAAATAAATGAAAATATGCAAAGTTGGTTCTTCTGTGCCTTGCTTATTTCAGTCAGCATAATGACCACCAGTTCCATCCATGCTGTTGTAAATGACAGGATGTAATTGTTTTTCATGGCCGATTAGTACTATATTGTGTGTATGTACCACAATTTCTTTTTTTTATTTTATTATTGTTATATTTTAAGTTTTAGGGTACATGTGCACAATGTGCAGGTTAGTTACATATGTATACATGTGCCATGCTGGTGTGCTGCACCCATTAACTTGTCATTTAGCATTAGGTATATCTCCTAATGCTATCCCTCCCCCCTCCCCCCACCCCACAACAGTCCCCAGAGTGTGATGTTCCCCTTCCTGTGTCCATGTGTTCTCATTGTTCAATTCCCACCTATGAGTGAGAATATGCGGTGTTTGGTTTTTTGTTCTTGTGATAGTTTACTGAGAATGATGATTTCCAATTTCATCCATGTCCCTACAAAGGACGTGAACTCATCATTTTTTATGGCTGCATAGTATTCCATGGTGTATATGTGCCACATTTTCTTAATCCAGTCTATCATTGTTGGACATTTGGGTTGGTTCCAAGTCTTTGCTGTTGTGAATAGTGCCACAATAAACATACGTGTGCATGTGTCTTTATAGCAGCATGATTTATAGTCCAGGAAACAACAGGTGTACCACAATTTCTTTATCCATTTGTCTGTTGTGAAAGACTTAGGTTGCTTCCAAATCTTGCCTATTATGAAGGGTACTGCAATAAACATGGGAGTGCAGATATCTCTTTGATATACTCATTTCCTTTCTTTTGGGTATATACCCAGCAGTGAGATGGCTGGATCATATGGTAGCTCTACTTTTAGTATTCTGAGGAACCTCCAAACTATTGTTCATAGTCGTTGTACTAATTTACATTCCCACCAACAGCATACAAGGTTTCCTTTTTCTCCACATCCGCATCAGCATTTTCTATTGCCTGTCTTTTGGCTATAAGCCATGTTAGCTGGGGTGAGATGACATTTCATTGTAGTTTTGATTTGCATCTCTCTGATGTTGAGAACATTTTCATATGCATGTTTGCCATTTGTGTGTCTTCTTTTGAAAAATGTCTGTTCAGATCTTTTGCCCATTTTTAAATTGAATTATTAGATTTTTCCCATAGAGTCATTTGAGCTCTTCGTGTATTCTAGTTATTAATCCCTTGTCAGATAGGTAGTTTGCAAATATTTTCTCCTATTCTGTGGGTTGTCTGTTCCCTTTGTTGATTGTATCCTTTACTGTACAGAAGCATTTTAACTTGATGTGATCCCATTTATCTCTTTTTGCTTTTGTTGTCTGTGCTTGTAGGATATTACTGAAAAAATGCCCACAATGATGTCCTGGAGAGTTTCCCCAATGTTTTCTTCTAGTAGTTTTATAGCTCGAAGTCTTAGTTTTAAGTCTTTAATCCATTTTGATTTGCTTTTTGTATGTGGTGAGAGATAGGGGTCTAGCTTTATTCTTCTGCATATGGATATCCAGTTTTCCCAGCACCATTTATTGAAGAGACTGTCTTCTTCCCCAGTGTGTGAACTCAAACATGAGTTCACTGTAGGTATGTGGATTTGTTTCTGGCTTCTGGCTTCTGTACTCTGTTGTGTTGGTCTACATGTCTGTTTTTATGCCAGTACCATGCTGTTTTGGTTACTATAGCTCTGCAGTATAATTTGGAGTCAGGTAATGTGATTCCTCTAGTTTCTTTCTTTTTGCTCTAGATAGCTTTGGCAATCCTGGGCCTTTTGTGGTTCCATATACATTTCAGGACAGTTTTTTTCTATTGCTATGAGGAATGTCGTTGGTATTTTAATAGGGATTGCATTGAATCTGTAGATTGCTTTGGGTAGTACGAACATTTTAAAAATACTGATTCTTCCAGTTTATGAACATGAAATATCTTTTCATTATTTGGTGTTTGCTCAGTTTCTTTCACCAAAGACTTACAGTTTTCATTGTAGAGATCTTGCACTTCTTTGATTATGTTAATTCTTAGGTATTTAATTTTATTTGTAGCTCTCGTAAATGAGATAGATTACTTGATTTTATTTTCAGATTGCTCACTTTTGGCATCTAAAAATGCTACTGATTTTTGTATGTTGATTTTGTATCTCGCAACTTTATTGAGTTTATCAGTTCTAATAGTTTTTAATGAAGTGTTTAGGTTTTCCAAATATAAGATTATATCATTATATCATTTGACTTCTTCCTTTCCTATTTAGATGTTATTCATTTCTATCTCTTGTCTAGTTGCTGTAGCTAGAACTTCCAGTACTATGTTGAATAACATTGGTGACAGTGGGCATTCTTGTCATGTTCCAGATCTGAGAGGAAAGACTTTCAGGATTTCCCCTTTATGATACTAGCTATGGGTCTGTTGTATATGACTTTTGTTGTGTTGAGGTATGTTCTTTCTATACCCAGTTTTTTGAGGGTTTTTATTATAAGAGGATGTTGAATTTTTACCAAATGCTTTTTTGTGTATCAGTTGAAATGATCATGTGATTGTTATTCTTCATTCTATTGATATGCTATATCACACTGATTGATTTGCATATATTGAATCATCTTTTCATTCCTGAGATACATTTTACATGGTTATGAAGAATAATTTTTGAAAGGTGTTGTTGAATTTGTTTTGCTAGTATCGGTTGAGGATTTTTTGCATCGATGTTTATCAGAGATATTGGCGTGTAGTTTTCTTTTTTTGATGTGTGTTTGTCTCATTTTGGTATCAGGGTAATACTGGCATTGTATAATGAGTTTGGAATTATTCCCTTCTCTTCTGTCTTTCAGAATAGCTTGAGTAGCATTGGTATTACTTCTTCTTTAAATGCTTGGTAATATTTAGCAGTGAAGCCATCAGGTCCCAGGCTTTGCTGGGAGATTTTGCTGGGTCCCCTAGACTTTGCTGGCTTCAGTTGCATTACTTAGTCGTTCAGGTTTTGAATTTCTTCATGGTTCAATCTTGGCGGGTCATGTGTGTCTAGGGATTTATTCATTTATTATAGGTTTTCCAATTTATTGGCATATAGTTTTTCACAGTAACCTCTAACGATCTTTGAATTTCTGCAGTATCAGTTGTAATGACTGCTTTTCCTTTTTATTTTTTTTTTAATTTTAAGTTCTGGGATACATGTGGAGAATGTGCAGGTTTGTTACATAGGTAAATGTGTGCCATGGTGGTTTGCTGCACATATGAAGCTGTCACCTAGGTATTAAGCCCTGCATGCGTTAGCCATTTGTCCTGATGCACTCCCTCCTGTCCTCCCGCTGAGAGGCCCTGGTGTGTGTTGTTCCCCTCCCTGTGTCCATGTGTTCTCACTGTTTAACTTCCACTTATGAGTGAGAACATGCGATGTTTGGTTTTCTCTGTCTGTGTTAGTTTGCTGAGGATAATGGCTTCCAGCTTCATCCATGTCCCTGCAAAGGACACGATCTCATTCCTTTTTCTGGCTGCATAGTACTTCATGGCATATATATACCACATTTTCTTTATCCAGTCTATCACCGATGGGCATTTGCATAGGTTTCATGTCTTTGCTATTGTGAATAATGCTGCAGTAAACATACATGTGCATGTATCTTTATAAAAGAATGATTTGTATTCCTTTGAGTATTTACCCAGTAATGAGATTGCTGGGTCAAGTGGTATTTCTGGTTCTAGATCCTCGAGGAATCACCACACTGTCTTCCACAGGGGCTGAACTAATTGGCATTCCCACCAACGGTGTAACAGTGTTCCTATTTCTCCGCAGTCTTGCCAGCATCTGTTGTTTCTTGACTTTTTAATAATTGCCATTCTAACTGGCACGAGTTGGTATCTCATTGTGGTTTTGATTTGTATTTCTCTAATGATCAGTGATGTTGAGCTTTTGTTTCCTATGTTTGTTGGCTGCATAAATGTCTTCTTTTGAGAAACGTGTGTTCATGTTCTTTGCCCACTTTTTGATGGGGCTGTTTTTTCTTATAAGTTTGTTTAAGTCCCTTGTAAATTCTGGATATTAGACCTTTGTCAGATGGGTAGATTGCAAAAATTTTCTCCCATTCTGTAGGTTGCCTGTTCATCTGATGATAGTTTCTTCTGCTGTGCAGAAGCTCTTTAGTTTAATTAGATCCCATTTGTCAATTTTAGCTTTTGTTGCAATTGCTTTTGGTGATTTCATCATAAAATTTTTGCCCATGCCTATTTCCTGAGTGGTATTGCCTAGATTTTCTTCCAGGGTTTTTATGGTTTTGGGTGTTACATTTAAGCTCAATACATTTACATTAAGCTCAATAATGCGTACACTTGGATATAGAGACTGGAAAAATAGACACTGGAGACTCAGAAAGATGGGAGGTTGGTAGATGGGTTAGAAATGAGAAAATTCCTAATTGGGACAATGAGCACCGTTCAGATGATTGTTATACCAAAAGCCCATACTTCTTCACTACGCAGTATGTCCCTGACATGAAACTTCATTTGTACTGTCTAACATATTAATAAAGAGAAAAAAACTAACTTTTATCAAGACAGTGGAATGAATAAACCTTATAATTTTCACAAATACTTAGGCAGAAAATTAATGTTAATAAAAATAAAACAATAAAAATTTTAATAAAAATTTAATAAAAATAAATAAAAATTAATATATGTATATATATTAGCCAGAGTCTCGCTCTGTCACCCTGGCTGGAGTGCAGTGACATGATCTTGGCTTACTGCAACCTCCGCCTCCTGAGTTTAAGTGATTCTCCTGCCTCAGCCTTCTGAGTAGCTGGGATTACAGGCGCCCGCCACCTTACCAAGCTAATTTTTGTATTTTTAGTAGAGACAGGGTTTCATCATATTGGTTAGGCTGGTCTCGAACTCCTGACCTCAGGTAATCCGCCTGCCTCAGTCTCCCAAAGTGCTGGGATTACAGGCATGAGCCACCGTGCCTGACCAATAATATTGTATTTTAAGAATGGTATAAAAAGATAATTTTATGAATTAGTACTTAGCACAGAAAATATGCAAGGCAAGCTTCTAAGCCATTAGATATTTGTAGACAGAATATCTAACAGTGTAAAATAAATAAGCCATTAGATATTTGTAGACAGAATATCTAACAGTGTAAAATAAGATTCATTGGCAATGACAAATTGACATATTTTCAATCATATTAGATGATATTAAAACCATTATAACGTTTACCGTTTTGTTGCATAATAAAGGATCATAATTTTAAATAACTTCATTAAAAATTTGACAAATTAGGCATATAGATAAATGGGCAGCATGTTGACCAGTAAACACAGGATACACATTATTTTCAAAGACCAAACAAAATCATTTTATTTTTATTTATTTATTTATTTATTTTTAGTGGGGGGAGTAGCTTTATTGGCTGGGGATATACTGGGTTCCTCTCCCTGGGAGGTGGAGTCCTCCCCTGGTCACCGGCGGCAGTGATCCAGGAGGCGCCATGCAATTCAGTGCTGGGGTCAGTTGGGGACCGGGCCTTGGAAAAGGCTAACTGTGCAGGGAAGCAGTAGCTGCGGCGTCCTCACCGCCCTCTCCGCCCTGCTGCACTGGGTCTCCTGGTGCTCGGAGCCTGCGTCTCTATAGGGCAATGACCCATCAGGCTCGGAACCTTCGCAGAACCTAGTTTGATGCAGGCCAGACATCTCCGCTTCCTTCCCTTGGAATGGACTTCGCACTCCTGTTTCTTCCAGTCCTTCCTCCTGCCGCTTGTCTGCCTGAGCTTAAATTCCAGTTTCAAAATGTTCCAGCTGGGAAGAGCGTATCCACGTCGCTGTCCACACGATTCTCCTGGAAGGCCCCCTGCCCCGGGCGGGTGGATTCCTCCAGGGCCACCTGCAGGCCCCGCCTGCGCTGGGCTCCGGGAGCTCTGCCCCGCCCACGCTCCCGCGCCCACCCACAGGGCCAGCAGGATCCGCAGCTATCGCTTGCTTCCACTGTGGGTCACCCCGGCCCTGCGAAGCGCGTGTGCGCCCCTCAGCTCTCCGAGCCCTCCGGGAGCTGCCCCCTCCCCTGCCCTTCACCTGGGTGGCTATGCCGGCAGAACTTTGGGCAGACATCAAAGAACTGGGAAATGTCTCTTTCTCCAAATTCACTTTGGTGTCTCCACTCCCTCCCATCCTGCCTTCACTGTTCCCTGGGGACCGCAGTTTTAGCAAAGTTCTCGGCCCCGGGAGGGAAGACGTCCTGTTTCCCGCTCCCACCCTTCAACCCTTTTCTGGCCCATTGTCTCTCCCCACTGGGTCTCCCACACGACACCTTATCCTCCCTACTGTCCCCGGAGCCCTTCTCTTATTCTTCCGCTCAGCCTCTTCCCTGACTGTTTCTCCTTCCCCATCCTGAATCTGCCAGCTCCCACAGAGTGCTCCCCCCATCCCGGGGCCCAGGCAAAACCCACACAATCATTTTAAATAGGAACATTTGAATTCCACTGAATTCATGAAAGCAGAAACCCATCTGGTTATATTTTAAAGGATTATGAATTGATAATAGCAACTTTCAATTTAAAGTTTAACCAGGGTAAAGAATACCCACCATTTTAACAACAACAACAATGAAACCCTGTTATAGCTAACAAACTAGATCAGTAAAGTTGCAGGATACAATATTAACATGAAAATCAGTTTCAGTTTTACACAGTAACAACAAAATACCTGAAAAAGCAATAAAGAAAACAATTCCATTTACAATATTATGAAATAGAATGGAATACTTAATTCATTAAATAGAATGAGTTTAACCAAGAAAAGTAAAGATCTGCATACCGGGCCAGGCGCGGTGGCTCACGCCTGTAATCCCAGCACTTTGGGACGCCGAGGCGGGTGGATCATGAGGTCAGGAGTTCGAGACCAGCCTGACCAACATGGGGAAACCCCATCTCTACTAAAAATACAAAAATTAGCCGGTGGTGGTGGTCTCTGTCCTGTAATCCTAGCCACTCAGGAGGCTGAGGCAGGAGAATCGCTTGAACCTGGGAGGCAGAGGTTGCAGTGAGCTGAAATTGGGCCACTGCACTCCAGCCTGGGTGACAGACCTAGACATCGTCTCAAAAAAAAAAAAAAAAAAATTCTGCATACTGAACACTATAAAATGTTGATGAAAGAAATAGAAGAATACAAAATGGGAACTATATCTTGTGCTCATGGATTCTAAAAATTAATATTGTTAAAATATCTATACTGGACAAAGTCATCTACAAAGTTAAAGAAATTTCTATCAAAATTTTAATGCCTTTAAAATAAATGTAGGATAAACAATTCTAAAATTAGTATGGAGCCATGAAAGACTCCAAATAGCCAAATACTGTGAAGAACAAAAAGGCTGAAAGCCTGAAACTTCCTGATTTCAAACTATATTACAAAGCTATAGTCATTTAAATAGTGTAGAGCCTACTTAAGAACCAATGAAACAGAATAGAGGACCCAGAAATAAACTCACACATGTACAGTCAACTGATCCTACAGAATTAGGAAAAGATAGACATCAAGAAATGCTGTAGAAAAAACTAGGTATGCACACACAAAAAGTGAACCCTTTTCTTGTATCATCACAAAAATGAGTTTAAAATAAAGACAAACATAATAACTGAAATCATGAATCCTCTTAAAACAAATTAGGGAAAAAGCTCTTTGACACTGGTTGTGACAATGATGTTTTGGATTCTACACAAAGAACACAAGCAACAAAAGCAAAAATTAAAAAAATGGTACTATATCAAAGTAAGAAGTTTCTGAATGATAAAAGAAAGAATCAACAAAATATAAAGACAATATATGGGATGGGAGAAAATATTTGTAAACCTTATGTAGGATAATATGTTACTATTCAAAATATATATAATGCTAATCAATATCCAAAAAAACACCTACAGCACAACAAAACAAAAACTAATTCCCTGATTAATTGGGTAAAATATCCATTTTTCCAAAGACATACAAATGGCCAGCAGGTATATAAAAAGTTTCTCAACATCACTAATTATCAGAATAATTAAAATCAAAATCAAAATGAGAAATTACCTTATCATGGTGCTGGGATAGCTCTTATCAAGGTGTCAAAAGAACAAAGTATTAGGGTGCACAGAAAGGAGAATATTTGCACACAGTTGCTGAGCATGTCCATTGGTGCAGCCTTCATAAAACAAACAAACAAACAAAAAACAGTCTGGAGTTTCCTTAACATTTTTAAAGTAGAAGTACCATTAACCCCAATTTGGAGTATATAGCCAATGGAAATAAAATAAGTATAGCAAAGGGCATCTGCACTCCTCTGATACAAATAAATGGATAAACTGTAAGAGAGAGATAATTTCAGCTTTAATAAGGAAAGGAATGCTTTCATTTACAACAATATTGATGAACCTTGAAGACCTAAATGAGATAAGCAAAATACAGAAAGACAAATATTGCATGATCTCATTTGTATGTAGAATTTTTCTTTCTTACAAAAAAGAAAGAAACAGAGAGAAGAAGGTAGTTAGGATGGGCTAGGAAATGGGGAAAGGCAGAATGATAACCATTGAAGGGTGCAAGCCTTCAGTTATATAATGAAAAACTGCTGGGGACCTAATGTGCAGAATGGTGACTATAGTTAATAATAACTCTACATTAGTTAAAATTTGTTACTAAAGTAGACCTCAGGTGCTTTCACCACACACACACTGAAATGTATAAAGTAACTATGTGAGGTGTTAGATATGTTAACCAGCTTCATTGAGATAATTTAAAGATGTATACACATCTCAAAGCACTCTATTGTACATCCTAAATAGATACACTTTTCAATGTGTAAATCATAGCTCAACAAATGTGGAAAAAAATTAAGAGTAATCCGCAGGTCACATCTAGCCACAGGTAAACTTTATTTAAAACTCTCTTGGCCACTGTTTCTGGCTCAACCCCGGAATGACCAGAGCACTTCTGGCCCCTTGACTTTGATGCTCTTCCCGCTGTTCCTGTACCCATGGATGGCCAGGCACGGTGGCTCACGCCTGTAATCCCAGCACTTTGGGAGGCCAAGGTGGGCAGATCACCTGAGGTCAGGAGTTGAAGACTAGCCAGGCAAACATGGCGAAACCCTGTCTCTACTAAAATTACAAAAATTAGCCAGGCCTGGTGGCATGCGCCTGTAATCCCAGCTACCCAAGAGGCTGAGACAGGAGAATTGCTTGAACCCAGGAAGCAGAGATTACAGTGAGCCGATATCGAACCACTGCATTCCAGCCTGGGTGACAGAGCGAGATTCTGTCTCAAAAAAATAAAAAATAAAAAAAAAATAAAAGCCAAAGGTTTAAAACACTTAATCAAAATAGGATCACAGATCACCATGAAGTAATAGTCATTCACTTAGCCAAAGTGATAATTTAAAAAAAAAATTTAAAACAAAGTCCTTTTTTTTTTATAGAAAAGATTAAGTTTTCTAGTCAAAAGACCTGAGTAAGAAAGCATGAGCCATATTATATGTCCTCTCTACTTTCTCATTATTTAAATTTATTCAAAAGGTGAGCAAAAATATTATACTGTGTTTATTCATACTACATAAAATTTTTGTTGAAGAGAAAATCAAATTTTACTTTTTTATTAATGTATTATCAATATTAAAGCTAATTTTAATAAAATCTTATAAAAAATCTATCTGTCATTTTTGACCACACTAGTTTTCCATAATTATTTTAAAATCTCTTTTAATTACATTTTATAATTGTATTTTAGTTTTATCTACGTTCATTTTGTTCTTTCAATCTGAAACAACCTTTAAGTAATTTCAAACTGGACAAAAATATTATAAAAACACATTTTATGCCTTTATAACTTTATTCATCAAAAATATATCTTGCTTTTATCTTTTTTTTTCTTTTTTTTCAGACGAAGTCTCGCTCTGTTGCCCAGGCTGGAGTGAACTGGCACAATCCCTGCTCTCTGCGACCTCCACCTCCAGGGTTCAAGCAATTCTCATGCTTCAGCCTCCCTCCTGAGTAGCTGGGATTACAGGAGCCCGACACTACACCCGGCTAATTTTTGTATTTTTAGTAGAGACAGGGTTTCACCATGTTGGCCAGGCTGGTCTTGAAGTCCTGACCTCAAGAGATCTGCCTGCCTCAGCCTCCCAAAGTGCTGGGATGACAGGGGTGAGCCACCGCACACGGCATTTTTTTTTTTTTTTATCTACTCTTTATGCAGACTTATTCTTCTTACATTTAGTGGTTTTAATTATATTTAGGAATTACATTAACTATTAATTATCCAAATTTTTAGTGAAATGTCTAGGAAGTAATTTTGAACTTTTATGTGTCAGTATTTGCAGATAAAAAAATTTATATTATTTAAAAACATTTTTTCCCTTTTTCTTTTTCTTTTTTTTTTTTAAAAATGGAATTTTGCTCTTATTGCCTAGGCTGGAGTGCAATGGCGCCATCTCAGCTCACCGCAACCTCCGCCTCCTGGGTTCAAGCGATTCTCCTGCCTCAGCCTCCCGATTAGCTGTGATTACATGCATGTGCCACCATGCCCGGCTACTAAAATTCTATATTTTAGATGAATCTGGATGAATTCAACTTAAAAAACAATTCTACATATAAATGAAGTCATGCAGTATTTGCCTTTCTGTGTTTGGCTTATTTCACTTAGAATAATGTCCTCCAGATTAATCCCTGTTGTCATAAATGGCAAGATTTTCTCCATTTCTACAGCTGAATATTATTCTACTATGTAGAGAATATGTGTGTAGATACATACGTACATACATATATATATACACCTATATATATACACACACACACATATACACAACACAATGTCTTTATTCATTTATTGATGGACACTAAGGTTGTTTTTGTATCTCAGCCAAGATGAATAATGCTGCACTAAACATGGGAGTGCAGGTATCTCTTTGAGATACTGATTTCCTTTCCTCTGAATACGTAACCAGATGTGGGACTGCAGGGTCACATAGTAGTTCTAGTTTCAGCTTTTTGAGGAACCTCCATATCTTTTTCCATAACAGCTATACTAATTTATATTCTCACCAATAATACACAGGGTTCCCGTTTCTCTACATCCTTGCCAACACTTGATTTTCTGTCTTTTTGACAACAGTTATTCTGACAGATGTGAGGTAATATCTCATAGTGGTTTTGATTTGCATTTTCCTGATAAATGATGTTGAACATCTGTTCATATACCAGTTGGCCACCTGTATGCCTTCTTTGGAAAAATGTCTATTCAGATCCTTTGCTCATTTTTAAATCAAGTTATTCATTTTCTTGTTATTGAGTTGCATTCCACATATGTTTTGGATATTGACCACTTTTCAGATGTATAGTTTGCAGATATTCTCCCCCATTCCATTGGCTGTCTCTTCACTCTGCTGATTGTTTCCTTTGTTGTTCAGAAGCTTCTTAGTTTAATAGAGTCCCACTTGATTATTTTTGCTTTGGTTGCCTAGGTTTTTGGTTTCATATCCAAAAAATTACTGACCAATGACAAGGAGGTTTTTCCCTATGTTTTCTTCTAGCAGCTTTATGGTTTCAGGTCTTTAATCCATTTTGAGTTCATTATTATATATGGTATAAGATGAGAGTCCAAGTCCATTCTTTTGCATGTGGATATCCAACTTTCCCAATACTATTTATTGAAGAGACCATCCTTTTCCCCATTGTGTATTCTTGGTATCCTTATCAAATATTAGTTTATTGCACGTTTGGGTTTATTTCTAGACTCTCTATTCTGTTCCATTGGTCTATGTGTCTGTTTTTATGCCAGTACCGTATTTCCATACTGTTTTAATTACTATGGCTTTGTAACGTAGGCTGGCTGCTAGTTTTATTGTTATATTCACAAATTCCTATCCATAAATGCGGGTAAAGAGTGAAAGATAAGCTGGCCTAATAAAAATTGGCCAAAAGCTTCTGTTTCATGCTGGTAGGTCTACTGAATGCATCTTTTTTTCTTTATTATGAGAAAATTAAGTCCCTACTGAGGCTGGGTGCAATGGCTCACATCTACAATCCTAGCACTTTAGGAGGCTGAGGCAGGAGGATCACTTGAGGCCACAAGTTCGATTCCAGCTGGTCAACACGGCAAGACCCTGTCTCTAATAAAAATACAAAAATTAGCTGGGTGTGGTGGTGCACACCTGTAATCCCAACTACTTAGGAGGCTGACACACAAGAATCGCTTGAACCCAGGAGGTGGAGGTTGCAGTGAGCCAAGACTGAGCCACTGCACTCCAGCCTGGGCGAGAGAATGAGACCCTATCTCAAAACAAACAAACAAACAAAATTAAGTTACTGAAGTTGTTCCTTGACATAAACCTGACTGTCCAACTTTCAGGTACATGAGCTTGAGGTATTTTCTTCAAAACTACACCATGAAGACTCAAGCCATGATTCTGGCTTGAGGAAGAAAAAAGCTCATAAAAAGTTGCCCACAACTCATGATATTTTTCAATTACATGCCTTTAGAGAGAAATGACTGCAATGCTAGGCCCTCTCCTTAGGTTTTAAAGCTAACCTGAATTAGAACTTAGGAAAGAGTTTCCGCATACATTCACACTGCTTTAATCTTGCATTTTTAAGTGCTTTTTATGTGATCCCTCAGTTAGTATGTGATCCACCAACGTCACCATTAGGAACACTTAGCACAGGATAAGTAACAAATAGAGAGTTGCTGAAAATGGGATTTTATTATACCACTGTCTGTTTTCGTATGTTTGAAATGTTTTATAATATAAAACAAACACACACACACTCTCAGAGTGAGGAAAAAGGAAAAAAAGTACCTAAATACTTAAAAGTAAACTCACCACTTTAGAATTCTCTTTGTATTGAAAAGCCAGCTGGTAAGCTGCAAATACCGAAGGCGGCAGTGTGAATCGAATCCACAGATTTCCACCAGCTCCAAAATGTTTTCATGCTGTGTTCAAAATCTGACCCAAAAGCAGTAAAGAAAAAAAAAATTTCCAAACTATGATTAATCATTTGTGAAATAAATGTGGGCTTTAATCATCATTGCTAACATTTTGTGAATATATACAATGTACCATATTTTCGGGTAGGCAATTTACGTATTTCTTATCTCCTCAAGTTGTCACAACAACCCAGAAACAGATAGAATCCCATTTCACAAACGGGGAAGCCTGAGTTTCAGAGATATTGTATAACCTTCCTAAGGTAGCGAGTTAGAAGCAAATATATATTTAAATATATTTTCATACACACATGTGCAAAGTATGTTGCATTGATAAAGAATGTAGGCTCTGGCCAGGTGTGGTGACTCACATCTGTAATCCCAGCACTTTGGGAGGCCGAAGGTGGACAGATCAGTTGAGGTCAGCAGTTTCAGACCAGCCTGGCCAACATAGGGAAACCCTGTCTCTACTAAAAATACAAAAATTAGCTGTGCGTGGTGGTGCACACCTCTAATCTCAGCTACTCAGGAGCCTGAGGCAGGAGAATTTCTTGAACCCAGGAGATGGAGGCTGCAGTAAGCTGGGATCATGCCACTGCACTCCAGCCTGGGTGACAGAGCAAGATTCCATCTGAAAAAAAAAGAAAAAAAGAAAAAGGAAAAGAAAAGAAAGGAAAGGAAAAGAAAAGAAAGAAAAAGAAAAGAAAAGAAGGCTGTGAAGATAGACTCACAGACTCACATTTAAAAGTAGATGCTAATACTTACTACATGTGTGGCCTTGGGCAAATTATTTACCTTCTCTTAGCCAGAAGTTTCTGTAAACTCCTTGGGTTGTTGAGAAGATCAAGTGACACATGTGAAGTCTCACCACTACTTAGCACAAGGCATACAACTATATGCATATTACTAGTACATCATACCTCCTCATTCAAAAAAATATTAAGACCGTTTAAATCAAAGAAAATGCTAATAAACTTTAAAAGAGCCACTTGTGAAATATTCCATGAATTCTGTGTTTTTCTTGGATGTTTTTCTAAAATGGCACAATGTATAGCAAATTCAGAAAACTTACAAGAAAAACACAGAGTTCATAAAAAATTTTTAATACGTGTGACACAATGACATCCAGGTTTTGTGAAATTCTCTCAGGTTTTGTGAAATTCTCTGATGTGGTAGATGAATAAGAGAATGCATTTCCCCTAGGGGCAGTCAGAGCTAATGACCCTATCAGTAAACATCTCTATACATGGGAATAACCAATCAGCTGCATGCAGAAGGCTTACTTTCTTTTCTTTCTTTCTTTCTTTTTTTTTTTTTTTTTTTGAGACAGAGTTTCACTCTTGTTGCCCAGGCTGGAGTGCAATGGTGTGATATCCACTCACTGCAACCTCCACCTCCCAGGTTCAAGTGATTCTCCTGCCTCAGTCTCCTGAGAAGCTGGGATTAAAGGCGCCCACTACCATGCCTGGCTAATTTTTTGCATTTTTAGTAGAGATGGGGTTTCACCATGTTGGCCACGCTGGTCTCAAACTCCTGATCTCCGGTGATCCACCCACCTTGGCCTCCCAAAGTGCTGGGATTATAGGCGTGAGCCACCACACCTGCCCAAAATGCATACTTTGTAACTACTACATTTGGTATGCAATAGAAAATGAAAACACACAGACACACACAATCTCACACAGAAACATAAGGGAATCATTTAAAATAATCAGACAGTCACTCTGTACAGATCACATAGCTCACAGAGTACAATACCACAGTCCTGGAATGTTTGTCACTAAGCCAAGACAAAGACCATCACACTACCAACAGAAGTCAGCCTCTTATTTCATACTGATTATGAAGAAGCACAGGAATGTCAACTACAATGAAGAAGGTCAACAGAAGGAGATGAGACAGGACATTCTCAAGCAAATGTCTTTTTCATCATAGCAGCCTAACAGCTTAATGCATCCAAGAATAGTTAAACTACTTTGCCCAAACAATAATTAAGCAGCCAACCGTGCTAACCCTTCACTAAAATAAATTATCTAGTGTCAGTCACTGATACCCCTACTCAGGCAACACGTTTTATCCATTTCACAAAGATTCCTGTGGACTAATAATAAAGAGAGAACCTCATGTGATTGTTCTTTATCAGAAAAAAAAAGTTAAGAAAAAGGCAAAATGAATTTTTTAAATCTTTCATCAAAAAACAAAAACTTGCATTTTCAATGTGACAAATGTAACTTATACTTGCAAATTTGGAAAAGTAAAATTAAACATAAGAATTGTATTTCGTGTAAAGTTTATTATAAGCAATACACAGTTCAGAAAAAAAATGAACATGGAATAATTATGGGCACTCAAGTAAAAGAAGATCGACTTTTTTGTAATTTCAGATAGCCTTCAAAAGAAATCAGAGCAACTGAATTGTTACTGACATGCTTCAGAAGTTTACAAACAATTATGTGTTTACATATAAAGTAAGAGCCCATGGATGTCATGAATCTTTTTTTTTTTTTTTTTTTTTTTTTTTTTGAGATGGAGTCTCGCTCTGTTGCCCAGGCTGGAGTGCAGTGGCACAATCTCGGCTCACTGCAACCTCCACCTCCCGGGTTCAAGTGAATCTTTAATTCAGTTGCCCTTCAAAACCATCTAAGATCAGAAGGTGAATTAAACCATTTTAAGCACTTCAACATGTGATTTCACTAGGAGCTGATACAGGGTTATAGTAAGAGTAAACTCATACCAAGTACTGCTGGTCAGGGTCCTCAGAGCGCAGCAGATGAATGAAGGGCCCACATGGCTCTGCTCATCAGCAAAGTCTCCTGGATCAGGGTCTTCTACAGGTTGATCTGGCTTATCTTGAATCAACGTGGATACCAAATTCATTATGGAATCCACCTGTATCATGTGAGGCACAAGAAACCCAATGACGTGAAACCATTGGCATATAAAGCCACTGTCAAAAGCGTTTCCAGTTATAAAATTACAATACAGTATCAACAAGATATTCCTTTTTTTTTGGTTAGAAAGTCGATACACATGTACGTCATACACACACAAACAGAAAAAAGTCTGGAAAGATATGCAAAAAATGTTAATTAACAGTGGTTATTATCTATCTGGTGGAATTATAAATGTTTTATAATTCTTTATACATCTCCAATTTTCTAATTTATATAATGAATGAGTTACTTGTAAATTTTCTTTAGTATTGAATTACCCTCCCCTCCCATCTCAGGTATCTAAGTCCAAAGTCTAAAATTGTGACACTGTTTCCCTAAAATAGCATGTAGGTATTCTCTTACCTGGTCTTGAGAGACAATTTCTGTGTTATAATTCAGAACATTACTAAGCACATAACAACTCATGCACTTTCTGGACTCATAGTCAAAGTACTCAAAGAGTAGGTGAAAATGTTTTAATTTCAAGACTGTTAAAATATTTTTGTAAGTGTCAACTGATATTTTCAAAAGTCTGGTCAGTTCCTTTGAAACTGCACTACTGGTAGCAATACTACAAAAAGAAAAACAGAAGTCTTAATGAAGAAAATTAACTTTCCATATACACAAATAGCACTTATTTCATAAGAATTTGAAATTTTTCATTACATATTAGAGTAAATGGGTCAAGTGAATCATACCACCAGAAGACTAAAACGACCTCCTTTCTTTCTTTCTTTCTTTTTTTTTTTTTTTTTGAGACAGAATCTCGCTCTGTCGCCCAGGCTGAGTGCAATGGCGCATCTCCGCTCACTGCAAGCTACGTCTTCCGGGTTCACGCCATTCTCCTGCCTCAGCCTCCCACGTAGCTGGGACTACAGGCGCCCGCCACCACGTCCAGCTAATTTTTTGTATTTTTTTAGTAGACACGGGGTTTCACCGTGTTACCCAGGATGTTCTCGATCTCCTGACCTCATGATCCACCCTCCTCGGCCTCTTAAAGTGCTGGGATTACAGGCATGAGCCACCGTGCCTGGCCAACAACCTCCTTTCAAGAGAATAAAAATGCTTATCTAAACACAAACATATATTCATCTATTATTTTTCTGTTGATCCAAAACTAGACACAGTTTCCAACTCATGAACAGATGGTATAGCTGGAGTTAAGATGACTGTCTAGAATTTGATGACATTTCTTAAGGGAAGTATTTTAAGCGGTAGTTTGGTTCCGAGGGGGCAGCCGACAAGTATTGTATATTCACGATGAAAACAAGTAGGGAAAAGATCCATGCAAAATCAGTAATTCGACACAATAGAAAAATATATAAACTGTTCTTTCTGCGTCAGATGTTGGTGATTAAGGAAAAGCAGGCTGACTGACTTTTAGGTAGTCATTAGTAAAAGCATTCTGTAGATATTGAGGCATATTGGGACATTTATTACAACCTCTTTAGAGATTGTTATTTCTAATTATTTTATCTATTTTTACTTTAAAATTCACTTGGGTGGCAATACATAGAAACGTCATTTAGTTTTTTAATTTAAATTTTTTAATTTTTAATTTTATTTTTTATTAGAGATGGGGTCTTGCTATGTTGCCCAGGCTGTTCTCAAACTGCTGGGCTCAAGTGATTCTCCCAACTCAGCCTCCTGAATAGCTGGGATTACAGGTGCAAGCCACCACACCTGGCACATCATTTAATTTTCTCTCACACTTATTCTATATCTGGACTTGTTTTCGGTTCACACACACACGAAACCAAAAATGAACAAAAGAAAAAGGGTAATGCAAAGGGGGGAAAAAAGAAGAAATTTTCTTGATGCGCGTAAACCACTGGAAGGGAGATAGAAAGGAGGAAGATTACATGAGGTAAAATTCTGAAGAATATGGGCGGGGGAGGCGGGCCTGGCTTAACCCAAATCCGGAGCAATGGGGAATGGGGCAGGAAGGGAACTGCTGGGGAAGGTGACAGGATCAGAACTGCCCACAGTGGCCACTAGAGGACGCCATAGGTCTGGGACAGAACAGCTGAGGCGGCTTCAAGTTGGAAACAGTACTGTTGATACGTTCTTTGAAGGTATCCAAATCAAAGCTCAAAATAGAAACGATATTTAAACCAATTTAATTCTGCACCTTAAATATACATACGCCTCTCATTTGTCACCATGTACTCATTCGCAGGAAAACACCTCTTATGGAAATAAATACTGTCTGACAAAGTTTCCTTACCAGTTTAAGAACAAGCAACTCATACAAACAAACTCATTTCATACTCAATACAGCAAGCTTGTCCAACCTGCAGCCCAGGATGGCTTTGAATGCGGCCCAACACAAATCTGTAAACTTTCTTAAAAGATTATAAGTTTTTTGCGATTTTTTAAAGCTCACCAGCTATTGTTAGTGTTAGTGCATTTTATGTGTGGCCCAAGAAAATGCTTCTTCCAATGTGGCCCGGGGAAGCCAAAAGATTGGATGCCCCTGATACACAGAAAGGGATCTAAATTGGAGAGACTGGTCCCTGAAGACTGCCTGTGGTCCATAGGTACCACAATTTCATTAATATACACAACCAAGTAATTGGTCACCACTTTCTGCCCCTAGTAGTGCTAACCATGACAATCTTAATGCATGATTAAAACAAGACAAATGCCAGCAGTTCAAAAAACAATTGAGAAAGAAAAGCAAATCTAGGACAAAAATGTCTTTATGAGGATTTTTACAAAAATGTAACTTACTGCTCAAGGTTGAGCTTATTGAATATCTCTGCTGTTGTTTCTAGAAGTTTATCAACATAGTCCACATGATCAGGGTAACATTTCATGGCGAGATTAATGAGAGAGACTTGTAAAGATACAACAACAACAGACATACACCCAAAAAAAAGCTGCTCTAATGAAAGGACTAAGCAACTTAGAAAGAAAGACAGAAAACTTTTAGATAATAAGAACTCTATTCCAGGTAAACACCACAGAATAAAACAGCAGCCCAAATCTCACCCATGCCAGCAAAGGTCAAGAGAAAAACCTAAACTTTCGCTCCCTCAGATTAACACCAACTCTTTATTAGCAAAGAAAATACACTTTTTTACATCAAAAAACAGTAGCACTTGGTATACAAATAAAAGATGAAAATATCTGAATCTTGCCATATTAGGCCAGTAAGAAAATTGCAATGTTTAACAAAAACTCGGTTTTCAATGGCCCATTAGTAACAGAATAATTAAACAACCATAAAAATTAAGCCTATATACATATTGGAAATACATTTCAATTTACACATAACATTAAACAAACTTGGATGAAAAAAATTACTTATTGGCTAAAAAACTCTGCTACCTATTAAAATTATGTATTATTGCTTAAAGAGTACCTGCAGAATTCTCACTTTCATAATTCTTTGCAGAAGAAGTGGAAATCCATAGTCCAGAGACCCTTTTTAAAAATGAGCCAGTGATAACCACAATCTATTTATAACTCATATAAGATTTCACTCATTTTATAAATTTTCCCGAGCATTATAATTAGGCGGCATCATGCTTTCCATATTACTTACATCTACAGAATTTTTCCAGCAAAAGTTTTCATAGGACTTTTAAAGTAGTTCTTAAAATTTAGAACTGCATGTATTTTCCAAACTACCAGGATTTCAATCCAGTGTGTATTTTTATATTTATGAGGTCAGTCCATGGTGTATGCCTTGTGTCCTTGAATTAATATGTGAGAAATGAAGAGAGTCCTGTATTTGGCACATTCACAAAGTTATTCTCCAGAACAGGTAATTTTATGCCACCAAATACAAATGGAAAAAACTAAAGGCCTTACCACATTTTGTACATTTATAAAGCTTTCCTTCAGTGTGAGTACTTTCAAATTTTCAAAAAGAATGAAAAATGCCAGGAGGCTTTATTACATTTCTTACAGTCTTAGGGTTTTCCCCTAGTTTGGTTCATTTCTTGTCATAGAAGAAAACTGGGAAAATCAAATACTTTGCCACATTACTCACATTTATAGAGTTTCTCTCCAGTAAGTGATCTTTCATGTTTTTGACAGAAACTGTAATGACTAAAACCTTTATCACATTTTTTTACATTCATAAGACTTTTGTCCAGTTTGAGTTTTTTAATGTCTTTGAAGAAAATAAGAACATCTGAAGCCTTTACTGCAATCCTTACATACTTATGTTTTCTGTGCAGTATGAATTTATTTACGTTTATGAAGAGAACTGGAAATAGTGAATGCTTTCTCACATTTCTTACATGCATAGAGTTTCTCACCAGCATGAGTTATTTCATGATAAAGAAAGTTACTAGAATAACTGCAGGCTTTCCCACCTTCTTTACATTTATAGGATTTCTCTCCGGTATGAGTTATTTCATGGTCACGAAGGTGGCAGAACTGACTGAAGGCTTTACCACACTCCTTACATTCACAGGGTTTCTCGCCAGTGTGAGTTCTTTCATGTATGTGACAGGACGTGGAAAAACTGGAGGTTTCATTACATTGTTTACATTTCTAGGGTTTTTCTCCAGTGTGCCTTCCTTGATGTATTTGAAATGAACTGGGGAAATCAGAGACATTTCCACAAACTGTAAAACTATATTGTTCATTTCCAGTGTGCATTCCTATGTCTCTTCAAACTCTTGTGAGAGAAATGAAGGTTTTCGACACTGTTTACATTCATATGGTTTTTCTCCATATTCCTGACACTCATATGTTCCAGAGTGAGACATGATGTGCCTATGAAGTGGGGAATGGCATTTGAAGAATTTTCCACACACTGCATTCACATGTTTTTACTCCAATGACAACTGTCTTGCTCAGATGAAGATTTCGAATCTGGTTAAAGGTTTCTCCACATTGCCTTCCTGCCTTACTTTCATTCAGTGTCTCTACCATATAACTTCTGCAAAAAATGACAAGCTCATCATTAACAGTTGGTTTACTATAATTTTATTAACAGGTTTTGAACTTACCTTGGTTGCTATGGCTATTACGAAAAGTAGAGGTTTTGTACCTTGACAAAAGTAGAGGTTTTGTGTTTAAAAGTGAATGGATTGATTACCCATCCACATAGCTCCTTCTCCCGTAGCAATGATCAAAACATATTTGCAGTTTCTTAGTACTTGTTATAGGTTGGAAATTTGTCTCCTCCAAATCTCATGTTGAAATTTGATCTCCAGTGTTGGAGGTAAAACCTGGTGGGAGGTGCTTGGCTCGTGGTGGTAGATCCCTAATTAATGGTGCCCTTGCAGTAATGAATGACTTCTCACTCTATTCATTGCTGTTAAATGTGATTGCTAAAATGTCTGACATCTTCTTTTCCTCTCTCTTGCTTCTTCTCTCACCATGTGACGTGTCAGCTCTCCTTTCCTTTCCACCATGATTGGAAATTTCCTGAGGCTCTCACCAGAAGCAGATGCTAGTGCCACGATTTTTGTACAGCCTGCAGAACTATAAGTCAAATAAACCTCTTTTTGTTAGAAATTACCGAGCCTCAGGTATTCCTTTATAGCAATGCAAATGAAATAACAAAGCACTGTTTCCAAGTAAACTATTTTGCAAACAGTGAATATCTACATTACATTAGAGTATATAGGTTTGGTTAAAAACTTTCTAAATATAAATAAATTTGAAGTCATGCTCATTTAATTTGTTTGCTTGTTTTAGAAATATTATGACATGCTAAGACTGCCCCAAAGAATATTACCTCCTCTTAAGTGGAAATTATCTTAGATTTCTCCAAGATTTTCTGTACTAGTCTTCAATGCTCTGATTTTCCTATTTGTTTCCTAAAATGTAGACCCCAAAAACGGTACAAATTATTAGACATTATTTTTAAAAATTAGATTATAAGTGCTATGATGTAGATTTAGTTTTTACTCAACAAAATGTATGTTGAAATTTGATCAACAATATGGCAATGTTGGGAGGTGTTTGGGTTATGGGCACAGATCCCTCATTAATAGATTAATAGCCACCATTGGGAGTACATAATTTACTGCTCCTGCAAGACTGTATTAGTTACCAGAGAGTTGGTTATAAAAAAAAACAAGTTTGGCTCCCTAGACTCATTCTCACTCTCTCACTATGTGATTTCTTTGCATGTGCCCACTTCCCATCTCCTTTCTCTCATGACCTGAAGTAGCATCAGGCCCTTACCAGCTGAATCTACCCAATCTTGGACTTTCCAACCATGAGCTAATACAACATTCTACTCTTTGTAAGTTACCGAGTGCCATGTATTTTGTTATAGAAACAGAAAACAGAATTAAACACAAGTTTCATCTTACACTGTGGCCATGCCAGATTATTCACCAAAATATTACCTTTCCGCATTCTAAATCATGGAACAACATTGAAAACCATGAAACACTTATCCTCTAATTGACAAAGTAAA
Organism: Pongo abelii; assembly: GCF_028885655.2. Taxonomy (NCBI): domain Eukaryota; kingdom Metazoa; phylum Chordata; class Mammalia; order Primates; family Hominidae; genus Pongo; species Pongo abelii. Next base: position 35,607,104 of record NC_072003.2, read on the forward strand.
GAAATCTTGTTATTTTTACCTATGGAAGTCAGGTTCCTGAAGATTTCCTGCATCACACCTCTACAGAGCACCTTCTGGGAAGAAGGACGCAAATTCTACTTCTCCTAAGTGAAGTTGACAGCCACATCCTCAGATGCAACTTAGTCCTAAAACATCCCACGTTTATGTAGACAATTGGTGAGAATGATTGCACTGAAAATCTATAGTCAGTTCACAAGACATTCACCTGATTCTGTGCTGCCCAAACATTTATTCCAGGATTTAGTAGACAGAACTGTTATTCTCTGTCCACAAATACTTCCTCCCACACAGCAGTCCTGATGCTAAAATTGAACTATCCAGCAGGCAAAGGCAGAGTAGCCTTTTGGTTGTTGGGCCCAGGGAGTAAGATGTGCTACTAGGTCACTTCTACTTTCTCCTTGTTCAGTGTATTGCTAGTACCTGTCATAACAATGTCCTACTACATGATGTGCATATAAAAGTTAATTTTAGCCATCCTAAGACAAATTATCCTTAGAAAGGCCTGCTCATAATGTTTCACCTTTGCTGGTATCAAAGAACTTAGATTTGGGGAGGGATCCCAACAACCTATGTGATAGGAGTAGCTCAGTGTGGCTAAAAAGTTTATCTAAATAATATGGCATTGCTGAACTCCTGTATTGCTTCTGAAAGTCTATTATTTTAATTCATTATCACAGCACTGCCTAGGGGATCATCCTCCAAAAAATACCCTGAGCCCTGAGTATTCATTAATGAACTTCCCTCGTAGACAATATTTCACAAGTATATTGTCACAACTTGTTCATTGGGAAAGTGTGTCCCTCCCCTGTGGTTACATGAAGAGAAAACATTTGATAGCTTGTAAAATGTATACTCCAGAACAAATTTAATTGAGAAATAAATAAGACTAAAAATATTTAAGAATTACAACAGAAAAAGTTTAGAAATTCTATTAGCAACTGTCAAAGCAGAATGAGTAAGTGGAAACGTAGCACATGTTCTTAAAAATAACCCATATCCCCTGGATGTCACCTCTTACAAATGAAGTCCTAAAATTCAGAAATCCCCAAAACGGGCTTTTTAGTAGTTAACAAAAACTACTTTTCAAAATGTATAAAAATAATAAATGTCTAATACAATTTCAAAGTCTTCTGAACAAAAATGTAATAGCTTGCCAAATATCCATAAAGTATTCTCAAATATAATATGTAAAACAGTGTAGTATTAGCAGAGATGTAAACAAATAGGCCATGAGAAAGAAAAAAAAAATCTTTAATGAGCTGGAGTTTATATGAAAAGTTGACTAATGACAGAGGAAACACTATAAAATAGTGTAGAAAATCTCAAGCACTTTAAAATGTGAATCAAATTTAATTGGTATTTAATCGGTAAAATGCATTCATTCCTCTCTATTCTATGGATAATAATCAATTGATTGTATATTCAAATGTGCAAAATACAACTGGCAAACTTGCAGAAGACAAAGAATAGGCAGTTTTTGATGTAAGGAAAAGAGACAACAAGAAACCAACGAGTTCAAATATATTAAAATTAGAGAATTAAAAGACAAAAAACTGACACACAAATCTGCAATACATACAATATTAAAAAAATTAATGTGCACAGTAAAAATAAATGAATAAATAATTTACCATATATGAAAGAGGATTCATCTCCTTGGCAATAGAATACTCAAATAAAATATAATATAGATAATATTTAACATTTATTACAAAGGGAAAGATTAGTCAGCTAGAGAATTCTAAGTGTTGATGACCACACCTAACAAATAATTATGCATGAATAAAGGAAGAGCCTGTGGATACCCTCTATTGCTATTTATTGTGATTTGGAATTTACCACAATCTGCAGTCTAGTAATTTTTCTATACTGTCCAGAAAATTGATTGTGCATTTACATTAGGAGACTGAAGAAAATGATAGGAGTAATATTTCTTTCCAAGAGCAAACAGTTGACTTGAAAAAGCCCACTGAAGTGGACAAGTGGATAGCACATAGCCTTAGACACTAGTGTGTGTAAAACAAATTGAGGCAAGGAAACCACTGATAAACATTTTCATTTTAATCCATTAATATTCATAGCATAAATAATACATGTTTAAGGTGGTGAATTTGATGGTTGCCCTGATTTGATCATTACACAATGTATGCATGTGTGGAAATTTTACATTGTACACCATAAATATGTAAATTACTATTTGTCAATCAAAAATAAAATAAAACTGAAAAAAGACACCAAAATAATAAAAATAATAGAATTATATACTGGGACAAAAATAAATAAATTAAACCTGATTGAATGTTGGAACCTCCAGCTACCACTTTTTCTTCCCTCACCCTCTACATTTCACATACTTTGACTATCCTTAGGAAGTACAGTTGCCTTTCCTTGGAATCATTAGTAAAGATTAAGGAGACGCTTGCCTTGGCTGCTTAAGCATGTATGTTATAACACCCAGAGAATAATGAAAACACTGTTCAAATTTATGGTGTGAAGGAAAATAAATAAACTGAATTATTTTTAATTAACTCAGTGTTGAAGCCCTATTTCTTCTGTCTCCCATATGTGAGGTAAAAATTATGAGGAATTTATTAGTATTAAAAGTATCATTTAAGGAGGAAGAAAATAGAGATCTCTGTGCACTTGAATGATAACTCACACATATTTCAGGCTTAGAATGTAAGGAGATGGAGGTGGAATAATGTCTTTATTTTAGGCAGGAGCCTCTGAGAATAAATGCAATGGGTTAATAAGGCAAGAGAGCCTCTGGATGCTACTTTCTTTTCCCTTGCCTCAGAATGGGCTGTGACTCATCACTCAGGGCTTCTTCCGTCACATGCCCTCTCTCTTTGCAATTGATGTCACAAAGTTCTGCTGACACTCTCTGTGACAGAGCTGTTTGGAACTCACCTTGTGTCCCCATCCTGAGCTGCTAGCTCCCATCTCTCCACTCGGTGAGCAGCTCCTATGGCCGATCCCCAAGTGCAGGGTACTCTGGGCTACTCTCTTCCCTGACAGCCCCAGACAGAGGAGACAGAGATCTTGGGGTGAGACTCGAGCTTCTTCCAGAGTGAGTCTGTCCCACAAGGGCTACACCCCAGCCTAGAAGACATGCCCAAAATGCCTGTCACCAAATGTTCAAAGACCCTGTGAGGTACATCTTCTAGACTGAAGTGAAGCCGTTTTAGCCCAGTCTTTCTTCTTGAAGGTATTTACCATAGTTTATGACACATAATAGTGTTCAATAAGTAGCATGTTTTCTCTTTTCCTGCCAGGGAGTCACAAAAAAAGAGCTACAGGGAGAAAGTGTAAAAGAGAGAGGAAAAAGTGTATTACTGAAGTGAGGGTCAGGAATGTTTGTGCATGAGGCTGATTTGAGCGAAGATCTGAAAAGGAGATTATGGATTGTTCTGGATTAGTTACACCATTTCACCATGATAGCATCTTCTATAATCTCTATCAAAAATGACTGCTTTGCTTGAAAGTCTTTCCCCCAGAAGGTACTGGTGTGTTACCTTTCTCAGCTTAAAAAAACTAAGCCATACAATAAATTAAATATTGTATGTATTGTTTATGAGCTTAAAAAAATTAGGCCAGGGATGATGGCCCATACTTGTAATCATTTTGAGAGGTGAAGGCAGGTGGATCTCTTGGCCTCAGGAATTCAAGACCAGCCTGGGCAAGATAGCAATACCCCATCTCTAAAAAAAAAAACAAAACAAAACAAAAATTAGTGAGGTGCGGTGCCATGGCTCTGTAGTCCCAACTACTTAGGAGGCTGAAGTGGGAAGATCGCTTGAGCCAGGGAGATTGAGGCTGCAGTGAGCTGAGATCCAACCACTGCACTCCAACCTGGGTGACAGAGTAAGACCCTGTCTCAAAAAAAAAAATACATTTCTGGGGTTTTGTTTTGTGTCTTTGTGTTGTTTAAGTAACTGGTATTTTCAAGCTAAAAATTAAAAGTATTATGGAAAAACTAATAATGTATTCATAGGGAAAGAATAAGGTCATATAATTTATTTGTTATAAGATGTAAATGTTATGTTCTAGAAACTTTTTCTCTGATTTGTAAAATTTTCCCTCTCAAGAAAGTTTTTCTTTATGTCTTATAATTGAAAGACACCCTGAATTACTTAAAGCGTGATAGTTCTGTTGTTGAAGTGAGGATAATGATGCATACAACCTGACTTTTGTGGCATCGTCTTACCCTACTTTTCATAACAGAGATACCAAGGGTTGGCCTTAAGAAACTGGGGTTATTTTTGCATTGTGATTTCAGAGATGCTGAAAATACTGATTTTCTGATACCCAAAATTACACGAAAAATTTAAGAGACTTGGGCTTTTTTGAGTCTTGAAAAGTTTTCACCCTGAGTTTCTATTAAAATCTAAGATGAAAAGCAGCTTCCATCCAGAATCCTACCAGGGGTTGCTGCCAGCCAACTGAATGACTTGGATTACAAGTGTGAGCCACCATGCTCACCCATCCAATATCAATTTTTACTGCAATGTTATAGTCTGGTACTAGCATAAGTATAGATTCATGTAGGCCAACAGAATAGAATAGAAGGGTCACTAATAAACACATCAACTTATGGTAAATGGATTGTGTCAAAGATGCCAAGAAATTGTAATAGGAAAAGTCTTTTCAAAAAATTTTGCTGGGAAAATTAAATATACACTTTGCCAAAGGAAAAAGTGGACCCCTAACTCAAACTGGAGACCCCCAAAAATACTCAAAAAGGGTAATATATCAAAATGTAAGAGGTTAAACACAAAATTATTTGGAGAAATCTTATAGTTAATATTTGTATTCTTGGGTTACATAAATATGTCTAAGATATTACACCAAAGGCACAATTTTATTAAAAAAGTAAATTATACTTTATTGAATTGGAAACTTTTGCTTTTAGAACATCAAAAGGAATATGAAAAATATGCTGCTTAATGGGAGAAAATATTTTAAATTGTACACATTATTTGGGTCTATTAGGGTTTATGAAGAACACTGTATATATATATATATAAAATCTTGTTTATATATGGAATCTTAAAAACCAAACTCAGAGAAGCTAGTATCTAGAATATATAAAAAAACTCTTAAAACAACTATTGACCAATTAAAAATGGACAAAAGATTTGAATAGACATTTTCCATAGAAGATACACAATTTGCCAATTTGCTCAATTTCATTAGTTGTTAAGAAAATACAAGTCAAATCACAATTAATGCTAGTTGACACCCACTAGAATGGCTGTACCAAAGATACAATGACAAATGTTAGAAAAGAAGTGGCGAATATGGAACTCACGTATGCTGCAAATAGGAATGTAAAATATTGCGCCACATTGAAAACAAAACAATACGAAATAAAAATGCGGCTATCCCTCAAAATGTTGCACATAAAATCACCATAGGACACAGAAATTCTAACCCAAAGTTAGTATGCAAAGGAAATTCCTATAATCATACAAAGACTCTTATATGAATGCTCATAACATGTGGTCATGTCCATGCAATAGAATGCTTCTTGCCATCCAAGAGGAATTATGTAATGATGCAAGCTACAACAGAAATGAAACCCAAAAACATTAGGCTAAATGAAAGAAACCAGTCCCAAAACACCACATAATTCATGATCCTGGCTATTAGAAACTCTGATAATAGGCTCATCTATAGAGACATAAAATTGATTGTTGTCTAGATCTGACATGGCAAAGGTGAATGCAAATAGGATACATTTTCCTCTTTAGGGATACAAATATTCCAAACTTAGGTGGGAATTAAGCTCGCATGGCTCTATAAATATACTAAATAGCCTGGTGTTGTACTTAAAATATGTGATTATATAAAGTATACCTCAGTAAAGCGTTTTAAAAAATTAACATGTCAACATACACTAAGGTTGTTTAAGATTTTCAGAAACCCAAGTCACAGATTGTAAAAATGAAATCTATTCCTTGTCCATTTCAAAGCATAATAAAGAAAAGGGAGGCGGTAAGCTAACACGCAAAGATTTGGTTACTGATGCAGGGGTATTAATGGGCAGGAACCATGTGATTCGTTTAACCAGGTCAGAAAAGCAAAGGAAATGATTGTAATTTATTGAAGACCACTCTGACTCAGACTGACTCAGATTGTTAGGAATGTGAAAGCTGTACTCGTAGGGTTGGGCATATTTCTTATCAAACACAGATCAAAAGAGATATCTCACAGAACGGTTATCAACGACTCTCCTATCTGCAGTTGCCTAGAGTTTTACAGTTGTCTACCGCCACTCCTAAAACTGCACTGTAGTCACTCATTCTGAACCCAGTCTAACACTCAAATCTAATACGAAACTCCACATTTCATGACTACCACATTCAATCATTTGCCTTTTTTTTTTTTTTTTTTTTTTTTTCATTTTTTGGCCAGCCCTCCGCATTCCCTCTGTTTGTAGCCCTACCTGTCGCCGCTCGCTCTGGAGCAAAATTGTTCACCTCGGGAGCTCGGGCTGCGGGTCCGAGTTCTGCACCGGATGCCCGTGTTGGCTGGCTCAGGAGCTGTGGGGCGGGCTTGGAGCTCACAGGGCGCAGATGTCCCCTGACAGTCCCGGGAGCCTGCGGCCGCCCCCAGCACCAGGCCGCGCTCCCCTCAGTAGGCACCCCAGGGGCTTGGATCTGCGCTGGAAACTGCCCCTGGCAGAGAAGGAGCAGTAGGAGCGCAAACCTTACCCTCCGCTCCGCACCGTCGGCCAAGTGAACCCAATTCCAATTCCGTAATAAAAGGATGCAGAGGTGCGCGACTAGCTCCGTCCTTTCCTGCTGCCGGCCCTTAAGGGGTGGCCCCGCTGTCCCCAAGGCTGGAGGAGGTTCCCCACCCAGGAGCACCGCGACTCCCCCCGAACTGAGTTTGCCAAGCGCCACGTGTGGCAGGCGGGAGCCCCGGCCTCCTGGCCGCCTCCACCGGGCGGTGCGGAGGGCGAAGCCCTTCCTCCGGGACCCAGAAAGGTCTGACGCTGGGCAAATACCCCGCCCCGGGTTGGTGCGACCCCAGGGGCCCCATGGATCTATCTCACAGACGCCCTACAGAAGGTCCCTGCAAGACCTAACTTGCTGAGGCACCTTCCTTCCACACTTTACCCCTCGGGGGAGCCATCATTTCCCTGTGAGTCCCCCTAGATTATTCCTGCACACCCCGCATTGACCTCTGGCCTTGGAGCACCCTGGAGTTTTCCCCGCCCGGAACTGTGGGGCGGGGACTCCACAATTATTCCCCTCCAAAGACCCCTCTCAAACCTGTCTCCTGGCATCAGCGACGCTGACACACCGCGGCAAATGCCCAGGCTGCCCTCTTCCCCGTCCCGACCACCTCGGAGTCTCCACAATGACTTCCCCAGGTCGAGGGCTGTACTGAGACCCCGCACAGCGACCCCGAAACACAGGGCGACCCTCCAGCACTCCCTCAGACATCCCGCCCACCCTACAGGGGAGACCAGGCCCCACCCTCCACTCAGGCGATGGCTTCCCCCAACCACCCCTAAAAGGATGCTTTCCCGGAGACCACGCACAGGGTACCTCTGTCACACAGGAGCGACCCTATGAATCCCTCCCCAGACATCCTCGCGCCCTCTCCAGAGGGAGATTGCACAAGCAGAGAACTCCCCTGGAGAGGATCCTCAGACACCATCCTCAAAGCCACCACCCACAACCAGAAAGACCCAAGGGAGAATCGTGGCCTCAAAACCCATGTCCACACATGCACCCCTCCAGGCCGGCATCTCCAGGGCCCCCACTCATGGCCACCTCACCCCATGGTGACCTCAAAACGCTCTCCCTACGCTGCAGGGAAAGAAAGGGAGAGTCCAGCCAAACTTCCTGCAGGAGAATCCATTTTCCTTTTATTAATTATGCAGCGGAGCTAAAGTGCAGGGCACGAAGGATTTTACACAAAATTGTAAGTTCTTATGTAGAGGTTTTCATGGAAATTTAAACATTTAACAATGATAGGGATAATAGATAATAAACCCCTCCTGAGTACATTATCACTAGGTTTCAGCAATTCTTATTTTGCCATTTATTTTCAACTATCAATCCAAATATCCTAGTAGTATTTTAAATCAAATATAAGATACAATATCATTAATTTTGGAAAAATTTAAGTAACTATATCTAACAAGTGAAGATAAAAAAGAAAATATCATTATCACAACTAATACAATTTTTAATATATAAAATAGATAAAGTTGTGTATTCACCAAAGAGTAGACTCTACAACCACTGAAGTTTCGCATGAAATGTTTTAACATGTTTAGTCTAATATTTTATCTTCAGACACAAAATATCAATACATGAAAATATTCAATTACATATAAAGGGCCATAGATTATGGTTGGAGGAGGAAATCACAAATCAACAGTGGGATATTCCAAACCACTGCACTGTGAAAATAAAAGCAAGAAAGAAAATAGGGATTCCTATTGTTCCCGATAAAAGGAAAGGAAAGGTAACTCCTAGAAAGCCACTCCCTCACTTTGCCATATTCAAATGTCTAGAACAAGGCACAGGTCTGGCCATACCCAAGGAAAGATTCAGGGTGTAACAAAAGACAGCAGAGATCATAAGGGCATCTTAGGATTCTGCCCCTCACATCCACCCTTGCACAAAACTTGATCTAACGTCTCACATTGGTGGGGATCTGGTCTTGTAAGAAAAAAGAAAGTCTCAGAAAGTGTTTCCCTTGTAGACTCTGAGGCAGTTGATCCTCAGCGCCTTCTATTTTGGAAGCCAGAAAATTCTTTCATGATTGAGAAGGGGGGCAGTCCTGTGCACCATAGAAGTCCCATTGTTGACTGCATGTCAGTGGGTGCCGCCAGTTATTACAACCAGAGCTGTTTAGACAGACTTCCTCAGGATGCAGAAGCCGCTCCTGTGAGAACCGCTGCTCCTCTCCATATGTGAACAGACTGACAGGTGCAGGCAGCACCAGCAATCTCTTGAACCACTGAGGTGCACTGGAAAATGTGAGTTGTGGTGTATCCCTGTGTTAGAATTATTGAGAGGCTTTTGTTTTGCTGACAAGTGCTGAGACCATACAATGCACCAGGGCAAGATTAGCTGGGAACATGATCTTCTGATAATGTTTTGAACCCAGATGTTCCACCTTTGTTGTTTTCCCGGAACTGGGTAAATTTAGTTTTCACTTCCGTAGCTCCCCTAACAATCCCAAGGCCAGGTCTTTTACTGCTTCCCTAGGTGGTGTGACCATTATTGGCCTGGGGGAAGATGAGCTGATTTAATCTCTTCCTTTATAACCATGATGTAGGGGCCTCATTTCACATGCACAGATTCCCTCCAAAGACTAGATGAGCAGGCCTGAGCCACCCTGGTGCTTGGAGTAATGACAGCCTTGCCCCAATGCCACTCTCTCCCAGTCATTGTTGAGTTTTGGGCCATCATGTATTCAGTGCCTCAGTGGACAGAGAACCAAACCCAGGTGCTCTCACAAATCTGGAGCCAATTCTAAAGTTTGTTGAGCTCTAGCTCAGCTCAGACTACTGTCACCTGCTAGGGACTGTGGGAGACTGTGGACACTATTGGCACCTGCTTCAGACTGTGGGTGACTGTGGACTCTGAGCTGGGATGTGCTGTGTCCATGTGACACTCCTTCTCCCCAAGAGTTGTTCAAGGTGGTGCCCTAGGAATGTCATCTGGACCCAGTGAAAGAGGAAGGGTAGGAAGCACCTGGCACCCACTGTTCATACCACCATCACCCAGTTCCACAATGTGGCTAACTGGAAGATGCTTCCTCTCAATGAAAATCCTAAACACTAACAACAACAACAACAACAGCAACAAATAACAAAACAAATAACAAAACAAAGAAAAAAAAGAAAATCCTAATTTTGTTGCTTCTTTCAGCAGAAGTGATATTTTCTAGTCTTTACAGTTGAGAAGCTCAGGGTCTTTTAAGGCCAATTTCTCTCTTTAAGATAAGATGGCATTAGAGCACCGAATACCAATGAAGTTCATGCTGACAGCCCTTTTCATTGCAGCGGCATCTCGATGCAAGTCTTTGTATTCACATGGCCGTGACCTAGCCTAGGAAAGTAAATCAAAGAGAAAAGAGGTATAATTTAAAAAAGGGCTCCAACTTATTATTATTTTTTTGAGACTGAGTCTCGCTCTGTCGCCAGGCTGGAGGCAGTGGTGCGATCTCCACTCACTGCAAGCTCCGCCTCCCGGGTTCACGCCATTCTCCTGCCTCAGTCTCCCGAGTAGTTGGGACTACAGGCGCCTGCCACTGCACCCGGCTAATTTTTTGTATTTTCAGTAGAGATGGGGTTTCACCGTGTTAGCCAGGATGGTCTCGATCTCCTGACCTTGTGAACCACCCACCTTGGCCTCCCAAAGTGCTGGAATTACAGGCATTAGCTACCACACCCGGCTGGGCTCCAGCATTTTTTAAAAGGCACCGCTGATGAGAAGCCACACATACAGATTCCTTTAGATGGTTCCTTTGCAGCTGCTTTGGCTGAGGTTTACAGGGTCAGGTTCTGAGGATGCTACTCCCTGCCCATTCACTAAGGTGATCTCTTTTAAGGGCTATGAATAGATTGCCAGAGCCAAGAGGAACTTACTTTATTAAGTTATTTTAAAATTGGGCTCATCGCTTAATGATACCATTACATAAAAAATGAAATAGGACTCTCAAATATTTCAAGAGTATTGTGACAAGATCCTAACAACAATATCATCTGCTACCTGTACACCTGTTCCTTCAACATAATAAACATGCACTGGTGCCAAAAAATCAATTTACTCAGAGATTCAAATTCTACCCAATCTTTATTAGTTACCATATACTCAAAGCAAATTGTAATGAGACAGGTGTGTGCTGGGCTATTTTGGAACATCCAAGAAGTCTAATGACTGAAACACCATAAGGTGCTACTTTACTTGCACATTGTGGTAGAAAAATGTATTATTCCAAAGTACCACCAAGATACCAGAGAAAGTGCCAATTTTATATGTGTCTAGTTCAGTTGTAATTTTCCTGTATACTCACCAAGGGTCATAAGCCATAAACCTTACGTTGCCCCGTGAAAGTTACCACTTTCATTAAAAACCCATGACCTTCCTACAGACAGTACTTGAAACACTGGCACCTTGTACAGTCTAAGTACAGGTCTCTCAGCCACTACTGCTTTGTCTAATAAACTCACGGGACTGCACTGTATTATATACAGTAGACAATGATGTAAATTTCCAAACTGTGTAAGTAAAAGACAGTCAAGAGTGGTAAAGTGCATTGTGTATACAGATATAATTAGGAATACAATTGCATTTATTCACGTATTGTTGTCTGAATGGATAGAGGTTAAAAACAAAACCCTTTAAAATCACATTAAATTTAATTAAAAATATTCTGAATTATGGTCATAGCAGAAAGAATATCAATAATTTTTTAAGAATATGGATCATTGGCTGGTGCGGTGGCTCACGCCTGTAAATCCAGCACTTTGGGAGGCCAAGGTGGGCGGATCACCTGAGGTCAGGAGTTGGAGACCAGCCTGACCAACATGGCGAAACCCCGTCTCTACTAAAAATACAAAATTAGCTGGGCATGGTGGCGCATGCCTGTAAACCCAGCTACTTGGGAGGTTGAGGAAGAAGAATTGCTTGAACCCGGGAGGTGGAGGTTGCAGTGGGCCAAGATCGTGCCATTGCACTCCAGCCTGGGCAACAAGAGTGAAACTCCGTCTCAGAAAAAAAAAATGTATATGGAGGATCATTGGCTGGGCGTGGTGGCTCACACCTGTAATCCCGGTACTTTGGGAGGCCGAGGAGGGTGGATCTCCTGAGGTCAGGAGTTCAAGACCAGCCTGACCAACAAGAGCGAAACTCTGTCTCAAAAAACAAAAAATTAATTAATTAATTAATAAAGAATATTGATCCTTCTATAAACCATAACAGATAAGAAATATGATACCAAAGAAATAAGCTCTTTGGTCTGTTAATTTTAAGGCTTTCATTTTCCTAATCACTACTTAATATGATTTTGTAACAGATGTTGGCTTTTGTGGCCAATGGAAAATTCCACTAAGTGACTTCACATCCTTACCTCCATTTTCTGTGCTTTATCTTTGTGAAGAAAACCAAATAGAAAATACAGGTCACGGTCATTTGCCAAGGCACGCAGATCGAAGTAATATTTTGCATAGACACTGGCAGATACATGAATATTAAACTCAAGTAGCTCCAAGAAACACTTCTCCATCTTGCTCCTAGGGGAGGAGAAACACAATAAAAGCAACATAGAACAATTCTAGTCAAGTGGGTTAACTTAAAAAATACCATTCTGAGCTACTAGGATGCTCTAAATTCTGTTTTGAAACAAATAAAGGCTGCCTGGTCGGGTTCCTACACTAATGTCCAAACAAGACACAGCTGCTTGGGGTCTCTTCTGCATCCCAGCACCCCAAGTTTGGGATGAGGGAAAGGTGGAAGCCTCTTCTGCACTCCTGCTGCAGACTCGGGGCTCATTCTTGAGAGTTCCCTTAGGGCAGCTGCACAGCTCGAACTCCATGCTCACTCACGAGCCCCACAATAGCAATCACATGACAGGAATGATGGGTGCCATTTATTAGCTCTGAAGGACCTCCAGGCATTTTTACCAGGACAATAACAGGAAAGGGCTTACTGAAGTAGAGAAGCACCAACAGGAGGACTGGGCACATCACCATGGCAACAAATGGACCCATGGAGAGCCACCCTATTATCTCAGAGGAGGAAAAACTCTAAGGCTACAAGAAGGAATCATCCCAAATAAATACATAACCAAGCTGCATTCCATGGCAAAAAGAATCTCCTTCCCTCTGCTCCAGCCCACAAGGCTATGTCAAGGGGGTATAAAGCAAGTTTCTGCTCACCTTAGTATTATGAAGAGTTGAAACTGCCACTATGACAGGGCAAGGATATTCTTTAAAGTTTGAAAGGCAGAAAAATCAAGGAGAGACATTTTGGCTAGACTAAACCCATTTTATGATGTGCTTTCTAGTAGGGCCCTGGCCTTATACACGCAGTCTTGCTCCTGAGTTGGGAATGCAACCCTGAAGTGCTCAGCATCTGTCACCCCTGGCCAGAATGGGATTTGGGGGAGTTGAATACAGTGGGAGAGGAAAGGGCTGGGAGCTGTCCTCTGCCACATGGTCATCCAGCCGCCCTCACCAAGGCTAAATTAATAGGTACACAGTTAGAGTAAATCTGGCTGTTTTCAGAGTAACCCCTGTAACGAGTTAATTGCTTAAAAATGAGCAGTATTCCATTTGTCAATTTTGGCTTTTGTTGCCATTGCTTTTGGTGTTTTAGACATGAAGTCCTTGCCCATGCCTATGTCCTGAATGGTAATGCCTAGGTTTTCTTCTAGGGTTTTCATGGTTTTAGGTCTAACATTTAAGTCTTTAATCCATCTTGAATTGATTTTTGTATAAGGTGCAAGGAAGGGATCCAGTTTCAGCTTTCTACATATGGCTAGCCAGTTTTCCCAGCACCATTTATTAAATAGGGAATCCTTTCCCCATTTCTTGTTTTTCTCAGGTTTCTCAAAGATCAGATAGTTGTAGATATGTGGCATTATTTCTGACGGCTCTGTTCTGTTCCATTGATCTATATCTCTGTTTTGGTACCAGTACCATGCTGTTTTGGTTACTGTAGCCTTGTAGTATAGTTTGAAGTCAGGTAGTATGATGCCTCCAGCTTTGTTCTTTTGGCTTAGGATTGACTTGGCGATGCGGGCTCTTTTTTGGTTCCATATGAACTTTAAAGTAGTTTTTTCCAATTCTGTGAAGAAAGTCATTGGTAACTTGATGGGGATGGCATTGAATCTGTAAATTACCTTGGGAAGGATGGCCATTTTCATGATATTGATTCTTCCTACCCATGAGCATGGAATGTTCTTCCATTTGTTTGTATCCTATTTTATTTCCTTGAGCAGTGGTTTGTAGTTCTCCTTGAAGAGGTCCTTCACATCCCTTGTAAGTTGGATTCCTAGGTATTTTATTCTCTTTGAAGCAATTGTGAATGGGAGTTCACTCATGATTTGGCTCTCTGTTTGTCTGTTATTGATGTATAAGAATGCTTGTGATTTTTGTACATTGATTTTGTATCCTGAGACTTTGCTGAAGTTGCTTATCAGCTTAAGGAGATTTTGGGCTGAGACAATGGGGTTTTCTAGATATACTATCATATCATCTGCAAACAGGGACAATTTGGCTTCCTCTTTTCCTAATTGAATACCCTTGATTTCCTTCTCTTGCCTAATTGCCCTGGCCAGAACTTCCAACACTATGTTGAATAGAAGTGGTGAGAGAGGGCATCCCTGTCTTGTGCCAGTTTTCAAAGGGAATGCTTCCAGTTTTTGCCCATTCAGTAAATGGGATCTAATTAAACTAAAGAGCTTCTGCACAGCAAAGGAAACTACCATCAGAGTGAACAGGCAACCTACAAAATGGGAGAAAATTTTCGCAACCTACTCATCTGACAAAGGGCTAATATCCAGAATCTACAATGAACTCCAACAAATTTACAAGAAAAAAACAAACAACCCCATAAAAAAGTGGGTGAAGGACATGAACAGACACTTCTCAAAAGAAGACATTTATGCAGCTGAAAAACACATGAAAAAATGCTCACCATCACTGGCCATCAGAGAAATGCAAATCAAAACCACAGTGAGATACCATCTCACACCAGTTAGAATGGCAATCATTAAAAAGTCAGGAAACAACAGGTGCTGGAGAGGATGTGGAGAAATAGGAACACTTTTACACTGTTGGTGGAACTGTAAACTAGTTCAACCATTGTGGAAGTCAGTGTGGCGATTCCTCAGGGATCTAGATCTAGAAATTCCATTTGACCCAGCCATCCCATTACTGGGTATATACCCAAAGGACTATAAATCATGCTGCTATAAAGACACATGCACACGTATGTTTATTGCAGCATTATTCACAATAGCAAAGACTTGGAACCAACCCAAATGTTCAACAATGATAGACTGGATTAAGAAAATGTGGCACATATACACCATGGAATACTATGCAGCCATAAAAAATGATGAGTTCACGTCCTTTGTAGGGACATGGATGAAATTGGAAATCATCATTCTCAGTAGACTATCGCAAGAACAAAAAACCAAACACCGCATATTCTCACTCATAGGTGGGAATTGAACAATGAGAACACATGGACACAGGAAGGGGAACATCACACTTCGGGGACTGTTGTGGGTTGGGGGCAGGGGGGAGGGATAGCACTGGGAGATATACCCAATGCTAGATGACGAGTTGGTGGGTGCAGCGCACCAGCATGGCACATGTATACATATGTAACTTACCTGCACGTTGCGCACATGTACCATAGAGCCTAAATAATAATAATAATAATAATAATAATAATAATAATAATAAAAAGAAAAAAAAAAGAATCTAAGCCAGGTTGATGTCAGTGAATGTGATTTACATGGAAATAAGAAAATTCTGAATAAACGAAACTCGCCATACCAGGTGTGAAAAATAAAAAAAAATAAAAATAAAAAAAAAAAAAAGAGCAGTATCTGAACAATACATTTGGTTTCTTGGTTTGAAAGTTTTTAATATTTTATTGAAAGTTTTTAATATTTTACCCACTGGCTAAGTCAACAAATGCTTGATGTTCTCCTGTAAGGGGGACAGTTAGACCACGAGCCAAGATGTGGTGATCTAATTTGCTGAACTTAAAACCCAGCTGAACCTACTTCCAAAATTAATTTTCTCTTCACATGTCGATAAGTCTATAGAAATTTAAATATATATATATTTGAATTATATATATGTATAACTTGAATTATTGAATTAACTTCTAACCTCCAAGCTGTCCTTGCTGATTCCTAGGCAGAAGCCAAACTAACTTTGGGATGAACTTAGGTTATAGTTTAACTTTGAAACAAAGACGGTAGCAGCCCTTTCCCAAAACAAACCTGCTTCCTGCCTGGGGACTGGACTGCCTTTCCAGGACTAACAAATTAGCCACAAGATTAGAAATTATGGTTTAGGGGTCATGCGGCTGAAGGCTGCAAGAGTCTGAACCTCCCCATATTGCTCCTGGGAATAATATCACCATTGTAAAACCTAAGATCAGTGCTTGAGATACTTTGCAGGCCCTGTACTGGGATCAGGTGGCACCACTCCAATCAACAAACTTGGCTCATCTGGTTTTGTGGCCCCCACCCAGGGGCCAACTCAGTGCAGGAGGACAGCTTCAACGCTCTCTGATTCTATCTCTGATGCGACCAATCAGCACTCCCCACTTTCTGACCCCCTACCCACCGAATTATTCTTTAAAAAACCATCCCAGAGTTTTTGGAGAGGCTAATTTGAGTAATAGTAAAAGTGGTCTCCCGTACAGCTGCCTCTGCATGAACTAAACTCTTTCTCTATTGCAATTCCCCTGTCTTAATAAATCAGCTCTGGCTAGGCAGCAGGCAAGGAGAACTCAGGCAGTCACAAACCGTGCTTCCTTCAAGGGACCAGTTTTCAAATGGATGACTATGAGCAAGGCCACTTTAGGGTTTGCAACATCCGAAGTACTTCCGTTAGTTTCAAATTCATTTGCGGTCACACTCTTTGCTAAAATCGCTACCAGAAATACCACCATGATCACTTGGTTTACACTATTAGCAAAGTGGTGGCAAAAATAGATTTTTGTTTTTGTTTTTGAGACAGGGTCTGGCTCCATCACCCAGGGCTGGTGTGCAGTGATGTGATCACAGTTCACTACACCCTCAACTTCCCAGGCTCAGGCAATTCTCCCACCTCAGACTCCCAGGTAGCTGGGATTACTACAGCTGCCTGCCGCCATGCCTGGATAATTTTTTAAAAAAAATTTGTACAGACGGGGTTCACTGTGTTACTCAGCAGGTCTTCAACTCCTGAGCTCAAGCGATCCACTCACCTCAGCCTCCTGAAGTGCTGGGATAACAGGCATGAGCCACTGAGCTCAGCCACAAGGGGTCATTTTTAAATGTAGATATACACTGAGGTATATCTACAATATACACTGTATCTTCAATTGCAGACATACACTGAGGTGATTCAGAATGACAGTATTATCCGGAGTCATGGACAAAGGTCACAAAACTAACTTGTGCCACTGCCTGGAATGATCTTGATGGGCTGCTGCTGCTCAATGTGAACAAGAGCTGCTCCCTTGTCTTGCACAGATGCAGCCTGCACAGCTGTCCTCACTGTCCAGCGGGCACCCAGGAAGGCTCTGCTGGAAACACCTCCCTGCTCACCCTGCCTGCCAGCTCCAGGGCCCGTCCCTTCACAGCAGTCATGAGGCCGGATTGGAAGGGAGTCCTGGTGAAGCTGTGTCGTGTTGGTGCATCTGGGAGGAACCCCATGCCTCTGCAAGGCTCCTCGCACTGTCATGGGCAACTCCAGACACCTGAGTGCTGCCGCGGATGTACCCATGGAGCCTTGTGAGTGTGGTGGGCACGGGGAGATGCCCCAGAAATGCTTTTCACACCACAGGAGGTGAACGTTGGAGCTTCTAACTCATCAGGCTGATTTCCAAACACATGCAACACTCTCAGTGGGGAGGGGCCAGGGCACAGAAATCTATGGCTATTTAACTTCATATCTCAAGGTTCCTATAAAAAAAGATCTTCAGATAAAAGGGGGAGGAAAGGACCAGCAAAAGCAACTACACAATGGGGGCCTTAGGTTGAAGCTAAAACTTCTCCATAGTCCAGAGTCCTTAAGACCTTAACAGTGGCCAATTATTTCAAAGGCCAGATGTTTGCCCCTTAAAAAGGGACTGAAACTGGCAGATAGCTTCTAAAAACCTATAAAGATATCTACTGTACTGTGTCATTCTCATAGTACACTTGTAAGAGGTTTGCCAAAAAACAATCAGAAAAATACTTTTCAGTTTATCCAGGAGGTTATTACAACAATAACACATCGAGACCTACCACGAATGCCGGAAAATATAAACTGTTACACTAAAGCTAGATAGAGAGAAGTCTGTTGTCTTACGCCTATTTCCTTTATCTGCACAAGCAAACCTATAAAGATATTTTTTACAATGTTAACTTGGAGAGCAAATGAGGTATGGAAATTGGTTACACTGTTCGCCAAAACCTTACAAACTCACATGTTCTCAACTGCAATGTCCTCGGGATTCCGGCTGTCATCCACACTCCACAGACCACGATTTCTCCCAACCTTGGAGGCAAGAAGCATGGCTCCAAGGACAATCTTTTTCCAATTAGTAGGACAAAGATCGATGTTAGCATTAGTTAAAAGTCGTTTGATGTACACCTGCAAAATAGAGCGCTGCTCTTTGATTTCGGTTCAGATTAAGTGTGGTGATACGAACATTTAAGAATGAAAGATTTCTTCTGGTTTTGACCAGAAAATGCATGCCTTTTATTCCTATGTTCTGCAGAGACTTTGCTCAGACAAAGCAAGAGGCCAAATCACAGTCATAGTGAGAAACCTCTGCAGCCTACTCTGCCCATAGACATTTCCAGCCCAATTTCAGTCACAGGGATGACTGGACATCCCTGTGGGCATGAAGAGAGGCACCATTAACACCTTCACACTTATGAAAGGCAGCACAAACTCAAGCCCAGTGCAGATTAATGTTGTTCAGGAAACACTCCAGTGCCGTCCGTGTGCGGCATCACACCTGGCTGGCAGGTAGGAATTTTACAGGTGGGCCATGCTTGAAAATGTAATGCCCAAGTGATACTGAGAACACTGCGGTCTTCTCCTTTTCACAATAACTAACCCACTCTTGGGACACCAGCTGAGGAACTGCGGGTCAAGAGCACTTCCCAATGCCTGCTGTGCAGACAGCATGACAAGTGCAGGTGTCTGTGGCTCAGAAATAATCTCCATATTCAGTGCCTTGATAAGGAACGCATATGTGTGAAAGGAGGGTCCTGCTCACAGCCCCTATTTTCCATGTCTCCACAATCACTTCATGAAAACTCATTTCTTGTCCTACAGTATCTGCATTCAGTCAATTCTGTTGGTTTTTAGGTAGAGACAGCTGTCGGCCTCTGTATGCCTGGGGTTCCTCTCAACCTGCCAAGCAGTTTGTGAGACAATCTCAGAAAGTATTTTCTATCTTTCCAGTCTCTATCCTATAAAGAACTGGGTGAGGGACCAGCTGAGTGAAGGTTACAGAGGTGAGCTGTGAGGCATTGCTACCCCAGATGGTGCTCTGCAGAACAGTATGCCTCTATGCTACTTGACGTCTTTGTATCAAGACCAAAGGAGAACAGTTCATTTTAAGAGAGTTCATTTATTGTCTGAAGGTTATAGATTGGCGGCTCAGATCTGGCAATGTTCTCCAAACTCAACTGTGTTTTCAAAATCAAATGGCTCTTGAACATGATATGTTCTTTTTTTTTTTTTTTTTTTTTTTTTTTTTTTTTTCTCAGCAACATACTTTATTATCAGGAACAGCTGTTACAGAAAGCTGAAACTTAACAGGAATGCAATTCCTCCCTTTTCCCTGCACTTGCTTCATGTTTGTCGAACATGATATGTTCTTATGAGAGATTCTGCTCTCTTTCCCCCTAACACTGCACAATCGGGTATCCTAGGAATGACCCTCCCTCCCAGGGTTCAACTCCACAGGACTCATTAGAGAGCACTTAAACAGCATTGGTGAGGCCTCACCTTCCTGTCACCTTTACTGGTAAGCTGGACCTGCTGACACTCACTGATACCACTTGCCCTCCTGGGTCAGTGAGAAAGTTCCTTTTTTAACACCAACTCTTCTATCAGCACAGTGGATCCCATCCCACATTTGTAGAATACTGTTCCCCAAGTCACCTCTTCTTGAAGACTTTCTCCCTCTCTGCCAGAGATTTCCCCCAATACAAATGTGTTTCCTATTCCCATCCTGCGCCCCATAGCTCCCCAGGGGCATCCTCTCATTTGCTTACAGCATCAGGCCCTGTTGCCAGCTCCTCACCTCCCATCTCTCATTAACCCACCTCACCCACCCCCATCACTTGCCTGAGACTCCTCTTGCCGAGGGCCTTGGAGTCTTGACACCTACAAACCAGAGCCCTTCACCCTAAGGCTCCACTCCCCAAGCTGGCCCTAATCTTGTCCAGGGAATTGCCATTGGCCTAGCCCCTGGGGACTAATACTTACATGTGAGTTACCCTGTTCCAATCTGTGTGCAATCCCTCTAGGCCTACCTTCACTGGTAGCCTGCCTGCTTCAGATTCTGAGCCACCATGGGTCACGGCTCACCTATATCACCCTAGTTGCTTCTTGGTCCTCTTCTCTGCCCCAGTCTTCCTCCCAACTGTGGTCTACTCTCCCCAAAGCCGTCGCCATAACCTCTTCAATTAAGAACACTGCACTCCCCTGCTCAAGATCTACCATGAGTGCCCCCATCAAACTGGTTGAACTCCTTCCCATGGCCTGCAAGCCAAAGGGCTCTGTGAGCTGTGGCACTGCCTGTGCGGTCTCATCTCTTCTGTTCTTTCCTTCATTCCTCTCACCATGCGGGGCCCTGCTGTTTATTCCTTGAACACACATGAAACGTGTTCCTGTCTCAGTCTTCGCACTCATCCCAATGCCTGTCATGCCAGCACTCCTTATCGTCCTCGCTTTATAGTCAGGTCACTGTTCAAATGTGACCTCTCTAGAGAGGCTCTTCCTGATCATCCTATCTGAAATAGTGAGCCCCTCCCGTCACTCTGTCTTTATCCTGCTTTATCATTTTGCTATTTTCCATAACCTAAAAAAAATGCTTTCCTCATTACAACATAAGCTCATAAAGACAAGGACTGTGTTCAACCTGTCCTCTTCTCTACCCCAGCACTTAGAAGAGTGGGACAGGGTCGGCATCCAGGGGGTGTTTATGGAACGGACAACTTCTTGCAACATTTAGCACTGTGACCACAGCCTTT
Source organism: Pongo abelii (assembly GCF_028885655.2). Lineage (NCBI taxonomy): Eukaryota > Metazoa > Chordata > Mammalia > Primates > Hominidae > Pongo > Pongo abelii. The sequence goes on from NC_072003.2 coordinate 35,628,092, forward strand.
CCTATCTTGATCCGTTTGTTCTTCTTTTATTATCCTCTCGTGCTCTTCCTCCTCCCACTCTAGCCACTTTACTGGGGGCTTGTCCCTTACATGCTGGTTGTCCTTACACAGCTATCTTCTGTCCTCCTTTTCTTTTCCTTTTTAGAGATGGGGACTTGCTATGCTGCCCAGGCTGGACAGAAACTCCTGATCTCAAGTGATTCTCCTGCCCCGGCGTAGATGGGACTATAGGTGTGTCCCACCATGCCTGGCTTCTCCACTTTCATTCTAAACACTTTCTCTGCATTTGAGCAGCTACTTTCTTTTCTTTGAGACAGAGTTTCACTCTCGTTTCCCAGGCTGAACAGCAGGGGCACGATCTCGGCTTACTGCAACCTCCGTCTCCCGGGTTCAAGCGATTCTCCTGCCTCAGCCTCCTGAATAGCTGGGATTACAGGTGCCCACCACCACACCCAGCTAATTTTTTGTATTTTTTAGTAGACAGAGTTTCACCATGTTGGTCAGGCTGCTCTCGAACTCCTGACCTCAGGTGATCCGCCTGCCTCAGCCTCCCAGAGTGCTGGGATTACAGGTGTGAGCCACTGTGCCCAGCCTTGAGCAGGTGCTCTTACTCTTTATTCCTTATTTCCAGTTCAGATTCATGCTTCAGTCCCAATGATCCAAATGTTGACTGCACACAGCCAGTCTGCTATCTTACAGTAACATCAAATTTAGCCTGTCTACAGTGAACACCCCCTTCTTCCAATCCAGCTTTCCCTCCAGCATCAGCTCTCTCTCTCTCTCCAGCTGGAAGTTCCACTCCTGCTTCCTGCCAGCAGGTGCTGAGCATTCCAAATGGCCTGCAGCTCGATGAAGAGGCCTGCGTCTCATCCAGTGCCCATGGAGGGGTTTCTATGCAGGTGCCCAGCAAAAGCCTTCTCTTCTAAGCTCTAGCCAGATGCTAAAGGAGAGGGTACTTACTGCTCTAAGTATCTTTTCTCTCCTGGCTGCATGGTTGACATTCCTCTACAGGTTAGTGTAGGGAGGGGTAAACCAATCCCAGCCATCTGAAGAGGACTTCATATTCAGAATGAGTCTCACCACAGGAATTCTGTGAGAATGATGTAGAGGTAAGGATACAGCTGCGGCTTAGCAGGCTATCTAGCGAAGCCTGTGTCCAAGTCTTACTGGTACCACATTCCTGGGCAATTTATGGAGCAGGCACAAGAGGTCAGCAGGAACAACAAAGCATTCAGAGCAGCAGCTCCCAGTCCACAGCATGCATCAGAAGTGCCCAGGGAATATGGCCTGGGACTCAGCTTAGATCTACATTGGAATCTGTTGAAGGAGAAACCAGAAATCTCTCCTGCTGCCTTTAATAGCATTTATTCTCTTATAAGAAAAGCAATGGCATGATTTTAAACCATAATGATGATTAAACTCAAATATGTGTATTTACTTTGCTTGCACAGATTTCTCTTAAAAGATCTGATGATAATTCCAGGAATCTACTTTTAGTTAGAAACACGGCCATACCCTGTGTAGGAGACCAGTTGTTAAAGATGCTTTATAGATAAGAAATGTCTTACCAAAGCTATGATTGCACATGGAGCTGTTAGTTTTATGACTAGAAAAAGAGTACAGAAATATCTGAAAATACAGTTGCGTTCGGGATCATGCTAGAAGGATTTCCCTGGAGCCTTTCCTTGCTGAAAGAAGAAAAAAGGCAACATAAATATCCACTCAAGAAAACTTTTTAAGAACTCTTAAGATGGCAGTGTTCACATTTGTGCCCACGCGTCCCTTACAAAAATTTTGATGGGATAAATGTCTTTTAATTTTAAAAATATAAACAGCAGGATCTTAAAATATTTTTGGTTTTCTGCAAACATAGGCCCTATGGTAGCCCTGTGGCTATCATATGTGAAGAAGGAAGTTTTTAAATTTTTATAGCATTTAAACTGATTTAAATTTAAATTGTTTTCTAGTTCTATTCACAGAGATTGTGCATATTTGTCAGGACTATTTACAAATATTTATATTGCTTGGTGCTATAGAAAATTATTTTTTTAAATGACACATTTTGTTATTTGGATGGTATATTTACTCCCCTTAGTGCACTAATTAAACAAAGCTGCAAGTCAGCTCTTACTCCAGCATGCCCACTTGACAACACTCCTTATATAAGATGATTAGACACAACAGAGGGAAGACTTAAAGGTGGGTGATTTTGACTTCAGCATGAACTAAATACAACTCTATGAGATAAAAATGGAACCTCAAACAAAGTGACACTTACTGGAAGTGGATGTATTGGTTCGTCAAAAATAGCCAGAGATCTATTTGCATATCTATAAAATAAGAATGTGCATTTATGAAATTAATTCAGGAATTATTAACATCTTAGTAAAGTAACTGCTGGGAGTAGGGCATGGAGGGTGGAGGGAGACACACCTTGTTTGCTTTGGGAAAATTTGTTCACCAAAACAGTTTTTGCAAATTTTTCTCCTGGATCCTGGCCTTCAGAGGGTTTCTTGACCTCTTTTTCTTCAGCACATAATGTCCTGAACTGTGAAGTCTTTTCTACATTGATGAGCCAGACTTCCCTTTAAATATTGACCCCCACTAACAGGCAATGGTAATAAACTATATCTATTTTCACTCCTCTAACCTCATGCTGGAACACAAGAACATTTTATGAAGCAATAGTGGTTGCCAATAAAGTTTTTAGAACTTTTAATAAATGTGAATGAGATTCAGATTTCCCAAATCTTCCTGTAGTATACATCTATCATATTTGTTTAAGTGGTTTGAGTTACAAACTTAGTTGCCTTTTTATTTTAAAAGAGGCCAGTCTTTAATGGACTTTAAAAAACTAACACATTGTGTGCTCATTCAGGAAACCAGTGGTTCTCCAAATGTGGTTTGTGGACCCCTGAGATTCCCTAGAAGCCCATAATGTCAGAACTTTTTTTTTGAGACAGGGTTTTTTCTTTCAGCCAGGATGGAGCACAGTGGTACAAACATGGCTCACTGCAGGCTTGACTCCCTGGGCTCAAGCGATCCTCCTGCCTCAGCCTCCCAAGTAGCTGGGATGAAATGTGCACACCACCATGCTCAGCTAATTTTTAATTCTTTTTTGGTATGGATGGGGTCTTGCCACATTACTCGGACTAGTCTCAAACTCCTGGTCGCATGTAATTCTCCCACCTTGGCCTCCCAAAGTGCTGGGGTTACAGGTGTCAACCACCACCTATGGCCCTAAATGTTCTTATAAGATACTAATTCAACCCGAGAAGCTGATTGAAAATAAAACATAAGAATAATTTATTGCTTTCTAAAAGTAGTAAGACATTGCTTGCTTTCTTACTGTTCAACACTTGTAATGATTGCATAAAAGCAAAAGTGGGTAAAACTGCTGTTTTCTCAGTGTGAATAAGGGCCGTGGTACCAAATTATATTAGAATTCATTCCACTCTTCACTGCCCCTTGCAGTTTTTGTTAAAGTAGCCTGCTTCACTTAAGAATGTCCTTGATGAAACAGTAAAAATTAATGTTGTTATTAAATCCTGAACTCTCTTTTTAGTATTCTAAGTAGGAAGTTCACATAAAGCACGTCTGCATGCTGAAGTATGGTCATGTTAAAGAAAAGCACTTGTGATTTAATTGTGAGCTGAACAAGCCAATTTTTCACAGAACACCATTTCTATCTGAAAGTATGACTGACTATCATTCTCAAAAAGAAGTCAAGTGACTCTGTCATTTCAAGGAGAATAACAAGTATTTGTTGTGTATAATAAAGCTAACACTTTCAAGCTAAAAATCAGGACTTGGAAAACACATACCTACTACTGTGAGCTTGACAGCATGTAAATATTTGAAGACATTTTTATAATCATTGTGATACTAATGAAAGTGAGTTTTTGACACTATAGATGAACATGAATTAATATTTTCCAAATAGCCAATGCATAATATTATAAAAGCCGGTAAGCGGAAAGATCCATTTATTGTACAAGAAAGATCAGTGAGTATTAGTGAGTATTAGTGGAATGAATTCATCGATATGTACAATCCCATTATAACTATTTTAATAAATCAGCACTTGTGAAGTTTTGGTGTGGCTAAAGAATACCCACAATTACCTGAAAGCTTTAAAAATACACATTTTTCCTACTATATATTTGTATGAGCCTAGTTCATCTTTTTCTTTCTTCTTTACAATAAATTGCAAACAAGGCATAAACAAATACATTTTGAGACCCTCAATAATTTAAGAGATAAAAGAGTCTTACAAAAACCCACAAATGATTCACTTTAATACTGTAAAATAAACACTCTACAGCTTATATCTACTGTTATGACCTAATAGTGTGTGTCATATTATACAAAGTGATGAGCTGGAGTAACAAGGCAGGTTTTCAAAGAGCTCACCTGTGCTTTATGTTGTAACATATTGCCAAAGTCACACTGTGGAGGGAAAAATATATTTGTAAGAACTGATTTTATCATTTGTTTGGCCTGAAGATATGTTTTTAAAAGGGGGAGAAGGGAACCCTCTCAGTGGCCGTGAAATCATCTTGTTTGAAACAGTACTGTATGAGCACTTTTCTTTTGTTTTAGCTCTCTGGCTTTATAGCGAAAATAGGAGAACCAAAATGCTAAGCAATATGCTGTTAGAAGATGTTTCTGCTGATGGTTATTATATATAAATAATTACATATTTTCCCTGTCATTTGCTCTTCCATCCATAGAACCTTTCATCCTGTGCAAGTCACTTACATCTATGTGTACATATGCTTCTATTTAGGCCATACAGTAATGTTTTGCTTTTTAAGTGGCTAAGCCCTGCATTTCAGCTGATTTAGTTCACCATCACCTACTCACCCATTTGTCATTATTTCCATAAAAGCACATAATGAATGTGCTTTACACCAAATAAAGTAATTTAAAATCACCTATGCATAATTATTAGCAGAAAATTTATTGGTAAGCATAATGCACACAAAAATTAATGACACTTTTAGCTCTCCTGATATAAGCAGCACTAAATACACAGTGTAACTCTGCATCATACAATGTTCATGACAGGTATCTCCACATTCGTTTAAACAAAATATTAGTGAACAAATACAACTCTTCAGATGTATGTTACTGTGGTCCTAAGTCATCCTCAGATGGTGTGTGTCAGCAAACGGGCTTCTCTTGGATAAGTTCTGTGCTTCCATTTGCCCTCAGCCTTTAAAATGAGGCTCATAATAATTTGAGAAGGCAAATTTGAGTTGTAAAAAGTAGGCCTTAGAACATTACGAGTATCTAAGATGGATATTTCTATAGTGCCTCAAACAGTTTCATCTCCAAATTGATTTCAAAATCACAGAATTTGAAGTTACATGCTGAAAAGACCACTGAACCTTACATGACACTCCATGAACCACCCATTTTACAAATAAGAGAACCAAGGCTTCAAACTGATTTGCCCAAGGTCCCCACATAGTGCTTTTGTGAACTGCAGGTGTTCAAGAAACACTATGGTAAGGTTTAAATTTAAGCATATGCACATGTATATAGAAATGACTTGCACAGATGAAAGGCTCTATGGGTAGAAAGAAGAGCAAATGACTGGGAAAACGTGTAATTTATACATGAGAACCATCACTCCTCCATGCAAAGGAAGCAGTGATCCCCATGTTTGCTGCACACTGGATCACCCGAGGAGCTTTAAAAACAGCCTTACTGCCAGCTGGAGACATTCTGATTTAATTTGCATTGGGTATGATTTGGGCATCAGGGTTGTTGGCAAAGTTCCCCAGGTGATTCCAATGTGCAGCAGTTTGGGAATGACTGAGTTAGGGTTAATGTCAGAATCATCTGGGATACTTTTATCCATATAATGATGCCTCACATACTTAAACATTTTACTAAAAGGCTTGTGAGTGCCCAGAGATGGAAGGAATGTGGAGCTGGGAAGATGCATGTGTTTGCAGACATATATTTTGAAGAAACATGTATATGTGATTCTAATATGGCTCACTCATCCCTTTGAGAACAGTGGACTACTAACCATGAAAAACATTTTTCAAAATCTTTCCAAAAAGCCAATTTGCTCTATTAATTTGCTCAGTAAACCTTCATTTCATCAAAAGTAAATATACCAAATGATCCCTTCTAAAATTTGAGAGCAAATTAAAACTAACTGTACTTCAAAAACAGACTTCTAGGCCAGGCTGGTAGCTGGTGCCTGTAATCATAGCACTTTGGGAGGCTGAGTTGGGTGGATTGCTTGAGCCCAGGAGTTTGAAATCAGCCTGGCCAACACAGGAAAACCCCATCTCTAAAAAAGAAAAAAAATCCTATTTTAAAAAAAACTTATAAGAATTAGACTATGCTGGAAGAAAAAGAAGAACCTCTACTTGTTTAAGCAAGGTGAAGCTTAAAAACTACTTTTGAATTGCATACTGAAACATCAGAATCTTTTGAAATCAGAAGAAACTAGGGACTCTAGCCAAAACACAGTGGCTTTTTACTTAGGGCTGAATACAAACGTTAGGTGATGACTCCATAGAGGCCAAACCTCAGGATTTTAGACATAGGTGGAGTCCAGTTCCTGCTGAAACAGAATTTGATCTCGATAATTGTTATACATGAGAGAGGAAAGTGACATTATTATGAGCATAAATTTACCATTTTTAATTAAAGTGGAAATTACTGACAAATTAGCTTAAAAAGCTAGTACATTAGAAACAAAATTAACCTTGTAAGCGAGTCATGTTTATAGACTGGAAAGTTAAGTTAGGGATAAGGACATTAGGCTAAGATAGTAGTTCTCAAACTGTTTTCCCAAAAATCAACACTCATAATCTAAGGAGATGTTAATAATATTCCCTGGACACCTCCAATGGAACTGGGCTTTGTTGTGACTTTTTAAATAAACTTGAACCCATCATTCAAGGGTGTTTTGAAAAGGCATGTCTGATTGTGGCCTATGAAGTGCTCATGCATGATGGGAAAATGTAAATGCAGATACACTATGGTACCACTGGAGGACAAGCCGTTCCTTCTTCCAAGAGTAGTTTCCAAAGTAGTACCCATCGTCTTAGCTGTGTAGCCCATAAAGAACTAATAATTTTTCCCAGAAACAGCCAATAAAAGGCGCTTCTCCTTCCCATTAGGTTCAACATTCTCATAACATGAATGCATCGAATAAATAGCTATGCTTTTTCTGGGATTGCTTATTTGCTGTCTGGCTTTTCCTTCTACCACACAGCATTGAAGGTTAAAAGAGAAACAGAAAATTCACATTTAGGTCCCAGAAATCCATATATCATTGACATCAATTTCTTAAACTGCTTGCTGAAAAGGGCAACCAAATGGCTGAAATGACAGAGGATGGCCGGGATGCTTTTAGCATATGGGGGTCTGTCACTCGGCCCTTGGCAGCCTCGTTGTACTCACCTTTCTAGTGTGTGTCTAAGATCAGGCTGGCTGACTGTGCTGTTACCTAGCAATATGGTGGAACATGAGCAGTATTTTCTGTCAAGATGCCATGGAGGTATCTGAAGGAGAAGGAAGATAGAGAAAAATGTTTACAGCAGGCTGAACCTACAAAAGTGTGGGCTTTTTTCCTTAGTCAAAATGTCAAACAATAAAGCATTAAGGTATTTCTTACGCCCCATGACCTGCCTGAGTGTGGTACCGTGAGCAGCTCTATGGGAAACTCATTGGAGGCGCTTAACTTCCACAGATGATGTTTGAGGAATGGGTTATAAAACGCCGCCCTTGCTATGATACCAATCATCAAAACTGGCAAGCCTCTATTATGAACTCCCTTTATAAATAATGGGAAAAGTTTAAAATAACATTCCATGTTTTTTTATTATGCAGTAAAAGGCAGCTGAGATTTTCTATTTCTGTTATTCATTAACTACAACAAAATGTCATACATTAAATAATATTGGCACAAGAGCATTTTTATTGCAGTAAATAAAGACCTAATACTACATTCACTAAGTTACTAATCCTAAGTGTACTCATTCAAGAGACAGTGTGATGGAACCAGCGTTTTAGAGTCAGAGACCCTGTGTGCCAGGGCGGCTCAGTGACCAAACAAGTGAGGGGCTATAGGTCTCTCTGGGCCTATTTCCTTGGGGGAAGATAGAAAAAGTACTGCTTTAAGACTCTCTCACATCTAGAAATCAGATGATGAAAACAACTACGGGAATTTAACTTTCACTTCATGTTTACGTAAGACTGCTATTACATGACTCAAATGAGAACTTCCGAGAATACTTTACATTCATTTCAAAAGTTGATTGATTTTATTCTGTAAGTTATTTGACACACATCATGGCACTGTCCTGCCTCATTCATGCTGCTCTCTGCCCAGAATACCTATTACTTTCCCCCTTGTCCCAGCAAGCTTCACCTCCTCTGCCTTCTGGGATCCCTCTGCCAGCAGCCACATCACAAAACACTTCCAGTTTTGTGTACTCGTCAGTCTAATTCACTGAGTGTTACATGATAGTAATTGCCTGCAGAGGATCCCCCTGGTGAGAAAGTAAGCCTCTCCAGGGGAGGGAGGGCCCTTCCTCTCCTAACCGCAGCTGCTGAGCACAGAATGTGGGAGAAATTCAGGAGTTCAATAAATGCTTGACAAGTTATTTAAATCAGTTACAATTTGGAAGGTAAGTCTTCCTGCAGTTACACATCGGTGAAAATTTATCTGCAGTGCTATCAGAGAGGTGACAGTGAACCTTTTGAGCCCTCTAGAAAATAAACTATCTCTAAAACACTCTAAACGTATCTGTTCACTTGTCAAGAGTGCGATAGCCACTATGGAAACTGCCTCATTTATGTTAAGAAAATGCATTTCCTGGCTGGGTGCGGTGGCTCACTCCTGTAATCCCAGCACTTTGGGAGGCTGAGGCGGGTGGATCATGAGGTCCGGAGTTCAAGACCAGCCTGGCCAAGATGGTGAAACCCCGTCTCTACTAAAAATACAAAAATTAGCCGTGTGTGGTGGCAGGCATGCCTGTAATCCCAGCTACACAGGAGGCTGAGGCAGAGAATTGCTAGAACCCGGGAGGCGGAGGTTGCAGTGAGCTGAGCTCATGACACTGCATTCCAGCCTGCGTGACAGAGCAAGACTCCATCTAAAAAGAAAAAAAATGCTCTTTCTTAAAAATAATGGCAGTAACCAAATCCTAGTCACCAAATAGTTGAAGAGATCAATAGCATTATTTAAAACCACAAAATACCAATTATTGTAGCTTTAAAAAAATAACTCAGATGAGCCTTCCTTCCTCCTATTGGGATATGCTTGTCTACATCATGTTATCACACTCTTCCATCAGGGTCTCCCACAAGTACATGAAAGACAGGGTAGGGAGAAGATCTAGTGGTTGTTTATGAAAGTACACAGTATTTAAAAATTGCCTGTAGCCAATAATCAGAAATATCCATACAGTCTAACACCATTTTGCTTGTTTCAGATGCTTTTTACTATAAATTCACTTACTACTTAACAAAAATCCCAGATGTTTTTGAACAATATTACTATTTGAAGGACAAAATTCTCCTTCAAGGTAGAAATGTTTTAACTCTAGCTAAACTCTTATGTCTCTTAAGCTATTCTATTAATATATATACTTTACATTAACAGTGTATGTGTGTCAATGTAGATACTATTATTGCCTCAAAAAACAAATATAGCATGAAAAATGAAAATGGACTCATTGAGATACTTTCATTCAAAGTCAAAGAAGGTATCCCTTAAGGTCACTAGTATTAGGGGTAATACTACGCCATAACAAAAGTTGTTTCTGAGGAAAAATCCATATATGAGAATAAAAAGAAGAGAAAAAAAATGCACCAAAACATAGACTAGTTGGTACAGCTTTAGGTGATATCTGTCCCCATTTTGTTCTATTTAAAATTTCGTATAAGGAACACATATGTGTTTGTGGTTTTTTTTTTTTTTGGAAGTCTTTCTCTGTTTCCCACCCTGGAGTGCAGTGGCCTGACTCAGCTCACTGCAACCTCCGCCTCCCAAGTTCAACCAATTCTCCTGCCTCGGCCTCCTGTGTAGCTGGAAATACAAGCGAGTGCCACCATGCTGGGCTAATTTTAGCCAGGCTGGTCTCGAACTCCTGGCCTCAAGTGATCTGCATGCCTCAGCCTCTCAAAGTGCTGGGATACAGGTGTGAGCTACCATGCTCAACTCTCAAGATCACTTTTTTCTCCCCACTTTTTTTACAAGACATGTTTTAGATATTTTTAAAATAATGACTTTTAGCTAACTTAAAAATTTCTAACACTTTGTACCCTAACAAAAACAGCTCCATCTATGTTGCACAGCAATGGGACCACATGGCATGTGGAGTTTGAATAGAATTCTTACACAAGGTCTGAGTGGAAAAGTGTAATATGCTTATTGGAGGTATAAATAGAAATTGTCTGAATTAATATCATAATTATGTTGAATTTAAACTTAGATTTACACTTACATAAGGGTTCTAAATTTGGATTAAATATGATGGATTGACCAGAAATTTATTTTCTCTTCCTTCTGAAATCTCATTAGCATTAGTCATAAAATAAACATTATACACAGGACCAGGAGACAGGATTGACGGCACATGATTCTGAGTCAATGCTGCAAGCTGAAAAGCAGATAGAGGAGTGGCAACTGACATGGAAGCACAGCTTTGGAGCTGACAGGGAGTGACTGGAACAGAAACAAGCAATCTTGTTTGTTTTGAAGAACCCAATCCAGGCTCTGAAATCAGAAGCACATGGTACCTGGGAAGGTAGGGTGAAACATACAACAGAAGCCAGCAAGGTCAACTGTAAAGCTGTGCTTAGAGCCCCAAGTCCACCTCCCCTCCCATCTTATAAGGAATCTGTATGCACATTCTCTGGATATATTATACCTGAGGGTTTCTGGGCTCAGAGCTACTAGGGCTGAAACCTAGGAAATGGGATTAAATTGCACACACAAATGGAAACTCCACCTTCCTTCTCAACCCTGCTTCTAGAAAGCCAGCAGCCATGCTTGCACTGCCCAGGCAGAAAATTAGGAGACCTTTCTCAGAAGAAAACTGAACCATTGTAAAGAAAATACCCTCATACTCTCATATAATACACTGATGTCCCCCAAAAGAAAAGCTGGCTTGACCTCAAAATCCCCACAATGAGACCCCTTAGTGAACAAAGGTCCTGCTTCCAAATAGAAAAAGCCTAAGACCACCACCCATCTGAGAGAAGCCTTCAATGAGAGATCAAAACAACAGGAAAAAGGAAGTCTTGGGACCAGTAAAAATTCTGGAGCAAAACTTTTTTTAAAAAAAATCTTAAAATACCCTTAAGGAGATAAAAAAAATTCAATAGAAGGGTTAGCACAGAAAGTCAAAGAATCTCTAAGAAGCAGAACAAAAGACAAACTGGAAAATAGGAGGGGAAGAAATTAAAGATCAATGCAGAAATACTGGTCTAAGAGGCCCAACATCTGAATCATAAGGATACTAAAATAATAATAATAAAACAGAGAAAATAAGAAAATTCTCTAAAAGAGATAGTCTGCAGGCTTAATGGCCGCAATAAAATAAAAGGTCCCCACAAAGCTGTATTGTACAATTTCAGAATCCCAGGAACAGAGAAGATCCTAAAAAGCTCAAGAAATGTAAAAATTGGTTACATATGATGCATCACACAAAGGCAATAGTTTCAAGAACAGTATAATGAAAACACAATAGAGAAATGTCTTCAGAGCCATGAAATTTAGTTTTCACTCTAGAATTTTATACTCTATAACAAAGGAGGGGTTTTGAGAGAGGCTAGATCTCTATACATGTGTGTCCATGAGCCTTTCCTCGGAAACCGCTCCAGCACCACTGGGGAATAACACAAGGCAGAGGGCAATGCACAGTCTAGGACTCACTGATCCAACATGAGTGGGCGCAGAAGAGTTCAGAGAGGGCTCCCAGGTAAACAGGCCCAGGACAGCCGAGGGAAACATAGTCTATCCTGGAGGAGGATAACCAAAGGCCAAGGAAAGTTGCTCCAATAAAAAACACGCAACATATGTTTTAGCAGATCAAACATTATTTTTGATAGGCATGTGACAAATGTTACAACACTTGGGGAAGAATAGCTGTCAAAAAAGAGGCAAAGGAACATAGTCAGAAAATTAATTCCATACACAAAATAATGAAGGATATGAAAACAAAGAGGCCAGCTGGGGGGTAATGGTCGCATTTGGCTTTATGAGCTATCATGGGCTAGGAAAAGGGGAGTTATCTGGGAGAAGTACAGAAGTGTTCAGATTTCAGAAATACTTAAGAGAAAAAATGAAGGATGTACAAGGAGGAGGCACAGTCAGAACACTATATGACTCAGCAGTGAATAATATGTGCATAGTCATAATCATGTAAATATCAATGAGTGATTTAATTAAAAATGTGTTACAGGTGGAAGAAACAGAGAGAGAAATAAGGTCACAGTGGAGTGAGGAAGCTACGCTTTCACCTGCTATGACAGGAAGTCCGCAGAAAGTGTTGAAGAAAGTGGACCTAGCTATTTTTAATTTTATTTGAATACAAAAGATTAAATATTTAAGGCAGATATTTATATCACAACCAAATTGTGTAACTTAAATGTCAGACACCCTTAAAAATGGGCACAGTAAGCTAAAGACTTTCCTGCATAAATCTGATACTTAGGAAAATAGAAGAGATTTAAAAATTCCATCAAAAAAGGATCATGCTAACAGCACTGGCTCCCTGTTAAATATTTAAAGAATCATGAAAGATTTTTAATTCAAACAATTAATGTCTTAACTTTTCAAAAGCTTACTTACATAATATAGGTGAGAGCTCCTCCTCTTTTCTTGCACTAAGAATGAAAAAATAACTAATCGATTCCGGTATAAATACCATAGAATAAAAGTAGTTGCTGATCATCTGATTATCACTATATAAAATGAGATAAAATTCCATTCTTAAAAATTCTTACCAACAGAATTTATAATTTAAATAATCTGGCATGATGAATCTCGTAAAGTAAAATCTAAAAATATAGTTTTACTTTTTGACCTAACAGATATTTTATTACACAAAAATGAAAGAATACCCATGTAAACAAGGAAAGGCAAAACGAATTAGGCAAGTGTGTGCCCTGAAAATCTCATGTTGAAATGCAGTGCCCAGTGTTGGAGTTGGGGAAGTGTTTGGATCACAGGGGCAGATCCCTCATGAATGGCTTAGCGCCATCCCCTTGGTGATGAGTGAGTTCCTGCTCTGAGTTCATGCATAATCTTCTTGGCTTTTTGTTATTGTTGTTGTTGTTGTTCTGAGATGGGGTCTCACTCTGATGCCCAGGCTGGAGTACAGTGCCGTGATTATGGCTGACTGCAACCTTAACCTCCTAGGCTCAAGTGATCCTCCCACCTAAGCCTGCAGAGTAGCTATGGCTGCAAGCACGCACCACCACACCTGGCTAATTTTAAAATTTTTTGTAGAGACAGGGTCTCACTATGTTGGCCACAGCTGGTCTCAGACTCTGGCCTCAAGTGACCTGCCTGCCTCAGCCTCCCAAAGTGCTGGAGTTACAGACATGAGCCACCACACCTGGCCTGATCTGCTTGTTTAAAAGCAGGTGGCACCTCTCACTCTCTCTTGCTCCTTCTCTCACCATGTGAGAGATGCTTTCACCTTCCACCATGATTATTAGGTTCTTGAAGCCCTTGCCAGAAGCAGATGCAGCACCATACTTCCTGTACAGGCTGTAGAACTGTGAGTCAATAAAGCCTCTTTTCTTTATAAATTATCCAGTCTCAGGTACTCCTTCATATAAATGCCAAAATACAGGACAAATGAGAAAGTTAGCTAATAAAAAATTTACCTATTGTATGTCTGAACGCCTAGGCAGTAGTGTTTTCTGATTCTACATTTACACATAGCTTACTTTCATTACCAGGATCTAATAGCTGACAGCTCTAAGAACCAGTTTCTGGCCAGGAGCCAATCTCCAGATGCACTAGAATCCCTGCAAGCATCCCAAATTACTTATCAGTCATCTACTAATATGTTACCAAAAAAATTAATGGGTCTTTACACAACTGAAAAGTAGCCTCTCTTGAACTCAAATGTTAAAATGAGTGTCCAACCTAATTGAACATGGTATCCTCAGCACACAAAATCATTTTTTTCTAATACAGGTCCAAAGAATAAAAGCTACAAGGGGGACTTGGGCCACACTTTGTTCTCCACAATGCCTCCTCCTTTGAAGTTGAACTGGTCTCACTGACACACATTTCTCACTGCTGAAGAGACAGGGGCATGGGGTAGGTTTTCTTCTACTTCCATGCACTCTGTGTGTGAGAAGCCCATGGCTCTGGAAGAAACTGAGAAATACAACAATCCTAACCAGAAGTTACCAGCTCAAGACAGGCAAAGTCCACACAAACTATGAAAACGCAGGGGAGAAACCCATTTTTTACTGTGCTGCATTACTTCAGATGTTATTATAGAACCCCCACTTCTTGTATTCTTGCTGGTGAAAGTAACTGAAAAACATGGTGTATGGCTTTTTTTGAAAATAAAGTAAGATTTAGCAGAATGTTACAAAAAATAAGCAGGAGTACAGAAAACTCCTACAGTTCTAATTCTCATCCTAAAACAAGCAGGATGTGGAAACTTTACACTAGTTTCACACACTAAGGCTAACCTGGAAAACAGCACAGGCCATGTTTTCATTTCCATTACATTCGAATGAATAAGTTCTGAGTAGCATGAACATGGATGTGATAGGCTCATGTGGTTAGAGCACTGTGTAAAAAGGAGGCCAAAATCACAGATCCAATCTAGAACAACGGATTCTTTTGATTTGTTCAAGTGAAATCTAAGCTGTAGCCTAAATCCTATCACTCATCATTAAAATGTACTCTTTGGAGCAAGCAAAAAATGGCAAAGATGTATGAAGAAAAAGGCATAAATCCATGACTACTACATTAAATCATGTGGCCAATTAATTGCATTGATAAAAATGTCACCAATTGTGTAAACACAAAGTCTGCATGTTTCCATGAACAGTGACAACTAAAGGAAATTATGTCACACATCAAAATAAGACAAGTAAATATATGAAAAGTTGAAACATTTTTAATTAATATCTGAGTTCCTCAAATATGTTCTGTAATACACAAAACAGAAAGTTTGTAGTTTTTTGCTTGGAGGAAGAAACAATATTGTCTTACCACTCATTTGATATTTTCTCAGGAAGAGTGTGCTTTCCCTTGGAAGGTCAGAAGCAAAATCTGTAGAGGAAGAAGAAAGAAAAATGTAATAGTTTAGGTGAGTAGAAAAGATTCTTTTTAAAGCTACACATCCATTTTAATCACTTTTAACAGTCTTGAGAAAAGTTTTTAGCAATAAATGTAAAGAAAACAAAGGCCACAATGTCCCAATTCTACTGGAGAATGCAAAAACCACAGAAGTTCTCCACGTATGTGGAATAAAACCAGGCTGTTTCTGGGACTTCTTTTTAAAACTTGCACCTAAACTGATGCAACTTGTAGATGAATCATACACATGCCTTCCTCCCTCTACTTATCAAATATACCCACCCTCCTCTATGCTGCTATTAGAAGCTCATTTCAGGGAAAGTCTCAAGCAGCAAGTGATGCTGTGGTCAATTAGTGTCAGACACTGGCTCCATATATCAAATGTGTAAAAACAAAGAGCTGTTTTAGGCAAAAAACAATTTTGTAAAGAGACAAGGTCTCACTCTGTTGTCTGAGCTGGAGTGGTGCAATGGTGCCATGGAGCCAGCACAGCTCACTGAAGCCTCAAACTCCTGGGCTCAAGTGATCCTCTTGCAGCTGACACTGTAGGTGCAAGCCCCCATAGCTGGCTAAGTTTTAACCATTTTTTTTTTTTTTTGTAGAGACAAGGTGATATATAAGACATACATGAAAATGTGTTATAAATCCTAAGGAATGATATAAAGAGTCTATTTTGGGCTCTCATCCAACACTACCCATCTACTACCTAGTGTGTAAAACCACTCAGGGCCTTACCTTAAACCACCAAACAAGGAAAAACTTTCACAAGTACTTGCATGCTTTATGTATAAAGGTACAACTCATTCACATACTATCTTTGTTCATTCTTTCACAATTTTTGAATATTCCAAGAGTACAGTTCTTTCCAGTTACAAAGGCACATTCATCATGAAGCTTAATTATTCTAACGTTTAAATAAATTAAGAGGCCAATCAAAGTTTAAACAGAAGAGCTGTGAGACACTTCCTCTATAGGAATGAAATCTGTAGTGTACATTTTCTATTTTGAAAACTTAGTTTTTGGCCAGCCTCCGGAGATGAGAAAGGGGCCAGAACTGGGCACTGGGGTAGGGAGGAGGAGAGAAACCACCAGATGCTGCAAGGAAAAAGAATTGGGGGTCGGGGGGAGGGTGGGCAGGCACGAAGCAAGGCCAGTCCTCCTGCCTGGTCCGGTCCCTGGGCTGGGGGCAGCAGGGAGGAGCCCAGGGCTGTGGATGCCTCTAGCGGGGACCTTGGGTCAGTGACGGCCAGAGGCGTGCCTGAGGGCACAGTATCAGCCGCCTCCTTACCTTTGGGCATCCCCTGGTCGCTGATATGCTGCAGGTCATGGCCCTTTTGGGCTCCGAAATCCGACGGAGCAGGCTCTACAGCAGTGGGGTGTGGCGCTACTGCCACCTCCACCTCCGTGATGTTGTAGCTGCAAGGCGGTTCTGCCCACCGCACCCTGTGCTGTCTTTGCTTGGGGCTGGCATTAGGGAGCAGCATGTTCCATCTGTGGCGGCTCCGCTCTTCTCTGCCTTGGCCTGCACCTTTGCTTGATGCTGCCTCATAGATGTCAGTGCTGCAGGACAGCTCTCCAGACCTCCTGCGCTGGCCCCGCTTGGGGCTGGCGTTGGTGCACAAGCAACAGCTCAGCGTGTTCCCCATGGGGTAGCTCGGCTCCTGTCCAGCAGCTTGGGCCTTCCCTTGCTTCCAAGTCTGCAGAGCTCAGCACTTCCACCTCTTCCCAGCAAAGGTACACTGGCAGGGCCAGTCCCTGGCAATGGGGCTGCACCCCACTAGCAGCCTGCACCTCGCCTCAGACGCCTTCCCTGAGCTGACTTGTCTGCATGGGTCCCTTGGGAACCTGCTTGGTTTATTTAGAATGGGTCTAGATGCAACAAGCTGTAATTGCGAGGAAGACTGCACAGAGGGAGCTCCTCCTCCTTCCACTGCTTCCCACCAACTGAAGGAGGTTGCCCTGCCAACCGCCAGAGCTCCCTCCTGGTTCTCAGGAACCAATCAGGCCCAGAGTCCCTTCCACGCACTCCCGCCTCCATTGTGATGTGGGAGCCTAGGCAAGTGGCTCACTAGGCCCCGCCCTGCTGGCAGCCCTGCCCCCACCTTTCATTCATTGCTGGCTGCTGGGAGCTTTCGGATTTCTCCACTGTGAGGAAGATCTTATGGTTTCAGCAAAGGAAGAGGCTTATGTAAAAGAAAACCAGGCCAGGCGCGGTGGTTCACATCTGTAATCCTAACACTTTGGGAGGCCGAGGCAGGGGGTCACGAGGTCAGGAGATTGAGACCATCCTGGCTAACATGGTGAAACCCCGTCCCTACTAAAAATACGAAAAAAAACACAAAATAGCTGGGTGTGGTAGTATGCACATGTAGTTCCAGCTACTCAGGATCTGAGGCAGGAGAATCACCTGAACCCAGAATGCGGAGGTTGCAGTGAGCCGAGATTGCTCCACTGCACTCCAGCCTGGGTGACAGAGCAAGACTATGTCTCAAAAAAAAGAGAATAGAAAAGAAGAGAAGAGAGGGGAGGGGAGGGGAAAGGAGGAGAGGAGAGGAAAGAAAACCACCACATAATAAGATTTTAAATGTGATCCTAATTGCTTTTATTTATTTATTTTTTTAGATGGAGTGTCACTCTTGTTTCCCGGGGTGGAGTGCAATAGCACAATCTCAGCTCACCATAACCTCCACCTCCTGGATTCAAGTGATTCTTCTGCCTCAGCCTCCCAAAGTGCTGGGATTACAGGTGTGAGCCACCATGCCCAGCCTGCGATTTTTTTTTTTAAGAGACAGGGCCTCACTTTGTCACCCGGGCTGGAGTACAGTGGTGCAATCATAGTTCACTGCAGCCTTTAACTCCTGGTTTCAAGCAATCTTCCTACTTCTACGTTCTGAGTAGCTGGAACCACAGATGTGTGCCACCATGCCTTCCTAATTTCTAAAATTTTTTAGAGATGAGGTCTTGCTATGTTGCTCTAGCTGGTCTCAAACTCCTAGCCCCAAGCGATCTTCCCACCTCAGCCTCCCAAAGTGCTGGGATTACAGGCAGGAGCCACCACAGCCAGCCTAAAATAAATTTTTAAGAAGCAGCTTACAACTTCCATTAACGCATGGAAAGTAAACATTGGAAATATGGCTGCCCAGAAATCCGCAAATGTGATAATGGCTAAAGGCTACTCTGTGTAGCAAATTTGAGGCTAAGAAATTTTGTGGGATTGCAACCACTGTAATAATGCATGAGAGGATCATTTGCCTCATAAGATATGTTTAAAATCAAGAGGTTCATAATCAATAGCTTAAAAACAAGTCAAACTCAGATTTCTTGTACCCCATGTAATTCTGGAGAATAAATGGTTCTGGAGCAGGCTAGCAAATTTGAGGCTAAGAAATTTTGTGGGATTTCAGCCACTGTGATAATGCATTAAAGGATCATTTGCCTCATAAAAGATGTTTAAAAATCAAGAGGTTCATAAAAAATAGCTTAAAAATAAACTCATATTTCTTGTACCCCATGCAGTTCTGCAGAATAAATGGTTCTGGAGCTGGGGCAATGGGTGGGGTAAAGTAATAAACAACTCTTTTTTATGCTTATTTTGGAAGTCCCACCATCTACAGCATTTAACACAGGATCAGACAAAAAGTTCCCAGCACATATTTAGATTCACTGGTTGATGGCCATCATCAAAATGGCTGCTCTTGTCCACAATCTTGTTCAGCCAGATTCCAAATCTTAATCTGAACAAGAAAATTCCTACTGGAATCTGAGTATCCATGAACATATTTACTGGTGACTGGTACAAATAATAAATCTTATAACATTCAAAGCAATTTAAAATGTAAATATTTTTAATCTTTGTCAGTTGGAAAGGCAGAAAACTTTAAAATTATACTCCCCAAAGCAGCATTTTCCATAACAGTGAAAAGATGGGAACAACCCAAATATCTATCAATGGATAAATAGAGGAATAAATAAATTGTTGTATGTACATAAGTGGAATAGTACTAGGCCATAAAAAGAAAGTACTCATGCCTGGCTATGGAATCCAGTGATTTTCCATAACAGTGAAAAGATGGGAACAACCCAAATATCTATCAATGGATAAATAGAGGAATAAATAAATTGTTGTATGTACATAAGTGGAATAGTACTAGGCCATAAAAAGAAAGTACTCATGCCTGGCTATGGAATCAATGTAGATTGCTACAACTTGGAAGAACCTCCAATATATCATGCTAACTGAAAGAAGTCAGGCACAGAGGGGCACATATTGCATAATTCCTGTTATATGCTATATCAAGAATAGGCAAATCCATGCAGATAGAAAGCAGATTAGGCCCCTATTCACTTATTGGTCTCCTCTGTTCCAAAAGACTCCCAGAGGCTCCTCTGGGGCTTCCATCATCCTGTGACCTGTAGGTACTAGGAGATCTGTTGGGAGACCATTCAGATACTGCAGAAGCTGGGAAATTGACTAGTGGCCTTTGAGGATGTGGCTGTAACTTCACCCTGGAGGAGTGGGCTTTGCTGGATCCTTCCCAAAAGGGTCTCTATAGGGAATGTGATGTGGGAAACTTTTAGAAACATAGCTTCTATAGGAAACAAATGAGAAAACCAGACCACTAAGGATCAGTGCAAAAATTCTTGGAGAAATCAAAGAAGTCATATGGTAGCAAGACTGTGTGAAAGTAAAGAAGGTAGTCAGCATGGAGAAATGTTCAGCCACATTCCAAATTTTAATGTGAACAAGAAAATTCCTACTGGAGTAAAGCTGTTGTGAGAATCAGGAGATTGGAGAGATCAATAGGTAGAATAGGAGGACTTTTTTGAGTGCACTCAGACCTAGGGGATTAATATCAAGGGATTGGGCCTAGAACAAAGACAGGACTTGAATTTTATACACACTTCTAAAAGGGGGTTGGCTAGTTTGAAGCAAGCTTACAGTGGCGTGAAGTGTAGTGGAGCAAAAGCGAGTGTACAGAAGCAGAACAAAGGCAGTTAATCAAGCTGTGACAGGTTCATAACTCAGAATTACATGTGACTCTTGCTATGCGGCCTAGATGGCTGTTATCTAGGTTTGCTCAAGTCCCTTGCACGAGCTTATCTCATAACCTTTGCTATAGTGCCTAGATGGCTGCAATCCAGGCCTGCTCAGGCATGTCTTATGACCTTCACTGTGCTGCTTAGATGAAAAACAGAATACTTGGAGTTAGTAGTTACAGAAAACAGGAATCTATAAACTCATAAATTTTCTCATACTATAGGGGAAAGGAAAATAAAAACAATTTGTTTTTCTTCTCCTTATATTGAGGGAGTGCTGGGAGACTCTCCAGAGCACATTTCTTGGAGCCCTGGCTTCTTAGATAATGTTATTGAGACTTTGCCTGGGTCTGGAGTTTGCCTGTTACTGCTTTTAGGATGAGTCAACCTAATACAGAAGCTTGTTTTTTTTTTTTAAGCTTGTTTTTCTCTTTTTATTTCTCTTTTTATTTTTATATTTCTCTTTTATTTTTCTTTCTTATTTTTTTGTCTTTTTATTTTCTTATTTTGTTTTCTTCTTTTTAATTTCCTGCCTCAAAGCCATGTAAAAGCAGTGTGTGTAGAAACACCTTCACCTGCCATTCTTCCCTTTGGAGGCATATCATACCTAATTCTGGACAAAAATCAGAGTGTGACGAATGCAGAGAGAAGACATACACATGTAAACAATGTGGAAAAGCCTTCTTTTCTCACCAGTGTCCAAGGACACATGGTAACACACACTGGAAGCTGATATTATAAATGTACAGTATGTGGGAAAGCCTTTGATTTTCCCAATTCATTGCAAATCCGTGAGAGAACTCACACTGAGAGAAACCCTATACATGAAATCAATGTGGAAAGCCTTCAGTTTTTCCAGGTCCTGTCAAATACATGAAAGAATTCACAGTAGCAAAAGACTGTGAATATAGGGAATGTATGAAAAGATCCATTTTTTCCTCTGTCTCTTAAAATACATGAAAAGATTCACACTGGAGAAAAATTCTATAAATGTAAGAAATGTGGTAAAGCTTTCAGATATTTCAGTTCCCTTTATAACTGTGAACTATAGCAAAACCCTATCAATATAAGGAATGTGTTAAGGCTTTGCTCATTCCAGACACCTTCATAATCATAATTAAACTCACACTAGGGAGAAACTCTATGAATGTAATTAATGAGATAAAACCTTCAGATACTTCAGCTCCCTCCATTACCATAAAATAATTCATACTGGTGTGAAGCCATACAAATATAAGAAATGTGGTAAGGGCTTCACCCATTCCAGTCACCTGCATAACCATGAAACAACTCATACTGGAGAGAAACTCTATGAATGTAGGAATATAGGAAAGATTTGTTTTTCCATGTTCTCTTAGAAGACATTAAAGTATTCACACTGGCTAGACACCCTATGTGTGTAAGAAATGTGGTAAAGTATTCACTCTTACTTGTTCCCTTTAACTACATGGAAGAACTCATACTGGTGGGGTGTGGTGACTCACACCTGTAATCCCAGGACTTTGGGAGGCCAAGGTAAGTGGATCATCTAAGGTTAGGAGTTTGAGAGCAGCCTGGCCAACATGGCAAAAGCCTGTCTCTACTAAAAAAATACAAGAATTAGCCAGGCATGGTAGCATGCACCTGTAGTCCCAGCTACTCAGGAAGCTGAGGCAGGAGAATTGCTTGAAACTGGGAGGCGGCAGTTGCAGTGAGCCAAGATCACGCCATTGCATTCCAGCCTGGGAAACAGAGAGAGACTCCATCTCAGAAAAAAAAGAAAAAAGAAAAAAAGAAAAGAAAGAAAAGAGAACTCATACTGTCAAGAAACCTTATAAAAGTAAGAAATATAATCAAGCTCTTATCCTTAGATGTTTAGTTCCAGGAACCAACTCTCATACAGCCTTTCTCAGTTGAGTTTCTATCACTTATAACTGAAGGAATTCTGGCAATGTACTGTAACACAACTATCAGAAGAATAAGGTGGATTTGTATGTACAGATATATTTTTCTGCAATGTATTAAGGGAAAATAGCAACAGCAATTTTCAGAGTGTTGTTACATTATGCCTGTTTTGTTGTTTTTAAAAAATGTATATTTTTCTATTAAATAGTGAGGAAAAAGAGGAGAATGTTCACTTCAACACATATAAGACTTTAAAACATATACATATATATTTAATCACAGAATAAAACAAAATGTTATAAAATTAAATGCTATGCATAAATTTTGCATCAAAGCCCAATTATCAAAATTTATTTCAACTTAATTTCCATAGAAGCCTGTGGAATGTACTTCCCAGAAAGGAATAAGAGTAAAAACAGCAAACTGAATTACAAAGAAACATGAATGACACGGTTCTTATGAGCTCATCAGTGTTTTATTGAACTTTATTCAATCTCCCTCTGAAAAGCAAAATCCAGAAAATGGTTATTTCACCATCCTTCTATAACTCCACAAAAGTGAAGTATATACACTTGAGATCAAATGATCTCTGGGCAGTTTTTAAAAATATATTCATGTTAGTATCTATGGTGCAATAATACAACAAGAAACTGAGGAAGAGAAATACATCTAAAGAAGCTGAAATAAAATACTCAGATCAAGGTATAGAATTTTGCTACCTGCCGTAAATTCAAGGTCACACTAAGTGTGGACCATAAGGACAGGACACACAATTAGTCAACACAGAAGTCTCTCCTTTTTCCACATCAGTGTTTTAATCTCAAATATCAAATCCATACCCCTCCAGGGCACTCCCTAAATTCCCTATGCTATACCACTGGAGATATTTAACTCTCCATAATTGAGGCAAAATGTACTGCATATAACTTAAATAAGAACAAAGTAGGCCTACTCATTATAACGAATTATGTGAGTAAAAATTAATATAAGCTTAGATTTAAACTAAAATAGAAATGAAATCTGAAAAACTCTACGTTATAAAAAGGAGCAAGGAAGGTATTAATGTTACTAACTTATCTACAAAACCTAAACCAAGATAAAGTAGAAATTCAATTGAAAAACCAATGTGATTTGGGAGGCTGAGGTGGGTGGACCCACTTGAGGTCAGTAACACGCCTGTAATCCCAGCACTTTGGGAGGCCGAGGTGGGTGGATCACTTGAGGTCAGGAGTTTGAGACCAACCTGGCCAAAATGGTGAAACCCCGTCTCTACTAAAAATACAAAAATTAGCCAGGCATGGTGGCAGGCACCTGTAATCCCAGCTACTTGGGAGGCTGAGGCATGGAATCACTTTTGAACCCAGGAGACTCAGGTTGCAATGAGCCGAGATCATGCCACTGCACTCCAGCGTGGGTGACAAAGCAAAGCTCCATCTCAAAAACAAACTAAAATAAAATAAAATTAAAATAAATACAAAAATAATTAGCTGAGCATGGTGGAATGAACCTGTAACCCCAGCTACTCAGGAGGCTGAGGCAGGAAAATTGCTTGAACTCAGGAGGCGGAGGTTGCAGTGAGCTGAGGTAGCACTACTGCACTCCAGCCTGGGTGACAGAGCAAGACTCCATCTCAAAAAGAAAAAAGTGATTTTTTTTAAGTTGAATAAGTGGTATTTATCTTAAGGCATCACATCTAGAGGCAAAAATTTTAAAAAAGAATAGAAGGTTTTAATATCAACATTTGGCTGAAACTGATGCAGAAATGAACATTACTTTTTAAACCTCTTTGCGATAAGGTTTTTAAAAAGTAAAAATACCTTTCAATGATCAAATAATAAATTTAACACAAATCCTACATTTAGTAGCATCCAAAAAATAAGAATTATTTTTCACTCAAATTTAAGAAACAAATATAACCACACTTCATGGGAAAAAATGTAGTACTCTTTCTAAAGCATAAAAACAGATACCAAAATACCATGTGTTCTTCAATGGATCACATATGCGACACCGACACTATGGGCCATCGTGGGTTTGAAAAGATATAACAGGATTCAATTTTGTTATTTCATCAGTATAATCTTAACAATTAGGCATATTAATGTCACACACAGTTTTTAAAATACGAATATTTTTAAAAGCTGTGTTTACAATATGATACCAAGAACACACAGCAGATACAGATTGTACAGTTAATCATTTTGACTGTGTCAGTATTATAATCAGAATACTGTAACGGTAAGAGAAAAATACTTTCTTTTGAGACAGGGTCTCACTCTGTCGCCCAGGCTGGAATGTGGTGGCGCAATCACACCTCACTGCAGCCTCAATCTCCTGGGCTAAAGGATCCTCCAGCCTCAGCCTCCTGAGTAGCTGGAACTACATGCATGCACCACCACACCCAGCTATTTTTTTTTTAATTTATTTTTAGTAGAGACAGGGTCTCACTATGTTGCCCAAGCTAGTCTCAAACTCCTGGGCTAAAGTGATCCTCCTGCCTCAGCATCCCAAAGTGCTGCGATTACAAGTGTGAGCCACTGCTTGGCCTGAAAAATACCTTGTTTTTAATCATTCACATTCAGCAATAGTGAAAATACTCTATTTACAACATTGGCTCTGAATAACACATTTCATTTCTGCTTCAAACCTCCTGTGCTGTCTATCGCTGTTTTGATGACTGCATAGCTCAACAGAAAAATGCATCTCATTGACAGTCTCAATAATAAGTCTAATTAGGCAGATACATTCCCAATCACAAAAGCTTTTATTTTAAGACAAGTATTATGCAAATACAGCATAGAAGTCAGACTCACTGTAATTGGGATGAAAAGGCAACTCTAAGAAGAACGCTATACATATGACACCTATTGCATTTTTATGCACTAGTCTTGCATTCCCTTCCTTTCTTCCTCGTCTTTGAAGTGCTAAAGGTAATTACACTAAAAAGTTACTACCAGGCTTAATATGAGAGAACCATGTGTATAAGAAAGCAAGACTTTCAGATAAGCAATCTCCAAATATTTTCTATTTTATATGTGTTTATGATCTTTCTTATAAAGGGGAGTGTTTTATGTGCAACATCTGCAAATGGAAATAAATCTACCTTTCACTCAAGCCCAAATAATCAAATATAAAATACAGATATTACAGCAAACTACAATGGCAACAGTGATTCTTATGGCAGCATGTGCAAAATCCAGTATTTTGCTATCTACTTACATCCCTGTGGTCAGAAAAGAAATGTGCCAAAACTACCTTTCCCACTCCACTTGAACTGGTTCCCCACAATCCCAACAAACATCTCCTGTGACATTAAGTTGTCATCAGCTTGCATGACTCCAGTTCACTCAACCTTTTCTTCTTCATCTGGCTTTTTTGTGTGGAGGCAGCAATTAGTTCATTTACAATTTTCCCTCGACTTGCTCAGAAGGGTCAATTCTTACATAAAGCTCCATTTTACCAGTTGCACACTGAATCAGCTCTTCTAGATCCACACTTTCAGCCACATCTGGCTCTCCACCTGTCTGAATTTTAAGTGCTTTATTTTCTGGAGAAACAAACAAATAATAACAAAGTTAAACATACAAGCTAACCCAACTAAAACATATATTTCTACACAGTCTGTTAGAGCTTTCAAGTTTTTTTTGGCAAACGATTTCTGCTGTCCTCTAACTGGATTTTACAAATTGTTTGCCATAAGATTCTCAATGAGCAGCTGCCTTGCTTTCTATGCCAAGGTTCCCTGACCCTCATTCAGGATCACCAATTTTGAACTCTTCCTTTACCCTTTTCATCCCAGAATTACTTTTATTTAACAGACATTTCCTGGATAGTTACTATCTGCTAAGCACTGCGTTAGGAGGTAGGTCTTCAGTTCACTGAATATTTTTTAAATGCCTAGCCCTAACTCACTGACAAGTCAAGGAAGCTGCCACCTTATGGTGTTCACTAGGCTACTGTGGGTATCCCTCATTGCCAGCCACACAGAACCTGAAGCAGGGGTGGCTGCTCCATTTAATGGTAAGAGCTCAGGGTTTTGGGTCATTGCACATGTTCTAACTGTTTGGTCTTCCACATTGAAATTAAAGGCTATTAGACTAAGGACATCCTTTTTCAGATTCAAATCAGGCAGAATTTCAGCTGCTGATCTGTAAGGTCATTCATTTAGGAGTCCACGGTAAGGGTTGGTCCTCTGAAAATGCTAACCACAGTTAAGCCAAAAAGCAAGCCTGAATCTTTGTGTAATGTAGCGGTCATCACTGCACGCCAGATTTTTGCTTCTTGGTGAAAGTTGACCTATTTGTCTCATGGTTTAGAAGGCCCCAGACCATTCCTGGCATAATAACTGCATTGGCCTTTGGCCCACTTCCTGAAGTGTTGGTCATGTCTCACCACTATTTACACTTTTAGGATAATAATCAGCTGACTCCAGCCAAAACATGTGTCCCTTGAAGCTCATTCATGTAATTGGCTTTTGAGACCAATTGCATTTAAATCACATTGTAGCTTTTATCACTAAATCTGTCAACATGGCCAAACTGTTTGATTTTACTTCCTTTTTTCCTTTAGGTTCACACATGTTGGCTACATAATTTGTTGATTGAATGTGACTGTCCCCCCAGCACCCAAAAATCTCTTCTTGACTGACTCCAAGATGAAGAGAACATCATTGAGTTCTATAGGCATCCATTTTCAAAATTTGAGACTTCTCACTGACCTTTCCTGGACAGGATGTGTCTTTCTTTTCCTAAGCTGCAACTCCAGGCAAATCTTGTTTGTACATTCTCTGAATGGCAGTCCAGCCCAAAGTGGGGCTGTGGTTTTCAACTTAGTTATGGTGAACATTTACCTAGTTCTTGTGTCCATATCATCTGCCTCTACTAGAAAAAAAAATAGTAGAAGACAGTATGGGTGACTAGAATAGAAAAAATGACTACTTAAAATTATAGGTACTGGAATAGCACACATAAATTCTGTGGATGTAGAGGAAAGACAAAAACCCAAAAGCTAAAAGTGAGCAAATTAGACCCAGGAACTACAGAAATGGAGGGAAGTTAATATCTTTTTGTCTTTCTGAATGATCCCTAGTGTGGCCCAGAGAAGAGTTGGGGAGTCCTGTTGGGCCAGAATGAGTAGTAGTATTAGTTAGACCAAATGGTAGAACAGGATGGGTGGGTTCAGTTTCTCTAAGGAATTTCATCCTTTTGTGATGTAGGCATGGAATCCCAGTGAGCATCCTGCACTCTCAGTGTCCAACTGTCTGAAGCCACAGTTGTTTCTGAAGATTGAGAACAATTGCTTTTTGCTGAGGAGACAGCACTCCTGTGACACCTCAGACAGCTGAGGTAAGGTGGATTCTATAGAGCATTAATTCCATTTTCTCCTTCTTCTGTGAGCTGGGATTCTTTCTTCAGTTTTTTACCTAGAGATGAAATTATATTGTCAATATTTGTGTAAAATAGAGATATAAGTCTGGCAAGTAGACCCTTAGATGCAACCCTCAGCAGAAATTCTGGTCTGTTTTTCTTCTCACTTTTATTCAATTTTTGTCACAGAAAGATGCCCTGACATGTGGTGTCTCAAGAGTGATTAGAACATTGTACTTCTAGAGGAGTTAGTTGATGGAACATGGCAGAGCTTAGAGTGAGGATTGAAGCTTCTGTCCAAATCTCCCAGGCTATCTATGTGTGGGAGGTGGAGTCATGAAAGACCCTAGAGCTTTGGAAGTGATCATTAAGAGAAAACAAAATCCCTGTAAATTAGAGTACTAGAGAACATATTCATTAGCCACCTTTAGAGTCAGATGCTCAGGGCTGAGCCTGTGTGGGGGGAGCTCAGACCTGGGAAAGCCTCTGATCATGTATGAATGGTGAGGCTTCTGGGCGCATGAGATTGAGTGCCCTTCCTCGGCAGAGCACCACTGAGTGAACAATTGATTTAGGATCAAGCATATGGAGATCAATTTCATTTTGAATTTCTCAAAGACAGAAACGGAAAAGATTATTTTGCACTTTGAAATTGAGTAAGGGTGTCAGAAACTTCAGTAAAAAAGTCACAGGAGGAAACCCTGAAGTCTTATTCATCCCCAGAAACCACCAAAATCCTGATCCAAACTGTAAGAATTCATCTTGTAAAAATTTGATTTTTTTCGCCATATAGATTTATCTTTCATTTGACCTTTATTTAATTACAAGTTTTAATAAATACTTTATATTTTACCTTTATGATAGAAATATCAGATTCTTAAACTCAAAGCATTAATGATGCCTACCCAAGTGTAGTTTTTATTGCCAATTAACTTTCTACTATGATGCAAATTTGTGTGTCCTTCTAAAAACTCATTTGTAAAAATTTAATCCCTGATGTGATAGTTTTAAAACATGTAGCCTTTTTGGAAGTGACTAACTCAGGAGGGCTTCATCCTCATGAATGTAATTAGTACCCTGTAATAGAGGTTGAAGGGAGCACCCTTGTCCCTTCTGCCATTGAAGACACAGCAACAAGGCATCATTTATGAGAAATGGGACTCTCATCAGACACTACATTTGCTGGTGCTTTGATCTTGAACTTTCCAGCCTCCAGAACTGTGACCAACGCATTTCTGTTATTTATACATGACCCGGTCTAATGTATTTTGTTTTAGCAACCTGAACAAATGAAGACACTTTCTTATGCACTGTGGTTTATTTTTGAATTTATAGTTCCACTGAGCTATCCATATATTCAAAAATCAACATGTCTCCCAGGGTGGGACAGCCACTCTAATTATTTTTTCAGAGTTTTCTTTGCTGTTCTTGTTTGTGTTTTCATCTATAGGAGTTCTCCAATAAAATGCCTGCTTCCACTACCAAATGGTATCTATATTGGGACAAAATTAAATTTATTAATTACTCCTAAAAAATTGATGATTGAGTAATAATGAGTTTTTCTGCTTTAGAACATGATGTGATCTTCTATTTGTTTATTCTGACTTTCCTATATTTCAAAGACTTTTTATGTTCTTTGTCATACGCTTTACAAGTTCTTGTTAGATTTATGTATAGCTAGTTCATTTTATTTTGTCCTGTTAAAAAGTAAACTGTAGCACAATACAAATTTTACAAGTTTTCTTCACAGGGAATGATGGTGAATATATGTGGTTCCAGCACTTTGAGAGGCCTAAGTGAGAGGACTACTAGACAAGCAAAAGTGAGAGGGGTTGAGGCCAGACTGGGAAACATAGTTAGACACTGGCTCTACAAAACAGAAGAAGAAATTATCTGGGTACAGCGGTGCATGCCTGTATTTCCAGCTACTCATGAGGCCAAGGCAGGAGGATGGCTTAAGCTCAGGATGTAAGGCTGCAGAGAGCTTCGATTCTGTCTATGCACTCTAGCACGGGCAACAGAGCAAGAATCTGTTCCAAAAAACATTTTTTTCTTGAGTAACAAGCAACTAATGAATTGTGGAACACCAGACTAAAAGAGGTTTACCATTTTAGTGGCAAAGTGTCAGAGGTATTGAAGAAATGTGCAAGCAAAATATTAAAATTATTTGATTCACTGCAGGTATAAAATTGTCTTATTTGGTTTACCTTATAGACGTATATTACTATAAGCTTCTTGGGTATTTCTGATAACTTAAGCTTAAATTCTGTTGTTGTTGTTTTTCTAATACAGGCATTCACAAAAAATAGCTCACATTATGTTTTGCTTCTTTGCAAATCAACAAGATGATGTCACTGGGGAGGTCTAACTGATTCTGTCTGCTCAGGAATGTTTCCAAAGCTTGGTCTCCTTTTTAATTTACTTTATAAATCATTTTGTAATTTTTATCTCCCACCCATTCTGTATCTTGTTAATTACTTTTATACATATGTAAATATATTTTATGTATGATTTCTAAGTATATCACTCATGAAAATTGACTGTGACACAGGCATACCTTATCTTATAGCACCTTATTGTGCTTCACAGATGTTGGGTTTCTTACAAATTGAAGGGTTTTGGCAACCCTACATTGAGTGACTCTATTAATACTATTTTTCCAACATCATGTGATCTTTGTGTGTGTGTATACCTGTGTCAGCATTTTTTAGCAATAAAGTACATTTTTTATTAAGGTATGTATATTGTTAATATAAACATGGGCTATTTCAGTCTTATTCTACAGTATAGTGTAAACATAACTTTTATATGTTCTGGGAAGCAAGAAAAATTGTGCAACTTACATTATTGCGGTATTTGTTTTATTGCACTGGTCTAGAGCAAAACCCATATTATTTCAAAAGTACATCTGTATATTTTTATTGAATTGGCCCCATTAACTAAAACGATAAATTGCTATTCTTTGACTAAACAAGAGCTGTGGAATGTGGAGAGGTCAGGGTGAAAATGAAGCAGAAGTGAATATAAACAGTCTTCTAACTCACACAGGTAGTAATACAAATTAATTATGGATGAAATACAAAATTATCTAAAATTGAATATTCTCAGAAACATTAATGTTTATATCATTATGTATATGGACATTAAGAACTTAATAAAAAATAAATTTAGATGATGAAGGCTTTCATAATCTCAATGTAAAATGCAAGAATAAAAAATATAAAATTTATCAATATATAAAATAAATGACAATATTTATATTATATTTAATATCCTGCAATACAGTACAATCAACTGAAATGTATAAAATAGAAGAAAGTTTAAATATGGAAAATTTAAAAGGAGGCAAATATGAGTCAGGTAAAGAATAAATAAGGATGATCAATTATATTTAAGATATATTGACTTGAATTTTATGGAAAAATATTAATGGTAAACACTTTGTGGAGTGATTTCACCATAATTTTATTAAACTGTAGAAATATATTAACATTTTCCCACAGGAAGTACAATTAAAGGTTTGTGGATATTAGTCCTCCATGGGCTCAGCGTGGGAAAGTTAGAGGCTACAACTTTTTCTGAATTAAAAGAGAAACATATAACTTTTTATTTATTTTTCTACAATTTAAAATTTGCAAAGGCATATGAATGATTACATCCTAATATTTGTCTGATTATATAGAAATGCATGACTGTCACCAGACATCCGAAAGACATCAAATGTCTAACAAGAAACATAAAATTTGTTTATAATCTTAGCCCTCTGCGAAATGCAGCGTTCACCATTTTGAGTATATTGTTCAAGCTACTTTCCTATAGCAGGTTCTTGCTCTCATTCCAAGACCTGCAATCTCTGCTGAATAGGGTCAGGGTGCACCCAGCTCAAGCCTCATCTGACCCACTGACAGGCTCAGTTATCTCCTGCCCAGGCAAGGGGTGGGCTTCTCTATCCAGGGCTGGATCCCCAGGGCCAGGCAGTGTGGCTGAAACAAGCCAGTTCTTAGCAGGGAAGACACAACCTACCTGGGTGGCTATAAAATAGAAGGTCTGCACCTGAGCACACAGAGGACCCCAGAGCCAGGCAAGCTGAGTGAGCTGCTCCCAGGTCAGTGGAGAATGGACCTGCTGCACTGATACCCAGTATAGGTCTTGATAAATGGCCTTGACACAGCTTGCAAGGTCACCAAAATTTTCTGAAATGACAGCCATTGAACTCCTAGGGTCTGAGACCTGTGCTGCTTGCTGCACCCATTGTGAGCCATGAAAGGCCCTCTGTGGTGGGCATCACAGGTCTGCTTGATTTTATTGCTGTGCAAAGTGGAGGACTTTAGTTTCTTTTTCAACATCAAGCTGTGCTCCTCTCCTGGACAGATCCCTGCAAAAGAAGCATGTGAGTGAGATACTTGTCAGCACAGTACCCACCGACCCTCATTTCCAAAACCTCCCATGCACCTTCAGGTGAACATTTGAATCTTCCCCTCCACCCTGACCATATTAGTACTTACATGAAGTGAAATTTAACAACTTCTGAGTCCCTAAATATTCTCTGAGTGCCAGGATCTCAAAAAATTTTTTCAGTCACCTTGCTGCTCAAGCCCTCTATAAAAGTCAACTACTTATTTTCACTTTGGGGGAAAAAAGGCAAAATTCTACCAGCTCTGTCTTGGCAGCTGTCCTTGGAACCGATTTTCCTTTTCTTGGAGTTTCCCTCATGTGAGCTCAACTCTGGTTCTGTTGATAAAATAAGAGTTTGAGAAAGTGTCTCCAACCAAACCCCCTAGAAGCCTTAGTTCATCCTGGACACAAAGGAGCTGAAGCAGCCATCAAACCCAGCTCTCCTCTGTTCTCCAGAATCCAGGTCTATATGGCCCTGGCTGCCAAAGAGCTCCCAGTTTCCTTGCCAGGGGAGACTGTGTTGCAGCCCTTTCTCTTTTTACCTTGAAAGAGTCAAATTTTACCTGATCTAGCAGTGCTGTTTCTAGCTTTGGGCTTAGTTTTCTCAGAATTCTTCTCTTCATTTAGATTGGGCTCTGATCCTAGTGCAACATGGAATTTAGGTGACTCACCTCTCTCAGGCACAGAGTCTCATAGTCTATCTGTGACAAATATTTGTGGATCAGTCTTTCAAGTGAAGCTCTTCTGTCAGTGTCATGAGTGAAGACATTTCTCAAAGTCTCCCCAGGGCTCTAAGCCATCTTCCATCCCCAATTTCAAAATAAAACCATACCCAGAGACACACAGCTCAGTACCCCTGATTCCAACACTCCTTCCAGCCTCCATAGGAACAGCCCAAGGCATTACCCTGTCTTTTCATGTGCTTCTGGAATGGGAGGAGGGGGTCTTGGCTTTTTCTTTGAATTGTCTCTTCTTATCTGAGCCCTTTTCTGTAAAGGAGATCTGTTGGAAAGAAGGCTGGTCAGTGGGGCATTGGATGGAGAAGCAGTGGAGAATTAGGGTATTCATTTCCCTTTCCCTTCTTTAAGCTCAAGTGAAAGGTGCTCTCTCTTACACATCCAGATTCAGACTGTGTGTTATTCTGCTGGACCTGCCTTTTACATGTCCTTGGCTGGACTTGGCATGCTCTTATTGACTGAACAGTTTCCTTTTTCTTGACACTCATTAGGGCCTCAATAAGAAAAGTTTCTTGCTGTAGTTTTACTAGGGACCTAGACACAGTTAAAGAGGGACATTTTCTGGGTCTTGTCATAGTGTAAAAAAAACCCAAACAAACAAAAAACAAAGCCAGGGGCACAGGAATCAGAAAATAGGAGAATCATTTTTCTAATTTCTGTCCCAATTCCACCTGGAAGTATTTATGATACTGTTTATTTTTCAACATGCAGAATTAAACATACCTATATTGAAATGTGTCATACATTTGGCAAAGGAAGAGAATTACACATAGTGTTAAAATCATGTACATAGATATTATAATTTTTCAAATGCTTGGAAATGTCAAATTAAAATTATGGTTGATTGTATTAAATAGATACATATATGATAACATAAAAATATGAAGAAAAAGTAAATACCAAATAAAATGGCTCAAATAATTAATTAGAGATTAGACAATTAATTAGACAATAATTAGATCAAATACAATCAACTCGAATTTATCTAATTAGAGCAGATGCTAACTTAATCAGCACCTGATTCCTGAGGTAGCAAAAAGTCTAGGTGGAGAGAGAAACTTTCCCCTTTTCTCACCCTTCCTCAGTCATCCTGGGAGCTCCACTTTCCTCTGTAGAATTTATTCAGCCTCCTTAGTAAACATGGACTTGGTCCCAAACAAGTAACCCAACTGACCACAAGAAAAACAGCCTAGATCCTGAGCATTCAGCTCCTATCTTCACACAACAGACACCACCTGAGTCCCATCAAAGCCTGTGAAGTTTCCCTACATCCACCATCGAGACATATTCCAGAGCAGCCTCTCAAAATTGCCTTAACAGGATGGGACACGATATGGTGGAGCTCCTGGCTCAGGACAGCTGCCTCACCCCTTCCTACTGAGAAGTCTGTATCTGCTGGTTAGAGCTATCAAACTGTAGAAGGCTTAGTGCATGACCCAGCAAGTGTCCCCTCAGAAGCCTTCTTGTTTTCTTTCCTTCTGAGAAAAGGATGCAAGAATGAGAACTTCTATGTTTGAGAGAACTCAGCCTCCACTCTCAATTGACTTGGTTGACTGATGAATTGATGCCCTGAGGAGGGGATAGATTCAGGGAAGAGACTGTGCTGGATGAGTCTGTGTTTTCCCAGCTGTGCTGTCTGTGCAAATAGTGGAACCCAGAAAAATATCGGGTGGTAGACACACAGACACTGCCTAATATAATTGTCTGAATTTAAATATTATTTAAATGGAACTTATAATATCATTATATATTGATACCATAATATCACATAAAATTTGTTTGATATATAAACAAATATTGATATATTATCATAATATCATAAAGCAGTCATGCACACAATAGCAGATAATATTCTCAGGTTCTATAAAGTTTATATGTTAATGTTCTTACAAAGTGTAACTCAGTTATTTTATAAAATTACCTAACAAAATTTTGTTACTGTGCTATCATAATAATACATAAAAATTATGAAATCATAATATATTGTAATATAATACATATGAATTATGATGTCATAATGTATTATATCACAATACATATGAATTATGCCATAATATATTATGATGTCACAATACATACAAATTATGTCATAATATAGTGTGACATCATGATGCATGTGAATTATGATGTCATAACATATTGTGATGCCACAATACATACAAATTATGATATCATAATATAATGTGATGTCATAATATATTCATTTATTTTATTTATGATTTTATAATAACATAAAATCTTGTCAGTTAATTTTATAAGAAAATTGAGTGAAATTTTGTAACAACATTAACAATGTAGAAGCTTACAATCATGGTGAAAGATGAAAGATGAGCAGGCATCTCACATGGTAGGAGTGGGAACAGGAAAGTTGGGATAAGGATATGCCTCATTTTTAAACCACCGGATCTCATGAATACTCACCATGACAAGAACAGCACAGAGCCATGAGGACTCCATCCCCATGATTCAAACACCTCCCACCAGGCCCCACTTGTAACATTAGGGATTAAAATACAATATGAGATTTGGAACAAATATCTAAACTATATCATATGACCATTGGAAAAACAGATGAAACATTCATGGTTTCTACTCTCCAGATACTTTCATTCCAGAGCAAATGGCTAAATGATTGAATTCAACATTCTGAGGTCAGAAGAGAGAAGGGAGGTGTACAGGGGACTTTGGCTGCATTTGTTCCACTTCCCGTATGCTGTTGCTGTGAGTTCTAACATTATCACCAGAAAGGCTATTCATGGACAGAAGAATTATTGCTATTGTTGTGATTATTTCTATTTCTTTTACATTAATAAAAATAATTTTTTTAGCTTCTCATATAATTTTCCTAAAAAAGCCCTAAGAGTTTTGGTTAAATTCCTTGTTATTGTGTTATAAAAATTGACAGGGAAATGGCTAAAATAGATTAAAATTACACAAACTCTAGGAGTCAATTCTATTGCGCAGACTTAGGAAAGACAGAACTGGAAATACTCCACCAGCATAACATGATATGCATAGGGCCCACTTTCTGTCCCCGCCGTCCACAGGTCCACCCTCTTCTAAGGCCTCATCCAGGTCTGGCTTCACCCTAGAATCTCCTCTCACAGAACTAATTAAAGGAGATCAGAAATTTGAGTGGTGACTCCTGCTGCCTCTCCTGAGCTGGTACTCCCAATTTCCTGCAAAAAAAAAGCAGATAAATGGGAGCAAATAGTTATCTATTTGTAGGCCACAATTTCTTTTTCACTGAAGCCATAGAGACATCCCACCTAGCAACCTGTTTTTTATTTTTGCATATCCAGTAGTTGCTCTACAAGGCACAAGAAAGTCAATATAAATACCTAAAAATCTCTCTGAACAGTTCATCCTTTTTTCTGTAACCCTTTCATCTGTCTATACAGCTTTTATTCCATACATTTTCTTTTCAAGGTAAATAAATTTAAAAAGTGAAAGAAAAAATAGAAATGCTGGGCCCTTCTTCTAAATCCTAGAAATTATGGAACACTTAGCATCCACTTCCCAGGGTGTTATGAGGATTCACCCACATCATGTAAAGTTTCCAGCACAGTGGTCTGTAACAGACTTCTGGACACACAGTACATGCTTAATAAGCATTGTATTAACTCATGTTTACATGTTTTTTTTTTTTAATCCAGACTTACTCAAATGTTGATGTCTTCTCTAGCCTCTGTAATCTTTAAAGAACCGGCAAAAAATGACATGTTTGTAAATGGTGATTGGTGGTGTCCACGTTGAGCCAAAACTCTTTGTGCTGTGGTAAGAGTGTTGGGTGTCAGGAATTCCGTGTGCTGTGCCTACTTTCTCTAGATGATTGCTACTACCACGGATGTAGTGGGAGAAACATCAGCATTAAGAGGAGAATTTTTAGAGAAGCTATTTCACGGACCCCTTCCAAAACTGCAAAATCACATCACTAAGAAAAAGGCCTGGAATTAGAAATGATTTATATGTGCAATGAAAATTGAGGGGTAATACTCCTCTAGGTGGCTCTCAGAATAGGTTTTGAACTATAATCACATGACCACTTTAAAGAGCTACCATAACCTGTGACCTCACCACAGATCCTGTCTGTTGATCTTGGTGGGAGCATCCATATGGTTTTAATTAGGAAGTCAAATTGTCCCTCTTTGACGATTACATAATATTATATCTAGAAAAATCTAAAGACCACCAAAAACCTTTTAGATTGGATAAATGAAATTTAATAATGTTTCAGGATTATTAAAAATCAATGTAGAAAAATTAGTAGCATTTTATACAGTAATAATGATCAAGCTGAGAACCAAATTAAAAAGTCAATTCCTTTTACAATAGCTACAAAAGTACCTGCAAATACAATTAATCAAACAGGTGAAAGATATCTACAAGGAAAACTACAAAACATTGATGAAAAAAATTGTATGTAATACAAACGAATGAGAAAAACATCCCTTCTCATGGATTGGAAGAATTATCATTAAAATGACCATATTGCCCCCCAAAAATCTACATATTAAATGCAATTCCTACCAAAATGCCAATGTTATTTTTCATAGAATTAGAAAAAGAATTAAATTTATTTGTAACCATAGCAAAATCTGAATAGCCAAAGCAAATTTAAGCAAAGAGAACAAAGTTGGAGATATTACACTACCTGACTTAAAATTATACTAGAAAGCTTGAATAACCAACACAACATGGTACTGATACAAATAGACACCCAGATCAATGTAACAGAATAGAGAACCTAGAAATAAAGCCATGTACTGATCACTTACAAAATCAACAAAAGCATACATGGAAAAATGATATTCTGTTCAACATGTTGTGCTAGAAAAATTATATTACCACATGCAGAAGTATGAAATGGAACCCGTAACTCTCACCATGTAAAAAAGTCAACCCAACATGGATTAAAAGACTAAAATGTTAGACCTGAAATGATAAAAATTCTAGAAGAAACCCAATGATAAATGCTTCTGGACATTGGCCTGGGCAAATAATTCATGACCAAGATCTCAAAAGCAGATGTATCAATAACAAAAATAGACAAATGAAACTTAATTAAACTAAAAAGGTCCTGAAAAGGAGCTTTTAATTAGCAGGTGAGCAGACAACCCATGAAATGAGAAAAACGTTTGTGAACTATGCATGTGACAAAGAACTAATGTCTACAATATACAAGGAAATCAAACAATTCAACAAGAATAAAACAAGTAACCTCATTATAAAGCAGGCAAAGAATGATAACAGATGTTTTTCAAAAAGAAGACAATGATTGCCAAGAAGCGTGTAAAAAATGTTCAACATTGCCAATGATCAGAGAAATTCCAATTAAAAATCACAATGAAGTACCATTTTACACCATTCGTAATGGCTAATTATTAAAAAGCAGAAAAATGACAGATATTGGCAAGGATACAGAGAAAAGAGAACACTTATTCATTGTTTGAGGGAGTGTAAATTTCTACAACCTCTATGGAAAACAGTGTAAAGATTTTTCAGAAAAACTAAAAATGGAATTTCCATTTGATCCTGCATTTCGTCTACTGGGTATCTACCCGGAGGAAAATAATTCATTACATAAAGAAGATACCCACACTCGTATGTTTATTGCAGCACTATTCACAATAGCAACTATATGGAGTCAGTTTAAATTTATCAGTAAATGATTGAATAAAGAAAATGTACTATATGTTTATTTCATGGAAAACTACTCAGCCATAAAGAATAAAATCATGTCTTTTGCAGCAACATGAATGCAACTGGAGGTCATTATTGTAAGTGAAATAATTCAGAAACAGAATATAAAGCACTACATTTTCTTACTTACAAGTGGGAGCTCAATAATGCATACACTTGGACATAGAGATTGGAAAAATAGACACTGGAGACTCACGAATATGGGAGGTTGGTAGAGGGATTAGGAATGAGAAAATACCTAATTGGGAAAATGAGCACCGTTCAGATGATTGTTGCAAAAAAGCACACACTTCATCCCTATGCAACATGTCCCCGTAATGAAACTACATTTATATCCTCTAATGTATTAATAAAGAGAAAAAAACTGACTTTTTTTTCAGTTTTGACAAGAGGGCAACTGACAAGAGGGCAGACTGAATAGACTTAATAATTTTCATAAATATTTATATTAGAAAAATAATTTTAATAAAAATAAAAAATAATATTGTATTTTTAAGAATGGTATAAAAAGATAATTTGATGAATTGGAGTAGTTAGGACTTAGCACATACAATATGTTAAGCAAGATTCTAAGCCATTAGACATTTGTAGACAGAATATCTAACAGTGTAAAATAAATAACACAAATATTCATTGGCAATGACAAATTGACATATTTTCAATCATGTTAGATGATATTAAAACCATTACAAAATTTACTGTTTTGTTTCATAATAAAAAAATCATAATGTTAAATAATTTCATTTAAAAGTTTGACTAGGCATATAGAGAAATGGGCAGTATGTTGACCAGTAAACAGGATACAAATTATTTTCGAAAAGCAAACAAAATTTTTATATTTTATTTATTTATTTATTTTTCTGGTCGAAGGAGCTGCTTTATTTTCTGAGGATATAGTACGGTCCTCTCCCTGGGAGGTGGGGTCTTCCACCGGTCACCCGAGGCAGTGGTCCAGGAGGCGCCATGTAACTCACTGCTGGGCTCAGCTGGGGGCTGGGCCTTGGAGAAGGCGAACTGTACAGGGAAGCAGTAGCTGTGGGTCCTCACCGCCCGCTCCGCCCTGCTGCACTGGGTCCCTGGTGCTCCTCGAGGTCCCACTGAGCCTGTGTTTCTATAGGACGGTGACCATCCAGCCCAGAATCTTCTAGTCAGAGCACAGTTTGACTAGGCCAGGAATTTCTGCTTCCTCTCCTTGGGCTGGACTTTGCACTTGGGTTTCTTCCAGTCCTTCTGCCGCCTGTCTGCCAGAGCTTAAATTTCAGCCTCACAAATGTTCCAGCTAGAAAGCGCGTGTCCGCGGCACCGTGCACACTGGTCTCTCGGAAGGCACTGGCGGGTGAATTACTCCAGGGCCACCTGCAGGCCCCGGTGCTGGGCCCTGTGAGCTCGACCCCGGCCCTGACCCCGAGCCCATCCACTGAGCCAACGGTATCCTCAGCCTTCACTTGCTTCCGCCATCACACCGCCCTACAAAGCGGGTGTGCGCCCCTCAGCTCTCCCTGCATGCCAGGAGCCGCCTCCTCCCCTACCCTGGCCCTGGGGTCCATGCCCACAGAACCCGGGGCAGAGGTGAAGAAACTGGGAAATGTCCCTTTCTCAAATGACTTTGGGGTCCGCCTGGTCTTCTCTACTCCCTCCCACCCTACCTGCACTGTTCCCTGGGGCCTGCAGTTTTAGCAAAGTTCCCTGCCCCCCGCCCGTGTCAGGAAGCAGTCCTGATGCCCACTCCCACCCTTCCC
The DNA here is from genome assembly GCF_028885655.2 of Pongo abelii. Taxonomy (NCBI): domain Eukaryota; kingdom Metazoa; phylum Chordata; class Mammalia; order Primates; family Hominidae; genus Pongo; species Pongo abelii. The sequence goes on from NC_072003.2 coordinate 35,668,272, forward strand.
CCTCTTCTGGCCCATTATCTCTCCCCACTGGGTCACTGACAGGACTCCCTCTCCTCCCTACTGTCGCTGGAGCCTCTCTCTGCTTTCCGCGCTCAGCCTCCTCCCTGACAGCTTCTCCCTCCTTATCCTGAATCTCCCGAATCCCGTGGGGTGGCCCCCCACCCCATCCAGGGGCCCAGGCAAAACCGACAAAATTATTTCAAATGGGAAGATTCGAATTCCACTGAATTCATGACAGCAGAAACCCTTGTGGTCATATTTTAAAGAATGATAGTAGCAGCTATCCAACTATCCATGTAAAGTATAAATAGCCTTAAGAATACCCACCACTTTGCCAAAAACAACAACAAAAAAAACATGTTATAGCTGAAAAACACATTCAATAAACTTACAGGATACAATATTAACATGAAAATCAGTTGCATTTTTGTACAGTAACAACAAAGTATCTGAGAAAGGAATAAAGAAACTTCCATTTACAATATTATCAAATGGAATGAAATACTTAGGTCATTAAATAGAATGAGTTTAAAGAAGAATAGTAAAGATCTGCATACTGAAAACTATAAAATGATGATAAAAAATTGAAGAATACAAAATGGAAAATATATCCTGTGTTCATGGATTCTAAAAATTAACATCGTAAAAATATCTATACTACATAAACTTATCTACAGTTAAAGAAATTTCTATCAGAATTTTAATGCCATTAAAATAAATGTAAAACAAACATTTGTAAAATTAGTATGGAGCCACAAAAGACCCCAAATAGCCAAATATTGAGAAGAATAAAAAGGCTGAAAGCCTCAAACTTCTGGATTTCAAACTATATTACAAAGCTACACTCATCAAGAAAGTATAGTACCTACATAGAAACAAATGGAATAGAATAGAGGACCCAGAAATAAATTCACACATATACAGTAAACTGATCCCACAGAATTAGGAAAAGATAGACACATCAAGAAATGGTGTTAGAAAAAACTAGCTATGCACACACAAAAAGTAAAGCCTTCTCTTATCACAAAAATGAGTTTAAAATAAAGACGTAAACATTAGAACTGAAATAATGAATCCTCTAAAAAAAAAAAAGGGAGAAAGCTCCTTGACACTGGTGGTGACAACGATGTTTTGGCTTTGACAGAAAGAACACAAGCAACAAATGCAAAAATAAAAAAGTGGAGCTATATCAAAGTAAAAACTTTCTCCACAATAAAGAAAACAATCAACAAAATGTAAAGACAATATATGGGATGGAAGGAAATATTTGTAAACCATACGTAGGATAAGATGTTACTATCCAAAATATAGGTAACACTAGTCAATGTGGAAAAAAAAAAAAACTCATAGCAGAACAAAACAAAAACCAATTTCCTGATAAACTGGGCAAAATATCTGAATCGACATTTTCCCAAAGACGTACAAGTGGCCAGCAGGTATGTAAAAAGATTCTCAACATTGCTAATTATCAGAGTAATGAAAATCAAAATCGCAATGAGATATCACCTCATCGTGGTGTTAGCACAGCTATTATAAAAAATTAAAAATACAAAAAGTGTTAGGGTGCAGAGAAAGGAGAATATTTGTCCACCATTGCTGAACATGCTCACTGGTGCAGCCATTATAAACAAAGAAACAAAACAAAAAAACAAACAAGAAAACCAGTAGGGAGTTTCCTTAAAATTTTTAAACTGGAAGTATCTTTAATCCCAATTTGGAGTATACAGCCAATGGACATAAAATCAGTATCACCAAGCGTACCTGCACTCCTCTGATACAAATAAATAGGTAAACTGTGAGAAAGAGATAATTTCAGCTTTAATAAAGAATGAAATTGTTTCATTTACAACAATGTTGATGAACCTTGAAGACATTATGCTAAGTGAAATAAGCAAAATACAGAAAGACAAATACTGCTTGATCTCATTTTAATGTGAAATCTTAAAGAAAGAAAGAAAGAAAAAATGAAACAGAGACTAGAATGGTAGTTACCATGGGCTAAGAAGTGGGGAAAAGTGGGGAGATACCCACCGAAGGGTGCATAACTTCAGTTACATAATAAAAAACTTCTGGGGACCTTATGTGCAGAATGGTGACTATAGCCAATAATAACCTGTACTTGAAATTTGTTTACAAAAGTAGATCTCAGGTGCTCTCACCACATACACAGAAACGTATAAAGTAACTATGTGTGGGGATAGATATGTTAACCAGCTTGAGGTAATTTAAAGATACATACACATCTAAAAGCACTCTATTGTACACCCTAAACATACATACTTTTCAATATGTAAATCATAGCTCAATAAATGTGGCGAAAAAATTAAGAGTAATCAGTAGGTCTTATTTAGCCACAGGTACACTTTACTTAAAACTCTCTTGTGAACTGTTTCTGGCTCAACCTGGGAACGCCCCCAGTACTTCTGACCCCTTGACTTCTCCGACGCTACTTCTGCTCTTCCTGTAGCTGGGGAAGATGTAATAGTTCCCAAGAGTTTTCCTGTTTCCAGGCCGTGCAGATCTGGCACGGCCATCAGCTGTCCCCTTGCTCATTGTACACAGCTCCAGGCAACCCATGTCAGGGCATCCCGGCGAGGGCCATAGCAGATAGCAGGGGCGAGGTTGCTTTTGGCTGCCTGCACTCCAATGGCCTCTGGCTCCACAGGCGTCCTTCAGGGCCCTACCACAACCCCTCCTCTCATGACCAGTGAAGGCAATGTAACTGCAGAAGACACTGAGGAGGCAAGTAAGAAAAATCTTGGCCCCCGTGTATTAGAGTAATTATCATTAGATCACGGTTGTTGTATACAAGATCACTCTTTATCATTACTGCTGTAAAATCTGCTACAATTGGAAGAGAAAATGATTTTGAATCCCTGAAGTTGGTGTCAGTAAGTTTCATGCAAAAATTTATTTTGACCATGATTTACAAAGTTATGTGCTTGTATATCAAGGCAGTCAAAATGAAACAATTGTTAACGGAAAACGGATTGTTCGGCTGATAACTAAATGTGAGCCTTATGTACTCAAGCATAGACATGAAATGAAAATTGGAGAGACTAGGTTACCCTTTCACATTCACCCTGGCAGTGATACCTGTGATGGCTGTGAACCACGGCAGGTTGGAACTCACTTTCGCCTTGATAAGAAAGAGAATTGTTTATTGAATTAATTGTTTACAACTAAGTAGGTAAAAAAAGAGTTGAAAATAAGAAAATAATTTTAAAAATGCGAGTAAAGTATGTTTTACATTATACAGACTATGAAGACGAATAGACATTGAAGAACCTAAAACATAAAGATACAGCTGGAAAAAGTAGGGAGCCTATTGGAAGTGAAGAACCCTTCCAAAGAGTTGATGTGCCTGCATCTGTTCATTCTGAAATTACTGACAGCAACAAAAGTCCGAAGATGTTTGAGGAGGTGGGTTGGAAAAAAGAAGAGGGCCTGGGGAAGGATGGTGGAGGAATGAAAACTCCAATTCTGCTTTAGCTTTAGTGGACACACGTAGGCTTGAGGACAGGCAATTCCTCCTCAATTGAAGATGTTCGCCTTCTCCAAAACAAAAACAAACTGGGACAAAGCATGAGATAGGTTTGCTGAAAATTTCCCAGAAACTAAACCTTAAAAAGATGACCTAGGGACCAGGCCTTGGGTAAAAGGGGCTGTCGAGTGAGGGTTAAGCATGGAAGAAAACTCAAGTTTTTTTAAAAATAGAGTTTGGAAACCCTTTATTTTATTTTTTGCAGAACTTTTCTCCCGAAAAGAGTCTGTGGCACAGTTTACCCCTTCCTGATTCAGAAATGTGTAATAAAGTTTGGTTTGCAGCTTTTCAATGCCATTTTTTTAAACTAATAAATAGTGATTGAATCAAGTTATGCAGTAAGTGGATTAAGTTTACAGGGCACAGATGAGTTTGTCAAACTTCATTATTTTATTGTGTCATTTATGACATCCATGTAAGCAAAAAGCCATATAAGAAAAACTCATATAATAACTAATGACTTAAATGTACATTTGTCTTTGTCTTCATATATTCACAGTAAGACACACAGCAAAAGAAACATCAAAAGTTTATAAAAATAAATCTGGCTATATGTCTTCTTGTTTATGCCCTTTAGAACCTAGATAAAAGGACCTTTATACTTGAAATAACCTAAATAATACTATTGAAGAACTAACGAACAGGTGACATACTATAGAAAAGTAGTCTTTTACTGTTTTCTTCTGTAAATAATCTGTTGCTTTGTGCTATGTATTCAGCATTTACATTTCATTTGTTTCATAGCTAATGAAATATTTAGATATGAACAACTGAGTACAGTATTGAAATAGTGCACTGGCATTTGTAATTTTTATAAATATTATTGTAGGCAGTGGAGTTGTGCCAGAGAAATCTGATTTCTAGTACAAAAGGAATACTTAGCCAGGGCCTGAAGTTTAAGATATTTATTGAACATGTCCTCAATTGCAATATAAACATTATAACATTTTTTAAAACCTCTTTTTAATACATTCTGAATTAAACAAAAATTTCAAATCATACCATTTATGAAGTTAGGGAAATGCTAATGAGGTAGAATGGCAGTTGAAGCCAGAACATCTGAATTTATGTAAATAATTTTACTCACATTAGTTTTTTGTTAAAGGAAACAATAATTCTCACCATATACTGTTTACTGCAGTGAAGTATTTCAGAAACGTGTGCACAATACATAATTAATTTTCTAATGGTAATACATTCTACAAATTATTACAATGTGGTTTCTTGAAGAGAGCAGTATTTCAAATGAAGAAACTTAGAATTTCTCGTGAGGGGATGATCTATGCCACAGAAAATCTAGGTAAAGTATTTTACTCATGTGTGCAACCGTTGATATTTCGGCTTTTCAGGAAAATAACATGCTTTAAAAATTTAATGCAGATAACGAAAATCATCAAGTTACAAGAATTCACAAAATGCCTAATATACTTGAAAGAAAATTATGGAAACTTCTCAGGACCAGAAATAAATAAAGGTAACGATCTAGAGAAGTATCAACCTAAGAGGCCAGTGCTCCATTTAGATGCATCTGATCCCAAGGATGTCAAATCCATGTGGGTTGTTCAGTTTCTAACAAGGCAAATGGAATAAACATAGATGAACTGATTGCAGGCATCCCCAGTGTGCTGTCTTCCATATGTGAGAACTAAATTATAAATTATGTTACACAAAAGGAGATAAGTTACTAGCGTGAAGCGTTAGATAAATTATATGGCACATAAAACTGAGATATGAGGTTTGTATTTACATGATTGCCAATATAATAAAAAAGAAAAATAATGTGGCAAAGAACTATGAGATTGTAAAATCATATTTGGAAAAGAGGCAAATGGAAAGTAAACTATTGAAAATGTGGTAAAACTAATGTACAGCATACAAATTACACATTAAAATAGGCTGAGCTGATGAGAGGACTAATAAACTGAAACGCTGAGCACAATTAATGTAGTCATATACTTGTTAGAAGGCAAATTAATACAAAATACAAATATATTTATTTATATATGAAGATTACCTGGGAAGAAATGTAAAATATTTTGTTTTACTAGACTATATAAACGGGAAGGTATTACTCAAAAAATCAGTGACTCATAAGTTTCAGAAATTGGAAACACATGAATCCTATCAAAGAAATAATGGTTTTGGTTATTGTGAATACTGCTTCAATAAACCTGGGAGTGCAATTATCTCTTTGACATACTGATTTTATTTCCTTTTGATATATACCCAGTGGTGAGATTGCTGGGTCATATATATGGTAGTTCTATTTATAATGTTTTGAAAAATTTCCATGCTGTTTTTCCGACCTGGCCGGGGCTCCGACAGCTGGGCATCCTGCCGCAGTCCCTCCCTCAGGATCCCCCCACCCTCCGCCTCCCAACAGCTCGGGCTTTTTGCGTTCGCTGTGGCTGCTGCTTCTGCTGCCGCAGCTTGGCATTGGAGACACCTCGTCCTCCTCTCAGGACAGATCCGTGAACCCATCCGCAGCGGCGGTGAGCGATGCCTTCCCTCTGCCGCAAGGCGCCGCCTGCAGAGCCTGACGCGTCCGCCACGCCCAGAGGGTACCTACAGCTCAGCGCCGAGTTAGTCCTGCTGGCGGTGGCCAGGGAGTGACTGGAGTAGCGGGACACCCCTGGGGAGCAGGCGAAGGAGGAGCCGCAGCCGCCACGTCCTCTCTTTCCCCAGGGATGTGCAGAATTACCATGAAATTATGACTCCTCATCCTAAGAATTACCAATGGGAAAATTGGAGTCTAGAAAATATTGCCATCATTTTAGCCCACCGGTTCCCCAATAGCTATATTTAGGTGATAAAGTGCTCCCGAATGCATTGCACAGACTCAGTTGCCATGACGATTTTGTGAAAAGTAACATGTTTGGTTCCCCAGAACACAATACTGACTCTGGAGCTTTTAAGCACCTTTATATTATTAGTTAATGCTTTTAAGTCAGAATAGTTTATCAAAGAAAAATTTGAATGGTTGGAATAAGGACTCCACGCATGTAATTGCAGTCCAGTTTCCTGATACTACAAATCATTTCCAGGGAGAAAAAGAGAGGACCTGTGAAAAACCTGATGAGTTGGCTATGAGTTTTTATCCACCATCACTAAATGATGCATCTTTTAATTTGACTAGATTCAATAAAGATTGTATTGTTTTGAATCAGTTTCTTTTTGAATTGAAAGAAGCCAAGAAACACAAAGATACAGATACTTTCATTAAAAGAATAAGAACAATATATTGGCTGGAGGGTGGTCATTCCGTGGGAAGTAATACCTGGGTTACTTATCCACAAGTCTTGAAAGAATTTGTACAGTGAGGGATTATTGTTCACACCCATGTAACACTTTACCAAGTACATGATCCAAAGAGATCTTGGATTGGAAAGGAGCAAAATAAATTTGTTTAGATGCTTGGGGATATTGGTATGCAGGTGACTAGCTGAATTCATTTCACAAAGGAAGCTCCCTACATAGAGAATCCCTTCAGAGTTCATGAAGTATTTTGAGGCTACAAGTATATTGATGTACTTGTTCAGTGGAAGAGCATAAGCACTTTGAGTGTTATAAATTCAGATAATGGAATGTAATTCATAGGTGCATTGTCAGTTTTGGGGAAACACACATTCCTGAAATATGAGTGAAACATGCAATAGTATTTCTTCCTTGGGAATGTGAGCAGTTTTTAATTTATGTTGAGTTAGAATTAGTTAATTTAAAATATAACAAGGTGGTTTGTGATAATACTGAGGAGATATAAGACCCTTAAAAGGAAAGTTACAACATAGTACTTCTAGAAGATAACTAAAATTGTTTCTGTTGGAAATAGTGATTCTCTGAGTAATGTTATTAATTGTGGTGATATTTTAACAGTAATTAGCTATTTTGGCACTTAAAACTTGAACAGAAACAGTTTATTTCTCTTCAAACAAAAGCAAAGGCACAATGTTGTTTCCTATCAGTTTGGAATAACTGTACCCTGCCTCTTGTGTTTTGTAAACTCATTCACTCATTCTTTAATGTGCCACCAAGTACTTTTTTCTTCAGAGTCAAAATATATTTGTTTCCCAATGTCCAAAAATGTGCAAGAGTGTAAAGCTGGTTTTTATAAACATAGCCATGTGATGGCATGTGCCGTTAGTCCCAGCTACTCAGGAGGCTAAGGCAGAAGGATCCCTTGAGTCCAGCCTGTAACGCACCATGATTGTGTTTGTGACTAGCTACTGCACTCCAGCCTAAGCAACATAGTGAGACCTCATCTCAAAAAAAAAAAAAAAAGAAAAGAAAAACAGAACAAATTAGACTTAAGTACCATCACTTAATTTTTAGTTGACAGTCTTTAGTTGATTGTTTTGGATAAGACATTCTGGGGCTTCTTGAATCTTGGCCAAAAACCAGTTGTTTTTGAAAACTGTTTTAAATTAAGCATATTTATGTATTTTGGATAAAAATCAACTACAAAGAAAATTTCATTTTTTTCATTATATTAGTCTTTTTGAAAGAGAACAACTTAGGGAAGATAAATATATAATGCTCTATTTGTCAATGCTGTATTAAAAAGGAAACAGATTTCATATATCTAAATCAATGTTTCTCCAGAGTCATGACTTTGTCTCAAAAAAAAGTTATTTTTGGCCAAAATGCAAAATTATATTGCTGTGAGGACAGTCACAAGGAATAGCTTAAACATCATCCAGCCTGAGGCCAGATCAACATATGACAGTCACAATTTCAACTCTGAACTGCATCCATGTGTGAGATTTTGAGTCTCACTAGTGGACTCTGCCCATGTATGAGGTTGACAATCCTAATTGTTTTCTACATGTGTCTATGAGTATCACAAGGTCACTGTTTGCTGGGCCCTGTTATGTAACTCTCTATAAACCCCAAGGGGTTTATAAAATACATGTGAGTGTCATAATCTTCTGTGGCCTTTTTAGAATTAGTAGACCAAGGACCTTGTTGTTGCCCTAAGCCTAGCTATTAAAGTCAAAATTACTCTTTCTGGCTGGGTCCATGTAAGAAAGCTGTCATCATGACTGTGGCCTGGGCCTAGGTATAGGTCACACCCCACCTGCGAGCAGGAACAGGGAGGAAAACCACATCACCTGAATGCTGGGACAGGGAAATGTCAGTATTGTTCAACTGGTAGGACCCACACAGGAAAGTCACATCACCTTTGTGCTAGGCTCAGTGATATGTCACAATGCCCACTGTAGACAGAACCCTGTCAAAAGAGTCATATCACCTAGGTGCTGGGCCCAGCAATATGTCACAATCCTCCTTGTTAACAGGGCCCAGTCATGAGAGGAGATTCATATCACCTAGAAGATATGCCCAGATTTCTGTTACAAACCTTACTGGAGGCAGGGCACAGGCAGGAAAGTAGAGTATCATCACTCAGGTGATGGGCTCACAGACACATTACAATGTCCCTTGTGGGTATGATCCAGACAGGACAGTCACATCAGCTCAGTGTTTGGGTCAGTTGTATGTAATAATCCCAACTGTTGGCAGGGCTCATGCAAGGGAGTAAAGTCAATCAAGTGGTGAGAAAAAAATTGTATTTCAAAGTCACACCTACAGGAAAGTCCAGGGATGAGATTCACAGTCCCACACATTTTCTGACTCCTAGGGTAAGAGACAACAGCTTCTGTGAATTTTGTTAAAGTACACAAATCACAATCTCAATGGTGGACAGAGTTCATGCATGAAAGCTCCAACCACACCTGCAAACAGTCTAATTAGAGCAGCCACGGTCTCACAGGTGTGAGACCTGGTAAGTCACCATTCTACCTGTGAACTGTATCCATGTATGAGAGTCACAATGTGAACTTTCAACTGATCTGGGTGTGATATTCAGAACCTCAGCAATGGTCTATGTCCCTATAGGAAGATGACATTCCTCTCTGTACGTCATGTGTGCATGGAAGAGTCAAAATGCCACCTGTGTGCTGGGCCTTTATTAGTCACCCTCTGTGCCACTTAGTGGCTTCATATGGTCTGCATGCGAATGAAAACCTGCTCTAAGATTTCATGATGGCATAAACCCATGATCCTACATGTTGCCCTAAGTTGAGGCATGAGAGTCAAAACCTGTCTTATTTGCTGGCTCCATGTATGAGAGTCATCAACTCAACCTCAAACAACACACATTAGAAGAGTTAGAGCCTAACATATTTGCTGAATCTTAGTCAGAGACTCACCATCTCACCTGAAGGCGGGACCCACATATAACAGTAGTAATACCACCTTTGGACTGCCTTTGTGTGTGAAATTCAGAAATTCAATGGTGGGCTGTGTCCATGTGGGAGTGTGAAAAACTTTACTGTCAGGAGTGTATGCAATGAGAGTCAAACCTTCAACATTGTACTGGGCCTTGTTTTATTATTCTTTGCAGCATCTATGGGTTTTTATACTACATGTGAGACTTGCAATCCACTCTGAAGCCTTTGTCCTTATATAAACCCATGATCTTACTTATTGCTCCAAGCCCAAAAACGAGATTCAACATCTCTTCTATTGACTGGTTCAGATATGAGAGTCATTACCATGCCTGTGAGCTAGGTTCAGCAATGAGTCACCCATGTTAATTATGGGCAAATCCACATGTGGCAGTCAAAATTCCAACTGTGGACTGTGTCTACAGGTGAGATTCAGGGCCTTCACAGTGGGCTCTGTCCATGTGTGAGACTGACAATTTTAACTGTTAGCTGTGTGTTGGGCCCTGTAATGACAGTCTCTGTACCACCAAAGGGCATTATCGAATACACATAACCTTTCTAATGCTTTGTGATCTTTCCAAAAGTAGGAGCCCGAAGTCATGATACATTGTCAAAAGCCCAGCTAGAAGAGTCAAAATCTCTTCTATTGGTTGAGTCCATGTAGGATAGTCATCATTATGCCTGTGAACTAGACCCAAGTATATATGACAATACCACCTGTACGCAGGAACCAGGAGGAGAGCCATATCACTTAAATGTTGAGCCAGAGATATGCCAGTTTTCATTTTGAGAAGAGAACCCTGGCAGGAAAGTCACATCACCTGGTTGCTGAGCCCACTGATATTTCACAGTGCCTTCTGTGGGCAGGGCCAAAGCAGAAGAGTTAAATTACCTAGGTGCTGAGTCCAGCAATATGTCCCAAATTACCTTTTGGACAGAGCCCAGGAAAAAAAAGAAGAGTCATATGACCTAGGTGATGGGCACAGAGATATGTCATAATGCCCTCTAGGAAGAGCTCAGGCAGGAGAGTTATATCACCTAGAAAATATGGCCCAGGTATATTTCACATTCCCATCTATAGACATTGCTTAGACAGGAGAGCCACATCACCTGGGTGCTTGGCCTAGGTATACGTCACAATCTCATGTTTACACGGGTCCCAGGCAGAAGAATAAAATCAATCAGGTGCTGGGAAAAAATATGTATCAAAATCACACCCACAGAAAGGTCCAGGGATGAGATTCACAATACTGCATGTGGTCTGGCTTCAAATATGAAACTCAACACCTTTTGTGAGTTCTGTCCAAGTAACAGAGTTACACTGTCAACAGTGGACTGGATCTGTGAATGAGAGCCCCAACCTCATCTGAAAAAAGTGTCCTAATAAAGGAGACAGCCTCACAGCATGTTTAATCTTGATCCAAAAGTCACCGTCTTAACAGTGGTCCAGATCCATATATGAGAGTCACAGTTTCAACTTTCAATTGCCTCCAGGTGTGAGATTCAGAACGTCAACAATGGGCTGTGCCCATGTAGGTGAAAGATAATCTTTACTGTTAGCTAAGTGTGCAGACAAGAGTCACAATTTCGTTTGTGTTATGGACCCTGTTATGAAACTCTCTTTACCACCTGAGGGCAATGTGCAATATGCTTGAGTGTTGTAGGGCTCTGTGACTTTTGTACAATTAAGAAACCCAGAACACTACCTGTTGCCCTAAGCCTAGTTACTAAAGCATACATCTATTTTATTGGCTGGGTTCAGGTATGAGAGTCATTACTGGGCCTGTGAGCTGGGTCCAGAAATGAGTTACCATGCCACCTGTGGCCAGATTTACATATAGCAGTCACAATTCCAACTGTGGACTTCATCTGCATGTGAGATTCAGGAGCTCACCACTGGGCTCCCTTCATGCATGAGGGTGACAATTCTAAATTTCAGCACGATGTGGCTACAAGAGTCACAATATCACCTGTGCTCTGGTTTGTATTATGAAACTCTCTTTACCACTCAAAGGCTTCATAATATATGGGTGTGTGTGAGAATCTTCTGTAACGTTTTACAAGTAGGAGACTCAGGACCTTACCCTTTGCCCTAAATCTGTCTATAAGAGTCAAAATCTCTTCTATCAGATGGATCCACATCTGAAAGGTATCATGATTCCTCCTGTGTGCTGGGCCTAGGTAGAGGTCATAATCTTAGCTATGGGTGAACAGAAGGCAAGAGAGTCACATCACCTGGGTGACGGGCAAGAGATATCTTACAATCCCTTCTGTTGACAGGTCCCAAACAAGGAGTTACATCACCTGGATGCTTGGCTCTGTGATATGTCACATTGCCCAGTGCAGGCAGGGCACAGGCAGGAGAGTCACATTACCTGGGTGCTTGGCCCAGTGGTATGTCACATTCCCTTACGTAGGGAGGGCACAGGTAGCTAAAGGGAGTCATATTACCTAGGTACTGGGCTAGAGCTATCAGTCTCTTGGTTGTTCAGGGTGAGGGTTATGATCTCTTTAGACATCCATGTAACAGAGCCCCAACTCCTTCATCCTCAGAAGCAAAGGCCAGTGGAAGCCAAATAAGGCTTGAAAGTTAAGTCTTCTAAAAAGGCAGAATGTCCTAGGCTTTGGCCTCTCCTCTTTAAGCACAACCAGATCATAATCTCTCTTTTGGCTTCTCACTATGCCGCGCACTGGAACAAGGCTCCTGACTCCACACCCTCGTCTTTTCACCTCTGTAGGTTTATTGGGCAGACCAAAGACCCGGCGACCTGAACTCTGGGACAGTCTGGGGAGAAGCAAATCCAAAAAGGGTTGGGGCAGCGACGGCTGAGCTCCCACAGGTGCCCCGGACCAAAACTGCAGGCCCAGGCTGTGGTCCATGTGGCACTTGGTGCAGGTTCTGCGATGCCACTGGAAGGCCTGGAAAACCCACTGCAGCTGCTGCTTCTTCCTTTTCTTAAGCGCTGAAAGGTAAACACTTTCCCAAGCTTTTCAGATACGGCCAGGCACCCCCAACTGAAAAGGGGGATAATTGCATTCTTCATCATGGTTTATCACCTCGCCCAAGCACCAGCCAGCCCCAGCTTCGCCAATCCAGCTGCTCCAGGCTGGAGGAGATCCTGTCAAGTCTCCTCCCTGAAACTCCACTCCTCCTCTTTTTTTTCTTCCTCAACCTCTGGCATACTTTTGGTCATCCTACTTTTCATCCCAATGGGGCACCTGATACCATAAAGACCTGGGAACCCCACTGATCACAGGTCCTGCAGGGGTCAGGCAAACATACAGGAAGTCCAGAAGGACAGTCATCTGCCACCTCCAGTACGAAAAGAACAAAACCCCCGCACTCCATGAAGAAGTCAGGAACCCAGTGAAGGCTGCAGGTCCAGCCCACAACAACCTATGTATGTGGGGTGCTCCATGGCTCACGTGTGTGTCCTGCAGGCTGGAGCCCAAGCGAGGGTTCGCAATCTTTGTTCCAGATGGGGAACTACTGCCTCGGCTTATTACCCAGGCTCCCTGATGGGGAAAGGAAGGAAATGGCAAGAATCTTCAGCACAGCAAATCCCATCGTTCTGGCAGAGACAAGTCCCACCTGCGTGCTGCACCAGCAGCCACAGGCTAGAGGCAGTCACATCAGGCCTCCCTCCTACAACATTTTGTTTTGTTTTGTTTTTCAAAAGGCCCTAATCACCTACTTTCAGTCATCCTCCTTGTCACAATGGGGCACCTGACACCATAGAGACTCGAGAAATGTACAGATCTGGGGTCCTGAAGCGTCCAGGCAAAGGTGCTGGGAGTCAGAGAGGAAAGTCCTTTGAAGCCTCCAGAAGCAATGTAACAGGACCCAGCACTGCAGGAAGAAGTGGGGCACCCAGTGGCAAATGCAGGCCTACGTGTAAGGTGCTCCCTGTCCCTCACCTGCTCCCTGGAACCTGGAGCCACGCCTAGGATGGGGATCTCCATTCCAGACACAGAATAAGCTCTTGGCTAACTCACCCAGCACCTGGCCATGCCAGAGAGAATCTTGGCTGGGGCTTTCCCATGGTCTGCAGTGCCTTCCACTTTGGGCCACCCTAATAACACTTCTCCCACAGGGACTCCGCTGTGTCCAGCTCACCAGCCTGGGGTTTCTCATCACCCAGTGATTCCAAAAGAAACAGTCTACAATGACATGACCAAGTGCCAGAAACAAACAAACAAAATATCTGAGGAAAGTCCATTGGTTACTTCGATTTTTCAAAGGTAACATTTGTCCCTCCTTGAAATCTTAAGAGTGCATGAACAGGCTATTCTAATGGACATGAAATTCACATTAAAACTGATTGACAGATGAATTCTGATTCTAAGGTACTTTGTATTCTCAAATTGCATCTGCTTACCCTGCCCCCCTCAAAATGGAAGAGTGATGACTATTTGTCTTCTTAGCACTGTGGGGATGCAGAGCCTTAGATGGAAGTGTGTTAAAAACAACACTCCATAAAGGGCTGCCACTTCCAATTTTCAAGCAAGGTGGGAAACCAACTGTGATGTATGAAACACTGCTGGCCAACGTGCACAATTAGTGATACAAAATTGAATAATATAAACTATTGTAAATATGTGTGGACATTGTGGCAATTTGGACATCAAATAACACTGCCAAATTCACGAAGAGAAAGCTGTAACCTCATGGTTGTTATGAAGCTTAACTTCTGGGTACTAGAACCTATCAAAATTTCTCCATGCCAATCTGTCCAAACAAACATTGAGATGTTTATTTCTATAAAATTCCTATAGAATCTTCCTGGGCATGACCCTTCTAGCCCCATCCTCACAGCACTGGTGCCAGTGGAACTGCACTTGCTCCTGCCTCCCCCTATATTTTTAGGAGTGGAAATATTTACTGACAGGATGGATTGGGAGGGTACTGAGGTCTCCTGGGTGGGTGGGTCAGGTCTACTGCAGCCCAAGCCTTTTTATAATAAATAACTTATAGGTAAATTAGAAAAGAATAAAAAATGGAACTCATTCTCTTTCTTTGCTCACCACAAAGAGAAACACAGCATCTAGAGATGTCTGTTGGAGCCAGGCTTGTCCTGGGAAAGTAAGAAGTGCTGAGCAGGAGCCCTGGGATAGAGGGCAGGTGAGATGGGGCTCCCAGGAAGATACAGCCAGGGTCAGGCCTGGCTGACAGCCAGGGTCAGGCCTGGCCCACTCACGCTGGAAGGGGCCTTCTGAAGGCCAGGAAAGATGGTCCAGGACACTGAAACTCAAGTGGCCTATCTGAGCCAAAGATCTGTCCAGGTTGCAGTGAATCTCATCAGCCCTGCCAACAGGGGGTCTGATCAGCCCTGAAGAGCTCCATCACTGGAGGCAGATGGCTGGTGGATGGGTCAGGAGAGCTGCCTACTGCCAATGTGGGAGTCCACTCGGTGTGGGTTTACTGCGCCCCTCAGTGGCCTGGATAACCTGCTAAGGCTGCAGCTTCTTCCCGTTTTTGAGCAAATGGGGGCATGTATCATTCCCGAAGGTTTTCAGATAATCCCTGGTGACCCCTGGCAGGGGGTGGTTATCTTGGCGATCCCCAGCCAGGCCTATTGACTTGCCCCCAGACAATACCCAGCAATCCCGCGCCCACCCAGGCGCTTAAGCACTTGTGGTAAGCCTCTTTCTGGAAGCTCGCTTTCTGCTCGCCCTTTGTCTTCCCCACCCCAGTACTTCTGGCCATTCTCGTTGTCATCACAATGAGACAACTTGCTCCTGGAGACTCAGAAACTGCCATGCAGACCTTGAGTTTTTCCCAGGCCCGGCCAACAGGGTGGAGAATCTTCCATCTCCTAAAGGAGCAGAATAGACCAGGCATGTGTGAGTTGTGCCCCTGTGCAGGCTGCAGGAGCAGCTCACGACAAGGCCTGAACATGGGGTGCTCCCTCGTTTGTCCTTTTTTCCTGGAGGCTTGGGCTTGCCTGGCCAAGGTTGCCCTTCAGGACAGGGAATCAGAGCTTTTTGTGGCTGCCTTACCCAGCCAGGGCAGCACCAGAGAGAATCATGGCTGAGGCTTTCCTGTTGGCTGCAGTGCCTGCCCCTTTAGGGTTTCCACAAACACATCTTCCCTGCAAGTAATCCACCATGTCCTGATTGCCAGACGAGGCTTCCTCATCATTTGGTGATTCCAAAGAAAATAATCTACAGTGGAATGACCAAGTTCTAAAACAGGAGCACAAAAATAATCTGTGGAAAGTCTGTTTGTCATCTAGATGTTTCAAATATACACATTTTCCCTTCTTGTTATATTCAGTCGTGCATGAAACCGATATTATAATAGATGTGCAATACACTAAAGCTGATTAAAGGATGAATTCTTATTCTAAGGTACTTTGTGGTCTCAAATTTGTCTGTTCCCACCCCCCAGGACCCCCTTAAAACAGAATAGTTATCACTGAGAGCAGAGGTAGAAAGAAACTAGCTAGGCAGATAGAGCAAAGAGTACTCAGCGTTACATCCCTTCTAATGAAAAGCAGCCCAAAAAAATCACATCTCTTTAACAAAGAGCAACCTGTAAGTTCAGGCTGCAATCATAGATAAGCAAGCTGGAAGCTTGTATGGGCAGGGATGGCTGCAGCTTCATGGATAGAAATGACCAGCTTGGGCTAGATACATCCAACATGGGGGGCTCCACTCCTCTTTGTAGCACATGCACTGTAGGAAAGAGATAAGCAACTTGGAGTAGCTCAGGCTAAAAACCCGCCTGCATAGTAAAAGGTTGGGGTATGGGCTGCCAGAGATTCATGCTGTATGCATATGACACACCTGGTTCTGACCAGTTTTTCATGCCCTATGTAGAGAAGATACCCCCTCCCACTAGCTTAACTATAAAAACCCTTGCATTTTACTGCAGAATGGCAACTCTTTTTCAGGACGCTTCTCTCCTTCTCTGCAGCAGAGAGCTGTTCTCTTTTTTTCACTCATTGTACTTTTGCTCTAACCTCATCCATGGCATGTCTGCATCCTTGATTTCCTTGGCCCTAAGACCAAGAAGTTCAGGTATAATCCCAGATGACAAGGCCAGTTCATCATAACTTGTCTCATTACCTATTGAGATGTGGAACCTTTGATGAAAATGTGACCAAAAGGATATTTTATAAAGCGCTCTCTCTTCCAATCTTCAAGCAATGTGGGAAACTATCCATGATGTATAAAAAACTTTTGGATGAAATGCACAATTTCTGATACAAAAATGAACGCTATAAATTACTCTATGTATGTGTATTATGGCCATTCGCACATCATCACACATTGCCACATTTAGTGAGAAGAACCTGTGAACTCGTTCGTGGCTGTTAGGAAGCTTAACTTCCTCATACTGTCACCTATGAAAGTTAGTTCTCCCTGCATTTCTTGAAACCAACCTTGAAATTTCTATCTTGTACACAATTTGTAAATATACTCAGTGAGCTTCACCCTTCTGCTCCCACCCTCACAGCACTGGTACCAATGGAACTACTTGCTTATGCTTGCATTGCACCAGCTGACTCCGGCAGTTATCTAATTTTTCTTGAGGTCATAAACATTTAGTGACAGAATGGAAAGGGAAGGTACTGAAGCAACGGCTGATGCCTTCTGGGTGGGTGTGCAGAGCGCTCCTGCAGCCTGGACATCTTCAAAATAAATAGGTTATAGGTCAAGTTAGAGAAAAAAAAATTCTCTCTTTCTTTGAACACCACAAAGAGAAAAGCACTGGATCTAGATTTGTCTGTGAAGCCAGGCTTGTCCTGGGAAAGTGAGAAGGGCTGACCAGGAGCCCTGGAAATGGAGGGTAGGTGAGATGTGGTCCCAATGGACAGACCGCTAGGGTCAGGGCTTGGCACACTGAGGCTGCCAGGGGCATTCTGAAGGCCAGGGAAGATGGCCAAGGACACAAGGCTGAAGCAACCCGTCTGAGCCAAAGATCTGTTTAGGTCCTCCTGAATCTCAGCAGCCTTGCCAAGGTGGGCATGATCATCCCTGGGTATCGGAGACACTGGAGGACAGCAGCTGGTGGGTGGGCCAGGAGGCCTGTCTACCACACAGGTGTGATTTCACTGGCAGGTGAATTGCAGGGAGTGGATAAGGAGAGAGTTCAGTGTGGAAATCTCTCTTGGTGAATCATCAGGAAGGTGAAATCTTCAGCATTCCTTCAAACCCGACTTGTGGGATAGCAATTCCAGTGAAGCTGGGACAAGCTGGCAGTGCTCAACGAGGCCTCCCAGATGCCATGTCCCTTTCTACCACAGCTAGGCCTGGATTGGCATGTGGACATCCATAGAGTCCAGAGGATGAGACCCTGGTCAGTGGAGGTGCTGGTATGTGGTGTGAGGCCAGGTAGGGCAAGCCCTTCAGGTGGGAGGAGGAGCCAGCCTCTCCTGTGGTGTCCTGGACAAATCAACACTCTCTTTCGGCCTTTGTTTCCTCATCTGGAAAATGCAAAAAGCCTGTTGTGCAGGCCTCACAGGGTCGTGATAAGGGGAAAAGGAGAAAGGAAATTTTAGAATTCTTGTGCCTTCCTCTTCCTGAGAGGGATGATGGTGGGATCAATAGTGATAGCCACATGCAACTGAGTCTTGGAAGGCCCTGTGAGGAAGGTGTTCCCATCACACTTCCCAGATGATGAAATAGTCTCAGGGAGGCCTGGATGCATGCCCAAGATTACACACAAAATGAGTGTTGGAGCTGGGAGTAAATCTAGAATCAGGGCTCACTGGAGGTGGTGGAAGCATTGCACCAGCTGCCTCAGACAGTTATCCAAGATCTGAGGTTGGTGGGGCTGGGTTGTTACTCAGTGAGGAAAGCACAGTCTCACTGACCCTGTTTCTAACTCTGCTAGGTAGGGACCATTTCAGAGAGTCCAGATGGGGTTGCAGCAGCGGGTGAGTTGGCCTGTGGCAGGGAGGGGATCCAGGGAGTCAAGGACAGGGCTCCTCCCTCCCAGCTGGAGTTCTCCACATCAAGAGAGCAGGGTGTATTCCTCTTCCAGCCCTGCCCTCCTGTGACCACAATGCTTGAAATGCCTTCATTAGAGAGCCCAGAGAAAGATCCTGGGAGAGCTGGGTTCAGAGTGGATTAGAGGAAATGTGAGGGTGGGGACGACCTGACTTTGTGACTTATTAAAATCCCACCATAGAGGTAACAAGGAGGTGCTTGGTGTCTTTGGAGGTCATCTGTGGAAAGAGGGAAAGATTTCGGGCAAAGAGATTAAGGGTCTTTGGCTGCGCCGAGTGAGAGACTTGCATACGGGGGTCAAGGAGACATGGGTTGGTGAGAGTTCAAAGGATAGGCCTTGTGCAGGAAGCTGAGAATTGGTGCTGATCACTGCTACCACCTTGATAACACAGGCTGCTGTGACCCCTCTGGGCACACTTCTTATTGACCTGCATATGCTGGAAATTTCCATAGAGGATTATATGAATGTGAGTGAGACTGGGGCAGGCAGGCAGGGTGGGGACCAGGATCCTGAAGCTTGTGAGGACAGAGTCCTGGACTGAGTCCTGAGATTACAGAACTCAGCAAATCTTTTTTCCCGAGAGCCTACTAGATGCCCCTGTGAATAAGGGTGTCAAGTCGGTCTTATCTATGAGTGACAGAGGCTCCAGCAAAGAGGCCAGTCCCTGTTCCTTGAGTAGCGAAGCTGCAGAGCTAAGTCTCAGCCTCTGCCTTAGGTGGTACCCATTGGAGAAGACAGAAATTGGGACCCTCCTAAGAGGGGCAGTTACTAAATTGTTGAGTATCTTCTTTGTTTCCAAGGCCTCAGTTTCCCTCTCTATCATCACAGAGAATTAGGGAAAAGGTCACGGAGCCTCAGTGTCCCTTCTGTGCAGCCTGATGCAGGTCTAAGTCCTGTTGTATGAACATGTCCTGACCCTGGCGGCCCTGGTGGTGGTGCAGCATAGGAAGGATAAGGGATGAGGTCTAGTCATGGGCCAGGGAGCCTTTCTCATTAATCTTGGCTGTCTGCCTTCTAGGGAATATAATCAACACTAATAAAGGAGGAAGGTGAGCAGCTGGCGCTGTTGCTTTGAGGGAGGATGGTAATGTGAAAGTCAGAGACCACCGTGGGGAGGACACTCCCTGGCTCCATCCTCTGCATCTTAGATTTATTGGGACAGTTTGATACACAGAGAAGGAGGAGACCCATCCCAATGGAGGGTTTGATTAGAGGAATATAATCAATGATAAATTCCTAGAGGAGGGACTTTTTATAATCAACTCTGAGAACAGGTTGGAGCTACATGGGATTGGAGGGGAGGGTGGAGCCCCTTAAAAGAAAAGCCCCAGAGACTGCCCCTGCCCTCTCCCTCCCCCACAATTTCCATTTATTATCTTCCACCCAGGAGCTGTCAGAATCCTGCCCTTCCTTCTGTCTCCAGATCAAAGTCCTTCAGGAAATGCAACTACTTCAGTGACAAGAGATAATTATCATCTTCTGACAGAGGAGGAATTTGGGGTTTGGTCCCAGTCCATGAAGTGGCACAGTCAGAATAAAAGGTGAGAGCTTAGGAGATTAGTGGAGGGTAGAAGAACACTCTATCTTGTGACCAGCTTCAGAGAGCCTGGGGCCATGGCTTCCTGGTCAACATTAGGCCCTGCTGCATGGTGACCCCTGGGCAGGCAGTGGGAAGCCTGAGGTGTGGCTCCTGGTAGCCTCACAACTGCCACTATTTCCTGAAGCTCCTATTTGTTCTGTCAGCTAAGCCCCCATCCCAGTAGGCCAGCAACACACTGAAGACCAAGAACAGGCCATGGTGAATCTCAGGGCCACTGAGTGCCTGGGCTGGCAGGGGCAGAGTGCTTCAGGGCTCAGTGACATTTGGACTGAGCACAGGCTTTGTGAGTCATACAGCTACACTGAGCTCCCAGCTTCACCGTGATCAGCCCTGTGTCGGGACAGGGGCCTCACTGTTCTGGAACTTGAGACACCATAGTCATAAATTTAACACACACTTCTAACTGCTTTTTCTTTTTTATCTGTCTTTCTCTATAATCACCATGTACTACTGGTCTCTGTGTTTATTTAAACTAATAAACATGTTACACAGTGTGTATTATTCTTCCTCATGATTTCTTTACTATATTCTATGATTCCACCCATATGAGGTACTTAATGTAGTTTCATTCATAGAAACTAAAAGTAGAAAAGCAGTTAGTTCCTAGAGGACAAAAGGAAGGTAAAGGGGGGACTGTTCTTGAACAGGAACAGAGTTTGAGTTTTGCAAAATGAATAAAATTCCCTGTGAATGTGGATGATGGTTGCAGAACAATGTGTGATTAATTCCTGTGACCTGCACTTTTAAAAATCGTTAAAATGGTTAATTTTATGTATATTTTACCACAATGTTAAAAAGGACTTTTTAAAATGAACGGACTATAGATATCTGCAACAGCATAAATAAATATCACAAATATAATCTTACATTTAAAAATTGATGTAAAAGTATCCATACTCTGTAATTTCTTGTATATTAAATCCAAAAATCAAAACTGAGGTTCTGGCTTCCACTAATGATGAAGTAGCTAGTTTAACTAACAGTCTCACAGAGAAAAATGATGAATCCCAAAGTAGCTAGTTTAACTAACAATCTCACAGAGAAAAATGATGAATCCCAGGTAAAATATTATATGTTATTATAGAAACGCTTCTATATATAATAGATATACGAAATATGTGTGTATAAAAACTGAATGCATATTTCAGCTGTGCCCTCTATAGAAGAGATAAGTATTGAAGTTAGAAGCCAGCCCAATTAACACCCTCTTTAAAAAACAACACTCTTCAAATGGACAAAACAGAATCCAGAGTCTCTTCAACTCTTCTATACAGTCTCTAGTGCACAATTTTCCAATTCAGGAGATGCGTGAAAACACATGAAAATATAATACATGCACAAGATAAAAAGCAGGCAGAAGACATCTCCAAGATGTCCAAGACATAATCAGCAGACAAGAATTTGAAGGCAGCTATTATAAGCATGCTCATGGGGGCAAAGGAAAATATTCTCATAAATGAACAGATGTGGAACATCAGCAGAGAAATTAAAAATGACCACATAGAAAAATAATAAAAATAATTGTGAGCTTTTCTATAAATCAGAAACAGAAGACATAGCAATATAATTTAACCAATCTGAGGATAGAAGTAAAAATAGTTCAAAAGAAAATGAACAGAGCCTTAGAGATCTGTGGGATGATTGATTCTGAGAAGAAGAGAGAGACAGAAAAACTTAAATGGGGTAGAAAAGCAAATCAACAAAATTTAAAGAAAATAAACCGAGGCTTAGAGACCCATGGAATGATTCAGTCTGAGAAGGAGAGGAGAGAGTCAGAAGAATTAAAAGGGTTACAAAAATAAATCAACAACTAATATCTGAAAACTTTCAAAAATTGTTCAAAAATCTAATTCCTTTTTAATCTAAAGATCCACAAACCCCCCACAAAAATACAAATAAAACCATACCAAGGCTATATTGTGGTTTAAGAAACTAGCAGACAGGACTTTCAATTGACTTGATATGATTTATTATTTTTACTATTTATAAGAATGGAAATAAGTTCTCCTTAGAGTTTTTTTCTTGGAGAAAGTCTGACATGTGAGGCACAGATGACAGTTATTAAAGGCAGATGACTTTCCAGCCTTGTCTTAAATGTTCCATTCTTTACCTTAGAAATTATTTAAATTTGTTTCTTCCAAATACTGTAGTAATATTGTTGCTCCAAAGAGATGTCCCACGGAGATTCTGCTCTTGTGTGTCCACCCTGCAGAGAGCTGAGGCAGTTTCTGTGACAGTTTCAGAAGCAAGCAGTCGTGCAGTACTTAATCTAAAAAACTTAATGGAAACATGAATTAAGAGAATGATCACTGTTTAGTTCTATCAGCAAACTATTAAAAGTGATCCAAAGAGGGTATTTATAAAGAGTATTAAAAGATTTTCCAAGGGAGCCTTATTCTGGGCAGAAACGCAGACACTATCGCTGACCTCACCACAGAAACTACCCTCATGTGTTGGGAGGGACCAAGGGGCGCTCTGGTCCTGCTGACCTGCGTTAATCACGGCCAGGAGGTCCACACTAGGACCACGAGGCCTGGGAAGCAGCCTGGGTGGGGTCAGAGAAGTGGTGGATGTGGCTCCCAAAGTGGCTTACGGGGTCCCTTTCCTGTGGCTGTTTCTTTACTGGATGCAGCAGGGTCAGGCCCTTCCCCTGTGACGTTTTCTCCTCTTTATTACAGTGGCGGGAGCGTCCCCGTGAGAGGCCCGACCCAGGTGTGGGCCACGCTGGGAGCCCAAGGACCAAGCGGCGCTCCTGGGATGCAGAGGAGGATTTGTGACAGCTTAGGGAACAGACAAAATGGTTTCGAAAAGGCTAATGGCAGGTGACTAAGGACACGATGTTTTCATTACTGGCAGTGAACTGACGGTTTCAGACACCAACAAGGGGGCTTCTCAGGGGATCCCAAGGAGCCGAAGAACTCCCAGGTCGCCCGCCGTTACCCTACGCCCAGGGACAGGCTACACTTAGCATGTCTGAAAGGGTAGGCCCGTTAGCCCCACCCCTAGGAACGGGTGCACTCCGCATGTGTAAAAGGGCAGGACCTTTACCCCACCGCTAGGGACGGGCTGCACTACGCATGTCTGAAAGGGCGCGACAAGAGGGAGGAGCAAGAAGGGGCGGGGCGGGGTGGAGGGGGGGAAGGGGGGGCAAGAAAAGGGGGGGAGGGGGCAAGAAAAGGGGGGGAGGGGGCAAGAAAAGGGGCGGGGTGCGCCCAACATCCGGCGGAGAAGTATTACCATGGCAACCCTCCCGCGCAGGCCATGAGAGGCAAATGGCCCTTTGTTGGTTAGCGGGAAATCGAGACCCTAGCAGGGGGGCTTCTCCCTTGTAGAAGCTTGAGAACTGCCAGGTCCGCGGCCGTTAACCCGCCACTGGGATGGCCGCACTGCGCATGTCTGAAAGGAAGCTAGAAAGGGAGGAACGAGAGAGGGTGGGGCTGAGGGGGAGGCAGTGTGAGAAAAGGGGCGGGGCGCACCCAAAGTCTGGCGGAAGAGCGTTATCCTGGCAACCCTCAGGCGGCGGCCGAGAGAGGCCACCGGCCCTTTGTTGATCTGCGAGAAATCAAAATACAAACGTGACAAGCATTCGCCTGCAGCTCGAGGAGACAAGGTGTCACAATTACAAGGGGAAACTAGCCGCCCTAGCTCCACTGCCTCCCCAGCACGAGAGGTTTGAGAACAGAAAGGCTTCCCTCCGCAGGGCGAAACTGCTGGGCTGCCTGGAAGGCCGAGGCAGGGAGCGGAACCGTCTTCAGGAAACTTCGGGAGTTCCGGGGTCTGGTCCACTCCCCGGCTGTTGTTCTGTTGTTGGCAGGGCAGAGGGTCTAGGATGCCAGCCTGCTCCGGGCTGCGCTGTGCGCCTAGCCCAGGGCGGGGGAATGCGGGGCGACACCCGCCTCCTGGTGCATGCCAGGAGTTGTAGTCTCTTCACCGGTTCCCCACGGTGGGTGGTGGGGCTGCAGGAGGACAATTCAGATTGAGATAGGAGCGGAGGCGGTGCGCGGCCGTGCAGGGAGGGGCCGGGCGGTGTAGGCGGCTTCATTTACCAAGCTTTGCTGGCCATTGTTTCCGTGCCAAACCGTTGCCAAGGGGATTGTCAGGAGAGGTACTTGAAGGGTAGGCCTGGGCTGGCCAGTGAGGAGGGTGTGTTTTTGCGAAGTGCACCCCGCCTTTGCCGAAATCAGGAGTGTCTGGTTCTCACTCACGCGGCTCCCTGCTGCTCAGGTCGATTTTCTCTCCCACCCTTACCCAGGCTCTTTCCACAGCATCACCCCTGCCACAGCTCCTGGAGCCACCTGCTTTCCTAAGTGGCTTTGGAAACTGGGCTGAGGTCCCAAACGGTGTCCACTGTGCTGTTGCTCTCCGCTCTCTCCAAGCAAAACACAAGCACAGCCGCCTTTGAAAGACTCCCACCGCCTGGCCTGGGAATGCAAAAGTTCAGAGCTTTGCAAGAAGTGACCATGGGCTATGGCTTCGTGAAAATGTCACCCTCACCAGTGCCTTTTTCGCGGACGTGGAGGAATGAGGGAGGGTAATCACTGGGTTACCAAGGTACTGCTAAGAGCAGAGGAGAAAATCCTAGTTCCCAGCCATGTGTCTTGTGTGACATTTCACCAACCCATTTAAGTGTGCAGGCCCCCAAATATCTACCTAAAGATTATGATAATTTAGGCATTTTACACTTAAAATTGTTGGCCTCATGTCCACTGAAGCCTGACTGGCCAGTGTCTCAAAGACCCAGATGATGACCTGATCCCTCAGGAACAGCTGGTGTTCCAGCTTTGTGGAGGTGAATTTCAAGGTATGGAGTACTTGGGGGATCGTTGAAACCTGTCAGGCTCAGGAATAGATGGTGCTCCAACTTTGTGGAGGTGAATTTCAAGGTATGGAGCACTTGGGGGGTCTTTGAAACCTGTCAGGTTTCATATCTCTGCTTTGTGTGAAAAGCTCATCACCTACAGTAGTCAGGGATGTGCCTTTACTTACTGGTGCTGATCTGTTGAAACTTTATGTCTAGACAATGGAAACATTCAGGAGCATTTCTGCTTGCATGTAGCCTCTTAATAATTGACGCCCTAAAGTCCTATGTCCTCAGGGACAGTTCCTTTGATTCCTGGGTAGTACCAGCTTTCATGCTGTTAAATCTGTAAAAAGCTGCGCGTTAATCTCCATGAATATAAGACCTTGTTCTTTCTTATTTAAATGCCCCACTTTTTTTCTTCTCTTGTCTTATATTCTGAGCAGGATTTCAAATACTGTGTTTAAAGAAGTAGTGAGAGTGGGCATCTTTATCTTAAAATAAATCTTAGAAAAGATTTCAACATTTCACCATTGACAATGTTAGCTATGGGCTTGTCCTATAGCTAATAAAGAACGTATCTCTTTATTTTGAGGTATATTCTTTCTATACCTAATTTGTTATAAATTTTGTTAGGAATGGATTTTAAATTTTGTCAAAATAATTTTAGGCATGCATAAAAAGTCATGATTTTTAATCTTTTTGTTGTGTAAGTAAGGTGTATAGCATTTATTGATTTCCACATATTAAAATATTATTGCATCCCAGGAATAAATCCAACTTGATCATAACATCCAACTGTGTTGCCCAGGCTAGTCTCAAACTCCTGGATTCAAGAGCTTCTCTCCTCTCAGCCTATGAAAGTGCTGGGATTAAAGGTGAGATCCACTATGCCTGGCCATATATATATATATGTATATATAATAAAATTGTATACATAATATAAAATTGTATATTATATATACAATTATATATATACTATATATATACAATATACTATATATAATATATACAATTGTATATTATAAAATTGTATATATAATAAAATTTGTAAATAAAAATAACCTTATATACAAGGATAAATTCAAATGTCCACGGTGAGGTCTGGGCTTCAGCATAAGGAGGAAGTCTTGCCTGAAAAGGGCTGCAGCTTGGAACTTTTTACCCTGTCGTCATGTGGCTATGAGTTGGTTCACATCTTCTTCCCTTGGCTTTTAAAGGCAGGTTTACATATACCTACTCACAGCAAAACACCCTCATATATATGGTCTGTTAATTTCTAGAACATTTTTATGTGGTTCATGACTGTAATGTGTAGCACATGTAGTTTTGTACATGGATAGTATATTTTATATAGTATATTTTATATAGCTACTTTCTATTACACATCACTAAAATACATGTTCAGTAAGTGCTCACTTAATGTCATTGATAGGTCCTTGGAAACTGACTTTAAGTAAAACAAAATACTATATGCCATGGAAAATTAACTTTTGTTTATATCAATTAGCCAATGGTAAATTTGGTTTTATTATATAGTATATTGTTTTACTTAAAGTCACAGTTTCCCAGAATCTATCAAAAAAGTGAGAACATGCTGTCATTAGTGTTATAGTATATAGTACATTACAATATTACACTATTATAGTATGTTATTGTAGTCTTAGCAGTTGATAGTATAATGTGTTTCAGTTTCCCCCAAGGTCACAGAATTATCCAGGCCAACCAATAACAACCTCCTGTGGGAACTAGGAGCATCTCCCCCTCTTGATACTATAAAGCCTTCCCCAACATCTCCTGTTTGTTCTCTCTGCTCCCAGGTGCAATGGCTGTGTGGGTCTGTATACCTTACATAGCTTTCTCCTTCCATGATTATATGTAATGAATAACTGCTGTCAATCTCATCTGTCCAATGACTGGTGCCATGGTTTAACTATTCCAATAGCCTTAGGGCAGTAATTTCTCCCTCACCAATGGGGTAAAGGGGAGGCTAATCAAACAATTCACAACACTAACTGGATTAATCACCCATGACTGAGGACATCTGCTCAACTTTAACTGCTTTTGGTCTACTGGTTTCATGATACATTAAAAGTCACCTCTGTCAGAGCCATCAGTTTGTGGTGGGCTTTTGCTTTGGTCTAAATAGTAATTTGTGGCCTTTATCATGAGTTGCCTTCCCTGCCCACACTAAAGCACACATTACCTAGACATAAATGTTCAATGGACTCTTCTCCCGCATGATGTGTCATCATGTTTAGCCTGTGTTTGGCAGGCAGTTTGCAAGACACTTGCGTCTCAAGGCAGTGAAAACACAGCACCTTAATCAGTCAGCAGTTCAGTCCTGATTACCAGGAGTCCAGCTGTATCCCTGTGGTCGCTTCATTGGTCTGCTTACTATTACTAAATGCCTGGGTAGTCATCTGAACATTGTTTATTATTGCACACTCTCAGGACAGACCCAGGGATGGTCTTCTGTAAAATTGCAAAAACAAAAGGGACTTTTACTTTGGAGAGAATTATGCTTGTCACTCAGTTACTCTAAGAAGTGCTACTGTCATGCAAGCAAGAACAGTGGCCTTGTCTTTTCTGAGCTGCTGCTTCCTTTGCTGCTGTCACGTACAATCTCATGATGAGGTGCGCATTCCTTGTGCCTTATGGCTCAGGCACTGATGAGTCATAAAAAGGAGAAAGAGAATTTAATATTAGTCCCTCCCAAAACATCTGGGGTAGTTCTTTCACTGTAAAACCCCTAGTCATCATGTGAGCTTTTAGCACTGCTGCTTACCAGTATGCCAAAGGTGCAATCTTATGATCAGAAGTTTGATGGACTCAAAAAAAAAAAAAAGTACCATAATGAATACGGGTGCTAATCCCAGTGAGATGGAGAGGCAGTAAACACCTTCTTCCAAAGAGAAGACAGATTACAAATAAACAAATAATGATATAACTCAAGAAACTAGAAGAGGGAGAACTTATCTTAAAGTTAGCAAATGATGAAATTAATTAAAAAAAAGAGCAGAAATAAATACAATGAACACTAGAAAAAAAAACAGAAAATGTAGAAAAAATGTAAGAACTTGTTTTTTTTTGAAAACATAAAATCTTCTTATCTTTAGCTAGACTAAGAAATAAATGCTCAAATAAATAAAATTAGAATTAAATGGAAGATATTACAACTGGCAAAACAGACATACAAAAGGTCATAAGATTGCTATGTACATAGACTCCTACTTACAATGATATCCAAACAAATTGTATAAGGGAGAAGACATGAATAAATTTCTAGACATGTACCACCTACCAAGACTGAGCCATAAAGAAATAGAAAACATGAATAGATCAGTAATGAGTAAAGAGTTTAGATCTGATGACTTTACTCCTGAATTTTACCAAACATTTAAAAAGAACCAAATCTTTGAAAAAAATTGAAGAAACAGGAATACTTCCAAACTCATTTTATGAAGCCAGCATTACCCTGATAAAAAAACCAGAGATGGACATTACAAGAAAAAAAAATTACACACCAATATCCCTGATGAACATAGATACAAAATCATCCACAACATAGTTGTAAATGAAATTCAAAAGCACTGTAAAAGGATCATTTATTTGATGTGGGTGCCCCGCATCCCACCTTTTCTTAAAAAAATGAAAAAAAATAGTATGGCATGGTCATGCGTGTCTGTGGTCCTAACTACTTGGGAGGCGGAGGTGGGAGGGACACTTGATCCTGGGAGGTAGAGGCTGCTGTGAGCTGAGATCAGGCCACTGCACTGCAGCCTGGGTGACAGAACAAGATCCTCTCTCTCTTTCCCCCACTTTGTGTGTGTGTGTTGTGGGGAGGGGTGTGGGTGTGGATGTGTGTGTGTTATTCAAAATGAAAACAATATAATGACAATTATTTTTATGTACATTTATATTGTTTGGAGAAACAGTATCACTCTGTCACCCAGGCTCAAGTACAGTGGTGTGATCTTGGCTCACAGCAACCTGTGCCCCCTAGGTTTAAGCGATTCTTCTGCCTCAGCCTCCCAAGTAGCTGGGATACAGGTGCCCACCACCTTGCCAAGCTAATTTTTGTATTTTTAGTGTAGATATTGTTTTGCCATGTTGGCCAGTCTGGTTTTAAACTCCTGAGCTCAAGTGATCACCCACCTCGGCCTCCCAAAGTGCTGGGATAACAGGCGTGAGCCACCATGCCTGACCAATGACAACTATTTTTAAATTTTAGATTTTACAATCTTTCTGTCCTCTTGACTTTTGAGGCAGCCTGAGCTTTGAAAATTGGCAATCCTCTATTGCAGCAATGTGCAGTAGAAGTAAAACGTGAGCCACGTATGTCAATTAAAGTTTTCTAGTAGCAGCATAGAGAAAAATATGAGTGAAATTGATTTTAATAACTTAGCCCAATATATCCAAAATATTTTAACATATAATTAGAATGAAATCATTAAATATGTATGTATAGATATAGATATAGATATAGATACAGATATAGATGTAACTTAATCTCTAAAATACTTTCTGGTATTTTTCCCTAGCATATGTCAGTACATACTGTGTACAATTCAGGTGCTCAGTAGCCTGTTGTGGCCAATGGCTGCCACATTGCAGGTGCATCTCTGAGGGCTCCTGACTTTTCTGACCTTTGGGAGGTAAAGGGCATGAATTCTCTTTTTCTGCCAGATAGGAGTGAATGCCTCTTCTCTGCCAATATCACTCCTGTTTCAAGGGTAAGAGAGGTGGTGCACTGAGAGACAGGAGGGACCTACAGGAAACAAGTGTCCACAGGCAGACCACTGCTGTCCACTGCTGCTTGGTGTGGACTCATCACTCCTCCAGAAATCAGACAGAAGTCCAAAAAATGGGGACCCAGAAGGGGGAAACCTCATGTTTTTAGATCTGTCCATAGCCTTAATCTCCAGAATTTAGATGTCAAGAGACTAGATTAAAGGCAAAACTTTTATCTTTCAATTTGGCTTTGGCAAATTAAAATAGAAATAGAAATGTGTCACTATAAAAATCAATTATATACAAAGGAAGGCAATAAGAGCAGAAAAGAGGAGAAAATACCTACAAGAAACAAATAGAACTATTAACAAAATGGAAATATTCCATTCTTTTCAGAATTAAAATGAATATATACATGGAGTGAAATATACACTGGAAATACGTAAATTGGCTAAAGAGATTTAAAAAAAACAAGATTTATTTTCTGTTGTCTGTAAGAAACTCAACTTACATCTAAGCACACAGATAAGCTAAAAGTGCCAGTAAGAAAAATACCTTCTAGGAAAACTGCAATCAAATGACAGCAACATGTGTCAGAATTATGCAAAATACACATTAAGTCAAAACTGAAACAACAGACAAAGAAAGATGTTATATAATGATAAAACTATCGATTCACTGGGGAAGCTGTGTTAATAATAAATATATGCACACTTCACATCAGGGTTCCCAAATGTATAAAGTTAACATTGACACAAATGAAGAAAGAAATGGCTATGCAAAAATAGTAAGAGACATAATTACCCCACTACCCACTATCAGTAATGAATAATAAAGCCAGACAGAAAGTTAACTTGAGAACAGAGAATTTGAATAACACTGCAAACTCTAAACCTAACAGACATATAGAAAACACTAGTCACAGGGAATAGAAGTGAAAAACAAAACAAAACAAAAGAAACAAACACTTCACACAACAATATCAGAATACACAATTTTTTCAATAGGTCATGAAACAGTCTCCTGGGTTGATGACCTACTAGGACACAAAACAAATTTTGCTAAATTTTAAAATGGTAAAATATGGGCCAGGGATGGTAGCTCATGTCTATCATTCCAGCATTTTGGGAGGCTGAGTTGGGAGGATTGAGTGAGTTTAGGAGTTCATGGCCAGCCTGGGCAACATAAGGAGACCCTGTCTTTACAAAATATAAAATTAAAAAATTAACTGGGCGTGATTGCATGTGCCTGTACGTCCAGCCACTCAGGAGGCTGAGGTAGGAGGATTGCTTGAGCCTGGGAGATTGAGGCTGTGGTTAGCCATAATTGAGCCACTGTTCTCCAGCCTGAGTAACAGAGCAAAACTCTGTCCCAAAAGAGATTAAAATATTACAAACTGTCATTTTTTATTAAAAGGGAATACAATTAGAAATCAATAGCAGAAAAAAATACTGGAAAATCTACAAATATGTGGAAATTAAACAACCCACTCTTTAGCATGCTCTTGTTCAAGGGTCGGAAGACAATATTGTGAAGATGTTCACACTACCCAAAATTATCTACAGATTCAATGTGATCTTTGTCAAATTTTAACTGTCATTTCATTTGCAGAAATACAAAAAACTTCTAAAACTTATATGGAATCTAAAGTGAGTATCAAGAGCCAAACAACTTTCCAAAAACATAATATTGGAGATATCACACTCCTTGACTTCCTAATTTATTATAAAACTACAATAACCAAACTCTTTGATACTGACATGAAGGCAGACAGACAGACCAGTGGAACAGAATAGATCACAGGAATAAACTCTCATATATATGGCCAAATGAAGAGTTATTTTTATATCCATATTCATTGCAGCATTATTCACAACAGCTGATCGGTGGAAGCAACCCAAATGTCCCTCAATGAATGAGTGGATAAAGACAATTTGGAATATACAAATAATGGAATATTATTCAGTTTTTTAAAAGCAGGAGATCTGATTATTTTTACACTAAGAATAAATCTTGAGGACATTATGTAAATAAAATAAACCAGTCACAAAAGGACAGACACTGTTTGACTCCAGTTAAATAAAATATCTAATGTAGTTAAATTCTTAGAAACAGAAAGTAGAATAGTATCAGTCAGAGCCTTAGGGGTGGAGATAAAAGGGTAGTTGTTTCATAGGTATTGAATTTTAGCTTTACAACATAAAATCATTTTAGCGATATGTTGCATAACAATGTGAATATATTTAAGGTTATTTAACTATGTACTTAATATATTTAAGATGGTAAATTTTATGTGTTTTGAGTACATTAAAAATGAAAAACTTTCTAAAGAGATACATATTTATAACCTTTTTCAAAAATTACCTTCAAATCATAAAAATGTCAGAAAAACAATAAAGAGGCCAGGTGCAGTGGCTCATCCATGTAATTGAAATACAACAGGAGGCTGATGACGGAGAATAGCTTGAGGCCAAAAGTTGGAGACCAGCCTGGGCAACATAATAAGACCTCATCTACAAATCACAAACAAAAGGAAACTGGCAAATTAAAAAATATGTGAGACTTAAAACAGCACACTCTTGACCTCTTGTTCAAGGGTCAAAAAATTTAATATTATTAAGATGTCAATACTACTCACAGTGAAACACAAATTCAAAGTATTTTCTATCAAAATCCCAATGTTACTTTTTTTAGAAATATTATTTTAAGTCCTAAAATTCTTACGGAATCTCAAGGGACAATGAGTAGCCAAAGTAGCTTTGGAGAACGAAGTTAGGGGTGTCACACTTCCTGATTTCCAAACAGATTACAAAGCTATAGAAATAGAACCGGAAAGACAAATAGATGATGGAACAGAATAGAGAACCCAGAAATAGACCATCATGAATATCATCAAATAATCTTCAAACAAGTTGCCATTACCGAACAACAGGGAAATAACGGACCCTTTAACAAATAGTGTTCTAAAAGTGAATATCAAAATGGAAGAAAATGAAATTGGACTTTTGACTTGCACCATATACAAAAATATCTTAAATAAATTAAACAAATGTAAGTAAGATAGCTATAAAACTCTTAAAATATGAGGTAAAATCATGACATTTGTCTTGGTAAGTTTTTTAAATATGACATTAAAAGCAGAAGTAACAAGAAAAAAGCAGAAAAATGGGACTACCTCAAATGTAATAAGCTTTCTGGACATAAAAGAAACATTTAATGCCACCTAAGAAATGAGAAAAAAATTGCAAATGATATATTTGATAGAAGTTAATAACCAGAATGTATAAACAACTTTAAAACTCAACAAAAAAAAACCTGAACAACCCTATTTAAAAATGGGCAAAACTCTCGACAGATGTTTCTACAAAAGAGATATACAAATGGCCAGGAGGAATTTGAAAGGATGGTCAAATTCACGGATCTTTAGAGAAATGAAAAGCAAAATCCCAATGAGGTATTACTTCACACTCATTAGGATGGCCACTATCAAATGAGAGAAAATAACAAATATTTTCAAGGATGTAGATAAATTGATATACTTGTGCACTGAGTGGTGGAAAAATAATAATGCAGCCATTATGAAAAATAGTACAGAGGTTCCTCAGATATTAAAAATGGAATTATTGTACTATCTTGTTGGGGGCCAAAAGAATGAGTGTCGTGACCAACTCATTATACCACTGGAGGCTATATGAGCAAACAGCCAACTGTTCTCATGAATGCAGGATGTTGGCAAGCTGACAACTGCATCTGCCACCAGAAGGAATGCTGAGGGCAGTCATGCCCCAGGCACAGTGTTTCTTGTGGTTATCTATAGAAACATCTGGAGCCTGTTGTATAAAGAAACCAATTATGTGAGCCTGTGATAAATCAGGCAGCTGACTAACCATTACCTCTTCCTCCCTGTTGATTCTACCTAATAAATATGAAGTGCTGTATAAGCTCAGGGCCCTTGTTCCCTAGAAGCAAGGAGCCCCCTGACCCCTTCTTTAAAACAGATCTTTTTGTCTTTGTCTTCATTTCTGCGTTTGTCCTTCTTCAGTCCCGAACTGACAGCCACAAGTGGCACCTGAACAGGGACTTGAACAAAGAAAGTCTGCTGGAGCAGAAAAAGTGAAACTGACCAGATGAACGAGAAACCCTGGGATGAGTCTGCCTACAGAGGATATAAGGTCAGTGTCCTAAAGAGGTACTGGGAGTGGGACGTTTCTGAATCAGGGTAATGTGGGGCAGAATTTATCTATTGAGGAGCAGCATTATGTGCAGTTGCTTAAAGTTTTACTTAAACAATCTGGTGCTCAGGTTAGTTCTGAAACACTGATCAAGCTGCTGCAGGAGGTTATCACGCATAACCCCTCATTTCTGCAGACAGGCGCTGTTGATGTGGAAAATTGGAACCGAGTAGGGGAAGGATTAAAATGGGCTCATCAAAAAGGTCTTAAAGTTTATCCTTCCTTTTTTTTCTGTTTGGAGTTTAGTCCGTACTGTCCTCCTGCCATTATCTCATTCTTACTCTGCCAAACCGCAGGAGCTATGTTCTGAATCTCAAATTTTGAAAGACTCTTTTGTCCCACCCACAACACCCAAAGAAAATAATAAACAGGAGAGGGAGGATGAAAATTGGCCTCTACCACCCCCTCCAGTAGCAGAAACACCTGTACCGTCTCCTTCAGTAATAGAAATAGAGACCCCAATGCAAAGAATTCTATGCTCTGCTACCATAGCTGGAGAGCCCTTAGGACATTGCACTTTCTCTATTTCTGTAAGGCCCGATCCAAATAATCCACAGCAGTTTATTCGTGAACATGCCTCGCTAGAGTTCAGGTTGTTGAAGGAATTAAAAGCTAGTGTAGTGAATAATGGAGTACAGAGCCCATTTACTTTAGGATTGTTAGAATCTGTGTTTTGAACTATGTGCCTTCCACCCTTTGATGTAAAGCATTTGGCTCACACTTGTTTGTCTGCTAGTGCATATCTGAAATGGAATTTAAATTGGCAAGAACTGTGTGCAGACCAGGCTAGACGGAATTGTGCTGCTGGACACAGGGACATTACAGAGGATATGCTGTTGGGTAACGGCCCTTATTCAGACCTGGAATATCAAATGACACTCCCAGATGCTGCTTATAAGCAGCGTGCACTGGCTGCTAAATGCACCGGGACCACAATTCCAGAGGAAGGGGTCCCAATACAATCCTTTTTACATGTCATGCAAGGGTCAAAGGAGCACTATGCACATTTTCTTGCATGATTACAAGAGGCAGTGAGGCATCAGATTCCTCTTACCACTGCTGCAGAAATGCTAACCTTAACTTTAGCTTTTGAGAATGCAAACATGGATTATAAATGTGCACTGGGTCCTGTGAGATGTACTAAAAACTTGGGAAATTTTCTCAAAACTTGTCAAGATGTGGGAACTGAGCTTCATTGCTCTACAACGTTAGCTCAAGAAATGGCTAATTCAGTAGTTAACAAATCTGAAAAGGGCTAAGGGTCAAACCCTAAAATGGGAAAATGTTATAATTGTGGAAAAATCAGACATTTCAAAAAGGAATGCCATCAGATCTTGGGCAAAAGGGATCTTATAATGCAATACCCACCCTTCAGCAGAAAAAATTCCAGAAATTTGCCCTTGTTGCAATAAAGGAAATCACTGGACTAATCAATGCAGTTCAAAATTTCATGAGAATGGCACCCCTCTGTCGGGAACCAAGAAGGGAGCCTGGACCTGATCCCCTCAAACAATGAGGGCATTTCCTGTCCAGGCCACAACCCCATTTCAGGGAGGAGTCTCTAGAGGAACATTGATTCCCTTTCCCCAGGAACACCCAGAAGCACAGGAATAGATCTCCCTGTCAGAGAATGGGTTACATTAGTTGGAGGAGACAAACCCACTAAAATTCCCACTGGTATTTGGAGACCTTTGCCAACAGGATATATGGGATTAATTTTGGGTAAAATCCATCTCAACTTACAGGGCATTACTGTAGTCCCAGGATTTGTTGACTGTGATTATGAAGGAGAAATTCAAGTAGTGGTAATATCACAAGATTTGTTGGTTTTTGAACTGGGAGAATATGTAACTCAATTACTGCTTATACCCTGCAAGTTGTTTCCTTTTCCACATAAGTAGAAACGAGAGAATCAAGGATTTGGGAGTACAACTAGGAGGAAAATTTATTTATCAGAACCCATAGCATCTAATAGACCCACCTGTACAGTGCAAATTAAAGGAAAAAATTTCTATGGGCTTATGGATATGGGAGCTGATGTGTCAGTAATATCTAAAAACAATTGGCCCCCATCCTGGCCCCTGCAATTAACTCCTACATCGCCAGTGGGAACAGGAACAACTCAAAGTGTTCAACAGAGTGCTGAAATTTTATCCTGTCTCAAACCAGATGGACAGTCATGTACTTTTTAAATTTATTTTGCAAATGTAACTGTTAAACTATGGGGCCAAGATTTACTTACAGCATCAGATATAAGACTTGCAAATGAAACTATTGACAATCCAGGGTTCAAAATGTTAAAGAAAATGCTATGTCAGGCAGAAAAGGCTTAGAAAAGTCCCTACAGGGAAACACTGATCCTATATCAATCGCTGGGCAAACAGATAGAAAAGGGCTAGGTCATCAGAATTTCTGATGGGAGTCACTGATATTTCTCCCCCATCCACTGCTTTACTGCTGGAATGGCTGACTAAAAAACCTGTATGGGTGGATCAGTGGCTCCTATCACAGGAGAAACTAACACAATTCCATCA
Organism: Pongo abelii; assembly: GCF_028885655.2. Taxonomy (NCBI): domain Eukaryota; kingdom Metazoa; phylum Chordata; class Mammalia; order Primates; family Hominidae; genus Pongo; species Pongo abelii. The sequence continues at coordinate 35,704,897 of NC_072003.2, forward strand.
GCTAGTAAAAGAGCAAATGGATGCAGGACATATTGAAGAGTCAGTTAGCCCCTGGAATTCATCAGTATTTGTAATTCCTAAAAAGTCAGGAAAATGATGACTGCTACCTGATTTGAGAGCTATTAATGCACACATTAAACCAATGGGTGCATTACAGCAGGGTCTGCCATCCCTGGCAGCCTTTCCAGGAGGCTGGCCTCTGAAAGTAATATATCTTAAAGATTGTTTTTTTTTTTTTTTTTTTTTTTTTTTACTATTACATGAGCAGGATAAGCATCAATTTGCCTTTTCTGTGCTTTCTGTTAATCAAAAAGAGCCGGTCTCTCATTATCAATGGAAAGTCTTACCCCAAGGCATGCTTAACAGCATTATGTCAGCATGTTGTAGGATGGGCATTAAAGGAGCCTCTGAATATGTTTCCCAGAGCCTACATCACTCATTATATGGATGATATTCTTTCTGCCCCTCCTACAGATCAAATTTTGTATCAGTTATTCAGATAAATAAAATGAGCTTTGACTAAATGGAATCTCAAAATAGCTCCAGAAAAGATGCAAACAACCTCCTGATACCAGTATTTAGGCACTATTGTTACTGAAAGAAGTGTTCGGCCTCAGAAAGTAGTCCTCCATAGGGACAGATTACAAACTTTGAATGATTTCCAAAAATTATTAGGGGACATTAACTGGCTGTTCCCAATGCTAGGTATTCCTGCTTATCAACTCAAACACCTTTTTCAGACCCTTCAAGGAGATTCTTCATTAGACTCTCCTCAGCAACTTACTAAGAAGGCAAAAGCTAAGTTACAACTTGTAAAGCAGATGTTTTGGCAATGATATGCCTCCTGGCTACAGCCACAAAAGGCTTTGCTTCTGTTTATTCTTCCTACCCCCCATTCAGCAACAAGAATTTTAGGCCAATTCATAGTCAAATCTGTAGTAGTATTAGAATGGCTTTTTTTTAAATCCAATCAGACAGTGAAATCTTTGCAAGTTTATCTTTCTTTAATTACTCAACTTATAACAATAGGTAGGCATAGATCAAAAATGCTTATGGGATATGATCCAGACAAAATTATTGTTTCCTTGGAACAATACGCTGCAGCATGGGAAATGTTGACTGCATAGCAAGTTGCTCTTGCAGATTTCATAGGAATAATAGATAACCATTATCCATCAGACAAAATTTTGCAATTTTATAAAGTTCACCCTTTTATTCTCCCTGTAATCACTCATCACAAGCCTATTCCAGGTGGACAGACCTATTTTACTGATGGTTCTTCCAAAGGACACGCAGCTATTTATGGACCTAACATACTTAGACAATAAAGACCTCTGGAGCTTCAGCTCAACGCTCAGAATTAATGATAGTTATTCAGGTTTTACAGATCACCACTTCATCTCCTATTAACATTGTTTGTGATTCAGCCTATGTTGTAAATGTATCCAGTCGCACTGAAACTGCCACTGTTAAGAGCACCCTAGAACCAGAGCTGCTTCACTTGTTTCTAAGACTTCAACAAGCTGTTCACTCTCATGCTACTCCTTTTCATGTTTCTCATATTCACTCTCACACACAACTTCCTGGACAACTATCTCTAGGTAATGATAAAGCAGATAAACTAATCGGTTCTGTATTTCAACAAGCCCAAGCTTCTCATGCATTACTGCATCAAAACACCTCTGCCCTTACTCGTATGTTTCATCTGCCTCACGGACCGGCTGCAGCTATTGTGCCAACCTGCCCCACTTGCCAGCATGTTCCTGGTGTTGCACTTGTGGAAGGATGTAACCCACGAGGCTTGGCACCAAATGAAATCTGGCAGATGGATGTTACACATATAGCAGCCTTTGGGAAACTCAGCTATGTTCCTGTGACTATAGACACTCCCATATGCTACATGCCACATGCCAAACGGGAAACAGCTGGCCATGTCCAACAACATTGTTTGTCATCATTCACCCATATGGGGGTCCCTAAACAATTAAAAACCGACAATGGACCTGCTTGTGTTAGTCATGCTTTTCAAAATTTTTTTTACAGTTATGGGCAATCACTTATAAAACAGGAGTTTCTTACAATTCTCGAGGACAAGGCATTATAGAGTGGGCACATCAAACACTACAGTGTATGTTGTAAAAACAAAAAGGGGGAATAGGAGACAAGCTACCACCTCCAATAAAGTTACATTTAGCCTTATTTACTTTTAATTTTTTGACTCCTTGTATGGATAGTAAGACTCTGGCCAAACAACATTGGCAAATGTTAGAGGGAAGGAGGAAAGTTTACCCAAAGGTACTATGGAAATCCCCAGAAGAAGGACAATGGAAAGGCCTGGTGGATTTACTGACATGGGGATGAGGGTATGCTTGTGTTTTTACAGGAGATGGATAAACCATGTGAGTGCCTTCAAGTTGTGTGCGACCATGGAATGGGAGACTAGAGGGATACATGGATCCCAGCTACAGGCCCAACTCCTCCAATATGAGCCATGAGCCAGTTGAATCTGAATGTGAAGATGGAATGAAGACCAACCAGAGTCACACTGACATCAACCCTCATAACATGGGGTCAGATCAAGGAAACCACACCAGAAGCTGAGAAACTGGTGTAGTGCCAGGGTCAGGCAAAAACCCCTGACTCCATGTTTATGGCCATGCTAGCCGTAATATCCTGTGCAGTATGATTTTTCTGTGCAGAAGCAAAAACATATTGGGCATATTTTCCTAACCCACCGGTAGTGTGATCATACTCTGAAGCAGCACTCCTCCTGAGATATATCATGATCAAGGAGCATAGGTACCAGGACCTCTAACTCCCCCTGACACAGAGCAATTAGACTCTCAGAACAATGGTATCAATTATACCACTCCATTGGAGGGACTTCCTTTATGTGTCACCCAGGATACATTGCTCAACTGCAGTTACCTTGCAGTTCGATCCCAAGAATGGTTGAGTTACCATAAAAAAATTATGCACCTATTAGACCTTAGCTTTATTAATATTACTGGTGTAGTTACTAATCACTTCTGGCCCCATCACCCAAATTGTACTGATTATACAGAATGGGCTCCCTTTGATAATTCTCACCCCCCTCCTTGGGCCCACTGTCTTGGCCCCTTAGTTAGACAACAGTCCATGTTAATGGGAGCCATTATTGACTGGGGTCCCTGTGGTCATTTAGATGTGAGAGATGAGAATCAGACCACATGGCATAAACTTCACTGGCACTGGTGGGGAAACTTTAACATCTCTTTGCTTCAACACACTGGGATTCAATCCCAATCTGCCATGCAACTTGCTTGGCATGGAACGGGCTTTAGCCCGTCTTTGCCTCAATGGCATTATCAAGGAAAGAGAGGTCCAATTCAGGAGTCGATGTGGAAGGCAGCACTCCCATTTATGAATGGCAGCATTTGGGTTGGGACACTATCCAATAATAGTAATAGTGCTCAATGCAGTTTAATGTTACCTTTGTAAAAAATATTTGCAATTTGTGTTTTTAATCCCTATGTTTTTCTAGCAGCAAAAAAGGACCAACTCCAGGTAAACAATGCCCAATTGAATTGTGATTCCTGTCAACTCTATCATTGCCTTAATCATAGCACAATACAAACACACAGCAGATCCACCCTAATAATTCTAGGTCGCATTCCTGGATTATGGATTCCTGTAAATCTATCTGAGCCTTGGGCAGCCACCTCCACTTTACATTTTGTAAAACTTCTTACTCAGCTTACTCATGGCACTCGTAGAGCCTTAGGCATGATAATTTTTACCATAGTCTCCTTAGTTACATTAATACCCTCTGTTGTGGTGTCCTCAGTAGCACTGGACAGCTCCACTCAAACAGCTCAATATGTAGAAAATTGGATGCATACCGCTGACCAGGCACGGATGTTTCAAAATAAAACTAACACTGAGATACAAACAGAAGTGGCAATGTTCTGTGGCTAGGAGAACAAGTACAAAGCTTGAAGTTGCAGCAGCAATTGCGTTGTCACTTTAACCATACTCATATTTGTGTAACCAATTTGGAATATAATCAAAGTGAATATCCATGGAAACTTGTAAAGGCCCATTTACAGGGAGCTGTTACATCCAATGTTACTTTTGATATTAATGATTTACAAAGTAAAATTCTAACAGCACCTCAATATCTTTTTCGTAATTATTGGAATAATGTTATTATGTTTCTGTTTTTTGTTCATAGTCTGTAAAATCAACTGGAACACCAACCAGCAATTGAGAGCTGCATAGCCTGCAATTACCTTTATTCAATTAAATCAAAAGCAGAAAGGGGGAGATGCTGGAGGCTGAAAGAATGAGGGTCGTGACCAACTCAGTATACCACTGGAGGCTATGTGAGCAAACAGCAAACTGTTCTCATGAATACAGGATATTGGCAAGCTGACAGCTGCATCTGCCACCAGAAGGAATGCTGAGGACAGTCATGCACCAGGCACAGTGTTCCTTTGTAGTTATCTATAGGAACATCTGGACCCCGTTATATAAAGAAAGCAATTATTTGAACCTGTGATAAATCAAGCAGCTGACTAAAACTGTTACCTCTTCCTCCCTGTTGGTTCTACCTAATAAATATGAAGCGCTGTATAAGCTCAGGGCCCTTGTTCCCTAGAAGCAAGGAGCCCCCTGACCCCTTCTTTACAACAAATCTTTTTGTCTTTGTCTTCATTTCTGCATTCATCCTCCTTCATTCAGTCCCAAACTGACAGCCACATGCTCTGGCAATCCCATTTCTGGATATCTATATGAATGTGCAAAGCAGGACCTGAAAGAAACATTTGCACACCCATGTTTATAAGAGATTTATTCTAAAAATCCAAAAGGTAGAAGCTACTTGAATGTCCCTTGACAGATAAATAAAATAAAATAAAATATGATATATACATATAATATGATTTAAAAAGAAAATCTTGGGCAGGGTGTGGTGGCTCATGCCTGTAATCCTAGCACTTTGGGAGGCCAAGGTGGCCAGATCACAAGGTCAGGAGATCGAGACCATCCTGGCTAACACGGTGAAACCCCATCTCTACTAAAAATACAAAAAATTAGCCAGGCTTGGTGGCAGGTGCCTGTGGTCCCAGCTACTCAGGAGGCTGAGGCAAGAGAATGATGTGAACCCGGGAGGCGGAGCTTGCAGTGAGCCGAGATTGCACAACTGCACTCCAGCCTGGGCGGCAGAGTGAGACTCTGTCTCAAAAAAAAATAAATAAATAAAATAAATAAATAAATCACACACTGCAATGACAGTAAATCTTTAGGACATAATGTTAAGTGAAATGTGCCAGGAAACAAAGTGACAGTGAGTGTATGATTCCTCTTATGATATATCTTAAGTAGTCCAACTCACAGAAACAGAAAGTTGAATGTCAAAGGCTCAGGAGAGGGTAAAATGGTCAGTTGACGTTATGGCTATTGAATTTTAGTTTTGCAATGGAAAAGCTCTAGAAGCCTGTTGCATAACAATGTGGATATATGCAACACTACTAAATTATGCAATTACAAAGGTATAGACTGGTAAATTTTGTTGTGTTTTATTACAATTAAAATATTGTAAAGTGATACATAAAAGAGACACAGAGTTATAAACTTTTCAGAAAATTACCTTCAAATTATAAACATGTTTTTCTCACACAAAGATAACATAGATTCGTCAAAAAATACATGGGTAAATTAAGACTATTTACATGACTACTCTCCTGAACAAGTTAAAACAACTTTTGACACCAGCCAAGAAGAGAAATATGCAAGATAAGAATAATTGGAGTATATTTATAGAGGCAAACAAATACATGATTTTATTGGTGGTAGATATAGCTGATTCATATTTTAATTAAACCCCACATCGACTTGACGTGTACATAGAGTTGCAGATTTACATCCAAAATCATAATATGTAGGTAAAACCAAATTCACAAAACAGGAATGTCAAAGAACCTACCCCCAAAAAGAAGCACAGTAATATGAAATTTCAAAACAAGAATGAGAGAAACATTAACGACAACAAAAACACTTCTATATAGGAACATAGATGTACAATTAAGAAAGAATCCGCTTAGATAACTACAATTTCCCGCTGTGACCTTGCACTGGTGGTGAGCACAGATTTTGAATCATGACTACGTCAGGGAGATGCCCAAGGGGACAGACAGTGCCACCTCCAGAGAAGCCATTGCTTCTCCTCCTGCCGCTGCTGCTGCTGCCCCCACCGTCCACTGCACCTGCAGCCTCCACTGGGCGCCAGACTCCTTCCTGGAGTGGGGAGGTCCTGTTCCTTCTGGAGCGACAGACACCCTTTCTCCTGGCCTCCTCGCTTACTAGCCCGGCAGGTGCTGGACCGGAGATCTGAGCTGGTCCTGCATCTCTGAGGAGCTAGGAGCCCGGCTGGGAGAACGAGGAGACGAGCTGTGGGGAGAAGGGGCGACAGGAACGCCAGGCTCATGGGGCCGCTGGCGGCGGCCTGGGTATGGCTGGCGGCTGAATGGTCAGAGGTACGAGAGGTGGCCACCGTCCCCACCTTTGGCCCTCTAGCCGGTATTCATACATTCTGTGCTTAACAAATGGAAGCGGCAGTTGGAGCTGCTGCTCCGGGAGGTGGAGTGGCCTGGCAGAGGGCGCACGACTGCCACCTGCTGCAAGGTGAGCTGGTCTGCAGCCTGGGCCCGCAAAAGGCCGCTCTTGTGCAGGACACACCGCTGCCCTTGACCCTCTTGCTCCCCCGCCTGCTGTGCAAAATGCTTAGGTCCCTGATCTCGGGCTTTCCTGGCAAGTGCGCTGTGGTGGGGAGGCAGCAGGGAGGAGGGGTTTTCCAGGAGCCCTGAACAGAGGATCTTGGCATAAAGAGGAGAGAGAGGTGGCTGACTGGTTCCAGTTGTAGGTAGGGGGGCAGCAAACCCCATGGGACACTGTTTTTTCAGGGAGACTTCAGTTCACTTCTTATCTTTTCTCCACCCACTTGAGCCTCTGAGAATAGAGGAGATGAGGCTGTTTTAAATTGGCCTAACTATAATGGTCTGGACCCTTGCCCCAGGGCAGACCTAATTTTGGGGCTCTGCAGCCTGGGGGGTCATGCCTGTCCACCCCAGGTGTCTTCAATATAGGGTCTAGTTAGGCCTGGGTGGCAGTGATGCTGAGATGCAGCACGACTTGGCCAGATCTTCGCCTGTTACAGGACATTATAGCCTTCAGCGCCCTGTGCCATTTATCTCACCTCCAGAAGCCCCTGTGAGCCTCAGTGTTGCCAGGGCCCAGGCCCTGGCTGCCTCTCTATTAGGGTCCCATCTTATGCCTCCTAAATGCACCAGGGTCTCACTCTGCCTTTCCCCCTTTCCCAGAACAGGCCCCTTCAACTCCAACAGAACATGTCTGGACTATGTGCATCCCTCTTCAGTGTTAAAACAAAGAAAACAATTTATTTTTTTCTCACTGAACATGTAACTGATTTAACATATAAGGAGGTCAGCTTTATGCATAGATCTATGCATGTAAATATATACAAAAATTCTAACGTTGTGGGAAAATTAACATACTTACACTTTGTTCAGTTATTTTATAGTTTTCTCTCTCTCGCTCAATTGCTTTTTTTTTTTTTTTTTTTTTTTTGAGACAGAGTCTTGCACTGTTGCCCAGGCTGGAGTACAGTGGCAAAATCTCAGCACACTGCAGCCTTTGCCTCCTGGATTCAGGAGATTCTCATGCTTCAGCCACCTGAGTAGCTGGAATTACAGGCATGGGTCACCATGCCCAGCTGTTTCATGTGTTTTTAGTTGAGACCAGGTTTCACCATATTGCCCAGGCTGGTCTCGAACTCCTGGTCTCAACTGATCTACCCTCCTTAGCCTTGCAAAATGCTGAGATTACTGGCATGAGCCAGCATGCCCGGCCTACCTGTCACTATCTCTATGTTTATTTGTTCAACAGGAAAATTCTCAGTGAAGACTCCTCAGTATGAAGGAGATAAGCTTGCACAATCAGTCATTGATAGATGCTTAGTGGAAAAACTTCCAATTCCCACTTACAGCTCTCAGAGCTAGGATTAAAAACTCCTGGTCATAAACTCATGTGATGAGAAGTTATAGCACGCCCTCATTTTCTACGTATCCACCTGTATTTATGGTTGGCTTTTGAACTTGCTAGAAGGGAAAGAAGTGCAAATGTGTCCTCCTTAGAGCTACTCTCCTCCCCTTGGTGGGTTTCCAGTTTGTGCATTGTCCAGATGGCCCAGGAGCTGATGATCAAAGGGAAGAAGTCATGTTTGTCATGAGAATGCTATGCTGCATCAGGATTCAGTGAAGCTGTTCACCGCCTGGAGCCCATGCAGCCTCAAGAGGCAGGATGGAGCTCAGAAACCATCACTGAGGTTAGAAAGTGAGCACCAAAGTTGAGGGAAGCCCACAGGAGTGAGCCAAAATGCTCCCTTTGGATTTCCAAGTGGTTGCTGCTGCTTCTTGCATCAGCCTTGCTTCTGACCACAATGTGTTCCTGGTGCCTTCTTCTTGGCATTTTGCTGTTTGCATCCAAGAAAAATAGTCCTGCATGGCAGTGGTGAGAAGGATGGCTGCCTGCTGAAGCTGATTTGCTGGTAAGCTTTGCAGCCTGTTAAGCAGAGCCTGAAATTCTTTCTCACTGAGTGGTGATTCAGACCTTGGAGGGTCCTCCCCTTGTGGATCTGCATTCAGAAAAGACTGTGCCTTTTCCTGAAACTCTGGGTTTATAGGAGATCATACAGATGGCTGGTGTGGTTACTCCAGCAGATGGATGTCTCCTTCGTAGCTTGTGTCTGTTTCTGTCACAGGGGAGACTCAGTGTGCATGGGCTGCTAAGGTGCTCCTGCTTCAGGTTGAATCATGACATCCTGGCACCTCTTGCCCAGGCTCCACCACTGCTGAAGGTGGGATTTGGCCTGTTGACCCAAACTCTAAAATTGTGGCTAAGGATGACCAGGCTGAGGCTGTCCTTTAAGGCAGAACTTCCAGGTTAGTGTCTCATTTTTCTTGTCATCCTGAAATTTTCCTTTTGACAGAGGCCAGAAACAAGTCTGTGTATGGGACAGCCTCCCTCCTAGAGCTCATACCATTGACACATGACTCCTGAGTGCCGGAAGAGGTTGAGAGAACTCTCCCATCTGCACAGCCTGTCTCATGCAGAATGCAGATGGATCCAAAAAGTCACAGGATGTGGGAGGTGAAGGAAGAGCTGATAAAAATGAAAAGTGGCTGGTGAAAGAATAGGAGGCATGAAGAGGATGAGACCTGCCTGGGGCAGTGCACATGTTTTGTTCCAGCCAAACAATCAGATGAGGTCTTGGGCTTTGACCTGGTGCCAGGGAATTCATAAGCCCCCTTTTGCTGTGGCCTGGGAGCTGAGGTCTTTGGTTCTGAAACCAAATGTAAATTTTGGACTCTGGAATACCTGTCTGTTTGGCCAGTTTCTCTCTACTGGTGATCGCAGGAGAGGAATTATCCTGTGAAATTTTGTGGATTCTTCTCAAAGGCTTCAATGAGTACACTGATTTGTGGTTCAGTAATGGATATCCCTTTCCTCCTGCCTTCTTATTTGACTTACACCATCAACATTAACTATGGCAGTTATGGTAATATCATTCTTTACAACAGAGGAAACTTCAAGTCATTCATTGATGATATCAAAGCCTCATTCTCCTACATTAAACATTCTCCTACATTTAGCTTCTTGAATCTTCTATGTCCACTGTCTAGAAAACCTAAACACATGAAGTACCACAAACTAGAAATAAATACCTCAATAGGCACCAATCATAAAAGTAAATCCAAGAAGGAACAGAATATATGAACACACATATAACAAGTAAAGGGATTCAATTAATTAAAAATCATCACAAAAAAAAAGCCCAGAGCCATGTGGCTTAACTGATAAATTCTACTAAACATTTAGTGAAGAATTAATGCCAACTCTTCACAAGGCCTTCCAGAAAATAGAAGACAATTATTGGGAACACTTCCCAATTTGTTCTATCAGGCCAGTATTACCCTGATACTAAAGCCAGACAAAAGCATCACAAGTAAATATGAACATAGATGAATTTCCCTGATAAATACACAAACAGAAAATCTCAAAAAAGAGTGAAATGAATCAAGAATATATCAAAATGACTGTACACCATGACCAAATGGAATTATTTCACAAATGCAATATTGATCTATCCAATAATCAATCAATGCATTACACAAAGTAATAGGATAAAGGAAATTAACAGAGAGGTTTTTTCAACAGACACAGGGAGCATTTGACCAATCCAATATTCATTCACAATCTCCCTGGAAAAGAGGAGTACAAGAAACTTTCTAGATCTGCTAAAGGGCATCAATGTGAAACTTACAGCTAACCCCATAATAATAAAATACTGGTTGTTGTGTCTCAACATTTGAGAACAAGACAAAAATGTTAACATCCAAAGAAATTACATAAGAAAAATAAACAAAATCATCAGTGTGGGAAAATAAGAGGTTAGAATTCTCTATCATTGCAGAGGACATAATGTGAATATAAAATTTATAAGAAATTCATTAAAACGCACTACAACCAGTGAGTTCAGCAACGTCACAAGATACAAAACCAATATACAATGTTCAATTGTACTTTTATGTGCTAACAATGATCAACCTGAAAAAAAAATTAAGAAAACAATTCCATTTGTGTATGTATGAAAAAGAAAAAAAATATTTAGGAGTAGATTTAATTAATTGCAATTTTACAGTAAAAAGAAAAACAGTTAAATAACTTTTAAAAACTGAAAAAAATAGGCATCAAGGTTTATTTAGTTAATATTATTCCATTATTCAGTGTATCCATTTAAACTCCACACAATAAAATAAAGTATATTTTAGCATTATTTTTAGTGTAATAAATACAGGTTGGTAGAAAACTCATAAATATAAAAGGAACTAATTCTACATGTCCAGAATAGCCCATTCTAGTTTTTCTATTTTACATCTACTGTAAATCAAACAGATTTTTTTCCATGTTTTATAGTGGGTCTTAATATAAAATCCAAATTGTTAAATATGTGAGATTGATTATAAGCTTGCCAAGGAGGTTTTTACTCAGTGTGGGAATTTGGAGAGCATAAAGCTGCAAAGACAGAAGCAAATGCTTTTGAATGAATTATGAGGGACGATACTCACAGGAGTGATTCCCACTTTTATCAGTTTACTCATGTAATCTTACTTTAGGAGAAACTGACTTTCATTTTAGACATTGGTTCATCACAGATGCTAAATGAACCAGCACCAAGTTTATATCCAGGAGAATGGCTCACTGTAGAGGATTTTGTCTCCTGGCTGATGACATGTTCTGTCTTTCATAGGCTACTCCAAAACTTTTGTAATGATGGTAGAGTTCTGTAAAGTGGAGCCTCAGGCCTGCTATCCCCATGATCCTGGCCAGCAGCAGCATCTCCCCTGAGCATGGTGACGTAGGGCATGCCATTGACACCCACTTTGCTGGTGTTCACCTCCACATACTAAGTTGCTAGACAATTTGCAGTGGAATTCCATTTTGCTGCATCTGGCTGTCCAGAAGCCCTGCAGGTAGAATGGGATGGTCAGGAGAGAACACTGAAAGAATAGATGGGAGTTCACAGGCTGCCCACCCTCCTGCCCTCTGCCCACGGGCCACAGCCCTCACCCAGCTGTCCAGTGTGTATGTCTGCTGAAGGCTGCTGCACTTGTTCTCCATCACAGAGGTGGGGTGACAGCAGTCTGAGGGCACCACACTCCATGATCAGCCTCTACTGTTGGTGCCAGAGCTCCAGATAGAAGGGCAGGTGAGCCAAAGACAGGTCCCACCTTCCACATCCAGCCCACATTCCCACCAACTTCCAGGCCCACCTCCATATGCTGATGTGATGCTCTCCTTAGAGCTCTTGTGGTTCTTCAGCCAGGAGATGGAGAGAGTGGGGTTTCAGGAGTAAGGCAGTGAAAGTTGGTTTGGGTGGCCACCATGGTTGGTGGTTTCCTGTCCATCCACTTGGTCCAGGTCCAATAAGGGGCCTCTGCTGGTGGAAGCACACATGAAGGCCATAGCTAAGGTTAGGAGCAGAGACCTATCTGACCAGACCCCCAATTCAAGGTTGCCCCACCCACCCACACCCTCTCTTTTCTCTCCTGTGTAGGGAGATTGTTGGCCTTTCAAACACCTCTTCCTGGGCTGAATAAGGATTCCAGGAGCTTCAACATAATGTGCCCACCCAGTCATGCTCAGAGCTGGGCCCTGTGTCCCCTCCCATTCCCTTTGCTTCCCACAAGTGGCTGCTCCTACTGAGAGGTCGGGGTGCTTCATCCTGGCCTGGAAACCTCAAAGAATAATGGAGTCTCCAAGGGATCCCCCACCCACCCAGGGAGGCCAACAGGGAGGGCCCACCACGAAGGGAGCCCAGCAGGTAGCCCAGCTAAGTGAATGAGCCAGGGCAGGCATTGGGAGCAGTTTACCAGGAGAAGAAACTCAGCCCCTTGCAGAGCTGGGAGCCTCAGAAGCAACAGAGAAGCCTCGCCCCGCAAGACTCTGAGTCCCTAAGCCACCCCCTGCAGAGCTCCAGGGCACTGGTGAAGATGGCCTCCTGGAGGCCTCAGCTCTTTTTTGTGCTAACGTCCAGGGCTGTCACCATTCCGCCCCCGCCCCCCTCACAGCGGAACTATTTTTCTTCTTTCTGGGGCTGGGGTGGGGCTGCCTTCCTGCCTGGATTCATGGGTAGGCTGGATTGCCTTACCCCCAGGAAAGAGGCACCAGGGGCCCAGAAAAGAGGAAGGAGGCAGCCCCTTTCCCACAGTGACCTCCCCGCCATTCACATGCAGCAACAGGCCCACCTCTCAGAGTAGGATGCTGAGGCACAGGTGGGAGACACTGGGAAGTAAAGTGGGAAGTAGAGAGACACTGGGAAGAGGCACCTCTCACAGCTCTGAGCTGACTTCCAGCCCTCCAGGGATGGGGGAAGGTAGACCCATTGGTGATGAAGACAGCTTAGTGAGCTGTGGCAGAGGAAGTCCCCAGGACTGGGAGACGACAGTGACTCAACGCTATTCATTTCTAGACTGTGCCTTCTGAAAGTGGCCCTTCAGTTACCCCCACAGCTTGAGGCCACACAAGCCTGGGATGGCCAGTCAGGCAGACGCAAGCAGGGATTCAGGGGGAGTGCACTAGGGTGTGTGGGCAGGGGCAGAGGCCGTTGAGGCAGGTGAGGAGAAATTTTCATCCTCTTCCTGGTCTGCCCCTCTCCTGAGGTCTAATTTCCTCTATTCCATCTGCCTCTGGCTCCCTGGCTGGCTCCTCTTCACTCTCTTGCCTGTTCACCCCAGAGGTCCCAGGGACTCAGCCCACCACAAATGGTCCCCAAGTTGTAGCTGCCCCTTCCGTGTCCATCCCATGAGGACCCTCATCTGCCTGAGCATATCTCTGGGCTCCTCTGAAAACAGAAGCCCCACCTCACTGACTGCTCCATGGCTAGGCAGCGTCCACCTGCCACTGTTCCAGGCCAGAATGACTGGGCATTGTCCCCCTGCCTGCTCTCTCACACCTACAGCTCATCTCCCCAAAATGCTGTTGGCACCCTTCATACAACCCCCACAGCCACCCTGCCCTCCTGCTGGGCTGTAGCTTTGGTCTCCTGGTGCCTTAACCCCTTTGTCCATCTGACCCTTGGCAGCCACCTGAGCCCCTGAGCACTGCTGTGCTCACATCTGCAGTAGTCCCCTCACCCAGAGCCAACATCAAAGTCCCCACAGGCCAATCCTGGCCTCCTCACTGCTCCTGGAACCCCAGGGCCCTGTGCCCCAATCTCCCCATCTGCAGCATGGGTGTCTCCTCCTACCCCAAGCCTGCCCCCCAGAGCTCAAGACATCCAGAGCCATCTAATACATATGTAATACATACAAATTACATAACAATTTGTAATACGTTGTACTACATACACATTTTTATATGAATTCATCGTAATACATACAAATTATGATGTCATAATATATTGTGATGTGACAAGACACATGAATTATCATGTCATAATACATTGTGATGTCATAACACATACTAATTATGATGTCATGATATATTGTGATGTCATAATGCATATGAATTATGATGTCACAAGACATATGAATTATGATGTCATGATATCTTGTGATGTAATAAGAATTGTGACATCATAATATATCATGATGTCATATGCATGCAACCTATGTCATGATATACTGCAATGCCTTAATACATACCAATTATGATACAGTAATATGTTGTGATGCCATAATATATTTATTTATCATATTTATCATATAATAACATTTTATCAGATATTTTTATAAGAAAATTAAGTGAAATTTTGTAACATTAACATATAAAGAAGCTTACAATCATGATGAAAGATGAAAGAGGAGCAAGCATCTCACGTGGTAGGAGTGGGAACAGGAAAGATGGGGGAGAGATATGCCTCACTTTTAAACCACCAGATCTTGTGAGTACTCACCGTGACAAGGACAGCACAGAGCCATGAGAAATCCATCTCTATGATTCATCCACCTCTCACCAGGCCCCACCTGTAACATCAGGGATTAAAATTCAATATGAGATTTGGAAGGGAAATCTAAACTATATCATACGACCTTTAGAAAAACAGATGAGGCTGGGTGCAGTGGCTCATGCCTGTAAACTCAGCACCTTAGGAATCCGAGGTGGGCAGATCACAAGGTCAGGAGATTGAAGCCATCCTGTCTAACACGGTGAAACCACCCCCGTCTCTACTAAAAATACAAAAAAATTAACCAGGTGTGGTGGCACTCACCAGTAGTCCCAGCTACTCGGGAGGCTGAGGCAGGAGAATCACTTAAACCCTAGAGGCAGGTGTTGCAGTGAGCTGAGATCATACCACTGCACTCCAGCCTGGGCAAACAGAGTGAGAATCTGTCTCAAAAAAAAAAAAAAAAAAAGAAAAAGAAAAAAAGAAAAGAAAAACAGATGAAATATTAATGGTTTCTACAGATACTTTCATTACAGAGCAAATGGATAAATGATTGAATTCAACATTCTGTGGTCAGAAGAGAGAAGGGAGGTGTATAGGGGACTTTGACTGCATTTGTTCTACTTCCCTTATGCTGTTGTTGTGAGTTTTGATGTCACCACCTGAAGGGGGTATTCATGGACAGAAGAATTATTGCTATTGTTGTGATTATTCCTCTTTCTTTTGTATTAGTAAAAATAAATCTTTTAGCTTCTCATATAATTTTCTTTAAAAGTCTGAAGAGTTTTGGTTAAATTCTTTGTTATTGTGTGTTATAAAAATTGACAGGGAAATGGCTAAATTTTAGCCATTTGTTAAAATTACACAAACTCTAGGAGTCCAGTTTCTATTACGCAGGCTTAGGAAAGACAGAACTGAAAACACTCCACCATCATAGACATCAGACGCATGGGGCTCACTTTCTGTCCCAGCCCTGCCCAGATCCAACCTCTTCTAAGGCCTTACCCAGGCCTGGCCTCACCCTAGAATCTCCTCTCACAGAACTAATTAAAGGAGATCAAAAATTTGAGTGGTGGCTCTTCCTGCCTCTCCTTAGCTGGTGCCTACAATTTCCTGAAAATAAAAAGCAGATAAATGGGAGCAAATAATTATCCATTTGTGGGTCACAATTTCTTTTTCATTGAAGCCAGTGCTTGTAGAGACATCCCACCTAGCAAATTGTTTTTCTGCAGATCCAGTAGATGCTCTACAAAGCACAAGAAAGTCAATATAAATACCAAAAATCCCTCTGAACAGTTCACCCTTTCTATATCCGTTCCATCTGTCTATATAGATTTTATTCTACACATTTTCTTTTTATGGTAAGTAATTTTAAAAATGAAAGAAAAAATAGAATTGCTGGGCCCTTCATTTAAAGCCTAGGAATTACAGAACACTTAGCAGCCAACTACCAGGGTTGAGGATTCACTCACATCATGTGATGTCTGCAGCACAGTGCTGTGTAACAGACTTCTGAACACATAGTACACACTCAGTAAACATTGTATTAACTCATTCATACATGTTTTTCAAATGCAGACTTACTCAACCATTGATGCCTTCTCTAGGCTCTATAACCTTTAAAGAGCCAGCAGAGAATAACGTGTTTGTATATAGTGATTTGTGGTTTCCACTTTGGGCCAAAAGGATTTGTGTTGTGGTAAGAGTGTTGGGTGTCAGGAACTTTCTGTGCTGTTCCTACTTTCTCTATCTGAGTGCTACTACAGTGGATATAGTGGGAGAATCAACAGCATTAAGGGGAGACTTTAAGAAGCCAATTCATGGACCCCTTCCAAACTTGCAGAATCACATTACTAAGAGAGAGGCCTGGAATCAGAAATGATTTATATGTACATTGAAACTTGAGAGGCAATGCTTTGCTAAGTGGCTCTCAGCCTAGGCATCCAATCATAATCGCATGACCACTTTAAAGAAATACCATCACCTGTGCTCTCCCCACAGGTTCTGTCTGTTGAGCTTGGTGGGCTGATGCATATGGTTTTAATCAGGAAGTCAAATTGTCCATCTTTGTTGATTACATAATATTATATCCAGAAAAATCTAAAGACCACCAAAAACTTTTAGATTTGATAAAGAAATTTAATAATGTTTTAGGATACAAAAATCAATGTAGAAAAAGTAGTAGCATTTTCATACACTAATAATGATCAAACTGAGAACCAAATTAAAAGGTCAGTTTTTTTTACAATAGCTACAAAAAAGTAAAACACATAGAAATATAATTACTCAAGTAGGTGAAAGATCTCTACAAGGAAAACTACAAAACTCTGATGAAATAAATTGTATATGACACAAACAAATGAGAAAAACATCACATTTTCATGGATTGGAAGAAGTATTATCATTAAAATGACAAAACTGCCCCAAACAGTCTACATATTAAATGTAACTCCTACCAAAATTCTAATGTTAGTTTTTATAGAATTAGAAAAAAATTGTATTTATATGAAACCATAGAAAAGCCTCAACAGCCAAAGCAAATTTGAGCAAAGACAACGAAGTTGGACATATTACATTATCTGACTTAAAGTTATTCTAGAAGGCTTTAATAACCAAAACAGCATGGTAATGGTGTAAATAGATGCACAGATCAATGCAGCAGAATAGAGAACCTAGAAATAAAGCCATATACCTTCACACAACTGATCTTTTCCTAAGTCAACAAAAACACACACAGAAAAATGACATTTTATTCAACTTATTGTGCTAGAAAAATTATGTTACTATATGCAGAAGTATGAAATGGAACCCCTAACTATCACCATATACAAAAATGAACTCAATATGGATTAAAAGTCTAAAATGTAAGACCTGAAATGATAAAAATTCTAGAAGAAACCCTATGATAAACTATTCTGGACATTGGCCTAGACAAATAATTCATGACTAAGATCTCAAAAGTAGATGCAACTAACAAAAATAGACAAATGGAACTTAATTAAACTGAAAAGCTCCTGAAAAGAAGCTTTTGTTTAATAGGTGAGCAGATAAGCTATGGAATACAAAAAAATGTTTGCCAGCTATGCATGTGACAAAGAACTAATGTCTAGAATATATAAAGAAATCAAACATCTCAACAAGAATAAAACAAGAAATTTCATTAAAAAGCAGACACATAATGGGAAAAGATATTTTTCAAAAGAAGACAATGATGGCCAATAAGCATGTAAAAAATGCTCAACATTGCCAATGATCAGAGAAATGCCAATTAAAAACCACTGTGAAATACCATTTTACACAATTCATAATGGCTAATTATTAAAAAGCAGAAAAATGATAGATATTGGTAAGGATACAGAGAAAAGAGAATACTTATACATTGTTTGTGGGAATAAAATTTTCTACAACCTCTATGGAAAACAGTATGGAGATTCCTCAAAAAACTAAAAATAGAACTTCCATTTGATCCAGCTGTCCCACTACTGCATATCTACCCAAAGGAAAATAATTCACTACATAAAGAAGATACCCACACTCATATGTTTATTGCAGGATTATTCACAATAGCAAAGATATGGAGTCAATTTAAATTTATCAATCTATGATTGAATAAACAAAATTTGCTATACATTTATACCATGGAAAACTACTCAGACATAAAGAATAAAATTAGGTCTTTTGCAGCACCATTAATGGAACTGGAGGCCATTATTGTAAGTGAAATAACTCAGAAACAGAAAATCAAATACTGCATTTTCTCACCTATACATGGAAGCTCAATAATGCATACACTTGGATATAGAGACTGGAAAAATAGACACTGGAGACTCAGAAAGAGGGGAGGTTGGTAGAGGGGTTAGAAATGAGAAAACACCTAACTGGGACATGAGCACCATTCAGGTGATTGTTACACCAAAAGCACATACTTCATCACTATGCAATATGTCCCTGTCATGAAACTTCATTTGTACTAACATATTAATAAAGAGAAAAAAACTGACTTTTATCAAGAGGGCAGAATGAATAGACCTTCTACTTTCCATAAATTCTTAGGCAGAAAAATAATTTTAATAAAAATAAATAAAAAATTGTATATTATACATATTTTACAGAATCTATATTATATAATATATATTATATATGTAAAATATATTATATATTATATATTTATATATATATAAAATATATATATATGGGTCAGAGTCTCACTCTGTCACCCAGGCTGGAGTGCAGTGGCATAATCTCAGCTCAATGCAACCTCTGCCTCCCAGGTTAAAGTGATTCTCCTGCCTCAGCCTCCTGAGTAGCTGGGGTTACAGGCGCCCACCACCATGCCCAGCTAATTTTTGTATTTATAATAAAGACAGTGTTTCACCATGTTGGCCAGTCTGGTCTTGAACTCCTGACCTCAGGTGATCCATCTGCCTCAGCCTCCCAAAGTCCTGGGATTACAGGCATGAGCCATCGCACCTGGCCAATAATATTGTAATATAAGAATGGTATAAAAAGATAATTTGATGAGTTAGAGTAGTTCTTAGTGCAGACAATATGCAAGATTCTAAGCCGTTAGACATTTGTAGACAGAATATCTAACAGTGTAAAGTAAATAACACGAAGATTCATTGGCAATGAGAAATTGACATTTTTCAATCGTATTAGATGACACTAAAACCATTATAAAGTTTACTGTTTTGTACATAATAAAGGATCATAATGTCAAATAATTTCATTAAAAGTTTGACAAATTAGGCATATAAATAGGCAGCATGTTGACCAGTAAACAGAAAATACACATTATTTTCAAAGACCAAACAAAATTATTTTTATTTATTTATTTATTTATTATTGGTGGGGGAGCAGCTTTATTAGCTGGGGATACAGTGGGGTCCTCTCCCTGGGAGGTGGGGTCTTTCACTGGTCACCCCCGGCAGTGGTCCAGGAGGTGCCATGCAATTCAGTGTTCATGGATTCTAAAAATTAATATTGTTAAAATATCTATACTGGACAAAGTCATCAACAAAGTTAAAGAAATTTCCATCAAAATTTTAATGCCTTTAAAATAAGTGTAGAACAAACAATTCTAAAATTAGTATAGAGCCATGAAAGACCCCAAACAGGCAAATACTGTGAAGAACAAAAGGCTGAATGCCTCAAACTTCCTGATTTCAAACTGTATTACAAAGCTATAGTCATTAAAGTAGTATAGAATCTACATAGGAACCAATGAAACAGAATAGAGGACACAGAAATAAATTCACCCATATACAGTCAACTGGTCCTACTAGGAAAAGATAGAGACATCAAGAAGTGGTTTAGAAAAAACTAGATATGCACACACAAAAAGTGAAACTTTCTTATATCATCACAAAAATGAGTTTAAAATTAAAGCCTTAAACATAATAACTGAAATCATGAGTCCTCTTTAAAAAATAGGAAAAAAGCTCCTTCACCCTGGTCATGGCAATGATGTTTTGGATTCTACACAAAGAACACAGTCAACAAAAGCAAAAATAAAAAAATGGAACTATATCAAAGTTTCTGCATGATAAAAGAAAGAATCAAGAAAATATAAAGACAATATATGGGATGGGAGAAAATATTCGTAAACCATATGTAGGATAATATGTTGCTATTCAAAATATACATAATACTAATCAGTATGAAAAAAAGCACCCACAGGAGAACAAAACAAAAACCAATTCTCTGATTAATTGGGCAAAATGTCCGTTTTTCCAAAGACATACAAATGGCCAGCAGGTATATGAAACATTTCTCAACATCACTAATTATCAGTGTAATTAAAATCAAAATCAAAATGAGAAATCACCTTATCATGGTGTTAGGATAGCTATTATCAAAGTGTCAAAAGAACAAAGTGTTAGGGTGCACAGAAAGAGTATTTGCACACAGTTGCTGAGCATGTCCACTGGTGCAGCCATTACAAAAAAAAAAAAAAAAAAAAAACAATATGGAGTTTCCTTAAAATTTTTAGACTTGAATAACCATTAATCCCAATTTGGAGTATATAGCCAATGGACACAAAATAAGTATAGCCGAGGACATCTGTATTCCTCTGATACAAATAGATGGATAAACTGTAAGAGAGAGATAATTTCAGCTTTAATAAGGAATGAAATTGTTTTAGTTACAAAACTATTGATGAACCTTGAAGACATGATGCTAAATGAGATCAGTAAAATACAGAAAGGCAAATATTGCATGATCTTATTTGTATGTAGATATATAAAAAAAAGAAAGAAACGGGGAGAAGGGTAGTTAGCATGGGCTAGGTAATGCGGAAAGGAGGAGATATATCCATTGAAGGGTGCATACCTTCAGTTATATAATGAAAAACTGCTGAGGACCTAATGTGCAGAATGGTGACTATAGTTAATAATAACGTGTAGTTGAAATCTGTTACTAAAGTAGACCTCAGGTGGTTTCACTACACACACTGAAATGTATAAAGTAACTATGTGAGGTGTTAGATAGGTTAACCAGTTTCACTGAGATAATTTAAAGATGTATACACATCTCAAAGCACTCTATTGTATACCCTAAATAAATACACTTTTCAATATGTAAATGTGGAAAAAAATTAACAGTAATCAGCAGGTTACATCTAGCCACATGTAAACTTTATTTAAAATTGTTGGCCACTCTTTCTGGCTCAACCTGGGAACAACCGGAGCACTTCTGGCCCCTTGACTTTGACACTCCTCCCACTGTTCCTGTACTTGGGAAGATATAATAGTTCCCAGGGGTGGGCGGGTGCAGTGGCTCATGCCTCTAATCCCAGCACTTCGGGAGGCCAGGGAGGGTGGATCACCTGAGGTCAGGAGTTGAAGTCCAGCTAGGCCAAAATGGTGAAACCCTGTCTCTACTAAAAATAGAAAAATTAGCTGGGCCTGGTAGCCTGTGCCTGTAATCCCAGCTACTCAAGAGGCTGAGGCAGGAGAATTGCTTGAACCCAGGAGGCAGAGGTTGCAGTTAGCTGAGATCATGTCACTGCACTCCAGCCTGGGCAACAGAGTGAGACTCTGCCTCAAAAAAAAAAAAAAAAAATATATATATATATGTATTTCCCAGGGGTTTTTCACATCCCAGGCTGTGCAGATCAGGGAGGGCTATCAGCAGTCCCTTTACTCATTGCCCACAGACCCGTTTGGCTCCAGGAAATGCGTATCAGGGTGTCCAGGCGGGAGCCACAGCAGCCAGCAGGGAGGAGGCTGCCTTTGGCTGCCTGCAGTCTTGTGGCCTCATCTCACAGAGTTAAACTTTTCTTTGATTCAGCAGTTTTGAAACACTGTTTTTGTCCATTCTCTGAATAGACCTTTTGGAGTTCATGAAGGCCAATTGAGAAAAAGCAAATATCCCATTTCAAAAACTAGCAAAAAGCTCTCTGAGAAACCGCTTTCCTCTGTGTTCATTCATCTCACAGAATTAAAACTTTCTTTTCATAAAGCAGTTTGGAACCACTATTTTGTAGAATCTGTGAAGGGATATCTGGGAGCACATTGACGCCTATGGTGAAAAAGAAAATATCTTCAAATAAAAACCAGAAAGAAGCTTTCTGAGAAAGTGCTTTGTGATATGTCCATTGATCTCACGGGGTTAAACCTTTCTTTTCATTCAGCAGTTTGGAAACACTGTTTTTTTTCCATTCTGTGAATGGACTTTTGGGAGTGCCTTGAGGCCAATGGTGAAAAACTCAAATGTCCCAGGGTAAAAACGAAGAGGAAGGTATCTGAGAAACGGCTTTGTGATGTGGGCATTCATCTTGCAGACTTAAAACTTATTTTCATTCTTCTGCTTGGAAACACTGTTTTTGTCCATTCTGCAAATGGACATCTCTGAGCTCTTTGAGCCCAGTGGCAAAAAAAGTGAATATCCAAGGAGAAAACGTAGAACTAACCTATCTGAGAAACTGCTTTGTGATGTGTGCATTCATCTCACAGAGTTAAATCTTTCTTTTCATTCAGTATTTTGGAAACACCATTTTTGTAGGGACTCAGACTGGATATTTGGGAGTGCCTTGAGGCCTTTGTTGGAAAAGCAAATATCTTCAGATAAAAACTAGAAAGAAGCTCTCTGAGAAACTGCTTTGTGGTGTGTGCATTCATCTCACAGAGTTAAACTTTTCTTTTGATTCAGCAGTTTCAAAAAACTGTTTTTGTCCATTTTGTGAATGGATTTTTGAGCATATTGAGGTCAATGGCAAAATATCGAATGTCCCAGGATAAATACTAAGAGGGAGTTACCAGAGAAACCACTTTGTGATGTGTGTATTCATCTCACAGATTAAAACATTTCTTTTCATTCAGCAGTTTGGAAACTCGGTTTTTGTAGAATCTGCAAAGGGATATTTGGGAGTGCGTTGAGGTCTATGGTGAAAAATATAATGACTTCAGACTAAATCTAGAAAGAAGCTTTGTGAAATACTGCTTTGTGGTGTGTACATTCAACTCACAGTTAACCTTTCCTTTGATTCAGCAGTTTGGAAACTCTGTTTTTGTTCATTCTGCAAATGGACATTTGGGAGCACACTGAGGCCAAAGGTGAAAAATCAAATGTCCCAGGATTAAAACTAAGAGGACCCAACCTGAGATATCACTTTGGGATGTCTGCATTCATCTCACAGAGTTAAACTTTCCTTTTCATTCAGTAGTTTTGAAGTACAATTTTGTCCATTCTGTGAATGGACATCTGGGAGCTCATTGAGGCCAATGGCAAAAAAGCAAATATCCCAGGATAAAAACTAGAAGGAAGCTATATGAGAAACTGCTTTGTGATGTGTGCATTCATCTCACACAGTTAAACACATCTTTTGATTCAGCAGTTTTGAAACACTGTTTTTGTCCATTCTGAGAATGGGCAATGTGAGTGCATTTACTCCAGAGGTGAAAAATGTAATGTCCCAGGATAAAAACAAAGAGGAACCTATCTGAGAAAGTGCTTTGTGATGTGTGTATTCATCTTGCAGATTTAAACCTTTATTTTCATTCAGCAGTTTGGAAACATTGTTTTTGTAGCATCTGCAATGGGATATTTTGGAGCACGTTTAGGCCTATGGTGAAAAACAAAATACCTTCTGATAAAAACTAGAAATAAACTTTCTGAAATACTTCTCTGTGTTGTGTGCATTCATCTCACATATTTAAATCTTTCTTTTGATTCAGTAGCTTGGAAACTGTTTTTGTCCATTCTGTGAGTGCACATTTGGGAGCTCATTGAGGCCAATGGCAAAAAATCTAAAGTCCTAGGATAAAAACTAGTAGGAAGCTATCTGAGAAACTGCATTGTGATGTGTGCATTCATCTTGCAGAGTTAAATCTTTCATTCGATACAACAGTTTGGAAACATTGTTATTTTCCATTTTGATATTGGACATTTGGGAGCTTGCTGAAGCAAATGGCAAAAAAGTGAATAATCAATGATGAAAACTAGAAGGAAGCTGGCTGAGAAACCACTTTATGATGTGTGCATCCATCTTGCATATTTAAACCTTTCTTTTGATTCATCAGTTTGGAAACACTGTTTTTGTCCATTCTGCAAATGGACATTTTGGAGTTCATTGATGCCAAAGGTGAAAATAAGAATATCCCAGGAAAAAACTTGAAGGAAGGTGTTTGAGAAACAGCTTTGTGATGTGTGTATTCAGCTCGAGGGGTTAAATTTTTCTTTTCTTTCAACCTTTTGGAAACACTGTTTTTGTAGAATCTGCAAATGGACAATTGGGACCTCATTGAGTCCTATGGTGAAAAAGAAAACATCTTCAGATAAAACGAGAAAGAAGCTTTCTGAGAAACTGCTTTGTGATATGTGTTTTGACCTCACAGAGTTATACATTTCTTTTGATTCAGCAGTTTGGAAACAGCTTTTGTCCATTCTGCGAATGGACACTTGGGAGTTCATTAAGGCCAAATACAAAAAAGTGAATATCCAAGGATAAAAACTAGAAGAAAGCTCTCTGAGAAACAACCACATGATGTGTGCATCCAGCTGCAGGAGTTCAATCTCTCTTTTCATTCAGCAATTTGAAAACACTGTTTTTGTAGAATCTGTGAATGGACTTTTTGGACTTCATTCAGGACTATGGTGAAAAAGAAAATATCTTCAGATTAAAACTAGAAAGAAGCTTTCTGAGAAACTGCTTTGTGATGTGTGCATTCATCTCTCACAGTTAAACTTTAGTTTCATTCAGCCATTTGGGAACACTGTTTTTGTGTGCATTCATCTCTCAGAGTTAAACCTTTCTTTTGATTCAGCAATTTTGAAACACTGTTTCTGTCCATTCTGCAAGTGGATGCTGGGAGAGCATTGAGGCCAATGGTGAAAAATCAAATGTGCCAGGATAAAAACTAGGAGGTTCTTATCTGAGAAACTGCCTTGTGATATGTGTATTCATCTTTGCAGATTTGAACCTTTCTTTTCATTCCCCAGTTTGGAGACTATGTTTTTGTCCATTCTGCAAATGGAGATTTTGGAGCTCATTGAGGGCAATGGCAAAAAACAGAATGGCTCAGGATAAAAACTAAGATGAAACAATCTGAAAAACCTGTTTGTTCTGTGTGCATTCATCTTGCAATGTTAAATCTTTTCATTTAGCAGTTTTGAAACACTGTGTTTCTCATTTCTGCAAATGGACATCTGGGGACTCATTGAGACAAATAGCAAAAAGGTGAATATCCCATGATAAAAACTAGAAGGAAGCTATCTTAGAAACTGCTTTCTGATATGTGCATTCATCTCACAGAGTTAAACATTGCTTTTAATTCAGCAGTTTGGAAACACAGTTTTTGTAGGATCTCTGTTGGGATATATGGGAGTGCATTGAGGCTTATGCTGAAAAATAAAATACCTTCAGATAACAAGAAAGAAGCTCTCTGAGAAACTGCTTTGTGATATGTACATTCATCTCACAGGGATAAAACTTTCTTTTGATTCATCAGTTTGGAAAGATTCTTTTTGTCCATTCTGTGAATGGACTTATTGGAGTTCCTTGAGGCAAAAAGCAAAAATTCAAATGTCCCATGATAAAAACTAAGAGGAAGCTATCTGAGCAACTGCTTTATGATGTGTGCATCCATCTCACACAGTTAAACCTTTCTTTTCATGCAGTAGTTTGGAAACTATGTTTTTGTCTATTCTTTGAATGGACATTTGGGAGCTCATTGAGGCCAAAGGTGAAAAATAGACTATCCCAGGATCAAAATTACAAGGAAGCTATCTGAGAAACAATGTTGTGATGTTTGCATTCATATTGCAGAATTAAAACTTTCTTTTGACTCAGCAGATTGGAAACACTTTTTCTGTAGAATCTGCAAAGGGATATTTGGGGGCGCATTGAGGACTATTTTTATAAAGAGATTATGTTCAGATAAACACTAGAAAGAAGCTGTCTGAGAAACTGCATTGTGATGTGTGCATTCATCTCATAGAGTTAACCCTTTTTTTTTGATTCAGGAGTTTGGAAACACTGTTTTTATGGGAGCTCTTTGAGACCATTGGCAAAAAAGTGAACACCAGGATAAAATCTAGAAGGAAGCTATCCAAGAAACCACTTTGTGATGTGTGCATTCACCTCACAAACTTACACCTTTCTTTTTATTCAGCGTTTTGGTAACACTGTTTTTATCCTTTCTGGGAATTGATACTTGGGAGCTCATTTATGCCAATGGTGAAATAGCAAATATCCCAGGATAAAAACTAGAAGAAAGCTATGTCAAAAACGTCTGTGAGATGTGAGCTTTCATCTCACAGAATTAAACCTTTCTCTTCATTCAGCAGTTTGGAAACACTGCTTTTTTAGGATCTGTTAAGGGATATTTGGGAATGCATTAAGGCCTAGAGTGAAAAGGAAAATGTATTCAGATAAAAACTAGAAAGAAGCTTTCAGAGAAACTGCTTTGTGATGTGTGCATTCATGTCACAGAATTAAACCTTTCTTTTGATTCAGTCGTTTGGAAACACTGTTTCTTTACATTCTGCCAATGGACATTTGGGAGCTCATTGAGGTCAATGGTGAAAGAAAGAATGTCCCTGGATCAAAATTAGAAGAAAGCCATCTGAGACACCACTTTGTGATGCATGCATTCATCTCACAGAGTGAAACTTTTCTCTTTACTCAGCAGTTTTGAAACACCGTTTTTATACAATCTGTGAAGGGATATTTTGGAGCACTTTGTGGTCTATGGTGAAAAAAAAATTTTCAGATAAAAACTAGAAAGAAGCTTCCTGATAATTGCTTTGTGATGTGTGGATTCCTCTCACAGAGTTACAACTTTCTTCTGATTCAGCAGTTTGGAAACACTGTTTTTGTCCATTCTGTGAATGGATATTTCAGAGCTCATTGAGGCCAAAGGCAAAATAGCAAATATCCTATGATAAAAACTAGAAGGAATCTATCTGAGAAAACGCTTTGTGATGTGTGCATTTGTCTCACAGAGATAAACCTTTCTTTTGATTCTGCAGTTTAGAAACACTGTGTTTGTCTGTTCTGCGAAGGGACATTTGGGAGCTCCTTGAGGCCAATGGAGAAAAAGTGAATATGCCAGGATAAAAAGTAGAAGGAAGCCCTCTGAGAAATTGTCTTTTGATGAGTGCATTAATCTCACAGAATTAAATGTTTCTTTTGATTTTGCAGTTTGGAAACACTGTTTTTTTCCATTCTGTCAACTAACATTTGGGAGTCATTGGGGCCAATAGTGAAAAAGTCAATATCCCAGGAAAAAAATTAGAAATAAGGTTTCTAAGAAACAGTTTTGTCATGTGTGCATTCATCTCACAAAGTTAAAGCTTTCTTTTGATTCAGCAGTTTGAAAACTCTGTTTTTGTTTATTCTGTGAATGTATATTTGGGAGCTCATTGAGTCCAATGACAAAAAACGAATATCCCAGGATATAAACCAGAAGGAAGGAATCTGAAATACCAATTTGTGATGCTAGCATTCACCTCACAAAGTTTGCCTTGTCTTTTCATTCAACAGTTTGGAAACACTGTTTTTGTAGAATCTGCAAAGGGATATTTGGGAGTGCTTAGAGGCCTATGGAGACAAACAAAATATCTTCAGATAAAACCTTAGAAAGCTTTCTCGGAAACTACTTTGTGATGTTTGCATTCATCTGACAGAGTTAAACATTTCTGTTCATTCAGCCATTTGGAAACACAGTTTTTGTCCATTCTGCAAAGGGATATTTGGGAGCTCATTGAGACCTATGGTGAAAAAGAAAATATCTTCAGATATAAACAAGAAAGAAGCTTTCTGGGAAACATCTTCATGATGTGTACATTCATCTGACAGAGTTAAACCTTTCTTTTGATTTGGCAGTTTGGAAACAATGTTTTTATCAATAAAGTGAATTTACATTTGGGAGCTCAATGAGGCCAAAGGCGATAAAGAAAATATCCTAGCATAAAAACTAGAAGGAAGCTGTCTGAGAAACTGCTTTGTGGTGTGTATATTCATCTCACAGTTTTAACCCTTTCTTTTGAGTCAGCAGTTTGGAAAGACTGTTTTTGTCCCTTCTGTGAATGCGCATTTAGGATCTCATTTAGGTCAATGGGGAAAAAGTGAATATCTCAGGATAAAAATTAGAATAAAGGTACCTGAGAAACCGTTTTATGATGTGTGCATTCATCTCACAGAGGTAAAGCTTTATTTTTATTTGGCAGTTTGGAAACTGTTTTTGTAGAATCCATGAAGGGGTAATTTGGAGTGCTCTGAGACTTATGATGAAAAAGAAAATATCTTCAGATAAATACTAATAAGAATCTTTCTGAGAAATTGCTTTGTGATGTGTGCATTCATCTAACAGAGCTAAAACTTTCTTTCAATTCAGTCGTTTGGAAACACTGTTTTTGTCCATTCTGTGAATGGACATTTGGGAGCTCATTGAGGCCAAAGGCAAAAAAGCACATATCCCAGGATAAAAACTAGAAGGAAGCTAGATGAGAAACGGCTTTGTGATGTGTGCATTCTGCTCACAGAGTTAAATCTTTCTTTTCATTCAGCATTTTAAAAACACTGTTTTTTTAGAATTTGAGAAGGGATATTTGGGATCACAATGAGGTCTGTCGCGAAAAAGAAAATATCTTCAGATGAAAACTGGAAAGAAGTTTTCTGAGAAACTGGTTTGTGTTGTCTGCATTCATCTTAAAGTGTGAAACTTTTCTTTTGATTCAGCATTTTGGAAACACTGTTTTTGTACATTCTATGCATGGACATTTGGGAGCTCATTGAGGCCAAAGGTGAAAAAACGAATATTCCAGGATCAAAATTACAAGGAAGCTATCTGAGAAACTGCTTTGTGATGTGTACTTTCATATCACAGAGTTAAAAATTTCTTTTGATTCAGCAGTTTGGAAACACTCTTTTTGTAGAAAATTCAAGGAACTTTTGGGGACTTATTGAGGACTATTTTTAAAAAGAAATTATCTTCAGATAAACGCTAGAAGGAAGCTGTCAGAGAAACTGCATTGTGATGTGTGCATTCGTCTCACAGAGTTAAACGTTTCTTTTCATTCAGCAGTTTGGAAACTGTTTTTTTAAATCTGTGAAGGGGCATTTGGCAGTGCATTGAGATCTAAGATGAAAAAGAAAATATCTTCAGATAAAAACTAATAAGTGTCATTCTGAGAAACTGCTTTGTGACATGTGCATTCATCTCAAATAGTTAAAATGAGCAGTTTTTCAGATAAAAACTTTCTAAACCTTTCCTTCAATTCAGCAGTTTGGAATCATTGTTTTCGTCCATTCTACAAATGGACATTTGGAAACTAATTGAGGCCAATGGAGTAAAAGGGAGTATGCTAGGATAAAAACTAGAAGGAAGCAATCTGAGAAACAGCTGAGTGATGTGTGCATTCACCACACAAACTTAAACCTTTCTTTTCCCTCAGCAGATTTGAAATATGTTTTTGGATAATCTGCAAAGGAATATTTTGGAGCACACTTAGGCCTCTTGTAAGAAAGAAAATATTTCCAAATAAACACTGGAAGGAAGCTTTCAGAGAAACTGCTTGGTGATGTCTGCACTCATCTCACAGGTTTAAAGCTTTCTTTTGATTCAGCAGTTTGGAAACACTGTTTTTGTCTATTCAAACACGGATTTGTGATGTGTGCATTCATCCCACAGAATTAAACCTTTCTTTTGATTGAACAGTTTGGAAAGACTGTTTTTCTACAATCTGCAAAGATATATTTGGGATTACATTGAGTCTTATGGTGAAAAAGCAAATATCTTTACATTAAAACTAGAAAAACTTCTTTGTAGGTTTTATCTGAAGATATTTCCTTTATCACCATAGGCTTCAAAGTGCTCCCAAATATACTTTCGCTGATGCTGCAAAAACAGTCTTCCCAAAATGCTCAATTGAAAAACAGGTTTAACTCTGTGAGTTGAATGCACACATCGCAAGGCAGTTTCTCAAAAATCTTCTTTCTTGTTTTTACAGAAATATATTTCCTTTTTAAAAATAGGCTTCAGTGTGCTCATCACAAAGCAGTTACTCAGAAAGCTTCTTTCTAGTTTTTATCTGAAGTTATTCCTATTTAATGAATGCTGCTGGGAAAACTGGCTAGCCATATGGAGAAAGCTGAAACTGGATCCCTTCATTACACCTTATACAAAAATTAATTCAAGATGGATTAAAGACTTCAACATTAGACCTAAAACCATAAAAACCCTAGAAGAAAACCTAGGCATTACCATTCAGGACATAGGCATGGGCAAGGACTTCATGTCTAAAACACCAAAAGCAATGGCAACAAAAGCCAAAATTGACAAATGGGATCTCATTAAACTAAAGAGCTTCTGCACAGCAAAAGAAACTACCATCAGAGTGAACAGGCAACCTACAAAATGGGAGAAAGTTTTCTCAACCTATTCATCTGACAAAGGGCTAATATCCAGAATCTACAATGAACTCCAACAAATTTACAAGAAAAAAACAAACAACCCCATCAAAAAGTGGGCGAAGGACATGAAGAGACACTTCTCAAAAGAAGACATTTATACAGCCAAAAGACACATGAAAAAATGCTCACCATCACTGGCCATCAGAGAAATGCAAATCAAAACCACAATGAGATATCATCTCACACCGGTTAGAATGGCGATCATTAAAAAGTCAGGAAACAACAGGTGTTGGAGAGGATGTGGAGAAATAGGAACAGTTTTACACCGTTGGTGGGACTGTAAACTAGTTCAACCATTGTGGAAGACAGTGTGGTGATTCCTCAGGGATATAGAACGAGAAATACCATTTGATCCAGACATCCCATTACTGGGTATATACCCAAAGGACTATAAATCATGCTGCTATAAAGTGCACACATATGTTTATTGTGGCACTATTCACAACAGCAAAGACTTGGAACCAACCCAAATGTCCAACAATGATAGACTAGATTAAGAAAATATGGCACATATACACCATGGAATGCTATGCAGCCATAAAAAATGACGAGTTCATGTCCTTTGTAGGGACATGGATGAAGTTGGAAATCATCATTCTCAGTAAACTATCTCAAGAACAAAAAACCAAACACCGCATATTCTCACTCATAGGTGGGAACTGAACAATGAGAACACATAGACACAGGAAGGGGAACATCACACTCTGGGGAATGTTGTGGGGTGGGGGGAGCGGGGAGGGATAGCTTTAGGAGATATACCAAATGCTAAATGATGAGTTAATGGGTGCAGCACACCAGCATGGCTCATATATACAAATGTAAGTAACCTGCACATTGTGCACATGTACTCTAAAACTTAAAGTATAATAATAAAAAAATAAAAAAAAAGTGTTTCCAAACTGCTGAATCAAAAGAAAGGTTTAACTCTGCTAGATGAATGCACACATCAGAAAAAGGTTTGTCAGATAGATTCCTTCTAGTATTTATCCTGGGATGTTTGTTTTTTCACCATTGGCCTCAATGAGCTCCAAAATGTACTTTCAGAGAATGGACAAAACAGTGCTTCCAAACTGCTGAATCAAAATGATCGCTTACTTCTGTGAGATGAATGCACACATCACAAAGAAGTTTCTATGAAATCTTCTTTCTAGGTTTTATCTGAAGATATTTTCTTTTTAATCAATAGGCCCTTATGTGCTCCCAAATACCCCTTTGCAGATTCTACAAAAACAGTGTTTCCAAACTGCTGAATGAAAAGAAAGATTTAAGTCCTTGAGCTGAATGCACACATCACAAAACCGTTTCTCCAATAAATTCCTTCTAGATTTTATTCTGGGATATTCACTTTTCCCCATTGGCCTCAAAGAGCTCCGAAATGTCCATTTGCAGAATGGACAAAAAAAGTGTTTCCAAACTGCTGAACCAAAATAAACGTTTAACTCTGTGAGATGAATACACACACATTACAAAGCAGTTTCTCCGAAAGCTTTTTTCTAGTTTTCATCTGAAGATATTTTATTTTTAACCATAGGCCCCAATGTACTCCCAAATATCCTTTCACAGATTGTATAGAGACAGTGTTTCCAAAATGGTGAAAGAAGAGAAATGTTTTAATCTGCAAGATGAATGCCCACATCATGAAGTGGTTTCTCAGTTAGCTTACTTCTACTTGTTATCCTAGGATATTCTGTTTTTCACCATTGTCCACATTGAGCTCCCAAATATCCATTCACAGACAAGACAAAAACAGTGTTTCCAAACTACTTAATAGGTGTTTCCAAACTGCTGAATCAAAATAAAGGGTTAACTCTATGAGATGAATGTGCACATCACAAAGCAGTTTCTCAGAAAGCTTCTTTCTATTTTTTATGTGAAGATATTTTCTTTTTCACAATATGCCCCTATGCACACCAAAATATCCCTTTGCAGAATCTCCAAAAAAAGTATTTCCAAACTCCTGAATGAAAAGAAAGTTTTCCATCTGAGAGATGAATGCATACATAACAAAGTGGTTTCTCAGATAGCTTCCTTCTAGTTTCAGTCCTGCAATATTCGCTTTTTTACAATTGGCCTAAATGTGCTCTTTAATATCCCTACACAGTTTCTACTAAATCAGTATTCCCAAACTGCTGAATAAAAAGAAAGGATTAACTCTGTGTGATAATTGCACACATCAAAAGCAGTTTCTCAGAAGACTTCTTTCTAGTTTTTATCTGAAGATATTTTATTTTTCACCATAGGCCTCAATGTGCTCCCTAATATTCCTTTGCAGATTCGGCATAAACAGTATTTCCAAACTGCTGAATGAAAAACATGGTTTAATTCTGGGAGATTAATGCACATATCACAAAGCAGTTTCTCATATAGTTTCCTTTTACTTTTTATCCAGGGATATTCGCTTTTTCACTATAAGCCTCAATGAGCTTCCTAACGTCCATTTGTAGCATGGACAAAAACAGTGTTTCCAAACTGCTGATTCAAAAGAAAGATTTACTTCTGTGAGATGAATGCACATATCACAAAGCAGTTTCTCAGAAAGCTTCTTAGTAGGTTGCATCTGAAGATATTTCTTTTTTCACATATGCCTCAATGCTCTCACAAATATACCTTTGCAAATTCTACAAAAACAGTGTCTCCAAACTGTTCAATCAAAAGACAGTTTTAATTCAATGAGATGAATGAACATATCACAAAGCAGTTTCTCAGAAAGCTTCCTTCTAGTCTTTATGTGAAGGTATTTCCTTTTTCACTGTAGGCCTCAATGGGCTCCAAATATGCTTTTACAAGTACTACAAAAAACAGTGTTTCCAATTTTCTCAATCAAAAGAAAGGTTTAACTCTGTGAGATGAATGCTCTCAACATAAAGCACTTTCTCAGAAAGCTTCTTTCTAGTTTTTAAGTGAAGATATTTCCTTTTTCACCATAGGCTTCAATGCACTCCAAATATGGTTTACAAGTACTACAAAAACAGTGTTTCCAAATACCTCCATAAAAAGGAAGGTTTAACTCTGTGAGCTGAATGCACTCAACATAAAGCAGTTTCTCAGAATGTATCTTTTAGGTTTATCTCTGAAGATATTTCCGTTTTCACCATAGGCCTCCTTGTACTTGCAATTGTCCCTTTTCAGATTCTACAAAAACAGTGTTTCCAAACTTCTCAATCAAAAGAAAGGTTTAGCTCTCTGAGATAAATGCAGACATCACAAAGCCTTGTCTCAGAAACCTTCTTTCTAGTTTTTATCTGAAGATATTTCCTTTTTTGGCATAGGCCTAAATACACTCCAAAAAAGCCCTTCACAAATTTTACAAAAACAGTGTTTCCAATCTGCTCAATAAAAAGAAAGTTTCGACTCTGTGAGATGCATGCCCACATCACAAAGCAGTTTCTCTTAAAGCTTCTTTCTAGTTTTTATCTGAAGATATTTCCTTTTTCACCCTAGGCATCAATATGCTCCCAAATATCACTTTCTCAGAAACTTAAAAAACAGTGTTTTCAAACTGCTCAACCAAAGAAAGGTTTGACTCTGAGAGATGAAAGCACGCATCAAAAAGCAGTCTTTCACAAAGCTTCATTCTAATTTTTATCTGCAGATATTCCCTTTTTCACCATAGGCCTCAATGTGCTCCTAAATATCCCTTAGCAGATTTTACAAATCAGAGTTTACAAACTGCTCAATCAAAATGCAGTTTTAACTCTGTGAGATGAATGCACACATCATGAAGCAGTGTCTCAGAAAGCTTCTTTCTAGTTTTTATCTGAAGATATTTCCTTTTTCACCATAGGCCTCAAAGTGCTCCCAATTATCCCTTTGCAGATTGTAAAAGAAGACTGAATCTAATCTGCTCAATCAAAAGAAAGGTATAACTCTGTGGGATTAAACCACACACCACAAAGCACTTTCTCAGAATGCTTATTTTGAGTTTTTATTTGAAGATATTTCTCTTTTTCAGGATAGGCTTCAATGTGCTCCCAAATATCCCTTCCCAGATAATACAAAAACATTGTTTCCAAATGTTCAATCAAAAGAAATGTTTAACTCTGGAAAATGAATGCACACATCACAGACCATTTTCTCAGAAAGCTCCTTTCCAGTTTTATCGGAAGATATTTCCTTTTTCACCATAGGCCTATTTGAGCTCCCAAATATCTCTTCCCCAATTCTACAAAAACAGTGTTTCCAAACTACTCAATCAATAAAAAGTTTTAACTCTGTGAGATGAATGCACACATCACAAAGCTGTGTCTCAGAAACCTACTTAACAGTTGTTATCTGAAGCTTTTTTTAACCATAGGCCTCTATGCACTTCCAAATATCCCTTCAAAGATTGTACAACAACAGTGTTTCCAAACTGCTCAAGGAAATATATGGTTTAACAACAAGAGATGAATGAACACATCAAAAAGCAGTTTCTCAGAAAACTTCTGTCTAGTTGTTATCTGAAGATATTTCCTTTTCAACATAGGCCTCAAAGCCCTCCCAAATATCCTTTTGCAGATCCCACAAAAACAGTGTTTCCAAGCTGCTCAATCAATACAAAGGCTTAAATCTGTGAGATGAATGCACACATCACAAAGCAGTTTCAGAGAGAGCTTCTTTCTAATTTTCATGTGAAGATATTTCCTTTTTCAGCAAGGCCACAACACACTCCAAATTTGCTTTTGCAGGTTCGAAAAAAACAGTGTTTCCAAATTGCTCAGCAAAAACGAAGGTTTAGCTCTGTGAGATGAATGGACTCATCACAAAGCAATATCTCAGAACTCTTCTTTTTAGTTTATCTCTGAAGTTATTTCCTTTTCACCATAGTCCTCAAAGTGCATCCAAGTGTCCCCTTGCTGATTCTACAAAAACAGGGTTTCCAAACAGCTCAATCAAAAGAAAGTTTTAACTCTGTGAGATGAATGCACACATCAAAAGGCAGTTTCTAAGAAAGCTTTTTACTAGTTTGCATCTGAATATGTTTATTTTTTCACATAAGCCTCAATGTGCTTACAAATATACCATAGCAGATTCTACAAAAACAGTGTCTCCAAACTGCTCAATCAAAAGAAAGTTTTAATTCAATGAGATGAATGAACATATCACAAAGCAGTTACTCAGCAATCTTCCTTCTAGTCTTTATGTGAAGATATTTCCTTTTTCACAATTGGCCTCAATGTGCTCCAACTATCCTTTTCCATATACTAAATAAACAGTGTATTCAAATTTCTCAATCAAAAGGGAGGTTTAACTCTGTGAGTTGAATGCACTCATCAAGAAACAGTTTCTCAAAAAGCTTCTTTCTAGTTTTTATGTGAAGATATTTTCTTTTTCATCATAAGCCCCAATGTGCTCCCAAATATCCCTTCTGAATTTCAACAAAAACAGTGTTTCCAAACTGCTCAATTAAAAGAAAAGTTTAACTCACTGAGAAGAATGCACACACCAAAAGCAGTGCCTAAGAATGTTTCTTTCTAGTTTGTATCTGAAGATATTTCCATTTACAACATAGGCTTCCATGTGCTCCCAAATATCCCTTCGCATATTCTACAAAAGCAGTTGTTCCAAACTGCTCAATCTGAAGAAAGCTTTAACTCTATGAGACGAATACAAGCATCAGAAAGCAGTTTCTGAGAAAGCTTCTTTCTAGTTTGTATCTGAAGATATTTCTTTTTTCACCATAGGCCTCAATGCACTCCAAAGATCCTTTTACAGATTCTACAAAAAAGGAGTTCAAAAAGTGCTCACTCAAAAGAAAAGTTTTACTCTGTGAGATGAATGCACATTTCACAATGCAGTTTCTCAGAAAGCATCTTTCCAGTTTTTATGTAAACATAATTCGTTTATCACCATAAGACTCAATGCTCTACCAAATATCCCTTTGCAGTTTCTACAAAGACAGTGTTTCTAAACTGCTAAATTGAAAGAAAGGTTTAACTATGTGAGATGAAAGCACACATCACAGAGCAGTTTATCAGAATGCTTCTTTGTATTTTTTATGTGAAGATATTTCATTTTCACTAGAGGCATAAAAGCGCAACCAAGTATCCCTTCACAGGTTCTATAAAGACAGTTTTTCCAAGCTTCTCAATCAAAAGGAAGGTTTAACTCTGTGAGCAGAATGCACACGTAGCAAAGCTGTTTCAGAGAAATCTTCTTTCTCTTTTGCATCTGAAGATATTTCCTTTTTCACAACAGGCCTCTGTGTGATCCCAAATATACCTTCGTAGATTCTACCAAAAACAGTTTTTCCAAACTGTTGAATCAAAAGAAAGGTTTAACTGTATGAGGTGAATGCATACATCACAATGCAGTTTCTAAGAAAGCTTCTTTCTATATTTTATGTGACAATATTTCCTTTTTCACCCTAGGCCTTAATATGCTCCAAATATCCTTTGACAGATTCCACAAAAACAGTGTTTCCAATCAGCTGAATCAAAAGAAAGATTGAACTCCGTGAGATTAGTGAGCTCATCACAATTCAGTTTCTCAGAAAGCTTCTTTTTAGTTTTTGTCTGAAGATATTTCCTTTTTCACCATATGCCTCAAAGTGTACCCAAATATCCCTTTGCAGATACCACAAGAACAACTTTTCCAAACTGCTCCATAAAAAGAAAGGTTCAACTCTGTGAAATGAATTCAAACATCACAATGCAGTCTTTCAGAAAGCTACTTTCTATTTTTTATGTGAAGATATTAAATTTTTCACCCTAAGACTCAATGCATTCCGAAATATCCCTTTGCAGATTCTACGAAAACAGTGTTTCCAAACTGCTCAATCAAAAAAAAGTTTAACTCTGTGAGATGAATGCACACATCACAAAGCAGTTTCTCAGAAACTTCTTTCCAATTTGTATCTGAAGATATTTTCTTTTTCACCATAAGACTCAAAGGGCTACAAAATATCCCTTCACAGATTCTACAAAAACAGAGTTTCCAAACTGCTTGAACAAAAGAAAAGTTTACCTCTGTGAGAGGAATGCACATATCACAAAGCAGCTTCTAAGAAAGTTTCTTTTTAATTTTTATGTGGAGATATTTCCTTTCTCAACATTGGCCTCAATGTGCTCATAAGACCCTTTTGCAGATTCTACAAAAACAGTGTTTCCAAATTGCTCAATGACAAGGAAGGTTTTATTCAGTGAGAATAAATCTCTCATTGCAAGGCAGCTTCTCAGAAAGCTTCCTTTTATTTTATATATCTGAAGATATTTCCTTTTCCCCATATGCCATAATGTGGTCCCAAATATCCAGTCTCAGTTTCTAGGAAACAGTGTTTCCAAACTGTTCAATCTAAAGAAAAGTTTAATTCTGTGAGATGAATGCACATATCTCAAAGCATTGTGTCACAATATTTCTTTCATTTTTTAAAGTGTAGATATTTCCTTTTTCACCATAGGCATCCATGTGCTCCAAAGAACCTTTTGCAGATTCTACAAAAACAGTTTTTCAAAACTCCTCACTGAAAAGAAAGTTTTATCTCTGTGAGATGTATAGACACATCACAAAGCAGTTTCTCAGAAAGCTTCTTTCTAGTTTTTATGTGAAGATACTTCCTTTTTCAACATAGACTCAATGGGCTCCCAATTTCCATTTGAAGATTCTACAAAAACAGTCTCCCTAAAATGCCCAATCAAAAGAAAGTGTTACTGCTTTGAGATGAATGCACACATCCCAAAGCAGTTTCAGAGAAAGCTTCCCTCTCATTTGTATCTGAAGATATTTCTTTTTTCATTGTAGGCCTCAATGCTCTCTGAAATATCCATTTGCAGATTCTACAGAAACTTTGATTCCAAACTGCTCAAACAAAAGAAAGGTTTAAACCTATCACACTAATGCACAGATCACAAACTGTTTCACAGAAAGCTTCTTTCTAGTTTTTATGAGAAGATATTTCCTTTTTCTCCACAGGTGTCTATGAGCTCCAAATATCATTTTGCAGATTCTATACAAACAGTTTTTCCCAACTGCTCAATGATAAGAAAGGTTTAGCTCTGTGAGTTGAATGCTCACATCCAAAGCAGTTTCAGAGAAAGTTTCTTTCTAGTTTGTATCTGAAGTTGTTTCGTTTTTCACCATAGGCCTCAATGGGCTGCCAAATATCCCTTCACAGATACTACAAAAACTGTGTTTCCAAACTGCTCAATTAATGGAAAGGATAAATTCTATGAGATGAATGTACACATCACAAAGCTGTCACTCAGAAAGCTACTTTCTAGGTTTTATGTGAAGATATTTCCTTTTTCACCTTTGGCTCCAATGCTCTCCCAAATATCCTTTTGTAGATTCTGAAAAAACAGTGTTTCCAAATTTCTCAGTCAAAAGAAAGGTTTAACTCTGTGATATGAATGCACACATTGCAAAGCAGTTTCTCAGATAGTTTCTTTCTAGTTTTTATCTGAAGATATTTCCTTTCTTTTTCACTTTAGGCCTCAATACGCTCCCAAATATCCCTTCTCCAATTCTACCAAAACAGTGTTTCCCAGCTGCTCAATCAAAAGAAAGTTTAACTCTATGAGATGAATGCACACATCACAAAGCAGTTTCTCAGAAAGCATCTTTCTAGTTTGTATCTGAAGATATTTCCTTTTTCACCACAGTCCACAAAGCAAAATCAAGTATCCCCTCGCTGATCGTACAAAAACAGTGTTTCCAAACTGCTCAATAAAAGGAAGGTTTAACTCTGTGAGATGAATGCACACATCACAAAGCAGTTTCAGAGAAAGCTTCTTTCTAGTTTGTATCTGAAGATGTTTCTTTTTTCACATAGGCTTCAATGCACTCACAAATGTTAACTTGTAGATTCTATAAAAACAGTGTCTCCAAAGTGCTCAATCAAAAGAAAGGTTTAATTATATGAGGTGAATGAAGAAATCACAAAAAAGTCTTTCAGAAAGCTTCCTTCTAGTCTTTATGTGAAGATATTTCCTTTTTCACCATTGGCCTCAATTCGTTGTAAATGTCCTTTTGCAGGTCTTAAATAAATAGTGTTTCCAAATAGCTCAATCAAAAGGAAGGTTTAACTCTGTGAGTTGAATGAACTCATCACAAAGCAGTTTCAGAGAAAGCTTCTTTTTAGTGTGTATCTGAAGATATTTCCTTTTTTGCTATAGGCCTCAATGCACTCCCAAATATCCCTTTGAAGATTCTACAAAAACAGTATTCCCAAACTGCTCAATGAAAGGAACGTTTTAAATCTTTGAGATGAATTCACACAACACAAAGCAGTTTCTCAGAAAGCTTCTTCCTAGTTTGTATGTGAAGATATATCCTTTTTCACCATAAGGCTCAAGGTGCTCCCAAATATCCCTTTGCAGATTCTACAAAAACGGTCTTTCCAAACTGCTCAATCAAAAGAAATGTTTAAGATTGTGAGATGAATAAACACATAACAAAGCCGTTTCACTGAATGCTTCTTTCTACTTTTTATGTGAAGATATTTGGTTTTTCAACAGAG
This sequence comes from Pongo abelii, assembly GCF_028885655.2. Lineage (NCBI taxonomy): Eukaryota > Metazoa > Chordata > Mammalia > Primates > Hominidae > Pongo > Pongo abelii. Next base: position 35,744,758 of record NC_072003.2, read on the forward strand.
GCATAAAAGCACAACCAAACATCCCTGCACAGATTCTACAAAAACAGTTTTTCTGAGCTACTCAATCAAAAGAAAGGTTTAACTCTGGAAGATGAATGTATACATCACAAGGCAGTTTCAGGGAAAGCGTCTTTCTAGTCGGTATCTGTACATATTTCCTTTTTCACCATAGGCCTCAAAGCACCGCCAAATATCCCTTCACAGATTCTACAAAAACAGTGTTTTCAAACTGCTCAATCAAAAGAAAGTTTTAAGTCTGTGACATAAATGCACACTTCTTAAAGCAGTGTCTCAAAACGTTTCTTTCTAGTTTTTATGTGATTATATTTCCTTTCCTTCATAAGACTCAAAGGGCTCCCAAATACCCTTCAGCAGATTCTACAAAAAAAAAAAAAAAAGGTTTTTGAAACTGCTCAATCAAAAGAAACGTTTAACTCTGTAAGATGAATGTACAAATCACAAAGCAGTTTCTCAGAAAGATTCTTTCTAGTTTTTGTGTGAAGATATTTCCTTTTTAACGATAAGACTTAATGAGCTCCCAAACAGCCCTTCGCAAATTTTACAGAAACAGTCTGTCCAAACTGCTCAATCCAAAGAAAGTTTTACTTCTGTGAAATCAATGCAAATATCATAAAGTGGTTTCAGAAAACGCTTCTTTCTAGTTTGTATCTGAAGATATTTCGTTTTTCATCAAAGGCCTCAGTGCACTCCCTAACATCCCTTCACAGATCCCACAAAAACAGTGTTTCCATACTGCTCTAACAAAAGTAATGTTTAACTCTGTAAGATGAATGCACACATCACAGAACGTTTCTCAGAAAGCTTCTTTCTAGTTTTTCTGTGAAGATATTTGCTTTTTCACCATTGGTCTCCATGCATTACAAAGATGTTTTTGCAGTACCTTAAAAAACAATGTTTACAAATTGCTCAATGAAAAGGAAGGTTTAAGTCTTTGAGATGAAACTATCTTCACAAAGGAAGTTCTCTGTAAGTTTCCTTTTAGTTTATATCTGAAATTATTTTATTTTTCACCATAGACCTCAATGCGCTCCAAAATATCCCTTCACAGTTTCAACAAAAACTGTGTTTCCAAACGGCTACATCAAAGAATCATTTAACCCTGAGACGTATGCACACATTTCAAAGCAGTGTCTCAGAATGTTTCTTACTAACTTTTTTTATTATTATACTTTAAGTTTTAGGGTACATGTGCACAACATGCATGTTTGTTACATATGTATACATGTGCCATGTTGTCGTGCTGCACCCATTAACTTGTCATTTAGCATTAAGTGTATCTCCTAATTCTATCCCTCTCCCCTACCCACACCCCACAAGGGTCCCTGGTGTGTGATGTTCCCCTTCCTGTGTCCATGTGTTCTCCTTGTTCAGTTCCAACATATGAGTGAGAATTTGCGGTGTTTGGTTTTTTGTTCTTGCAATAGTTTGCTGAGAATGATGGTTTCCAGCTTCATCCATGTCCCTACAAAGGACATGAACTCATCATTTTTTATGGTGGCATAGTATTCCATGGTGTATATGTGCCACATTTACTTAATCCAGTCCATCATTTTGGACATTTGGGTTGGCTCCAAGTCTTTGTTATCATGAATACTGACTCGATAAATGTACGTGTGCTTGTGTCTTTATAGCAGCATGATTTATAATCCTTTGAGTGTATACCCAGTAATGGGATGGCTGGGTCAAATGGTATTTCTAGTTCTAGATCCTTGAGGAATCACCACACTGACTTCCACAGTGGTTGAAGTAGTTTACTGTCCCACCAACTTAGTAAAAGTGTTCCTATTTCTCCACATCCTCTCCAGCACCTGCTGTTTCATGGCTTTTTAATGATCACCATTCTAACAGGTGTGAGATGGTATCTCATTGTGGTTTTGATTTGCATTTCTCTGATGGCCGTGAGGATGAGCACTTTTTCATGTGTTTTTGGCTGCATAAATGTCTTCTTTTGAGAAATGTCTGTTCATATCCTTTGACCAATTTTTGATGGGGTTGTTTTTTGTTTCTTGTAAATTTGTTTGAGTTCATTGAACATTCTGGATATTAGCCCTTTGTCAGATGAGAACGTTGCAAAAATTTTCTCCCATTCTGTAGGTTGCCTGTTCACTCTGATGGTAGTTTCTTTTGCTGTGCAGAAGGACTTTAGTTTAATTAAATCTCATTTGTCAATGTTGGCTTTTGTTGCCATTGCTTTTGGTGTTTTAGACATGAAGTCCTTGCCCATGCCTATGTCCTGAATTGTATTGCCTAGGTTTTCTTCTGGGGTTTTTATGGTTTTAGGTCTAACATTTAAGTCTTTAATCCATCTTGTTAATTTTTGTATAAGGTGTAAGGAAGGGATCCAGTTTCAGCTTTCTCCACATGGCTAGCCAGTTTTCCCAGCACCATTCATTAAATAGGGAATCCTTTCCCCATTACTTGTTTTTGTCAGGTTTGTCAAAGATCAGATGGTTGCAGATATGTGGCATTATTTCTGAGGGCCATTATTCTGTTCCATTGGTCTATATCTCTGTTTTGGTACCAGTACCATGCTGTTTTGGTTACTCTAGCCTTGTACTATAGTTTGAAGTCAGGTAGTGTAATGCCTGTTCCTAGTTTTTAAGTGAAGATATTTCCTTTTTCACCATAAGACTCAATGGGCTCCCAAATATCCCTTTGCAGATGCTACAAAAGCAGTATTTCCAAAGTGCTCAATCAAAACGAAGATTTAACTCTGTGAAATGAATGCACTGATCACCAAGCAGTTTCAGAGAAAGCTTCTTTCTAGTTTTTATGTGAAGATATTTCATTTTCCACAATAAGGCTCAACGGACTCCCAAATATCCCTTTGCAGATTCTACAAAAAACGTCTTCTCAAAATTCTCCATCAGAAGAAAGGTTTAACTCTGTGAGATGAATGCACACTTCCCAAAGAAGCTTCTCAGAAATTTTCTTTCTAGTTTGTATCTGAAGCTATTTCCTTTTTCACCATAGGCCTCAATGCACTCCCAAATGTCTCTTCACAGATACTACAAAAACAGTGTTTCCAATCTGCTCAATGAAACAAAAGGGTTAACTCCATGAGATGAGTTCACACATCCCAAAGCAGTTTCTCAGAAAGCTTCTTTCTAGTTTGTATGTGAAGAAATTTCCTTTTTCTCCACAAGCCTCCATGCACCCATAAATATGCCTTTGCAGATTCTACCAAAACAATTTTTCCAAACATCAATCAAAAAATTTTTAACACATTGAGAAGAATGCAGTCATCACAAAGCATTTTATCAGAAAGCTTCTTTCTAATTTTTATGTAAGGATACTTCCTTTTTCACCATAGGCTTCAATGCATCCCAAATACGCCTTTGCACACTCTACAAAAAACAGAGGTTCCAAACTGCTCTATCAAAGAATCATTTAACTCTGTGAGATGAATGTACACTTCAAAAAGCAGTTTCTTTTAAAGCATCTTTTCAGTTGTTATGTGAACATATTTCCTTTATCACCATTGGCCTCAATGCACTCCCAAATATCCCTTTACAGTTTTTACAAAAAAAAGTGTTTCCAAATTTATCAACCAAAAGAAAGGTTTATCTTTGTGCATTGAATGAATATATCACAAAGCAGTTTATCAGAATGCATCTCTCTGGTTTTTATATGAAGGTATTTCCTTTTTCACCAGAGGCCTCAGAGTGCAAAAAAACATCCCTTTGGAGATTCTACAAAAACACTGTTTCCAAACTGCTCAATTAAAAGAAAGATTTGCTCTGAGACGAATGCACACATCACAAAGCAGTTTCAGAGAAAGCTTCTTTATAATTTGTATCTGAAGATATTTCCTTTTTTACCATAGGCCTCAATGAGCTCCCAAATATCTTTTCACAGATTCTACAAAACAGTGTTTCCATACTGCTCAATCAAAAGAAAAGTTTAACTCTATGAGATGAATGCACACATCACAAAGCAGTTTTTCAGAAAGATTCTTTATGCTTTTTATGTGAATATATTTCCTTTTTCACCATAAGACTCAATGAGTTCGCAAAAGTCCCTTTGCAGATTGTATAAAAACAGTGTTTTCTAACTCCTGAATCACAAGAAAAGTTTAACTCCATGAAATGAATGCACACATCACCAAGTGGTTTCTCAGAATGTTTCTTTCTACTTTGTGTCTGGAGACATTTCATTTTTCACCATAGGTCTGAATGTGCTCCCAAATATTCCTTTGCAGTTTCTACAAAATAGTGTTTCCAAACTTCTCAACCAAAAGAAAGGTTTAGCTTTGTTTGATGAATGCACACATCACAAAGCAGTTTCTCAGAATGTTTCTTCCTTGTTTTTATCTGAAGATATTTCTTTTCTCATGCTAGGCCTCAAAGAGCAACCATATATACCTTTGCAGTTTATACAAAAACACACGTATGTTTATTGCAGCATTATTCACAATAGCAAAGACTTGGAACCAACCCAAATGTCCAACAATGATAGACTGGATTAAGAAAATGTGGCACATATACACCATGGAATACTATGCAGCCATAAAAAATGATGAGTTCATGTCCTTTGTAGGGACATGGATGAAACTGGAAATCATCATTCTCAGTAAACTATCGCAAGAACAAAAAACCAAACACCGCATATTCTCACTCATAGGTGGGAATTGAACAGTGAGAACACATGGACACAGGAAGGGGAACATCACACTTCGGGGACTGTTGTGGGGTGTGGGGAGGGGGGAGGGATAGCATTGGGAGATATATCTAATGCTAGATGACGAGTTGGTGGGTGCAGCGCACCAGCATGGCACATGTATACATACATAACTAACCTGCACGTTGTGCACATGTACCATAGAGCCTAAAGTATAATAATAATAATAATGATAATAAAAAGAAAAAAATATAACATGATAGCAGAAATGAAGAGAATGAAGAGACAGGAGAGCTCATTAAAGAGTCGAGCAAATGGAAAAACAAACAAAAAAAAAACAGTGTTTCCAAGCAACTGAGTCAAAAGAAAGTTTTAAGTCTGTGAGATGAATGCAGACATCCAAAGCAGTTTGAGAGAAAACTTCTTTCTAGATTTTATGTGAAGATATTTCCTTTTTCACCATAAGATGCAATGGGCTCCCAAACATTCCTATGCAGATTCTTCAAAAACCATGTTTCCAAACTGTTCAACCAAAAGAAAGTTTTAACTTGGTGCGATAAATGCACACACCACACAGCCATTTCTCATAATGCTTCTTTCTAGTTTTTATGACAAGAGATCTCCTTTTTTGCCATAGGCCTAAGTGCACAACAAAATATTCCATTGCAGATTCTACAGAAACAGTGTTTCCAAGCTGCTCAGTCAAAAGAAAGATTTAACTATGTGAGATGAATGCACACATCACAAGACAGTTTCAGAGAAAGCTTCTTTCTATTTTGTATCTGAAGATATTTCCTTTTTCACCATAGGCCTCAATGCACTCCCAAATATCCCTTCGCAGATTCTACAAAAACAGTGTTTCCATACTGCTCAATCAAGTGAAAGGTTTAAGTCTGTCAGATAAACACACACATCTCAAAGCAGTGTCTCAGAATGTTTCTTTCTAGTTTTTATGTGATTATATTTATTTTTCACCATAAGACTCAAAGAACTCCCAAATATCGTTTTGCAGATTCTACAGAAATATGGATCCAAACTGCTCAAAGAAGGAAACTTTTAACTCTGTGAGATGAATGCACACTTCAGAAAGCAGTTTCTCAGAAAGCTTCCTTATAGTTTTTATCTGAAGATACTTCCTTTTTCACCATAAGACTCTGTGGTCTCCCTAGTATCCCTTTGCAGATTCTGCAAAAACAGTCTGTCACAACTACTAAATCAAAAGAAAGTTTAAGTCTGTAAGTTGAATGCACACATCTCATAGCAGTGACTCACAATGTTTCTTTCCAGTTTTTATCTGAAAATATTTCCTTTTATTATATAAGACTCAATAGACTCCCAAATATCTCTTTGCAGACTCTAACAAAACAGTCTTTCCAAACTGCTTAATCAAAGAAAGGTTTAATTCTGTGTGATGAATGCCCACATCACAAAGCAGTTTCAAAGAAAGTTAGTTTCCAGTTTGTATAGGAAGATACTTCCTTTTTCACCACAGGCCTCAATGAGTTCCCAAATATCCTTTGCAGATTCTACAAAAACAGTCTTTCCAAACTGCTCAATCCAAAGAAAGTTTTACCTCTGTGAGATGAATGCACACATCACAAAGCAGTTTTGGAGAAAGCTTCTTTCTAGTTTGAATCTGAAGATAATTTCTTTTGCACCATAGGCCTAAATAGGCTCCCTACTATCCCATCACAGATTTTACAAAACCAGTGTTTCCATACTGCTCATTCAAAAGAAAGCTTCAACTCTATGAGATGAATTGCACACATCACAAAGCACTTTCTCAGAAAGCTTCTTTCTAGTTTTATATGAAAATATTTAATTTTGCACCATAGGCCTCAAAGCGCTCCACCAATTATCCCTTTGCAGATTCTACAACAACTGTTTTTCCTAACTACTTAATCAAAGGAAGGTTTAACTCTGTGAGATGAAACCACACATCACACAGCGCTTTCTCAGAAAGCTTCCTTCCATTTTTTATTTGAAGATATTTCATTTTTCACCATGGACCTCAATTCGCTGACAAATATCCCTTCCCAGATTCTATAAGAACAGTGTTTCCAAAACGCTCAAACAAAAGAAAATTTTAACACCATGAGATGAATGCACATATCACGAAACAGTTTCTCAGAAAGCTTCTTTCTTGTTGTTATCTGAAGATATTTCCTTTTTCACAATAGGCCTCAATGTGCTCCCAAATATTCCTTCACAGATTCTACAAAAACAGCGCTTCCAAACTGCTTAATCAAAAGAACATTTTAAATCTGTGAGATGAACGCACTCATCTCAAAGCAGTGTCTCGAATGTTTGTTTCTAGCTTTTATGTGATTATAATTCTTTTTTCACTATAAGATTCAAAGGGCCCCCAAATATCCTTTTGCAGATTCTACAAGAACAGGGTTTCTAAACTGCTCAATTGAAAGAAAGTTTTATCTAAGAGACAAATGCACACTTCACAAAGCAGTTTCTCCTAAAGCTTCTTTCTAGTTTTTATCTAAAGATATTTCCTTTCACACCATAAGACTCAATGGGCTCCCAAGTATCCCTTTGCAGATTCTACAAAAACAGTGTTTCTCTACTGCTCAATCAAAAGAAAGGTTTAACTCTGTGAGATGAATGCACACATCACAAAGCAGTTTCTCAGAAAGCTTCTTTCTAGTTTTTGTCTGAAGATATTTATTTTTTCAATGTAGGCCTCAATGTGCTCCCAAATATCCCTTCGTGGATTCTACAAAAATAGTGTTTCCAAACTGCTCAATCAAAAGAAAGTTTTACATCAGAGAGATGAATGCATACAACACAAGGCAGTTTCTCATAAACCTTCTTTCTAAATTTATATGAAGATATTTCCAGTTTCTCATAAACTTTCTTCCTAAATTTATATGAAGATATTTCCCTTGTCAACTTAGGCCTCAATGTGCTCAAAAATATCACTTTGCAGATTCTACAACAGTGTTTACAAACTGCTCAATCAAAAGAAAGTTTTAACTCTGTGAGATATATGCACACAACCCAAAACAGTGTCTCAGAAAGCTTCCTCCTAGTTTTTATATGAACCTATTTCCTTTTCACCATAGGCATCAAAGCACTCCCAATTATCCTTCACAGATACTTCAACAAGAGTGTTTCCAAGTTGCACAATCAAAAGAAAGGTTTACATCTGTGTGATGAATGCACACATTGCAAATCAAATTCTCAGAAAGTTAATTTCTAGTTTTTATCTGAAGATATTTCCTTTTTCACCATAGGCCTTAATATGCTCCCAAATATCCCTTTGCAGATTTTAAAAATAGAGTGTTTCCACACTGCACAATCAAAAGATAGTTTTAACTTTGTGAGATGAAACCACACATCACAGAGCACTATCACCAAAAGCTTCTCTCCAGTTTTTATTTGAAGATATTTCCTTTTTCATCATAGGCCTCAATGTGCTCCAAAATTCCCTTTCCAGATTCTACAAAAAGAGTATTTCCAAGCTGCTCAATCAAAATAAAAATTTTACTTTGTGAGAAGAATGCACACATCACAAACTAGTTTCTCAGAAACCTTCTTTCTAGTTTTTACCTGAAGATATTCCCTTTTTCACCATACAACTCAAAGTGCTCTGAATTATCCCTTCACAGATTATGCAAAAACAGTGTCTCCAAGCTGCACAATCAAAAGAAGCATTTAACTATGTGAGATGAGTGCACACATCACAAAGCAGTTTCTCACAAGTCTTCTTTCTAGTTTCTATCAGAAGAATTTCCTTTTTCACCACAGGCCTCAATATGCTGCAAAATATCCCTTTGCAGATTCCACAACAGCAGTGTTTCAAAACTGTTCAATCAAAAGTAAGGTTTAACTCAGTGAGATGAATGCACACATCACAAAGTAGTTTCTCAGAAAGCTTCTTTCTTGTTTTTATCTTAAGATATTTCCTTTTTCACCATAGATTTCAAAGCGCAGTGAAATCACTCTTTCCAGATTCTACAAAAACTGTATCCAAACTGTTCAGTCAAAAGGAAGTTTCCATCCTGTGAGATGAAAGCACACATCACAAAGCAGTTTCTCAGAAAGCTTCTTTCTAGTTTTTGTCTGAAGGTATTTCCTTTTTCACCACAGGCTTCAATGTGCTGCAAAATATCCCTTCACAGATTCTACAATAAGAGTGATTCCAAACTGCTCAATCAAAAGAAAGGTTTAGCTCTATGATGTGAATGCACACATCACAAAGCAGTTTCTCAGAAAGCTTCTTTCTAGTTTTTATCTGAAGATATTTCCTTTTTCACCCTGGGCCTCAATGGACTACGAAATATCCCTTTGTAGATTTTGCAAAAAGAGAGTTTCCAAGCTGCTTAATCAAAAGAAATTTTACATGTGGGAGGTGAATACACAATTCACAATGCTGTGTCTCAGAACCTTTCTTTCTAATTTTTATCTTATTTTCTTTTTCACCATAGGCCACAATGTGCTCCTAAATATCCCTTTGCAGATTCTACAAAAATAGTGGTTTACAGTTCCAAATTCAAAACAAAGGTTTTACTATGTGAGTTGAATGCAAACATTGAAAAGCAGTTTCTCAGAAATGTTCTCTCTAGTTTTTATTTGAAGATATTTCATTTTTCTCCCTAGGCCTGATTGCACTCCCAAATATCCTTTCCCAGATTCTTCAAACACAGTGTTTCCAAACTGTTCAATCAAAAGAAAGGTTTAACTCTCCGAGATGAATGCACACATCACAAAGCAGTTTATCAGAAAGCTTCTTTCTAGTTTTTATTGAAAACATTTCCTTTTCCACCATAGACCTCAAAGTGCTCAACCTATTATTCCTTCACAGATTCTACAATAGCAGTGTTTCCAAACTGCTCAATCAAAAGAAAAGTTTAACTCTGAGATGAAACCACACATCACACAGTACTTTCTCAGAAAGCTTCTTTCAAGTTTTTGTCTGAAGGTAATTCCTTTTTCACCATGGGCCTCAGTTTTCTGAGAAATATCCCTTCCCAGAGTCTACAAAAACAGTGTTTCTAAAATGCTCAATCAAAAGAAAGTTTTAACTCTGTGAGATGAATGCAAACCTCACAAACCAGTTTCTCAGAAAGCTTCTTTCTAGTTGTTATCTGAAGATATTTCCTTTTTCACCATAGCCCTCAAATTGCTTCAAAATATCCCCTCATGCATTCTACAAAAACAGTGTTCCCAAACTGCTCAATCAAAAGAAACGTTTATATCTGTGAGATAATTGCACACATCACAAATCAGTTTTTCATATAGTTTCTTTCTAGTTTGTATCTAAAGATATTTCCTCTTTTACCATAGGCCTCAGTGCACTCACATATATCTCCTCTCAGATTCCTCAACAACTGTGTTTCTAAACTGCTCAATCAAAAGAATAGTTTAACTTTATGAGATGATGGACACATCACAAAGCAATTTCTCAGAAAGCTTCTGTCTGGTTGTTATCTGAAGATGTTTCCCTTTTCACCATAAGCTTCAAAGCACTCCCAAATATCCCTTTGCAGATTCCACAAAAACAGTATTTCCAAACTGCTCTATCAAAAGAAAGTTTTACTTCTGTGAAAGGAATGCACACATCACAAAGCAGTGTCTCAGAAAACTTCTTTCTAGTTTTTATCTGAAGATATTTACTTTTTCAGCCTAGGCCTCAGAGTGGTCTGAAATATCTCTTCTCAGATTCTACAAAAAGAGTCTTTTCAAACTGATCATTCAAAAAAAAGGTTTAACTCTGTGAGACGAATGCACACATCACAAAGCAGTTTATCAGAAGGATTCTTTGTAGTTTGTATCTGAAGATATTCCCTTTTTCATCATAGGCCTCATTGTGCTCCCTAATATCACTTTGCAGATTCTAGAAAAAGAGTATTTCCAAACTGCTCAATCAAAACAAAGCTTTATCAATGTGAGTTGAATGCACACATCACAAAGCAGTTTCTCAGAAAGCTTCTTTCTAGTTTTTATCTGAAGATATTTCCTTTTTCACCATAGGCCTCAATGTGCTCCCAATTATCCCTTCGCAGATTCTACAACAACAGTGTTTCCAAACTGCACAATAGACAGAAAGTTTTACATCTGTGAGATTAATGCACACGTCACAATGCTGTGTCTCAGAAGCTTTCTAATTTTTGTCTGAAGATATTACCTCTTTCAGCATAGGCTTCAGTGTGCTCCCAGATATCCCTTCACAGATTCTACAAAAATAGTGGTTCACAACTCTGAAATGAAAAGAAAGTTTTATGTCTGTGAGATGAGTGCACAAATCACAAAGCAGTGTCTCCAAAAGCTAATTTCTTTTTTCTTATGTGAAGATATTTCCTTTTTCATCAGAGGCCTCCATGAGCTACGAATTATCCCTTCACAAATTCTACAAAAAAAGTGTTTCAAAACTGCTCAATTGAAAGAAACTTTTAATTCTGTGATATGAATGTACACATCACAATGCAGTTTCTCAGAATGCTTCTTTCTAGTTTTCATCTGAAGATATTTCCTTTTTCAACATAGGCCTCAATGTGCTCCCAAATATCCCTTAACACATTCTACAAAAACAGCGTTTACAAACTACTTAATCAAAAGAAAGGTTTACATCTGTGAGGTGAATGCACACTTCACAAAGCAGTATCTCAGAAAGCTTCTTTTTATTTTTTTTCTGAAAATATTTCCTTTTTCACCATAGACCTCAAAGTGCTCCGAAATGTCCCTTCACAGATTCTGCAAAAACACTGTTTCCAAACTTCTAAATGGAAAGTAAGATTTAACTATAGGAGATGAATGTGTATGTCAAAAAGCCATTTCTCAGAAAGCCTCTTTCTAGTATTTATTTGAAGATATTTCCTTTTTCACCATAGGCCTTAATGTGCTACATAATATCCCTGTGCAGATTCTATAAAAGCAGAGTTTCCAAGCTGCACAATCAAAAGGAAGGTTTAACAAGTGAGTTGAACTCATGCATCACAAAGCAGTTTCTCAGAAAGCTTCTTTCTAGTTTTTACCTGATAATATTTCCTTTTTCACCATGGGCCTCAATGTGCTCCAAAATATTCCTTCTCAGATTCTAAACAAACAGTGTTTCCAAACTATCCAATCAAAAGAAAGTTTTATCTCTGTGAGATGAGTCCACAAATCACAAAGCAGTATCTCAGAAAACTTCTTTTTTTTTTGCTATATGAAGATTTTTCCTTGTTCACGACAGAGCTCAATGAGCTTGAAATATCCCTTTGCAGATTATACAAAAAACAGTCGTTCCTAACTGCTCAATCAAAAGAAATGTTTAACTCTGTGGTCTGAATGTGCACATCACAAAGCAGTTTCTCAGAAAGCTTCTTTCTATTATTTATCTGAAGACATTTCCTTTTTCACCACAGGCCTCAATCCACTGTGAAATATCCCTTTGCAGATACTACAAAAACAGTGTTTCCAAACTGTTCAATCAAAAGAAAGGTTTAACACTGTGAGATGAATTCACTCACCACAAAGCAGTTACTCAGAAAACTTCTTTCTAGGTTTTATCTTAAGATATTTCCTCCTTCACCATATGCCTCAATGCACTCCCAAATATCACTTCACAGACTCAACAAACACAGTTTTTCCAAACTGCTAAATGAAAAGAAATGTTTAACTCTGTGAAATGAATGTGCACATCACAATCCAGTTTCTCAGGCACCTGCCTTCTACTTTTTATCCTGGGATATTCGCTTTTTCACCATCGGCCTCACTGAGCTTCCAAATGTCCTTTCACAGAATGGACAAAAAAAGTGTTTCCAAAATGCTGAATCCAAAGAAAGGTTCTACTCAGTGAGGTGAATGTATACATCACAAAACAGCTTCTCAGAAAACTTATTTCACATTTTTACAGAAGATATTTTCTTTTGCACCCTAGGCTTCAATGCACTCTGAAGTGTCCATTCACAAAAAGGACAAAACCAGTGCTTCCAAACTGCTGAATCAAAAGAAAGGTATAAATCCATGACATGAATGCACACATCACAAAGCAGTTTCTCAGATAACACCTTCTAATTTTTATCCTGGCATATTTCCATTTTTGCCTCTGGCCTCAATGAGCTCCCAAATGCCCTTTCATAAAATGGACAAAATCCGTGCTTCCAAACTGCTGAATCAAAAGAAAGGTTTAAATGTGTGAGAGGAATGCACACATCACAAAGCAGTTTCTCAGAAATCTTCTTTCTAGCTTTTTTCAACCTGCTGCCAAATGTCCCTTCACACATTTTACAAAAACAGTGTTTCCAAACTGGTGAATAAAAATAAATGCTTAACTCTGCGAGGTGAATGCACACATAACAGACAGTTTCTCAGATAGCTTCCTCTAGTTTTTATCCAGGGATATCCACTTTTTTGCCATGGCCTCAATGAGCTCCCAAATGTCCTTTCATGCAATAGACAAAAACAGTGTTTCCAAACTGCTGAACTGAAAGAAAGGTTTAAATCTGTGAGATCAATGCACACATCAAAAAGCAGTTTCTCAGAATGCTTCTTTACAGTCTTTATCTGAAGATATTTTCATTTTCACCATAGGCCTCAGTCCGCTGCCAATATCCCTTCACAGATTTCACAAAAACAGTGTTTCCAAACTGCTGAATAAAAAAAAAGTTTACATCTGTGAGATGAATGCACTCATTACACAGCTTTTTCTGAGATAGCTTCCATGTAGTTTTTATCTTGGGATAATTCCTTTTTCACTGTTGCCCTCAATGAGCTCCCAAATGTCCGTTCTTAGAATGAACAAAAACAGTGTTTCCAAACTGCAGAATGGAACGAAAGGTTTAACACTGTGAGATGAATGCACACATCACAAAGCAGTTTCACAGAACACTTTCTTCTGGTTTTATCTGAAGATATTTTCTTTTTCACCATAGGCCTCAAAGGGTCCCCAAATATCCCTTCACAGATTCTAAAAAAGCAGTGTCCAAACTACTGAATGAAAAGAAAGTTTTAACACTGCGAGGTGAATGCACACATCACAAAGAAGATTCTCAGGTAGCTTCCTTGAGTTTTTGTTGTGGGATATTCTCTCTATTGTGATTGGCCACAATAAACTTCAAAATGTTCACTTGCAGAGTGGAAAAAAACAATGATTCCAAACTAATGAATGAAAAGAAAGGTTTAATTCTGTGAGATGGGTGCACACATCACAAAGTAGTTTCTCAGAAAGCTTTTTACTAGTTTTTATTTGAAGATACCTTTTTTCTTTTTTTTAAGTATACTTTGAGTTTTAGGGTACAAGTGCACAAAGTACAGGTTAGCTACATATGTATACATGTGTCATGTTGGTGTGCTGCACCCATTAACTCATCATTTAATATCAGGTATATCTCCTAATCCTATCCCATCCCCCTCCCCCCACTCCAAAACAGGCCCTGGTGTGTGACGTTCCCTGTCCTGTGTCCATGTGTTCTCATTTCTCAATTCCCACCTATGAGTGAGAACAAGTGGTGTTTGGTTTTTTGTCCTTGCAAGAGTTTGCTGAGAAAGACAGTTTCCAACTTCATCCATGTCCCTATAAAGGACGTGAACTCATCATTTTTTATGGCTGTGTAGTATTCCATGGTGTATATGTGCCACATTCTCTTAATCCAGTCTATCATTATTAGACATTTGGCTTGGTTCCAAGTCTTTGCTATTGTAAATAGTGCCACAATAAACATGCGTGTGCATGTGTCTTTATAGCAGCATGATTTATAATCCTTTGGGTATATGCCCAGTAATGCAATGGCTGGGTCAAATGGTATTTCTAGTTCCAGCTCCCTGAGGAATCGCCACACTGACTTCCACAATGGTTGAACTAGTTTACAGTCCCACCAACAGTGTAAAAGTGTTCCTATTTCTCCACATCCTCTCCGGCACCTGTTGTTTCCTGACTTTTTATTGATCACCATTCTAACTGGTGTGAGATGGTATCTCATTGTGGATTTGATTTGCATTTCTCTGATGGCCAGTGATGATGAGCATTTTTTCATGTGTCTTTTGGTTGCATAAATGTCTTCTTTTTAGAAGTGTCTGTTCATATCCTTTGCCCACATTTTGATGGGATTGTTTTTTTCTTGTAACATTGTTTCCTGAGGCTTGAGAAGGTAAACAAAGTGGCCGGGAAGCTCAAATTAGGTGGAGACCACCACAGCTCAAGGAGGCCTGCTGGCATCTGTAGATTACCCCTCTGGGGAGAGGGCACAGCCAAAGAAAAGGAAGTGGAATCCTCTGCAGACTTAAATGTCCCTGTCTGACAGCATTGAAGAGAGTAGTGGTTCTCTCAGTATGCAGTTGGAAATCTGAGAACAGACTGTCTCCTCAAATGGGTCCCAGACCCCCGAGTAGCCTAACTGTGAGGCACCCCCCAATAGGGGCAGACTGACACCTCACACAGCTGGGTAATTCTCTGAGACAAAACTTCCAGAGGAATGACCAGGCAGCAACATCTGCTCATGATTATCCACTGTTCAGCAGCCTCCACTGCTGACACCCAGGCAAACAGGGTCTGGAGTGGACCTCCAGCAAACCCCAACAGACCTGCAGCTGAGGGTCCTGACTGTTAGAAGGAAAACTAACAACAGAAACGACATCCACAACAAAACCCCATCTGTGTGTCACCATCATCAATGACAAAAGGTAGTAAAAACCACAAAGATGGGAAAAAACAGAGCAGAAAAACTGGAAACTCCAAAAATCAGAGCCCCTCTCCTTCTCCAAAGGAATGCAGCTCCTAACCAGCAAGGGAACAAAGCTGGATGGAGAATGACTTTGACGAATTGAGAGAAGAAGGCTTCAGATAATCAAACTACACTGAGCTAAAGGAGGAAGTTCTAAACCATGGCAAAGAAGTTAAAAACCTTGAGAAAAAATTCGACGAATAGCTAACTAGAATAACCAATGCAGAGAAGTCCTTAAAGGACCTGATGGAGCTGAAAACCAAGGCATGAGATCTGCATGATAAATGCACAAGCCTCAGTAGTCAATTTGATGAACTGGAAGAAAGGGTATCAGTGATGGAAGATGAAATGAATGAAATGAACTGAGAAGAGGAGTTGAGAGAAAGAAGAATAAAAAGAAATGAACAAAGCCTCCAAGAAATATGGGTCTATGTAAAAAGACCAAATCTGCGTCTGATTGGTGTACCTGAAAGTGACTGGGGAGGGGAACCAAGTTGGAAAATACTCTATAGGGTATTATCCAGGAGAACTTCCGCAATCTAGCATGGTAGGCCAACATTGAAATTCAGGAAATACAGAGAACATCACAAAGATACTGCTCGAGAAGAGCAACTCCAAGACACATAATTGTCACATTCACCAAA
This sequence comes from Pongo abelii, assembly GCF_028885655.2. NCBI lineage: Eukaryota > Metazoa > Chordata > Mammalia > Primates > Hominidae > Pongo > Pongo abelii. The sequence goes on from NC_072003.2 coordinate 35,760,701, forward strand.
GTTGAAATGAAAGAAAAAATGTTAAAGGCAGCCAGAGAGAAAGTTCTGCGTACCCACAAAGGGAAGCCCATCAGACTAACAGCGGATCTCTCAGCAGAAACTCTACAAGCCAGAAGAGAGTGGGGGCCAATATTCAACATCCTTAAAGAAAAGAATTTTCAATCCAGAATTTCATATCCAGCCAAACTAAGCTTCATAAGTGAAGGAGAAATAAAATCCATTACAGATAAGCAAATGCTGAGAGATTTTGTCACCACCAGGCCTGCCCTAAAAGAGCTCCTGTAGGAAGCACTAAACATAGAAAGGAACAATCGGTACCAGCCACTGCAAAAGCATGCCAAATTGTAAAGACCATCAAGGCTAGGAAGAAACTGCATTAACTAACGAGCAAAATAATCAACTAACATCAACATGACAGGATCAAATTGACACTTAAAAATGTTAACCTTAAATGTAAATGGGCTAAAAGGCCAGACTAAAAGGCACAGACTAAAGGCACAGATTAGCAAAGTAGATAAAGAATCAAGACCCATCAGTGTGCTGTATTAAGGAAACCCATCTCATGTGCAGAGACACACATAGACTCAAAACAAAAGGATGGAGGAAGATCTACCAAGCAAATGGAAAACAAAAAATGACAGGAGTTACATTCCTAGTCTCTGATAAAAAAGACTTTAAACCAACAAAGATCAAAAGAGACAAACAAGGCCATTACATAATGGTAAAGGGATCAATAAAACAAGAAGAGCTAACTATCCTAAAGATATATGCACCCAATAAAGGATCACCCAGATTCACAAAGCAACTCCTCAGAGGCCTAGAAAGAGATATAGACTCCCACACAATAATAAGGGGAGGGTTTAACACCTCACTCTCAACATTAGACAGATCAAGGAGACAGAAAGTTAACAAGGATATCCAGGAATTAAACTCAGCTCTGCACCAAGTAGACCTAATAAGCATCTACAGAACTCTACACCCAAATCAACAGAATATACATTCTTCTCAGTACCACACCGCACTTAATCCAAAATTGACCACATAGTTGGAAGTAAAGAACTCCTCAGCAAATGTAAAAGAGCAGAAATTATAACATACTGTCTCTCAGACCACGGTGCAATCAAACTAGAACTCAAGATTAAGAAACTCACTCATAACCACTCAACTAAATGGAAACTGAACAACCTGCTCCTGAATGACTACTGAGTACACAACGAATTGAAGGCAGAAATGAAGATGTTCTTTGAAACCAATGAGAACAAAGACACAACACTCCAGGCTCTCTGGGACACATTCAAAAGAGTGTGTAGAGGGAAACTTATAGTACTAAATGCCCACAAGAGAAAGCAGGAAAGATCTAAAATTTGACAACCTAACATCACAATTCAAAGAACTAAAGAAGCAAGAGCAAACACATTCAAAAGCTACCAGAAGGCAAGAAATAACTAAGATCAGAGCAGAAGTGAAGGAAATAGAGACACAAAAAACCCTTCAGAAAATCAATGAATCCAGGAGCTGGTTTTTTGAAAACATCAACAAAATTGATAGACCGCTAGTAAGACTAATAAAGAAGAAAAAAGAGAAGAATCAAATAGACGCAATAAAAAAATGATAAAGGGGATATCACCACCGATCCCACAGAAATACAAACTACCATCAGAGAATACTATAAACACCTCTATGCAAATAAACTAGAAAGTCTACAAGAAATAGATAAATTCCTCGACACATGCACCCTTCCAAGACTAAATCAGGAAGAAGTTGAATCTCTGAATAGACCAATAAAATGCTCCGAAAGTGAGGCAACAATTAATAGCTTACCAACCAAAAAAAGTCCGGGACCAGATGGATTCACAACTGAATTCTACCAGAGGTACAAGGAGAGGCTGATACCATTCCTTCTGAAACTATTCCAATCAGTAGAAAAAGAAGGAATCCTCCCTAACTCATTTTATCAGGCCAGCGTCATCCTGATACCAAAGATGGCAGAGGTACAACAAAAAAGGGAATTTTAGACCAATATCCCTGATGAGCTTCGATGCAAAAATTCTCAGTAAAACACTGGCAAACTGAATCTAACAGTACATCAAGAAGCTTATCCACAATGATCAAGTGGGCTTCATCCCTGGGATGCAAGACTTGTTCAGCATATGCAAATCAATAAACATAATCCAGCATATAAACAGAACCAATAACAAAAACCACGTGATTATCTCAATAGATGCAGAAAAGGCCTTTGACAAAATTCAACAGCCCTTCATGCTAAAAACTCCCAATAATTTAGGTATTGAAGGGACATATCTTAAAATAATAAGAGCTATCTATGGCAAATGCACAGCCAATATCATACTGAATGGAAAAAAAACTAGAAGCATTCCCTTTGAAAACTGGCAAAAGACAAGATGCCCTCTCTCACCACTCCTATTCAACATAGTGTTGGAAGTTCTGGCCAGGGCAATTAGGCAGGACAAGGAAATAAAGGGTATTCAATTAGGAAAAGAGGAAGTCAAATTGTCCCTATTTGCAGATGACATGATTGTATATCTAGAAAACCCCATCATCTCAGCCCCAAATCTCCTTAAGCTGATAGGCAAATTCAGCAAACTCTCAGGGTACAAAATCAATGTGCAAAAATCACAAGCATTCTTATACACCAATAACAGACAAACAGAGAATCAAACCATGAGTGAACTCCCATTCACAAATGCTTCAAAAGTATGAGACACCTAGGAATCCAACTTAAAAGCGAAGGACCTCTTTAAGGAAAACTACAAGTTCTACAAAGAGAACTTAAAGGAGAACTACAAACAACTGCTCAATGAAATAAAAGAGGATACAAACAGATGGAAGAACATTCCATGCTCATGGGTAGGAAGAATCAATATTGTGCAAATGGCCATATTTCCCAAGGTAATTTATAGATTTTATGCCATCGCCATCAAGCCACTAATGACTTTCTTCACAGAATTGGAAAAAACTACTTTAAATTTCATATGGAACCAAAAAAGAGCCCACATTGCCAAGTCAATCCTAAGTGAAAAGAAGAAAGTTGGAGGCATCATGCTACCTGACTTCAAACTATACAACAAGCCTAGAGTAACCAAAACAGCATGTTACTGGTACCAAAACAGAGATATAGATCAGTGGAACAGATCAGAGCCCTCAGAAATAATGCTGCATATCTGCAACCATGTGATCTTTAACAAACCAGACAAACCTGACAAAAATAAATGGGGAAAGGATTCCCTATTTAATAAATGGTGCTGGGAAAACTGGCTAGCCATGTGTAGAAAGCTGAAACTGGATCCCTTCTTTACACATTATACAAAAATTAATTCAAGATGGATAAAAGACTTAAATGATAGACCTAAAACCACAAAAACCCTAGAAGACAACCTAGGCAATACCATTCAGGACATAGGCATGGGCAAGGACTTCATGTCTAAAACACCAAAGGCAATGGCAACAGAAGCCAAAATTGATAAATGGGACCTAATTAGACTAAAGAGCTTCTGTACAGCAAAAGAAACTACCATCAGGGTGAACAGGCAACCTACAGAATGGGAGAAAATTTTTGCAATCTACTCATATGACAAAGGACTAATATCCAGAATCTATAATGAAGACACTTTTTTCACCATAAGCCTCAATGTCCTCCCAAACATCCCTTCACAGATTCTACAAAAGCAGTGTTTCCAAACTGCTGAGTGAAAAGAAAAGTTTAACTCTGCGAGACGAATGCAAGCATCACAAAGAAGTTTATCAGATAGCTTCCTTCTAGTTTTTATCCTGGGATATTCGCTTTTTTGCCATTGGCCACCATGAGCTCTGAAATGTCCACTTGCAGAGTGAACAAAAACAGTGTTTCCATACTGCTGGATCAAAAGAAAGTTTTACCTCTGTGAGATGAATGCAAGCATCACAAAGCAGTTTCTCAGAAAGCCTCTTTTTAGTTTATATCTCAAGGTATTTTGTTTTACACCATAGGCTTCAATGCAATCCCAAATAACCCTTCACAGATTCTACAAAAACAGCATTTCCAAACTGCTGAAGGAAAAGAGAGGTTTACCTCTGCAAGATGAACTCACCCATCATGAAGAGTATTCTCAGAGAGCTTCCTTGAGTTTTTGTCCAGGGATATTCTCTTTTTCACCATTGGCCACAATTAACTCCAAAATATCCACTCTCATAGTGGACAAAAACTGCTTCCAAACTGATGAATAAAAAGAAAGGTTTAACTCTGCAAGATGGGGCACACATCACAAAGCAGTTTCTCAAAGCTTCTTTCTCATTTTTTTCTGAAAATATTTTCCTTTTCACCATAGGCCTCAATGTGCTCCCAAATATCCCCTTGCAGATTACACAAACACAGTGTTTCTAAACTGCTGAATTAAAAGAAACATTCACCTCTATGAGAAGAATGCACACATCACAAAGTGGTTTCTGAGATAGCTTCCTTCTTTTTTTTATCTGGGATATTCACTTTTTCACCTTTGTCATAAATGAGCTCCCAAATGTCCATTTGTAGAATGGACAAAAAAGTATTTCCAAACTGCTGAATGAAAAGAAAGGCTTAACTCTGCGAGATGAATGCACACATCACAACGGAGTTTCTCAGAAAGCTTCATTTTATTTTTTTCCTGGGATATTCACTTTTTGGTCATTGGCCTCAAAGAGCTCTCAAATGTCCATTCACACAAAGGGGAAGAACAGTGTTTCCAAACAGCTGTATCAAAAGAAAGGTTTAATTCTATGATATGAATGCACACATCACAAACCAGTTTCTCAGATAGCTTTCTTCTAGTTTTTTTCCTTGGATATTCACCTCTTCACCATTGACCTCAATGAGCTCCTAAATGTCACTTTGCAGAATGAACTAAAACAGTTTTTCCATACTGCTGAATTGAAAGAAAGGTTTAAATCTGAGATGAATGCACACATCACAAAGCAGTTTCTCAGAAAGGTTCTTTCTAGTTTTTATTTGAAGATACTTTCTTTTTCAACATAAGCCTCAATGTGCTCCCAAATATCCTTCACAGATTCTACAAAAACAGTGTTTCCAAACTGCTGAATGAAAAGAAGATTTAACTCTGCAAGATGAATGCACACATCACAAAGTGGTTTGACAGATAGATTTCTTCTGGTTTTTATCCTGGGATATTCGCTTTTTGTCCTTTGGCCTCAATGAGATCCCTAATGTCCATTTGCACAAAGGAAAATCATAGTGTTTCCCAACTGCTCAATCAAAAGGAAGTTTTACCTCTGTGAGATGAATGCACACAACACAAAGCAGTTTCTCAGAAATCTTCTTTCTAGTTTTTATCTGAAGATATATTCTTTTTCACCAAAGGCCTCTATGTGTTCCCAAATATCCCTTTGAAGATTCTAGAAAAACAATGTTTCCAAACTTCTTTATGAAAAGAAAGTTTTAACTATGCCAGATGAATGCTCACATCACAAAGCTGTACCTCAGGGTAGCTTCCTTCTAGTTTTCATTCTGGGATATTTGCTTTTTTGACATCAGCCTCATTGAGCTCCCAAATGTCCACAGGCAGAATGGCCAAAATCGAGTTTCCAAACTGCTGAATGAAAAGAATGTATAAGCTCTGTGAGATGAATACACATATCCCAAAGCAGTTTCTCAGGTAGTTTCCCTCAACGTTTTCTGATGGGATATTTGCTTTTCACCCTTTGCCTCAATGAGCTCCCAAATGTCCATTCACAGAATGGACAAAACAGTGTTTCCAAACTGCTGAATGAAAAGAAAAGTTTATTTCTGCGAGAAGAATGCATACATCAGAAAGTGGCTTCACAGTTAGCTTCCTTCTAGTTTTTATCATGGGATATTCGCTTTTTTGACATTGGCCTCAAAGAGCTCTTAAATGTCCATTGGCAGAATGGACAAAAACGTTGTTTCCAATCTGCTGAATCAAAAGAAATGTTTAATTGTGCGAGAGGAATGCAGACATCACAATGCAATTTCTCAGAATGCTTCTTTCTAGTTTTTATGAGAAGACATTTTCTTTTTCACCATAAGACACAATGGGCTCCAAAATATCCCTTGCAGATTCTACAAAAATAGTGTTTCCAAACTGTTCAATCAAAGGAAAGATTTAACTCTGTATGATGAATGCACACATCACAAAGAAGTTTCTCAGAAACTTTCTTTCTAGTTGTATCTGAAGGTATATAAATTTTCACCATGGGCCTCAAAGCACTCCCAAATATCCCTTTGTGGATTCTACAAAAACACTGTGTCCAAACTGCACAATCAAAGAAAGATTTAATTCTATGAGATGAATGCACACATCAAAAATCATTTTCTTATAAATTTCTTTCTAATTTTTATCTGAAGATATTTCCTTTTTCACCATAGACCTCAATGCTCTCCAAAATATCTTTTCTCAGATTCTACAAAGACAATGTTTCCAAACTGCTCAATCCAAAGAAAGTTTTCACTCAGGGAGATGAATGTACACATCTGTGAGCAGTGTTTCAGAATGTTTCTTTCTATTCTTCATGTGAAGATTTTCTCTTTTCAGAATAAGTCTCAATGGGCTCTCACAAATCCCTGTGCAGATTCTACAAAAATAGTTTTTCCAAACTGCTTCATCAAAAGAAAGGTTTACCACTGTGAGATGAATGCACACTTCACAAAGCAGTTTTTCAGAAACCATCTTTCCAGTTTTTATGTGAACATATTTCCTTTATAACCATAGAACTCATTGCACTCCCAAATATCCCTTTGCAATTTTCTAAAAATACAGTTTTTCCAAACTTCTCAATCAAATGAAAGGTTTAACTTTGTGAGATGACTGAAAAGATCACAAAGCAGTTGCTCAGAATACTTCCTTATAGTTTCCATTTGTAGATATTTCATTTTTCACCATAGGCCTCAAAGCGCAACAAAAATCCTTTCACATATTCTATACAAAGAGTGTTTCCTAAGTGCTCAATCAAGAGAAAGTTTTAACTCTGTGAAATCATGCCCATATCAAAAAGCACTTTCTCAGAAAGTTTGTTTCTAGTGTGTATCTTAAAATATTTCCTTTTTCACCAAAGGCCTCAATGTGCTCACAAATGTCCCTCTGCAGATTCTACAAAACAGTGTTTCCAAACTGCTCAATCAAAAGAAAGGTTTAACTCTACTGATGAATGCACTCATCACAAAGCAGTTTCTTAGAAAGCTTCTTTTTAGTTTATATCTGAAGATATTTCTTTTACACCATAGGCCCCAATGTGGTCCTAAATATCCCTTTGCAGATTCTACAAAAACAATGTTTACATACTGCTCAATAAATAGAAACTTTTAACTCTGTTAGATGAATGCACACATCTCAAAGCCGTATGTCAGAACGTTTCCTTCTAGTTTTTCTGTGAAGGTATTGCTTTTTCACCTTAAGACTCAATGGGCTCCAAATTATCCCTTTGCAGATTCTACAAAAATATTGTTTCCAAACTTCTCAATCAAAATAAATTTTTAATTTTTGTATAAGGTGTAAGGAAGGGATCCAGTTTCAGCTTTCTACATATGGCTAGCCAGTTTTCCCAGCACCATCTATTAAGTAGGGAATCCTTTCCCCATTTGTTGTTTCTGTTAGGTTTGTCAAAGATCAGATGTTTGTAGATATGCGGCATTATTTCTGAGGGCTCTGTTCTCTTCTGTTGGTCTATAGCTCTGTTTTGGTACCAGTACCATGATATTTTTGTTCCTGTAGCCTTGTGGTATAGTTTGAAGTCTGGTAGCATGATGGCTGCAGCTTTGTTCTTTTGGCTTAGGATTGACTTGGCAATGCGGGCTCCTTTTTGGTTCCATATGAACTTTAAAGTAGTTTTTTTCAATTCTGTGAAGAAAGGCATTGGTAGGTTGATGGGGATGGCATTGAATCTATGTATTACCTTGGGCAGTATGGCCATTTTCACGATATTGATTCTTCCTACCCATAAGCATGGAATACTCTTCCATTTGTTTGTATCCTCTTTTATTTCATTGAGCAGCAGTTTGTAGTTGTCCTTGAAGAGGTCCTTCACCTCCCTTTTAAGTTGGATTCCTAGGTATTTTATCCTCTTTGAAGCAATTGTGAATGGGAGTTCACTCACGATTTGGCTCTCTGTTTGTCTGTTATTGGTGTATAAGAATGCTTGTGATTTTTGCACATTGATTTTGTATCCTGAGACTTTGCTGAAGTTGCTTATCAGCTTGAGGAGATTTAGGGCTGAGATGACGGGGTTTTCTAAAGATACAATCATGTCATCTGCAAACAGGGACAATTTGACTTCCTCTTTTCCTAGTTGAATACCCTTTATTTCCTTCTCCTCCCTGATTGCCCTAGCCAGAACTTCCAACACTATGTTGAATAGGAGTGGTGAGAGAGGGCATCACTGTCTTGTTCCAGTTTTCAAAGGGAATGCTTCCAGTCATTGCCCATTCAGTATGATATTGGCTGTGCATTTCTCATTAATTGCTCTTATTATTTTGAGATATGTCCCATCAATACCTAATTTATTGAGAATTTTTAGCGTGAAGGGCTGCTGAATTTTATCAAGGCCTTTTCTGCTTCTATTGAGATAATCATGTGATTTTTGTCATTGGTTCTGTTTATATGCTGGGTGATGTTTATTGATTTTTATATGTTGAAGCAGGTTTGCATCCCAGGGATGAAGCCCACTTGATCAAGGTGGATAAGCTTTTTGATGTGCTGCTGGAATGGGTTTGCCAGTAGTTTATTGAGGATTACTGCATCAATCTTCTTCAGGGATATTGGTCTAAAAAATATCTTTTTTGTTGTGCTTCTGCCAGATTTCGGTATCAGGATGATGCTGGCCACATAAAATGAGTTAGGGAGGATTCTTTCTTTTTCTATTTAATGGAATAGTTTCAGAAGGAAAGGTACCAGCTCCTCCTGGTACCTCTGGTAGAATTCGGGTGTGAATCCGTCTGGTCCTAGGCTTTTTTTGGTTTGTAGGCTATTAATCATTGCCTCAATTTCAGAGCCTGTTATTGGTCTATTCAGGGATTCAAATTCTTCCTGGTTTAGTCTTGGGAGGGTGTATGTGTCCAGGAACGTATAGATTTCTACTAGATTTTCTAGTTTATTTTTGTAGAGGTATTTCTAGTATTCTCTGATGGTAATTTTTATTTGTGTGTAATCGGTGGTGATATCCCCTTTATCATTTTTTATTGCGTCTGTTTGATTCTTCTCTCTTTTCTCTTTATTAGTCTTGCTAGCAGTCTATCAATTTTGTTGATCTTTTCAAAAAACCCACTCTGGCATTCATTGATTTTTTGAGGGTTTTTTGTGTCTCTATTTCCTTCAGTCCTGCTCTGATCTTAGTTATTTCTTGCCTTCTGGTAGCTTTTGAATGTGTTTTCTCTTGCTTCTCTAGTTCTTTGAATTGTGATGTTAGGGTGTCAATTTTGGATCTTTCCTGCTTTCCCTTGTGGGTATTTAGTGCTATAAATTTCCCTCTACACACTGCTTTAAATGTGTCCCAGAGATTCTGGTATTTTTTGTGTTTGTTCTCATTGGTCTCAAAGAACATCTTTTTTTCTGCCTTCATTTCATTATGTACCCAGTAGTCATTCAGAAGCAGGATGTTCAGTTTCCAAGTAGTTGAGCAGTTTTGAGTGAGTTTCTTAATCCTGAGTTCTAGTTTGATTTCACTGTGGTCTGAGAGACAGTTTGTTATCATTTCTGTTCTTTTATATTTGCTGAGGAGTGCTTTACTTCCAACTATGTGGTCAATTTTGTAAGAAGTGCAATTTGGTGATGAGAATGCGTATTCTGTTAATTTGGGTTGGAGAGTTCTGTAGATGTCTGTTAGGTCTGCTTGGTGCAGAGCTGAGTTCAATTCCTTGATATCTTTGTTAACTTTCTGTCTCGTTTTTGTGTCTAATGTTGACAGTTCGTTGTTAAAGTCTCCCATTATTATTGTGTGGGAGTCTAAGTCTCCTTGTAGATCTCTAAGGACTTGCTTTATGAATCTTGGTGCTCCTGTATTGGCTGCATGTATATTTAGGACAGTTAGCTTTTGTTGTTGAATTGATTCCTTTACCATCATGTAATGGCCTTCTTTATCTCTTTTGACCTTTGTTGGTTTAAAGTCTGTTTTATCAGAGATCAGGATTGCAACCATTGCCTTTTTTTGTTTTTCATTTGCTTGAAGATCTTCCTCTATCCTTTTATTTGAGCCTATGTGTGTCTCTGCACATTAGCTAGGTCTCCTGAATACAGCACACTGATGGGTCTTGACTTGTCATCCAATTTGCCAGTCTGTCTCTTAATTGGAGCATTAACCCATTTACGTTTAAGGTTAATATTGTTTTGTGTGCATTTGATCTTGTCATTGTGATGTTAGCTGGTTATTTTGCTCATTAGTCGTTGCAGTTTCTTCCTAGGCTTGATGGGCTTTACAATTTGGTGTGTTTTTGCAGTGGCTGGTACTGGGTGTTCCTTTCCATGTTTAGTGCTTCCTTCAGGAGCTCTTGTAGGGCAGACCTGGTGCTGACAATATCTCTCAGCATTTGCTTGTCTTTAATGAATTTTATTTCTCCTTCACTTATGAAGTTTAGTTTGGCTGGTTATGAAATTCCAGGTTGAAAATTCTTTTGAATATTGGCCCCCACTCTCTTCTGGCTTGTAGAGTTTCTGCCGAGGGATCCGCTGTTTGTCTGATGGGCTTCCCTTTGTGGGTAACCTGATCTTTCTCTCTGGCTGCCCTGAACACTTTTTCTTTCATTTCAACTTTGGTGAATGTGACAATTATGTGTCTTGGAGTTGCTCTTCTTGAGGAGTATCTTTGTGGCATTCTCTGTTTTTCCTGAATTTGAATTTTGGCTGGACTTGCTGCGTTGGGGATGTTCTCTGGGATAATATGCTGCAGAGTTTTTTCCAGCTTGGTTCCCTTCTCCCCATCACTTTCAGGTACAACAATCAGACATAGATTTGGTCTTTTCACATAGTCCCATATTTCTTGCAGGTTTTGTTCATTTCTTTTTATTATTTTTTCTCTAAACTTCCTTCTCGCTTCATTTCATTCATTTGATCTTCAATCACTGATTCCCTTTCTTCCAGTTGATCGAATCCACTACTGAAGCTTGTGCATTCATCATGTATTTCTCGTGCCATGGTTTTCAGTTCCATCAGGTAATTTAAGGACTTCAATTCACTGGTTATTCTAGATTGCCATTCACCTAATCTTTTTTCAAGGTTTTGAGCTTCTTTTTTTGTTCGTTGCATAATACTTATTCAGTTACACATATGTACCATAATTTTCGTAACCACTGTATTCTTGATAGACATTTAGATGAGCTTTAATTTTTCACCATTATATATTAAAAAGTCTTAAGATAGATTGTTAGTAATCACAAACTGTGATGGTTAATTTTATGTGTCAGCTTGACTGGCCAGGTAATATAGCTGTTAATATATCATTTCTAGATATGTCTGTGAGGATGTTTCTAGAAGAGATTAGCTTTTAAATTAATACATTGAGTAAAAAAGATCTACCTTTACCAATGTGGGTGGGCATTATCTGATCCATTGAAAGGCTGAATGGTAAAAAAGGGTGGAGAAAGTGCTAATTCACTCTCTGTTTTCTTAATCTGGGATATCTATCTTCTTTTTTTACATTTTATTATTATTATAGTTTAAATTTTAAGCTACATGTGCACAATGTGCAGGTTTGTTACATATGTATACATGTGCCATGTTGGTGTGCTGCACCCATTACCTCATCATTTAGCATTAGGTATATCTCTTAATGCTATCCCTCCCCCCTCCCCCTACCCCATAACAGGCCCCAGTGTGTGATGTTCCCTTTCCTGTATCCACGTGTTCTCATTGTTCAATTCCCACCTATCAGTGAGAACATGCAGTGTTTGGTGTTTTGTCCTTGCAATAGTTTGCTGAGAATGATGGTTTCCAGCTTCATCCATGTCCCTACAAAGGACATGAACTCATCATTTTTTATGGCTGCATAGTGTTCCACGGTATATATGTGCCACATTTTCTTAATGTAGTCTATCATTGTTGGACATTTGGGTTGGTTCCAAGTCTTTGCTATTGTGAATAGTGCTGTTATAAATATACATGTGCATGTGTCTTTATAGCAGCATGATTTATAATCCTTTGGGTATATACCCAATAATGAGATGGCTAGGTCAAATGGTATTTCTAGTTCTAGATCACTGAGGAATCGTCACACTGACTTTCACAATGGTTGAACTAGTTCACCGTCCCACCAACAGTGTAAAAGTGTTCCTATTTCTCCACATCCTCTCCAGCACCTGTTGTTTCCTGACTTTTTAATGATTGCCATTCTAACTGGTGTGAGATGGTATCTCATTGTGGTTTTGATTTGCATTTCTCTGATGGCCAGTGATGGTGAGCATTTTTTCATGTGTCTTTTGGCAGCCTAAATGTCTTCTTCTGAGAAGTATCTGTTTATATCCTTTGCCCAATTTTTGATGGGGTTGTTTTTTACTTGTAAATTTGTTTGAGTTCATTCTAGATTCTGGATATTAGCCCTTTGTCAGATGAGTAGGTTGCTAAAATTTCTCCCATTCTGTGGGTTGCCTGTTCATTCTGGTGGTAGTTTATTTTGCTGTGCAGAAGCTGTTTAGTTTAATTATATCCTATTTGTCAATTTTGGCTTTTGTTGCCATTCTTTTTCATGTTTTAGACATGAAGTCCTTGCCCATGCCTATGTCCTGAATGGTAATGCCTAGGTTTTCTTCCAGGGTTTTTATGGTTTTAGGTCTAATATTAAAGTCTTTAATCCATCTTGAATTAATTTTTGTATAAAGTGTAAGGAAAGGATCCAGTTTCCACTTTCTACATATGGCTAGCCAGTTTTCCCATCACCATTTATTAAATAGGGAATCCTTTCCCCGTTTCTTACTTTTGTCAGGTTTATCAAAGATCAGATAGTTGTAGATATGCAGAATTATTTCTGAGGGCTCTGTTCTGTTCCATTGGTCTATACCTCTGTTTTGGTACCAGTACCATGCTGTTTTGGTTACTGTATCCTTGCAGTATAGTTTGAAGTCTGGAAGCGTGATGCCTCCAGCTTTGTTCTTTTGGCTTAGGATTGACTTGGTGATGTGGGCTCTCTTTTGGATCCAGATGAATTTTAAAGTAGATTTTTTCCAATTCTGTGAAGAAAGTCATTGGTAGCTTGATGGTGATGCCCTTGAATCTATAAATTACCTTGGGCAGTATGGCCATTTACACAATATTGATTCTTCCTACCCATGAGCATAGACTGTTCTTCCCTTTGTTTGTATCCTCTTTTATTTTATTGAGCATTGGTTTGTAATTATCCTTGAAGAGGTCCTTCACGTCTCTTGTAAGTTGGATTTCTAGGTATTTTATTCTCTTTGAAGCAATTGTGAATGTGTGTTCACTCATGATTTGGCTCTCTGTTTGTCTGTTACTGTTGTATATGAATGCTTCTGATTTTTTCACATTGATTTTGTATCCTGAGACTTTGCTGAAGCTGCTTAACAGCTTAAGGAGATTTTGGGCTGAGACAATGGGGTTTTCTAGATATACAATCATGTCAATTGCAAACAGGTACAATTTGACTTTCTCTTTTCCTAACTCTATGCACTTTATTTCCTTCTCCTGCCTAATTGCCCTGGCCAGAAATTCCAACACTATGTTGAATAGGAGTGGTGAGAGAGGGCATCCCTGTCTTGTGCCAGTTTTCAAAGGGAATGCTTCCAGTTATTGTCCATTCAGTATGATACTGGCTGTGGGTTTATCATAGATAGATCTTATTATTTTTAGATACATCACCTCAATACCTCATTTATTGAGAGTTTTTAGCATGAAGGGTTGTTGAATTTTGTCAAAGGCCTTTTCTGCATCTATTGAGATACTCATGTGGTTTTTGTCGTTGATTCTGTTTATATGCTGGATTATGTTTATTGATTTTAGTATGTTGAACCAGCCTTGCATCCCAGGGATGAAGCCCACTTGATCATTGTGGATAAGCTTCTTGATGTACTGTTGGATTCAGTTTGCCAGTATTTTACTGAGAATTTTTGCATCGAAGCTCATCAGGGATATTGGTCTAAAATTCCCTTTTTTGTTGTGTCTCTGCCATCTTTGGTATCAGGATGATGCTGGCCTGATAAAATGAGTTAGGGAGGATTCCTTCTTTTTCTACTGATTGGAATAGTTTCAGAAGGAATGGTATCAGCCTCTCCTTGTACCTCTGGTAGAATTCGGCTGTGAATCCATCTGGTCCCGGACTTTTTTTGGTTGGTAAGCTATTAATTGTTGCCTCACTTTCAGAGCCTTTATTGGTCTATTCAGAGATTCAACTTCTTCCTTATTTAGTCTTGGGAGGGTGCATGTGTCGAGGAATTTATCCATTTCTTCTTGATTTTCTAGTTTATTTGCATAGAGGTGTTTATAGTATTCTCTGATGGTAGTTTGCATTTCTGTGGGATCTGTGATGATATCCCCTTTATCATTTTTTATTGCATCTACTTGATTCTTCTCTCTTTTCTTCTTTGTTAGTCTTACTAGCGGTCTATCAATTTTGTTGATGTTTTCAAAAAACCAGCTCCTGGATTCATTGATTTTCTGAAGGGTTTTTTGTGTCTCTATTTCCTTCAGTTCTCCTCTGATCCTAGTTATTCCTTGCCTTCTGGTAGCTTTTGAATGTGTTTGCTCTTGCTTCTCTCGTTTTTTAAATTGTGATGTTAGGGTGTCAATTTTAGATCTTTCCTGCTTTCTCTTGTGGGCATTTAGTGTTATTAATTTCCCTCTAAATACTGCTTTGAATGTGTCCCAGAGAGCCTGGAGTGTTGTGTCTTTGTTCTCATTGGTTTCAAAGAACATCTTTATTTCTGCCTGCATTTCATTATGTACTCAGGATTCATTCAGGAGCAGGCTGTTCAATTTCCATGTAGTTGAGCGGTTTTGAGTGAGTTTCTTAATCCTGAGTTCTAGTCTGATTGCACTGTGGTCTGAGAGACAGTTTGTTATAATTTCTGTTCTTTTACATTTGCTGAGGAATACTTTATTTCCACTTATGTGGTCAATTTTGGAATAGGTGTGGTGTGGTGCTGAGAAGAATGTATATTCTATTGATTTGGGGTGGAGATTTGTGTAGATGTCTATTAGGTTTGCTTGGCGCAGAGTTGAGTTCAATTCCTGGATATCCTTGTTAGCTTTCTGTCTCATTGATCTGTCTAATGTTGACAGGTGTTAAAGTCTCCCATTATTATTGTGTCAGAGTCTAAGTCTCTTTGTCAGTCACTAAGGACTTGCTTTATGAATCTGGGTGTTCCTGTATTGAGTGCATATATATTTAGGACAGTTAGCTCTTCTTGTTGAATTCACCCCTTTACCATTATGTAATGGCCTTCTTTGTTTCTTTTGATCTTTGTTGGTTTAAAGCCTGTTTTATCAGAGACTAGGATTGCAACCCTTGCCTTTATTTTTTCCATTTCCTTGGTGAATCCTCCTCCATCCCTGTATTTTCAGCCTATGTGTGTCTCTTCACGTGAGATGGGTTTCCTGAATACAGCACACTGATGGGTCTTGACTCATTATCCAATTTGCCAATCTGTGTCTTTTAATTGGAGCATTTAGCCCATTTACTTTTAAAGTTACTCTTGTTATGTATGAATTTGATCCTGTCATTAGGATGTCAGCTGATTATTTTGCTCGTTAGTTAATGCAGTTTCTTCCTAGCCTTGATGGTATTTACAATTTGGCATGTTTTCTCAGTGGCTGGTAGCAATTTTTCCTTTCCATGTTTACTGCTTCCTTCAGGAGCTCTTTTAGGGCAGGCCTGGTGGTGACATATTCTCTCAGCATTTTCTTTCCTGTAAAGGATTTTATTTCTCCTTCACTTATGAAGCTTAGTTTGGAGGATATGAAATTCTGTATTGAAAATTCTTTTCTTTAAGGATGTTGAATATTGACACCCACTCTCTTCTGGCTTGTAGAGTTTCTGCTGTGAGTTCTGCTGTTAGTCTGTTGAGCTTCCCTTTGTGGGTAACACGACCTTTCTCTCTGGCTGCCTTAACATTTTTTCCTTCATTTCAACTTTGGTGAATCTGACAATTATGTGTCTTGGAATTGGTCTTCTCGAGGAGTATCTTTGTGGTGTTCTCTGTATTTCCTGAATTTTAATGTGACCCTGCCTTCCTGGATTGAGGAAGTTCTCCTGGATAATATCCTGCACAGTGTTTTCCAAATTGCTTCCATTGTCCCCATCACTTTCAGGTACACGAATCAGACGTAGATGTGGTCTTTTCACGTGTTCCCATATTTCTTGGAGGCTTTGTTCCTGTCTTTGTATTCTTTTTTCTCTAAACTTCTCTTCTTGCTTCATTTCATTCATTTCGTATTCTGTCACTGATACCTTTTCTTCCAGTTGATCGCATCATCTACTGAGGCTTGTGCATTCTTCACATAGTTCTCATGCTGTGGTTTTCAGCTCCATCAGGTCCTTTAAGGACTTCTTTGTATAGGTTATTCTAATTAGCCATTCTTCTATTTTTTTCAATGTTTTTAATTTTTTTGCCATAGGTTTAAACTTCCTCCTTTAGCTCTGAATTTTTTAATCTTCTGAAGCCTTCTTCTCTCAACTCACCAAAGCCATTTTCCTTCCAGCTTTGTTCTGTTGCTGGTGTGGAGCTGCATTCCTTTGGAGGTGGAGAAGTGCTCTGATTTTTAGAGTTTCCAGTTTTTCTGCTCTGTTTTTTCCCTATCTTTGTGGTTTTAGCTACCTTTGGTCTTTGATGATGGTGACGTACAGATGGGTTTTTGGTGTGGATGTCCTTTCTGTTTATTAGTTTTCCTTCTAATAGACAGGTCCCTCAGCTACAGGTCTGTTGGAGTTTGCTAGAGGTCCACTCCAGACCCTGTTTGTCTGGGTATCAGCAGCAGTGGCTACCGAATAGTGGATATTGGTGAACCGCAAATGCTGCTGCCTGATCGTTCCTCTGGAAGTTTTGTCTCAGAGGAGTACCTGGACGTGTGAGGGGTCAGACCACCCCTACGTGGGGGGTGCCTCCCAGAGAGGCTACTGGGGTGTTGGGGACCCACTTGAGGAGGCAGTCTGCCCCTTCTCATATCTCCAGCTGTGTGCTGGGAGAACCACTACTCTCTTCATATCTGTAAAACAGGGACATTTAAGTCAGCCGAGGTTTCTGCTGCCTTTTGTTTGTCTGTGCCCTGCCCCCAGATGTGAAGTCTACAGAGGCAGGCAAGCCTCCTTGAGCTGTGGTGGGCTGCAGCCATTTTGAGCTTCCCAGCCACTTTTTTACCTAATCAAGCCTCGGCAGTGGTGGGGGTCTCTCCCCTAGTCACACTGCCACCTTGCAGTTTGATCTCAGACTGTTGTGCTAGCAATGAGTGAGGCTCCGTGGGCATAGGATCCTCTGAGCTAGGTGCGGGATGTAACCTGCTGGTGTCCCATTAGTTAAGCCCCTTGCAAAAGCACAGTGTTAGGGTTGGAGTGACCTGATTTGCCAGGTGCTGCCTGACACCCCTTTCTTTGACTAGGAAAGGGAATTCCCTGACCCTTTGCACTTCCCTGGTAAGGTGATGTCTCGCCCTGCTTCGTCTCATGTATGGTGCACTGCACCCACTGTCCTGCACCCACTGTCCAGCACTCCCCAGTGAGACGAACACTGTACCTCAGTTGAAAATGCAGAAATCACTCATCTTCTGCATCACTCATGCTGTGAGCTGTAGAGTGGTTTTTAGCTTCTTTGCAATGAGTTCAAATTTCCTCCTTTAGCTCAGAGAAGTTTGATCATTTGAAGACTTCTTCTCTCAATTCATCAAAGTCATGCTCTGTCAAGCTGTTTTCCATTGCTGGCAAGGAGCTGCATTCCTTTGGAGGGGAGAGGCACTCTGATTTTTAGAATTTTGAGCATTTCTGCTCTATTTTGTCCCCATCTTTTTGATTTTATCTGCCTGTGATCTTTTATGATGGTGATGTACAGATGGGGTTTTGGTGTGGATGTCCCTTCTGCTGTTAGTTTTCCTCCTAACAGTCAGGACCCTCAGCAGCAGATCTGTTGGAGTTTGTTGGAGGTGGACTCCAGACCCTGTTTGCCTAGGTATCAGCAGCAGAGGCTGCAGAACAGCAAATATTGCTGAATAGCTAAATTCGCTTCCTGATCGTTCCTCTGGAAGCTTCATCTCAGAGGGGTACCTGGCCATGTGAAGTGTCAATCTGCCCCTACTAGAAGTTGCCTCCCAGTTAGGCTACTCAGGGCTCAGGACCCACGTGAGGAGGCAGGCTGTCCATTCACAGATCCCAAACTCCTTGCTGGGAGAACCACTACTCTCTTCAAAGCTCTCAGATGGGGACATTTAACTCTGCAGATGTTTCTGCTGCCTTTTGTTGGCCTATACTATGCCCCAATATGTGAAGCATATAGAGGCAGGCAGGCCTCCTTGAGCTGTGGCAGGCTCCACCAAGTTCAAGCTTCCCAGACATCTTGTTTATCTACTCAAGCCTTAGCAATGGCTGGTGCCCTTTCCCCAGCCTCGCTGCCACCTTGCAATCCATTCTCAGACTGCTGTTGTAGCAATGAACAAGGCTCCGTGGGCATGGGACCCTCTGTGTGAGGCACTGGATAAAATCTACTGGAGTGCCATTTGCTAAGAGCATTGGAAAAGCACAGTATTAAGGTGGGAGTGACCCGAATTTCCAGGTGCCATCTGTCACCACTTCCCTTTAGCCTCAGTGAGCTCAAAAATGTCCATTCATAGAATCAAGAAAAACAGTGTTTCCGAACTGCTGAATCAAAAGAAAGATTTAACTCTGTGAGATGAATGCACGCATCACAAAAAAGTTTCTCAGAAAGCTTCTTTCTATTTTTTATCTGTAGATTTTTTTTTCTATCCTTGGCGTCAATGCACTCCCAAATATCCCTTCACAGATTCTACAAAAACAACGTTTCCAAACTTCAGAAGGAAAACGATGGTTTAACTCTGTGAGATAAATATGCACATCACAAAGCTGTTTCTCAGATAACTTCCTCTTAGTTTATCTCCTGTGACATTTGATTTTTTGCCATTGACCTCAAAGGGCTTCAAAATGTGCATTCTCAGAATGGACAAAAACGGTGTTTCCAAACTGGTGAATCCAAAAAAAGTTTAACTCTGTGGGATGAAAGCACACATCACAAAGCAGTTTCTCTGAAGTCTTCTTTCTAGTTTTTATCTACAGATATTTTCTTTTTGAACATAGGCCTCAATGCACTCCCAAATATCCCTTTGCAGATGCTAAAAAAAGAGTTTTTCCAAACTGCTTAATGAAAAGAAAGCTTTAAGTCTGCAAGATGAATGAACACATCACAAAAAGGTTTCCAATATAACTTCCTTCTAGTTTTCCTCCTGAAATATTTTCTTTTTGCCTTAGCCTCAATGAGCTCCCAAATGTCCATTCACAGAATGGTCAAAAAAAAGTTTCCAAACTGCTGATTTAAAAGAAAGTTTTACCTCTGTGTGATTAATGCACCCATCACAAAGCAGTTTCTAGGAAAGCTTATTTCTAATTTTTATCTGAAGATATTTTCTTTTTCACCATGGGTCTCAATGTGCTCCCAAATATCCTTTCACAGATTCTTCAAAAACAGTGTTTACAAACTGGTGAAGGAAAAACAGTTTTAACTCTCCAAGTTGAATGTACACTTCAAAAACCTGTTTCTCAGATAGCTTCCTCTTAGTTTTTATCATCAGACATGCGATTTTTCACCACTAACCTCAATGAGCTCCCAAATGTCGTTTTGGAGAATGCACAAAAGCAGTGATTCTAAAATGTTTAATCAAAAGAAAGGTTTAACTATGTGAGGTGAATGCACACATCACAAAGCAGTTTCCTTCAAAGCTTCTTTCTAGTTTGTATCTGAAGATATTTTCTTTTTCACCATAGACCCCAATGCACTGCCAAATATCCTTCCACACATTCTACAAATCAGGCTTTGCAAACTTCTGAATGAAAGAAAGATAACTCTTTGAGTGGAATGCACACATCACAAAGCAATTTTTCAGATAGCTTCCTTCTGTTTTTATCCTGGGATATTCGCCTTTTTGCCATTGGCCTCAATGAGCTCCAAAATGTCCATTCACAGAATGGACTGAAATAGTGTTTCCAAACTGCTTAATCAAAAGAAATGTTGAACTTTGTGAGATGTATGCACCCATCAAAAAGTGGTTTCTCAGATAGGTTCCTCTCAGTTTTTATCCTGCGACATTAGATTTTTTGCCACTGGGCTCAATTGGCTCTTAAATGTCCATTTGCAGAATTGACATAAACAGTGCCCTAAAACTGCTGAATGAAAAGAAAAGTTTAACTCTGCCAGATAAATGCACAAATCTCAAAGAGGTTTCTCAAATAGCTTCCTTGTAGTTTTTATCTGGGGATATTCACTTTTTCACCATTGTCCTCAATGAGCTCGAAAACGACCATTCAGAGATTCCACAAAAACAGTATTTCCAATATGCTCAATGAAGAAACATTTAACTCCTCAAGATGAATGCACACATCACAAAGTGGTTTCTGAGATAGGTTCCTTCTAGTTTTTATCCTGGGATCTTCACTTTTTTGAGATAGGCATTAATGAGCTCCCATATGGCCATTCACAGAATGGACATTAACGGTGTTTCCAAACTGCTCAATCAAAAGAAAGATTTAACCATGTGAGGTGAATGCACGCATCACAGTGTCTCAGAAACCTTCTTTCTAGTTTTTATCTGAAGATAGTTTCTTTTTCACCATAGACCTCAATGCACTCCCTAATATCTCTTCACAGATTCTACTAAAACAGTGTTTCAAAACTACTGAATGAAAAGCACGATTTAACACCTTGAGCTGAATGCACACATCACAAAGCAGTTTCTCAGACAGTGCCTTGTAGTTTTTTCCTGGGATAATCACTTTTTCACATTTGGCCACGATGAGCTCCCAAATGTCCATTCGCAGAAGGCATAAAAACAGTGTTTCCAAACAGCTGAATCAAAAGAAAGGTTTAACTCTGCTTGATGAATGCGGGCATCACAAAACGGTTTCACAGATAGATTCCTTATAGTATTTATCCTGGGATATTCGCTTTTTCTCCATTGGCCTCAATGAGCTCCCAAATGTACACTCACAGAATGGACAAAAACAGTGTTTTCAAACTGCTGAAGTGAAATGAATCTTTAAGTCTGTGGGATGAATGCACTCATCATAAAGAAGTTTCTCAGAACCCTTCTTTCTAGATTTCATCTGAAGATACTTTATTTTTAAACAATATGCCCTGATGCAGTCCCAAATACCCCTTTGCAGATTCTACAAAAACAGTGTTTACAAACTGCTGAATGAAAAGAAAGATTTAAGTCCTTGAGCTGAAAGCACACATCACAAAGTGGTTTTTCAGATAGATTCCTTCTAGATTTTATACTTGGATATTCAATTTTTTGCCATTGGCCTCAAAGAGCTCTGAAATGTCCATTCACATAATGGACAAAAAAATTGTTTCCAAACTGCTGAATCAAAATAAATGTTTAACTCTGTGAGATGAATGCACACATCACAAAACAGTTTTTCAGAAAGCTTCTTTCTAGTTATTATCTGAAGATATTTAATTTTTAACCATAAGCCCCAATGCAGTCCAAATTATCCCTTCACAGATAGTCCAAAAACAGTGTTTCCAAAATGGTGAATGAAGAGAAATATTTAAATCTGCAAGATGAATGCACACATCACAAGGCGGTTTCTCAGATAGTTTCCTTCTAGTTTTTAATCATTGGATATCCACTTTCCCTATGGCTTCATTAGCCTCCTAATGTCCATTTAAAAAATGGACAAAAATAGTATTTCCAAACTGCTGAATGAAAAGAAAGATTTAACTCCTCGAGCTGAATGTACACATCACAAAGCAGTTTCTCTAATAAATTCCTTCTAGTTTTTTCCCTGGGATATTTCATTTC
Organism: Pongo abelii; assembly: GCF_028885655.2. Taxonomy (NCBI): domain Eukaryota; kingdom Metazoa; phylum Chordata; class Mammalia; order Primates; family Hominidae; genus Pongo; species Pongo abelii. The sequence continues at coordinate 35,782,660 of NC_072003.2, forward strand.
TTTTTTTTTGCCATTGGCCTCAATGAGCTCCTAAATGTCCATTCATATAATGGACAAAAACAGAGTTTCAATAGTGTTGAATCAAAATAAAGTGTTATCTCTGTGTGATGAATGTGCACATCACAAAGGAGCTTCTCAGAAAGCTTCTTTTTAGTTTTTGTCTGAAGATATTTTCTTTTTCACCATAAGCCTCTATATGCCCCAAAACATCCTTCATAGATTCTCCAAAAAAAGTTTTTCCAAACTCCTGAATGAAAAGAAAGTTTTACCTTTGGGAGATGAATGCACACATCACAAAGTGGTTTCTCAGAAAGCTTAATTCTAGTTTTTATCTGAAGATATTTCCTTTTTCACCATACGCCTCAAAGTGCTCCCAAATATCCCTTCCCAGATTCTTCAAAAACAATGTTTCCCAACTGCTCAATCAAAATATTTAACTCTGTGAGATAAATGCACACATCACAAAGCCATGTCTCAGAATCATTCTTTCTAATTTTTATCTGATGATATTTCTTGTTTCATCATAGGCCTCAATTCACTCCAAAATATCTCTTCACAGATTTTACAAAAACAGTGTTTCCAGCTTCTCAACAAAAAGACAGGTTTGACTCTGTGAGACGAATGCACACATCCAAAGCAGTTTCTCAGAAAGCATCTTTCCAGTTTTTATCTGAAGTTATTTCCTTTGTCACCATAGGCCTCAATCCACTCCCAAATATCCCTTCCCAGAATCTTAAAAAACAGTGTTTCCAAACAGTTCAATCAAAAGAAAGGTTTAACTCTGTGAGATGAACACAAACATCTCAAAGCAGTTTCTCAGAAAGTTCCTTTCTATTTTTTATGTGAATATATTTCCTTTTTCAACTTAAGACTCAGCGGGCTTCCAAATATCCCTTTGCAGATTCTAAGAAAACAGTGTTTCCAAACCACTCAATCAAAAGTAAGGTTTAGCTCTGTGAGATGGAAGCACATATCAAAAAGCAGTGTCTAAGAATGTTTCTTTCTAGTGTGTATTTGAAGATATTTCCTTTTTCACCATAGGCCTGAATGCACTCCTAAAAATCTCATTACACAGTCTACAAAAACAGTATTTCCAAACTTCTCAATCAAAAGAAAGGTTTAGCTATGTTAGATGTATGAAAACACCTAATTTGTTGAGAGTTTTTAGCATGAAGGGTTGTTGAATTTTGTCAAAGGCCTTTTCTGCATCTATTGAGATAATCATGTGGTTTTCGACTTTGTTTCTGTTTATATGCTGGATTACATTTATTGATTTGCGTATATTGAACCAGCCTTGCATCCCAGGGATGAAGCCCACTTGATCATGGTGGATAAGCTTTTTGATGTGCTGCTGGATTCTGTTTGCCAGTATTTTATTGAGGATTTTTGCATCAATGTTCATCAAGGATATTGGTCTAAAATTCTCTTTTTTTTGTTGTGTCTCTGCCAGGCTTTGGTATCAGGATGATGCTGGCCTCATAAAATGAGTTAGGGAGGATTCCCTCTTTTTCTATTTATTGGAAGAGTTTCAGAAGGAATGCTACCAGCTCCTCCTTGTAACTCTGGTAGAATTCAGCTGTGAACCCATATGGTCCTGGACTTTTTTTGGTTGGTAAGCTATTGATTATTGCCACAATTTCAGCTCCTGTTATTGGTCTATTCAGAGATTCAACTTCTTCCTGGTTTAGTCTTGGGAGGGTGTATGTGTTGAGGAATTTATCCATTTCTTCTAGATTTTCTAGTTTATTTGCGTAGAGGTGTTTGTAATATTCTCTGATGGTAGTTTGTATTTCTGTGGGATCGGTGGTGATATCCCCTTTATCATTTTTTATTGCACCTATTTGATTCTTCTCTTTTTTTCTTTATTAATCTTGCTAGCAGTCTATCAATTTTGTTGATCCTTTCAAAAAACCAGCTCCTGGATTCATTTATTTTTTGAAGGGTTTTTTGTGTCTCTATTTCCTTCAGTTCTGCTCTGATTTTAGTTATTTCTTGCCTTCTGCTAGCTTTTGAATGTGTTTGCTCTTGCTTTTCTAGTTCTTTTAATTGTGATGTTAGGGTGTCAATTTTGGATCTTTCCTGCTTTCTCTTGTGGGCATTTAGTGCTATAAATTTCCCTCTACACACTGCTTTGAATTCATCCCAGAGATTCTGGTATGTTGTGTCTTGGTTCTCGTTGGTTTCAAAGAACATCTTTATTTCTGCCTTCATTTCGTTATGTACCCAGTAGTCATTCAGGAGCAGGTTGTTCAGTTTCCACATAGTTGAGCGGTTTTGAGTGAGATTCTTAATCCTGAGTTCTAGCTTGATTGCACTGTGATCTGAGAGATAGTTTGTTATAATTTCTGTTCTTTTACATTTATTGAGGAGAGCTTTACTTCCAAGTATATGGTCAATTTTGGAATAGTTGTGGTGTGGTGCTGAAAAAAATGTATATTCTGTTGATTTGGGGTGGAGAGTTCTGTAGATGTCTATTAGGTCTGCTTGGTGCAGAGCTGAGTTCAATTCCTGGGTATCCTTGTTGATTTTCTGTTTCGTTGATCTGTCATTTGGCACAGTGGGGTGCTAAAGTCTCCCATTATTAATGTGTGAGAGTCTAAGTCTCTTTGTAGGTCACTCAGGACTTGCTTTATGAATCTGGGTGCTCCTGTATTGGGTCCATATATATTTAGGATAGTTAGCTCTTCTTGCTGAATTAATCCCTTTACCATTATATAATGGCCTTCTTTGTCTCTTTTGATCTTTGTTGGTTTAAAGTCTGTTTTATCAGAGACTAGGATTGAAAAAAAAAAAAAAGAAAACACCACAAAGCAGTTTCTTACAAAGTTTCTTTCTAGTTTTTATGTGAAGATATTTCCTTTTTCACTCAAAGACTCAAAATGCTCCAAAATATCCCTTTGCAGATTCTACAAAAACCATCTTTCTAATCTCCTCAATCAAAACAAAGGTTTAATCTGTCAGATGAATGCACACATCACAAAGTGGTTTCTCAGGATGCTTCTTTCTAGTTTTTATATGAAGATATTTCCTTTTTCAACATAGCCCTGAAAGCTCAACAAAATATCCTTTTTCAAATTCTACTAAAACAGTGTTTCCAAGCTTCTCAATGAAAAGAAAACTTTAACTCTGTAAGATGAATGCACACGCCACAAAGCAGTTTCAGAAAAATCTTCTTTCTAGTTTTTTTGTGAAGATATTTCCTTTTTCACCATAAGATTCAATTGGCTCCCAAATGTCCCTTTTCAGATTCTACAGAAACAGTGTTTCCAAAATGCTCAATCAAAAGGAAGGTTTAACTCTATGAGATGAATTTATGCAACACAAAGCAGTATCTCAGAAAGCTTCTTTTTGTTTTTATGTGAAGATATTTCCTTTTTTAATATTGACCTCAATTAGCTCCCAAATATCCTTTTGCAAATTTTACAAGAACTGTGTTTCTGAATTGCTCAATCATAAGGAACTTTTAACTCTGTCAGATAAATGCACTCATCACAAAGCAGTTTCTCAGAAAGCTTCTTTTCAGTTTGCATCTGAAGATATTTCCTTTTTCACCATAGGCCTCATCGCACTCCTAAATATCTCTTCATAGATTCTAAAAGACAGTTTCCACACTGCCCAATCAAAAGAAAGTTTGAACTCCGTGAGAGGAAAGCATACTTCAAAAGGCAATTTCTCAGAAAGCATCTTTCCATTTTATACGTGAACATAATTCATTTATCACCATAGGACTCAAATCACTCCCAAATATCCCATCACAGTTTCTACAAAAATGTGCTTCCAAACTGCTCAATCAAAAGAAAGGCTTACCTTTTTGAGATGAAAGAACACATCTCAAAGCAGTGTGTTAGCTTTTTTAGTAGAAAGTTTCTTTGTAGTTTTCATGTGAATATATTTCCTTTTTCACCATAGGCCTAAATCCACTCTAAATATACTTTTGTAGATTTGCAAAAACAGTGTTTCCAAATTGATCAGTCAAAAGTAAGGTTTAACTCTGTCATATGAATGCACACATCACAGGGCTGTTCCTCAGAAAGCTTCTTTCTAGTTTTTATGCGAAGATTTTCCTTTTTCACCATAAGACTCAATGGAATCCCAAATATCCCTTTGCAGATTCTACAGAAAACGTGTTTCCAAAATCCTCAGTCAAAATAAAGGTTTAAATCTGTGAGATGAATGCACACATCACAAAGCAGTTTCTCAGAAAGTTTCTTTTTAGTTTGTATCTGAAGATTTTTTTTTACCATAATCCTCAAAGCACTCCCAAATATCCATTCACAGTTTCAATCAAAAGAAAGCTTTAACTCTGTGAGATGAAAGCACACATCTCAATGCAGTGCCTCACAATGTTTCCTTCTAGTTTTTATGTTTAGATATTTCCTTTTTCAACAGAAGACTATAAGGCCTCCCTAATATCCCTTTGCAGATTATACAAAAATAGTTTTTCCAAACTGCTTAATCAAAAGAAAGTTTTAACTCTGTGTGATTAATGCATATATCACAAGGCAGTTTCTCTGAAATCTTCTTTCTAGTTTTTAAGGGAAGATATTTCCTTTTCACCATAAAACTCTGGACTCCAAAATTTCCCTTCACAGATTCAAAAAACCAGTCTTTGCAAACTGCTCAATCAAAAGATACACTGTGAGATGAATGCACACATCACAAAGCAGTTTCTCAAAACGCATCTTTCCAGTTTTTGTGTGAACATATTTCCTTTATCACCATAGGACTCAATGCACATCCACATGTCCCTTCACAATTTCTACAAACACAGTGTTTCCAAACTCCTCAATCAAAAGAAACATTTAGTTTTGTGAGATGAATCAACACATCACAAAGCAGTTTCTCAGATAGCTTCTTTCTAGTTTTTCTGTTAGGAAATTTCCTTTTTGACCATTGGATCACGATGCTCCCAATTATCCCTTCACAGATTCTACAACAATAGTGCTTCCTAACAGCTCAATCAAAAGAAAATTTTAACTCTGTGAGATAAATGCACTCATCACAAAACACTTTCTCAGAAAGCTTATTTTTAGTTTATATTTGAAGACATTTCCTTTTTCACCATAGGCCTCAATGTGTTCCCAAATATCCCATTGCAGATTCTACAAAAATAGTGTTTCCAAACTGCTCAATCAAAAGAAAGGTTTAAGTCTGTGAGATGAATGCACACATCTCAAAGCAGTGACTCAGAATATTTCTTTCTAGTTTTTAATCTGAAGATATTTCCTTTTTCACAATAGGCCTCAAAGTGCAACCAAATATGCCTTGACAGATTCTATGAAAAGAGTGTTTCTAAGCTTCTGTATCAAAAAAAAGGTTTACCTGTATGAGATGAATGCACACAACTCAAAGCAGTTTCAGAGAAAACTTCTTTGTACTTGGTATCTGAAGTTATTTCCTGTTTCATCATAGGCCCCAAAGCACTCCCAAATATCCCTTCACAGATTCCACAAAAACAGTGTTTCCAAACAGCAAATCAAAAGAAATTTTTAACTCTTTGAGATGAACACAATCATCACAAAGCAGTTTCTAAAAAGCTTCTTTTTAGTTTATATCTAAAGGTATTTCCTTTTTCACAGTAAGTCTCAATGTGCTCCCAAACATCCCTTAGCAGTTTCTACAAAAAAAGTGTTTCCAAATTGTTAAATCAAAAAAAAAAAGGTTTAAGTCTGTGAGATAGAGGCAAACACCTCCAAGCGTTGTCTCAGAATGTTTCTTTCTAATTTTGTATGAAGATTTTTTTTTGCCAAAGACTCCTTTGGCTCCCAAATATCCCTTTGCAGATTCTACAAAAATCTCTTTCCAAACTGCTCAATCAAAAGAAGTTTTTAACTCTATGAGATGGATGCATGCAATACAAAGCAGTTCCTCAGAAAACTTCTTTTAAATGTATATCTGAAGATATTTTTTCTTCAACCTAGTCTTCAATGCACTCCCAAATATCAGTTTAGTTTCTACAAAAACTGCTTTTCCAAACAGCACAAAAAAGAGAAAGTTTAACTCTGTGAAATGAAAGCAAACATCTCAAAGCATTGTCTCAGAAGTTTTTTTCTGAGTTTTTTATGTGAAGTTTTTTTTGTGAAGATATTTCCTTTTTCACCAGAAGACTCCAAGGCCTCCCAAATAACACTTTGCAAATTGTACAAAATATTGTTTCTGAACTGCTCAATCAAAAGAAAGATTTAACTCTCTGAGGTGAATGCACACAACACAAAACAGTTTCTCAGAATGCTTCCTTCTAGGTTTTATGTGAAAATTTGTTTTTACATCATAAGACTCAATATGCTTACAAATATCCCTTTGTAGTTTCCAAAAAAACAGCCCTTTCAAAAGGCTCAATCAAAAAAAAGGTTTAACTCTGTGAGATGAATGCACACATCACAAAGCAGTTTCAGAGAAAGCTTCTTTCCAGCTTGTATCTGAAGATAATTTCTTTTTCTCCATGGGCCTCAGTGTGCTCCCAAATATCCCTTCACAAATTCTACATAAAGAGTGTTTCCAAAGTGCTCACACAAAAGGAATGTTTAACTTTGTGAGGTGAATGCACACAACACCAAGCAGTTTCTCAGAAAGTTTCTTTCAAGTTTTTATGTGAAGATATTTCCTTTGTCATCATTGGCCTCAATGTGCTCCCAAATATCCAATTGCAGATTCCTCAAAAAGAATGTATCCAAAATGCCCAATCAAAAGATAGATTTAACTCTGTGAGATAAATGCACACATCACAAGGAAGTTTCTCAGAAAACTTCTTTCTTGTTTTTATGTGAAGATATTTCATTTTTACCATGAGGCTCAACGCACTATGAAATATCCCTTCACAGATACTACAAAACAGTTTATCCCAACTGCTCAATCAAAATAAAGTTTTAACGTGGTGAGATGAATGCACACATCACCAAGCAGTTTCTAAGAAACTTCTTTCTAGTTTTTATGTGAAGATATTTAGTTTTTCACCATATGAGTCAAAGGGCTCCCAAGTATCCTTTTGCAGATTTTACATAGTATTTCCAAACTGCTCAAATAAAAGTTTAACACTGTGAGATAAACTCACTCATGACAAAACAGTTTCTCAGAAAGCTTTTGTCCAGTTTTTATTTGAAGATACTTCCTTTTTCAACTTAAGACTCAATGGCTCACAACTATCCCTTTGGAGATTCTACAAAAGAAGTTTTCCACATTCCTCAAAAAAAGAAGGTTTAATTCTGTGAGATGAATTCATTCATCACAAAACAGCTTCTCAGAAAGCTTATTTTTTGTGTGTATTTAAAATATTTCCTTTTTCACCATAACACTATAAGTGCAACCTAATATCCCCTCGGAGATTGTACAAAAAAACTGGGTCCTAACTGCTCAATCAATGCATGCACAAGACACAAAGCAGTTTTTCAGAATTCTTCTTTCTCGTTTGTATTAGAAATTATTTCCTTTTAAATCATAGACCTCAATATGCTCCCAAATATCCTTCCAAAATTTGACCAAAGAAAGTGTTTCCAAACTGCTCAAAAGATAGGTTTAACAGTATGAGATGAATGCACACATCACAGAGCAGTTTCTGATAAAGCTTCCTCCTAGTTTTAAAGTGACAATATTACCTTTTCACCATAATTCTCAATGGGATCCAAAATATCCCTTTGCAGATTCTACAAAAACAGTGTTTCTTAACTGCTTAGTCAAAAGAAAGCTTTAACTCAGTGAGATGAATGCACACATCACAATGTAGTTTCTCGGAAATTTCTTTCTAGTTTTTATGTGAACATATTTCCTTTTTCACCATATGACTCAATGGGCTCCAAATATCACTTTGGAGATTCTACATAAACAGTATTTCCAAACTGCTCAATCAAAAGAAAATTGAACCCTGTGAGATGAATGCACACTTCACAAATCAATTTCTCAGAATGTTAGTTTCTAGTTTGTATCTGAAGATATATCCTTTTTCAAAATAAGACTCAATGGACTTCAAAATATCCCTTTGCTGATTCTACAAAAACAGTCTTTCCAAACTCCTCAATCAAAACAAAGTTTAACTCTGTTAGAAGAATGCACACATCACAAAGCAGTTTCTCAGAAAATTTCTTTCTGGTTTGTATCTGAAGATATATCCTTTTTCACAGTAGGCCTCAATGCTCTCTCAAATATCCCTTCAGAGATTCTACAAAAACAGTGCTTCTAAACTGCTCAATCAAAAGAAAGGTTTAATTCTGTGAGATGAATGCACTCATCACAAAGTAGTTTCTCAGAAAGCTTATTTTTCCTTTATATCTGAAGATATTTCCTTTTTCAACATAGGTCTCAAAACGCAACCAAATATCAATTCATAGATACTATGAACACAGTGTTTCCTAACTCCTCAATTGAAAGGAAGGTTTAACTCTGTGAGATGAAGGTGCATATCACAAAGTAGTTTCTCAGAAAGATTTTTTCTAGTGTGTATCGGAAGATATTTCCTGTTTCACCATAGGCCTCAATGTGCTCCCAAAAATCCCATTGCAGATGCTACAAAAACAAGGTGTCCTAACTACTCAATCAAAAGAAAGGTTTAGCTCTGTGAGACGAATGCACACATCACAAAGCACTTTCTCAGCATGTTTCTTTCTAGTTTTTATGTGAGGATATTTCCTTTTTCACCATAAGACCCAATGGGCTCCCAATATCCCGTTGCACATTCTACAAAAACAGTCTTTCCAAACTACTCAATCAAAAGAAAAGTTTAACTCTGTGAGATAAATGCTCAAGTCCAAAGCAATTTCTCAGAATGTTAATTTCTAGTTTGTATATGAAGATGTATCCTTTTTCATCCTAAGATTCAATGGACTCCCAAATATCCCTTTGCACATTCTACTATAATTGTCTTTCCAAACTCCTCATCAAAGCAATGTTTAACTCTGTAAGATGAATGCACACAGCATAAAGCAGTTTCTCAGAAGGTTTCTTTCTAGTTTGTATCTGAAGATATATCCTTTTTCACAACAGGCCTCAATGCACTCCCAAATATCACTTCAAAGACTCTACAAAACAGTGTTTCCAAACTGTTCAATCAAGAGAAAGTTTTAACTCTATGAGATGAATGCACACATCCAAGTAGTTTCTCTGAAAGCTTCATTCTAGTTTGCATCTGATGATATTTCCTTTTTCACTATAGGCCTCAAAGCACTCCTATTACTATACAGATTCTACAAAACAGTGTTTCCAAACTGCTCAATTAAAAGAAAGGTTTAACTCTGTGAGATGAATGCACAGATCACAAAGCAGTGTCTCAGAATGTTTTTTTCTGGTTTTTATGTGAAGATATTTTATTTTTCAACATAAGACTCAATGCGCTCTGAAATATCACATCACAGATTCTACAAAAAGTGTTTCTAAACTACTCCATCAAAAGAAAATTTTAACCCTATGAGATGAATGCACACATCACAAAGCAGTTTCTCAGAAAGATTATTTCTAGTTTCTTTCTGAAGATATTTCCTTATTCATCATAGGCCTCAGTGCTCCCTAATATCCCTTTGTAGATTCTACAAAACAGTGTTTCCAAACTGCTCCATCAAAAGAAAGGTTTAATTCTATGAGATAAATGCACATATCACAAACAGCTTCTGAGAAACCTTCTCTCTAGTTTGTATCTGAAGATATTTCCTTTTTCACCATAGGCCTCAATGCACTCCCTAATATTACTTCAGATATTCTACAGAAACAGTGTTTCAAAACTGGTCAAAAAAAAAAAAAGGTTTAACTATGAGAGATGAACGCTCACATCATAAAGAAGTTTCTCAGAAAGCTTATTTTTAGTTCTTATTTGAAGTTATTTCCTTTTTCACCTTAAGAATAAATGGGCTCCAAATATCTGTTTGCACATTCTACAAAAACAGTCTTTCCAAACTCCTCAATCAAAACAAGGTTTAACTCTGTGAGATGAATGCACACATCAAAAAGCTTTTTCTCAGAAAGTGTCTTTCTACTTTGTATCTAAAGATATTTCCTTTTTCACCATAGGCCTCAATGCGCTCCAAAATATCCCTTCACAGATTCCACAAAAACACTATTTCCACTCTGTTCCATAAAAATAAAAGTTTAACTCTATGAGATGAATGTACACATCACAAAGCATTTTCTGAGAAAGCTTCTTTCTAGTTTGCCTCTGAAGATATTTCCTTTTTCACTATAGGCCCCATTGTGCTCCAAAATATTTCTTTGCAGATAATTGCTCAATTATCAATAATTCCAAATTGCTCAATAAAAAGGAAGTTTTATTTCTGTAAGATGAGTGCACTCATCCCAAAACAGTTTCTCAGAAAGCTTCTTTTTCGTTTATACCTTAAGATATATCCTTTTTCACCATACATCTCAAAAAGGAACAAAATATGCTTTCATAGATTTTACAAAAACTGTTTCCTAACTGCTCAATCAAAAAGAAAGGTTAAACTCTATGAGATGAATGCACACGTCACAGAGCAGTTTCTCAGAATGCTTCTTTCTAGTTTGAATTTGAAGATATTTGCTTTTTCACCATAGGCTCTATGTGCTCCAAAATATCCCTTCGCAGTTTCAACAAAAAAAGTGTTTCCAAACTGCTCACTGAAAAGAATGGTTTAACATTGAGAGATGAAAGCTCACACCTCAAAGCAGTTTCTCAGAAAGGCTTATTGAAGTTTTTATGTGAAGTTATTTCCTTTTTCAACATAAGACTCAATGGGCTCCCAAATACCTCTTTGCAGATTCTACAAAAACAATGCTTCCTAACTGCTCAATCAAAAGAAATTTAACTCTATGAGAGGAATGCATATATTACAAAGTAGTTTCTCATAAAGTTTCTTTCTAGTTTTTATGTGAAGATATTTAATTTTTTAACCTAAGACTCAATGGGCTCCCAAATAGCCCTTTGCAGATTCTCCAAAAAGGGTTTTTCTGAACTCCACAATCAAAGGAAATTTTTAACTCTGTGAGATGAAGGCACACATCACAGAGCAGTTTATCAGAAAGTTTCTTTCTAGTGTGTATTGGAAGAGATTTCCTTTTTCACAATAGGCCTCAATGAGCTCTCAAAAATACCTTCACAGATTCTATAAAAACAATTTTTCCAAGCTTCTCTATCAAACCACAGTTTTCTCTCTGTGAGATGAATGCACACATCTCAAAGCAGTGTTTCAGAATGCTCTTTTCTAGTTTTAATGTGAAGATATTTCCTTTTTCACAGTATCACTGAAAGGACGCCCAAATAACCCTTTGCAGATTCTACAAAAACTGTGTATCCAAACTTCTCAGTCAAAAGTAAGGTATAACTCTGTGAGATGAAAGCACACATCACAAAGCAGTTTCTCAAAATGTTTCTTTGTACTTTTTATGTGAAGATAATTCGTTTTTCACCCTAGACTCAATCAACGTATTCCCAAGTATCCCTTTGCAGATTCTACAAAAACTGTCTTTTGAAACACCTCAATCAAAACAAAGGTTTAACTCTGTGAGATGAATGCCCACATCACAAACCAGTTTCTCAGAAAGCTTCTTTCTAGTTTTTATCTGAAGATACTTACTTTTTCACCATAGGCCTCAATGCACTCCCATATATCCTTTCACAGATTGTAGAAAAGCAGTGTTTCCAAAGTACTAAATCAAAAGAAAGGTTTACATCTGTGAGATGAATGCACATATCACAAATCAGATTCTCAGAAAACTTCTGTCTTGTTTTCATCTGAAGATATTTCCTTTTTCACCATAGGCCTCAATGTGCTCCCAAATGTCCTTTTGCAGTTTCTACAAAAACAATGTTTTCAAGCTTCATCATCAAAAGAAAGGTTTACTTATGTGAGATGATTACACACATCACAAAGCAGTTTCTCAGAAAGCTTATTTCTAGCTTTTATCTGAAGATAGTTCCTTTTTTACCATAGGCCTCTTTGCACTCCCAAATATCCCTTCACAGATTGTACAAAAACAGTGTTTCCAAACTGCTAAATCAAAAGAAAGTTTTAACTATGTCAGACGAATGCACACTTCACAAATCTGTGTCTCAGAAACCTTCTTTCTAATTTTTATCTGAAGGTAATTTCTTTTTCACCATAGGCCTCTACGTGCTCCCAAATATCCCTAACCAGATTCTACAATAATAGTGTTTCCAAACTGCTCAGTCGAAAGAATGGTTTATTTGATGAATGCACACATAACAAAGCAATTTCTCAGGAAGCTTCTCTCTAGTTGTTATCTGAAGATATTTCCTTTTCAAACCAGGCCTCAAAGTGCTCCCAAATATCCCTTTGCAGATTCCAAAAAAACAGTGTTTCCAACCTGCTCTATCAAAATAAAATTTTAACTCTGAGAGATGAATGTACACCTCAAAAAGCAGTTTCTCAGGATGTTTGTTTCTAGTTTTTATCTGAAGATATTTCCTTTTTCAGATGAATCCTCAATGCCCTCCCAAATATTCCTTTGCAGATTCTACAAAACCTGTGTTTCCAAACTGCTAAATCAAAAGAGAGGTTTAACTCTGTGAGATGTATGCACACATTGCAAAGCAGTATCTCAGAAACTTTCTTTGTAGTTTTTATTTGAAGATATTTACTTTTTCACCACAGGCCTTGATGCTCTCCTGAATATTCCTTTGCAGATTCTATAACAACAGTGTTTCCAAACTGCTCAATCCAAAGAAATGTTTAACACTTTGAGATAAATGCACACATTACAAAGCAGTGACTCAGAATGCTTCTTTCTAGTTTTCGTCTGAAGATATTTTCTTTTTCACCATAGACCCCAAAGACTCCCAAAAATCCCTTCCCAGATTCTCCAAAAACAGTGTTTCTGAAATGCTCAATCAAAAGAAAGGTTTAACTGGGGTGAAATGAACGCACACATCAAAAATATATGCCTCAGAAACCTTTCTAGTTTTTGTCTGAAGATATTTCCTTTTTCAGCCTAGGACTCCAAATATCTCTTTGCAGTTTCTAAAAATTGTTGTTTCCAAACTGTTCAATCAAAAGTATGGTTTACATCTCTTAGATTAATGCATACATCACCAAGCAGTTTCTCTGAAAGATTATTTCTAGTTTTTATCTGAAGATATTTCCTTATTCACCATAGGCCTCAAAGCACTGTCAAATATCTTTTCCCAGTTTTTACATAAACAGTGTTTTCAAGCTACTCAATCAAAACAAAAGTTTAACTCTGACATGAATGCTTGCATCACAAAGCAGTTTCTCTCCAAACTGCTTTCTTGTTTTTATCTGTTTTTATCTCTATATATTTTATTTTTCAGGCTAGGCCTCAAAGCATTCCTAATCATCCCTTCGCAGTTTCTACAAAACAGTGTGTCCAAACTGCTCAATCAAAAGACAGGTTTAACTCTGTGAGATGAATCCACACATCAGAAAGTAATGCCTTAGAAACCTTCTTTCTAGTTTTTACCTGAAGATATTACCATTTTTACCATAGGTTTCAATGTGCTCCCTAATATCTCTACTCAGATTCTACAAAAATAGTGTTTCCAAAATGCTCAATCAAAAGAAAGTCTTACTTTTGTGAGATGAAGGCACAGATCAAAAAGCAGTTTCTCAAAAAGCTTCTTTCCAGTTTTTATCTGAAGATATTTCCTTTTTCAGCCTAGGCCTCAATACGCTTCCCAATATCCCTTTGCAGATTACACAAAAACACTGTTTCCACACTGCTGAATATAAAAAATGGTTTTACTCTGTGAGATGAATTCACCCATCAGAAAGAAGTTTCTAAGAAAGATTCATCACACAGAGTTAAACCTTTCTTTTTATTCAGCAGTTAGGAAACACTGAATCATGACAGGCCATGTCCTTGTCCATGGCTATGTCCTGAATGGTATTGCCTAGGTTTTCTTCTAGGGTTTTTATGGTTTTAGGTTTAACAGTTAAGTCTTTAATCCATCTTGAATTAATTTTTGTATAAGGTGTAAGGAAGGGCTCCAGTTTCAGCTTTCTACATATGGCTAGCCAGTTTTCCAATTATTAAATAGGGAATCTTTTCCCCATTGCTTGTTTTTGTCAGGTTTGTCAAAGATCAGATGGCTGGAGATGGATGGTATTATTTATGAGGGCTCTGTTCTGTTCCATTGGTCTGTATCTCTGTTTTGGTACCAGTACCATGCTGTTTTGGTTACTGTAGCCTTGTAATATAGTTTGAAGTCAGGTAGCGTGATGCCTCCAGCTTTGTTCTTTTGGCTTAGGATTGACTTGGCAATGCGCGTTCTTTTTTGGTTCCATGTGAACTTTAGTTTTTTCCAATTCTGTGGAGAAAGTCATTGGTAGCTTGATGGGGATGGCATTGAATCTATATATTACCTTAGGCAGTATGGCCATTTTTATGACACCGATTCTTCCTATCCATGAGCATGGAATGTTCTTCCTTTTGTTTGTGTCCTCTTTTATTTCGTTGAGCAGTGGTTGTAGTTCTCATTGAAGAGGTCCTTCAAATCCCTTGTAAGTTGGATTCCTAGGTCTTTTATTCTCTTTGAAGCAATTGTAAATGGGAGTTCACTCATGATTTGGCTCTCTGTTTGTCTGTTATTGGTGTATAAGAAAGTTTGTGATTTTTGCACATTGATTTTGTATCCTGAGACTTTACTGAAGTTGCTTGTCAGCTTAAGGAGATTTTAGGCTGAGACAATGGGGTTTTCTAAAGATACAGTCATGTCATCTGCAAACAGGGACAATTTGACTTCATCTTTTCCTAGTGGAACACTCTTTATTTCTTTCTCCTGCCTGATTGCCCTGGCCAGAATTTCCGACACTACAATGAATAGGAGTGGTGAGAGAGGGCATTGTTGTCCTGAGCCAGTTTTCAAAGGGAATGCTTCCATTTTTTGCCCATTCAGTATGATATTGGTTGTGGGTTTGTCATAAATAGCTCTTATTATTTTGAGATATGTCCCATCAATACCGACTTTCTTGAGAGATTTTAGCATGAAGGGTTGTTGAATTTTGTGAAAGGCCTTTTTGCATCTATTGAGATAATCATGTGGTTTTTCTCTTTGGTTTTGTTTATATGCTGGATTATGTTTATTGATTTGCGTATATTGAACCAGCCTTGCATCCAGGGTTGAAGCCCATTTGATCATTGTGGATAAGCTTTTTGATGTGCTGCTGGATTTAGTTTGCCAGTAATTTATTGAGGATTATTGCATGAATGTTCATCAGAGATATTGGTCTAAAATTCTCTTTCTTTGTTGTGTCTCTGCCAGGCTTTGTCATCGGGATGATGTTGGCTTCATAAAATGAGTTAGGGAGGATTCCCTCTTTTTTTATTGACTGGGATAGTTTCAAAGTCAATGGTACCAGCTTCTCCTTGTACCTCTGGTAGAATTAGGCTGCGAATACGTCTGTTCCTTGACTTTTTTTTGGTTTGCGGGCGATTAATTAATGCCTCAATTTCAGAGCCTATTGTTGGTCTATTCAGGGATTAAATTTCTTACTGGTTTTATCTTGGGAAGGTGTATGTGTCCAGGAATTTATCCATTTCTTCTAGATTTTCTATTTATTTGCATAAAGGTGTTTATAGTATTCTCTGATGGTAATTTGTATTTCTCTGTGATCAGTAGTGATATCTCCTTTATGATTTTTTATTGTGTCTGTTTGATTCTTCTCTCTTTTATTAGTCTTGCTAGTGGTCTATCAATTTTGTTTATTGTTTCAAAAAACCAGCTCCTGGATTCATTGATTTTTTGAACTTTTTTTGTGTCTCTATCTCCTTCAATTCTGCTCTGATCTCAGTTGTTTCTTGCCTTCTGCTACCTTTTGAATTTGTTTCCTCTTGATTTTCTAGTTCTTAGAATCATGATGTTTGTGTGTCAATTTTAGGTCTTTCCTGCTCTCCCTTGTGAGTATTTAGTACTATAAATTTCCCTCTACACACTGCTTTAAATGTGTCCCAGAGATTCTTTATGTTGTTTCTTTCCTCTGATTGTTTTCAAAGAACATCTTTATTTCTGCCTTCATTTCGTTATGTACCCAGTAGTCATTCAGGAACAGGTTGTTCAGTTTCCATGTAGTTGAGCAGTTGAGTGAGTTTCTTAATCTTGAGTTCTAGTTAGATTGCACTGTGGTCTGAGAGACAGTTTGTTATAATTTCTGTTATTTTACATTTGCTGAGGAGTGCTTTACTTCCAACTATGTGGTCAATTTTGGAATAAGTGCCATGTGGTGCTAAGAAGAATGTATATTCTGTTGATTTGGGGTGGAGAGTTCTGTAGATGTCTTTTAGGTCCACTTGGTGCAGAGCTGAGTTCAATTCTTGGATATCTTTGTTAACTTTCTGTCTCGTTCATCTGTCTAATGTTGACAGTGGGGTGTTAAAGTTTCCCATTATTATTGTGTGGGAGTCTAAGTCTTTTTGTAGATCTCTAAGGATTTGCTTTATGAATCTGGGTGCTCCTGTATTGGGTGCATGTATATTTAGTATAGTTAGCTCTTCTTGTTGAATTGATACCTTTACCATTATGTAATGGCCCTGTTTGTCTCTTTTGATCTTTGTTGGTTTAAAGCCTGTTTTATCAGAGACTAGGATTGCAACCCCTGCCTTTTTTGTTTTCTGTTTGCTTGGTAGAAGTTCCTGCATCCCTTTATTTTGAGCCTATGTGTGTCTCTGCATGAAAGATTGGTCTCCTGAATGGAGCACACTGATGGGTGTTGACTCTTTATCCAATTTGTCAGTCTCTGTCTTTTAATTGGAAAATTTAACCCATTTACAAGTTTAATATTGTTATGTGTGAATTTGGTCCTGTCTTTATGATGTTAGCTGGTCATTTTGCTCATTAGTTGATGCAGTTTCTTCCTAGCATTGATGGCATTTAAAATTTGGCATGTTTTTACAGAGGCTGGTACCGGTTGTTCCTTTAGATATTTAGTACTTTCTTTGGGGGCTCTTTTAGGGCAGGCATGTTGGTGACAAAATCTCTCAGCATTTGCTTGTCTGTAAAGGATTTTATTTCTCCTTCACTTATGAAGCTTAGTTTGTCTGGATATGAAATCTGGGTTGAAAGTTCTTTTCTTTAAGAATGTTGAATATTGGCCCCCGTTCTCCTTTGGCTTGTAGAGTTTCTTCTGAGAGACCCATTGTTAGTTTGATGGGTTTCCCTTTATGGGTAACCCGACCTTTCTCTCTGCCTGCCCTTAACATTTTTTCCTTCCTTTCAACTTTGGTGAATCTGACAATTATGTTTCTTGGAGTTACTCTTCTCGAGGAGTATCTCTGTGGCATTCTCTGTATTTCCTGAATTTGAGTGTTGGCCTGCCTTACTAGGTTGGGAAAGTTCTCCTGGATAATATACTGCAGAGTGTTTTCCAGCTTGTTTGCATTCTCCCCGTCACTTTCAGGAACATCAATCAGACGTAGGTTAGGTGTTTTCACATAGTCCCATATTTCTTGGAGTCTTTGTTTGTTTCCTTCTATTATTTTTCCTCTAAACTTCTCTTCTCCCTTTATTTCATTCATTTGATCATTAATCACTGATACCCTTTCTCCCAGTTGATCGAATTGGCTACTGAAACTTGTGCATTCATCACATAGTTCTCATGCCATGGTTTTCAGCTTGGTCAGGTCATTTAAGGACCTCTTTACATTGGTTGTTCTAGTTACCCATTCGTCTAATCTTTTTTCAAGTTTTTAACTTGTTTTTGATGAGTTTGAATTTCCTCCTTTAGCTCGGAGAAGTTTGATCATCTTAGACCTTCTTCTCTCAAATAATCAAAGTCATTCTCCATCCAGCTTTGTTCCTTTGCTGGCGAGGAACTGCATTCTTTTGGAGGGGGAGAGGTGCTCTGATTTTTAGTGTTTTCAGCTTTTCTGCTCTACTTTTTCCCATCTTTCTGGTTTTATCTACCTTTGGTCTTTGGTGATCATGGCATGCAGATGGGGTTTTGGTGTGGATGTCCTTTCTATTTGTTAGTTTTCCTTCTAATAGGCAGGATCCTCAGCTACACGTCTGTTGGAGTTTCCTGGAGGTCCGCTCCAGACACTATTTGCCTGGGTATCTGCAGCAGAGCCCGCAGAACAGCAAATATTTCTGAACAGCAAATGTTGCTGCCTGGTCATTCCTCTGGAAGCCTCATATCAGAGGGGTACCTGGCCATGTGAGGTGTCAGGCTGCCCCTACTGGAGGGTGCCTCCCAGTTAAGCTACTCTAAACATGAACCAGCCTCCATGGACTCTCAAATGTCAATTTGCAGAATGGAAAAAAAACTGTGTTATCAAACTGCTAGAAAAAAAGACACGTTTAGGTCTGTGAGATGAATGCACACATCACAAAGCAGTTTCTCAGATAGCTTTCTTCTAGTTTTTATCCTGGGATATTTTCTTTTTCTCATTTGGCCTCAATGAGATCTCAAATGTCCATTGGCAGAATGGGCAAAAACAGTGTTTCCATACTGCTGGATCAAAAGAAAGTTTAAACACTGTGAGATGAATGCACACATCACAATACAGTTTCTCAGAATGCTTATTTCTAGTTTTTATGTGAGGATATTTCCTTTTTCACCATAGGCCACAATGTGCCCCCAAATATCCCTTCCAGAATCTACAAAACAGTGTTTGCTAACTGCCCAATCAAAAGAAAGTTTTAACTCTGAATGATGAATGCACATATCACAAAGCAGTGTCTCAGAAAGCTTCTTTCTAGTTTTTATGTGAAGATATTTCATTTTGCACCACAATTCTCAAAATGCTCCAAATTATCCCTTCATAGATTTTACCACAAAAGTGTTTCCAAGCAGCTCAATCAAAAGAAAGATTTAACACTGTGAGATGAAACTACACGTCAAAAAGCACTTAGCCAGAATGTTTCTTTCCAGTTTTTATTTGAATAAATTTCGTTTTTCACCATAGGCCTCAATGAGCTCCCAAATATTCATCCCAGATTCCACAACAACAGTGATTCCAAACTGCTGAATCCAAAGAAAGGTTTAACTCTGTGAGTGAATGCACACAAACTTTTTTCAGAAAGTTTCTTTCTAGTTTTTATCTGAAGATATTTCATTTTTCACCATAGGCCTCTTTGTGCTCCCAAATATCCCTTCACAGATTCTGCAATAACAGTGTTTCCAAACTGCTCATTCAAAAGAATGGTTTAAGTTTATGAGATGAATGCACACGTCACAAAGAAGTTTCTCAGAATGATTCTTTCTAGTTTTAAACTGTAGATATTTTGTTTTTCACCATAGGCCTAAATGAGCTCCAAAATATCCATTCACACTTTCTACAAAAACAGTGTATCCCAACTGCTCAATAAAAAAAATTTAATTCTACGAGATGAATGCCCACATCACACAGCAGTTTCTCAGATAACTTCCTTCTAGTTCTTATCCTGGGATATTCACTTTTATGCCATTTCTGTCAATGAGCTCAAAAATGAAGAAAAACAGAGTTTCCAAACTGTGGAATTGAAAGAAAAGTTAAATTCTGTGAGACAACTGCACACATCACAAAGCTGTTTTGCAGAAAGGTTTTTTCTAGTTTTATCTGAAGATATTTTCTTTTTCACCATAGGCATCAATGCACTCCCAAATATCCCTTCGCAGATTCTACAAAAACTGTGTCTGCAAACTGCTGAATGAAAAGAAACTTTTACCTCTGCAATGTAAATACACACATAACAAAGCCAGTTCTCAGAAATCTTGGTAGTTTTTAGCCGAAGATATTTTCTTTTTCACCTTAGGCCTCAGTGTGCTACAAAATATCCCTTCACAGATGCTATAAAAATAGTGTGGGCAAACTGCTCAACCAAAACAAAGTTTTAACTCTGTGTGATTAATGCATACTTCACAATGCAGTGTCTCAGAAAGTTTCCTTCTAATTTTCATGTGAAGATATTTCCTTTCTCAACAGAGGCCTCAAAGTGCTCCAAATTATCCCTTTGCAGATTCTACAACAAGAGTGTTTCCAAACTGCTCAATCAAAAGAAAGGTTTAACTCTGTGAGATGAATGGACACACCACAAACCAGTTTTTCAGAAACTTTCTTTCTGTTTTTTATCTGAAGATACTTCCTTTTCACCATAGATTTCTTTCTGCTCCCAAGTATCCGTTTGCAGATCCTACAACAGTGTTTCCAAAATCCTCAATCAAAAGAATGGTTTAACATTGTGAGATGAATGCACACATCACAAAGCATTTTCTCTGAATGATTCTTTCTAGTTTTTATCTGCAGATATTTCCATTTTTACCGTAGGCCTCAAAGCACCCCCAAATATCCCATAGCAGATTCCACAAAAACAGTGTTTCCAAACTGCTGAATCAAAAAAAGGTTTACATCTGTGAGATGAATGCACACATCACAGTTTCTCAGAATGCTTCTTCCTGGTTTTTGTCTGAAGGTATTTCCTTTCTCACCATAGGCCTTAGTGCACTCCCAAATATCCATTCACAAACTCAACAGAAACTGACTTTCCAAACCGCTCAGTCAAAAGAAAGGTTTAACTATGTGAAATGAATGCACACATCACAAACCAGTTTCTCAGAAAACTTCTTTCTATTTTTTAACTGAAGATATTTCCTTTTTCACCAAAGGCCTCAGTGTGCAGTGAAATATCTCTTTTCAGATTATACAAAAACAGTCTTTCCAAACTGCTCAACCAAAAGAAGGGTTTAACTCTGTGAGATGCATGCACTCTTCTCAAAGCAGTCTCAGAATATTTCTTTCTACCTTTTATGTGAAGACATTTCCTTTTTCACCCTAAGATTCAAAGGGCTCACAAATATCCCTTTGCAGATTCTACAAAAATACTGTTTCCAAACTACCCAAATCAAAAGAAAGGTGTACCTCTATGAGACGAATGCCCACATCAAAAAGCAGTTTCTCAGAAAGCTTCTTTCTAGTTTTTATGTGAGGTTATTCTCTATTTAACCATAAGACTCAATGCACTCTCAATAATCACTTTGTGGATTCTACAAAACAAAAACAAAAACAGTGTTTCCAAACTGCTTCATCAAAAGAAAGGTTTAAATGTATGAGATGAATGCACACATCACAAAGCAGTTTCTGAGAAAGTTTCTTTCTAGTTTGCATCTGAAGATATTTCATTTTTCACCATATGCCTCAATGTGCTCCAAAATATCCCTTCACAGATACTACAAGAACAGTGTTTCCAAATTGCTCAATCAAAAGGAAGTTTTAATTCTGTGAGAGGAATGGACACATCACAAAGCAATTTATCAGAATGTTAATTGCTAGTTGGTATCTAAAGATATTTCCTTTTTCACCCTAAGACTCAATGGGCACCCAAATATCCCTTTGCACATTCACAAAGCAGTTTCTCAGAAAGCTTCTTTTTCGTTTATGCCTGAAGATATTTCCTTTTTCACCATAGGTCTCAAAGTGCAACCAAGTATCTATTCATAGATTCTACAAAACAGTGTTTCCTAACTCCTCAATCAAAAGGAAGCTTTAAATCTGGGAGATGAAGGCATACATCACAAAGCAGTTTCTCAGAAATTTTTTTCTAGTGTGTATCTGAGGATATATCCTGTTTTACTATAGGCCTCAATGTGCTCCCAAAAATCCCATTACCAATTCTACAAAAGCAGTGTTTCCTAAGTGGTCAATCAAAAGAAAGGTTTAACTCTGCAAGACTAATGCACTCATCACAAAGCAGTTTCTCAGAATGCTTCTTTCTAGTTTTTATGTGAAGATACTTCCTTTTTCACCATAAGACCCAATGGACCCCCAATATCCCTTTGCACTTTCTACAAAAAGAGTCTTTCCAAACTACTCACTCAAAAGAAAGTTTTAACTTTATGAGATAAATGCACACATCACAAAGCAATTTCTCAGACTGTTAATTTCTAGTTTGTATCTGAAGATATATCCTTTTCCACGCTAAGACTCAAAAGACTCCAAAATATCCCTTTGCATATTCTACAAAAACAGTCTTGCAAAATCCTCCATCAAAACAAAGTTTAACTCAGTGAGATGAATGTACACATCACAAAGCAGTTTTTAAGAAAGTTTCTTTCTAGTTTGTATCTGAAGATATATCATTTTTCACCATAAGCCTCAATGCACTCCCAAATATCCCTTTGCAGATTTTACATAAACAGTATTTCCAAACTGCTCAATCTAAAGAAAGGTTTAACTCTGTGAGTGAACGCTCCCATCTTAAAGCAGTTTCTCAGAAAGCTTCTTTCTAGTTTTTACAGGAAAAAATTTCCTTTTTTACCATAAGACTCAATGGGCTTCCAAATATCCCTTTGCAGATTCTACCAAAACAGTCTTTCCAAACTGGTCAATCAACAGAAATGTTTACCTCTATGAGATGAATGCATGTATCACAAAGTAGTTTCTCATAAAGCTTCTTTCTACTTTTTATGTGAAGATATTTTCTTTTTCAACCTGAGACTCAATGGGCTCCCCAATATCCCTTCACAGATTCTACAAAAAAAAGTGTTTCCTAAATCCTCAATCAAAAGAAACATTTAACTCTGTGACATGAAGGAGCACATCAAAAAACAGTTTCTCAGAAAGTTAATTTCTAGTGTGTATGTGAAGATATATCCTTTTTCACCATAGGCCTCAATGCACTCCCAAATATCCCATAGCATGTTCTAAAAAAAAAATTGTTTACAAACTGCTCAACAAAAAGAATGGTTTAACTCTGTGAGATAAAGGCATATGTCACAAAGCAGTTTCTCAGAATGTTTCTTTCTAGTGTTTATCTGAAGATATTTTCTTTTTCACCATAGACCTAAATGTGTTCCCAAATATCCCTTCACAGTTTCAACAAAGTATTTCTAAACTGTTCCATCAAAAGAAAGGTTTAACTTTGTGAGATGAACGATCACATCCCAAAGCAGTTTCTCAGATAGGTTCTTTCTAATTTTTATATTAAGATATTTCCTTTTTCACCATAAGACTCAATGGCCTCACAAATATGCCTTTGCAGATTCTCCAACAAAAAGTTTTCCAAACTACTCAATAAAAAGATAGTTTTAACTCTGTGAGATGAATTCGTGTATCACAAAGCAGTTTCTCATAAAAGTTCTTTCTAATTTTTATATGAAGATATTTCCTGTTTTGACCTAAGACTCAATGTGCTCCCAAATATCCCTTTGCAGATTCTAAAACTGCTCAGATTTGAAAGAAAGCTACTCTAAAACAGATTTCCAAACTGCTCAATCAAAAGAAAGGGTTAACTGTGTGAGATGAATGCTCACATCCCTAAGCAGTTTCTCAGGAAGCTTCTTTCAAGTTTGTATATGAAGATATATCCTTTTTCACCACAGTTCTCAATGCAATCTCAAATATCCCTTAGCAGATTCTACAAAAACAGAGTTTCCAAGCTGCTCAATCAACAGAAAAGTTTACCTCTGTGAGATGAATGCACACATCTCAAATCACTGTCTCAGGATATTTGTTTCTAGTTTTCATGTGAAGATAATTCCTTTTTCAGCATAAGACTCCATGGGCTCCCAAATATCCCTTTGCAGAATCTACAATAACAGCTTTCCAAATTGCTCAATAAAAGAAAGGTTTAACTCTCTGAGATGAATGCATATATCATGAAGCAATTTCTCATAAAGCTTCATTCTAGTTTGTATGTGAATATATTTCCTTTTTCAACCTAAGAATCAATGGACTTGAAAAAATCCCTTTGCAGATTCTACAAAAACTGTCTTTGCAAACTGCTCATTCAAAAGGAAGGTTTAATACTGTGACATGAATGAACACATCACAAAGCAGTTTCTCAGAAAGTTTCTGTCTTGTTTGTATCTGAAGATACATGCTTTTTCACCATAGGCCTCAATGCGCTCCCAAATATCCCTTCACAGATTCTACAAAAACAGTGTTTCCAATGCTCAATCAAAAGAAAGGTTTAACTCTATGAGATGAATGTGCACATTACAAAGCAGTTTCTCAGAAAATTTCTTTCTAGTTTGTATCTGAAGATATATCTTTTTTCACAATTTGCCTCAATGAGCTCCCAAAAATCACTTCACAGATCCTACAACAACAGTGGCTACAAACTGCTCAATCTACAGGAAGTTTTAACTGTGTGAGATGAATGCTGTCATCTCAAAGCAGTTTCTCAGAATGTTTCTATCTAGTTTTTATGTGAAGATATTTAATTTTTCACCCTAAGACTCAATGAGCTCCCAAATATCCCCTTGCAGATTCTACAAAAAAAGTCTTTCCAAACTGCTTAATCAAAAGAAGAGTTTAACTCTGTGAAATGAATGCACACATCACAAAGCAGTTTCTCAGAAAGTTTGTTTCTAGTTTGTGTCTGAAGGTATTTCCTTTTTCACCTTAGGCCTCAATGCACTCTCAAATATTCCTTTGCAGATTCTACAAAAACAGTGTTGCCAAACTGCTCAATCAAAAGAAAGGTTTAATTCTGTGAGGTGAATGCACACATTGCAAAACAGTTTCTCAGAATGCTTCTTTCTAGTTTGCATCTGAAAATATTTCCTTTTTCAACCTAGGCCTCATTGCCCTCCTAACTATCCTTTCACAGATTTTACAAAAACAGTATTTCCAAAGTGCTCAATCAAAAGGAAGGTTTAATTCTGTGAGATGAATGCACACATCACAAAACAGTTTCTCAGAAAGCTTCTTTTTCATTTATATCTGATGATATTTCCTTTTTCACCATAGGTGTCCAAATGCAACCAAATATCCCCTCAATGATTCTACAAAAACAGTGTTTCTGGACGTGGTTCCAAGACAGCTGAACAGGAACAGCTCCAGTCTACAGCTCCGAGCACGTATGATGGAGAATATGGGTGATTTCTGCATTTACAACTGAGGTACTGTGTTCATCACACTGGGGTTTGTCAGACAGCAGCCTCCACTGCTGATACCCAGGCAAACAGGGTCTGGAGAGCACCTCTGGTAAACTCCAACAGACCTGCAACTGAGGGTCCTCACTTTTAGAAGGAAAACTTTCAAAGAGAAAGAACATCCACACTAAAACACCATCTGTATGTCACCATCATCAAATATCTAAGGTAGATGAAACCACAAAGATGGGGAAAAAACAGAGCAGAAAAGCTGAAAATTCTAAAAATCCGAGAACCTCTCCCCCTTCAAAGGAACACAGCTCCATGCCAACAATGGAACAAAGCTGGATGGAGAATGACTTTGACGAGTTAAAAAGAAGAAGGCTTTGGATGATCAAACTCCTCTGACCTAAAGGAGGAAGTTCAAACCCAACGCAAAGAAGTTAAAATCTTGAAAAAAAAATGTGAATGACTAACTTGAATGACCAGTATACAGGAGTCCTTAAATGACC
This sequence comes from Pongo abelii, assembly GCF_028885655.2. NCBI lineage: Eukaryota > Metazoa > Chordata > Mammalia > Primates > Hominidae > Pongo > Pongo abelii. The sequence continues at coordinate 35,807,891 of NC_072003.2, forward strand.
TGATGGAGTTAAAACCATGGCATGGGAAATACTTGATGAGTGCACAATATTCAGTAGCCAATTCAATCAACTGGAATAAAAGGTATCAGTGACTGAAGATCAAATGAATGAAATGAAGTGAGAAGAGAAGTTTAGAGAAAAAAGGGTAAAAAGAAATGAACAAAACCTCCAAGAAATAAGGGTCTCTGTGAAAAGATCAAATCTATGTCTGATTGGTGTACCTGAAAGAGACAGGGAGAATGGAACCAACTTGAAAAACACTCTGCAGGATACTATCCAGGAGAACTTCCCCAACCTAGCAAGGCAGGCCAAAATTCAAATTCAGCAAATACAGAGAATGCCCAAAAGATACTCCTTGAGAAGAGCAACTCCAAGATGCATAATGGTCGGATTCACCAAAGTTGAAATGAAGGAAAAATGTTAAGGGCAGCCAGAGAGAAAGGTCGGATTACCCACAAAGGGAAACCCATTAGACTAACAGTGGATCTCTCGGCAGAAACTCTACAAGCCAGAAGAGAGTGGGGGCCAATATTCAACATTCTTTTTTTTTATTTTTTATTTATTATTATTATACTTTAGGTTTTAGGGTACATGTGTGCAATGTGCAGGTTAGTTACATATGTATACATGTGACATGCTGGTGCGCTGCACCCACTAACTCATCATCTAGCTTTAGGTATATCTCCCAATGCTATCCCTCCCCCCTCCCCCCAACCCACAACAGTCCCCAGAGTATGATGATCCCCTTCCTGTGTCCATGTGTTCTCATTGTTCAATTCCCACCTATGAGTGAGAATATGCAGTGTTTGGTTTTTTGTTCTTGCGATAGTTTACTGAGAATGATGATTTCCCATTTCATCCATGTCCATACAAAGGACATGAACTCATCATTTTTTATGGCTGCATAGTATTCCATGGTGTATATGTGCCACATTTTCTTAATCCAGTCTATCATTGTTGGACATTTGGGTTGGTTCCAAGTCTTTGCTATTGTGAATAATGTGGCAATAAACATACGTGTGCATGTGTCTTTATAGCAGCATGATTTATAGTCCTTTGGGTATATACCCAGTAATGGGATGGCTGGGTCAAATGGAATTTCTAGTTCTAGATCCCTGAGGAATCGCCACACTGACTTCCACAATGGTTGAACTAGTTTACAGTCCCACCAACAGTGTAAAAGTGTTCCTATTTCTCCACATCCTCTCCAGCACCTGTTGTTTCCTGACTTTTTAATGATTGCCATTCTAACTGGTGTGAGATGGTATCTCATTGTGGTTTTGATTTGCATTTCTCTGATGGCCAGTGATGGTGAGCATTTGTTCATGTGTTTTTTGGCTGCATAAATGTCTTCTTTTGAGAAGTGTCTGTTCATGTCCTTCACCCACTTTTTGATGAGGTTGTTTGTTTTTTTCTTGTAAATTAGTTGGAGTTCATTGTAGATTCTGGATATTAGCCCTTTGTCAGATGAGTAGGTTGTGAAAATTTTCTCCCAATTTGTAGGTTGCCTGTTCACTCTGATGGTAGTTTCTTTTGCTGTGCAGAAGCTCTTTAGTTTAATGAGATCCCATTTGTCAATTTTGGCTTTTGTTGCTATTGCTTTTGGTGTTTTAGACATGAAGTCCTTGCCCATGCCTATGTCCTGAATGGTAATGCCTAGGTTTTCTTCTAGGGTTTTTATGGTTTTAGGTCTAACGTTGAAGTCTTTAGTCCATCTTGAATTGATTTTTGTATAAGGTGTAAGGAAGGGATCCAGTTTCAGCTTTCTCCATATGGCTAGCCAGTTTTCTCAGCACCATTTATTAAATAGGGAATCCTTTCCCCATTGCTTGTTTTTCTCAGGTTTGTCAAAGATCAGACAGTTGTAGATATGTGGCATTACTTCTGAGGGCTCTGTTCTGTTCCATTGATCTATATCTCTGTTTTGATACCAGTACCATGCTGTTTTGGTTACTGTAGCCTTGTAGTATAGTTTGAAGTCAGGAAGTGTGATGCCTCCAGCTTTGTTCTTTTGGCTTAGGATTGACTTGGTGATGCGGGCTCTTTTTTGGTTCCATATGAACTTTGAAGTAGTTTTTTCCAATTCTGTGAAGAAAGTCATTCGTAGCTTGATGGGGATGGCATTGAATCCATAAATTACCTTGGGCAGTATGGCCATTTTCACGATATTGATTCTTCCTACCCATGAGCATGGAATGTTCTTCCATTTGTTTGTATCCTCTTTTATTTCCTTGAGCAGTGTTTTGTAGTTCTCCTTGAAGAGTTCCTTCACATCTCTTGTAAGTTGGATTCCTAGGTATTTTATTCTCTTTGAAGCAATTGTGAATGGGAGTTCACTCATGATCTGGCTATCTGTTTGTCTGTTGCAATATTCAACATTCTTAAAGGCAAGAATTTTCAACCCAGAATTTCAAATCCAGCCAAACTGAGGTTCATAAGTGAAGGAGAAATAAAATACTTTACACACAAGCAAATGTTGAGAGATTTTGTCACCACCAGGCATACCCTACAAGAGCTCCTGAAAGAAGCACTAAACATGGAAAGGAAGAGCCGGTACTAGCCTGTGCAAAAACATGCCAAATTGTAAAGACCATCGATGCTAGGAAGAAACTGCATCAACTAACGAGCAAAATAACCAGCTAATATCATAAAGACAGGATCAAATTCACACATAACTATATTAACCTTAAATGTAAATGGGCGAAATGCTCCAATTAAAAGACATAGACTGGCAAATTGGATAAAGAGTCAAGACCCTTCAGTGTGCTGTATTCAGGAGACCCATCTCACGTGCAGAGACACATATAGGCTCAAAATAATGGGATAGAGGAAGATCTACCAAGCAAATGGAAAACATAAAAAGGCTGGGGTTGCTATCCTAGTCGCTGATAAAAAAGACTTTAAATCAGCAAAGATCAAAAGAGACAAAGAAGGCCATTACATTATGGTAAACGGATCAATTCAACAAGAAGATCTAACTATCTTAAATATATATGCACACAATACAGGAGCACTGTGATTCATAAAGCAATTCCTTAGAAATCTGCACAGAGACTTAGACTCCCACACAATAATAATAAAATAATAACAAGAAAAGTTAACACCCCACTGCCAATATTAGACAGATCAATGAGACAGAAAGTTAACAAGGATATCCAGGCATTGAATTCAGCTCTGCACCAAGCGGACCTAATAGACATCTACAGAGCTCTCCACCCCAAATCAACTGAATATACATTCTTAGCATCACATAACACTTATTCCAAAATTGACCACAGAGTTGGAATTAAAGCACTCCCCAGCAAATGTAAAAGAACTGAAATTATAACAAACTGTCTCTCAGACCACATTGCAATCAGACTAGAAATCAGGATTAAGAAATTCACTCAAAACCACTCAACTACATGGAAACTGAACAACCTGCTCCTGAATGACTACTGGGTAGATAGCGACATGAAGGCAGAAATAAAGATGTTCTTTGAAACCAATGAGAACAAAGACACAGCATACCAGAATCACTGGGACACATTTAAAGCAGTGTGCAGAGGGAAATTTATAACACTAAATTCCCACAAGAGAAAGCAAGAACGATCTAAAATTGACACCCTAACATCACAATTAAAAGAACTAGAGAAGTAAGAGCAAACACATTCAAAAGCTAGCAAAAGGCAAGATATAACTAAGATCAGAGCAGAACTGAAGGAGATAGAGACACAAAAAATCCTTCCAAAAATCAGTGAATCCAGGAGCTGGTTTTCTGAAAAGATGAACAAAACTGATAGGTCACTAGCAAGACTAATAAAGAAGAGAAGAGACAAAAATCAAATAGATGCAATAAAAAATGATAAAGGGGTTATTGCCACCGATCTTACAGAAATAAAAACTGCCATCAGAGAATACTATAAACACTTCTAAGCAAATAAACTAGAAAATCTAGAAGAAATGGATAAATTCTTCGACACATACACTCTTTGAAGTCTAAACCAGGGAGAAGATGAATCCCTGAATAGACCAATAACAGGCTTAGAAATTGAGGCAATAATTAATAGCCTATAAACCAAAAATGTGCATGACCAGACGGATTCACATCTGAATTCTACCAGAGGTACAAGGAGGAGCTGGTACCATTGCTTCTGAAACTATTCCAATCAATAGAAAAAGAGGGAAACATCTGTAACTCATTATATGAGGCCAGCATCATCCTGATACCAAAGCCTGGCAAAGACACAGCAAAAAAAGATAATTTTATACCAATATCCCTGATGAACATCGATGCAAAAATCCTCAATAAAATACTGGCAAACCGAATCCAGAAGCACAAGAAGAACTTATCCACCATGATCAAGTGTACCTCATGCCTGGGATGCAAGGCTGGTTCAAGATTCGCAAATCAACAAAAGTAGTCCAGCATATAAACAGAACCAATGACAAAAACCACATGATTATGTCAATAGACGCAGAAAAGGCCTGTGACAAAATTCGACAATGCTTCATGCTAAAAACTCTCAATAAATTAGATACTGATAGGACTTATCTCTAAATAATAAGAGCTATTTATGACAAACCCACAGCCAATATCATACTGAATGGGCAAAAATGGAAGCACTGCCTTTGAAAACTGGCACAAGACAAGGATGCCCTGTCTCATCACTCCTATTCAACATAGTGTTGGAAGTTCTTGGCAGGGCAATCATGCAAGAGAAAGAAATAAAGGGTATTCAGTTAGGAAAAGAGGAAATCAAATTGTCCCTGATTGCAGATGACATGATAGTATGTTTAGAAATCCCCATCATCTCAGCCCAAAATCTCCTTAAGCTGATAGGCAAATTCAGCAAAATCTCAGGAAAAAAAATCAATGTGCAAAAATCACAAGCATTCTTATACATCAGTAACAAACAGAGAGCCAAATCATGAGGGAACACACATTCACAATTGCTTCAAAGGGAATAAAATAGCTAGGAATCCAACTTACAGGGGATGTGAAGAACCTCTTCAAGGAGAACTGCAAACCATTGCTCAATGAAATAAAAGAGGATACAAACAAATGGAAGAATATTCCATGCCCATGTGTAGGAAGAATCAATATCGTGAAAATGGCCATACTGCCCAAGGTAGTTTATAGATTCAATGCCATCCCCATTAAGCTACCAATGACTTTCTTCACAGAATTGGAGAAAGCTACTTTAAAGTTCATATAGAACCAAAAAAGAGCCCGCATTTCCAAGTCAATCCTAAGCCAAAAGAACAAAGCTGGAGACATCACGCTACCTGACTTCAAACTATACTACAAGCCTACAGTAACCAAAACAGCATGGTACTGGTACCAAAACAGAGATATAGACCAATGGATCAGAACAGAGTCATCAGAAGGAATTCCACACATCCACAACCATCTGATCTTAACAAACCTGACAAAAACAAGAAAAGCAAGCAATGGGGAAAGGATTCCCTATTTAATAAATGATGATGGGAAAACTGGTGAGCCATATGTAGAAAGTTGATACTGGATCCCTTCCTTACCCCTTATAGAAAAATTAATCCAAGATGGATTAAAGACTTAAATATTAGACCTAAAACCATAAAGTCCCTGGAAGAAAACCTAGGCAATACCATTCAGGATATAGTCATGGGTAAGGACTTCATGTCTAAAACACCAAAAGCCATGGCAACAAAAGCCAAAATTGACAAATGGGATCTAATTAAACTAAAGAGCTTCTGCACAACAAAACGAACTACCATTAGAGGGAACAGGCAACCTACAGAATGGGAGAAAATTTTCACAACCTAATCATGTAACAAAGAGCTAATATCCAGAATCTACAAAGAACTTAAACACATTTACAAGTAAAACCAAAGAACCCCGTCAACAAGTGGGTGAAGGATATGAGCAGACACTTCTCAAAAGAAGACATTTATGGAGCCAAAAGACACATGAAAAAATGCTCATCATCACTGGCCATCAGAGAAATGCAAATCAAAACCACAATGAGATGCCATCTCACACCAGTTAGAATAGCTATCATTAAAAAGTCAGGAAACAACAGGTGCTGGAGAGGATGTGGAGAAATAGGAACACTTTTACACTGTTGGTGGGACTGTAAACTAGTTCAACCATTGTGGAAGTCAGTGTGGCGATTCCTCAGGGATCTAGAACTAGAAATTCCATTTGACCCAGCCATCCCATTAATGGGTATATACCCAAAGGTCTATAAATCATGCTGCTATAAAGACACATGCACATGTATGTTTATTGCCACATTATTCACAATAGCAAAGACTTGGAACCAACCCAAATGTCCAACAATGATAGACTGGATTAAGAAAATGTGGCACATATACACCATGGAATACTATGCAGCCATAAAAAATGATGAGTTCACGTCCTATGTAGGGACACGGATGAAATTGGAAATCATCATTCTCAGTAAACTATCGCAAGAACAAAAAACCAATAACCACATGTTCTCACTCATAAGTCGAAATTGAAAAATGATAACCTTTGGAAACAGGAAGGGGAACATCACAAACTGCAACCTGTTTTTGTGTTGGGGGAAGGGGAAGGAAAGCATTAGCAGATATACCCACTGTAAATGAATAGTTAATGGGTGCAGCACACCAACATGGCACATGTATACCTATGCCATATGTAACAAACATGCATGTTGTGCACATGCACCCTAGAACTTCAAGTATAATAAAAAAGGTATAAAATAACAAATAAAAAAAAGTGTTACTTAACTGCTCAATCAAAAGAAAGGTTAAACTCTATGAGATGAAAGCACAGATCACACAGCAGTTTCTAAGAATGCTTCTTTCTACTTTGTGTTTGAAGATATTTCCTTTTTCACCATAGGCCTCAAATGGCTCCCAAATATCCCTTCTCAATTTCAACAAAGAAAGTGTTTCTAAACTACTCAATCAAAAAAGGTTTAACTCTGTGTGATGAAGGAACATATGACAAAGCACTTTCTCACAAAGTTTCTTTCTTACTGAAGATATTTCCTTTTGATGATAGGACTCAATGCATTCCAAAAATGCCATTGCAGATTCTACATAAGAGGGTTTCCAAACTGCTCAATCCAAAGAAAGGTTTCACTCTGAGACACATCACAAAGCAGTTTCTCAGAAAGCTTCTTTGTAGTTTTTATGTGAAGCTATTTCCTTCTTCACACTAATACTCAGTGGGCTCCAAAATTACCTTTGCAGATTCTAAAAAAACTCCTCAGTCAAAAGAAAGGTATAACTCTGTGAGACGAATGCACACATCTCAAAACAATGTTTCAGAATGTTTCTTTCTAGTGTGTATTTAAAGATATTGCCTTTTTCACTGTAGAACTGAATTTGCCAAAAACTGCATAACAGATTCTACAAAAACATTGTTTCCAATCCGGTTCATCAAAAGAAAGTTTATCTCTGTTAGATGAATGCACACATAAGAAAGCAATTTCTCAGAAAAGTTTTTCTAGTTATGTGAAGATATTTCCTTTTTCACTCTTAGACTCAACGGGCTCCCAAATATCCCTTTGCACATTCTACAAAATAGTCTTTCCAAACTCCTCAATCAAAATAAAGGTTTAACTCTGTGAGATGAATGCACATGTCACAAAGCAGTTTCTAAGAATGTTTCCTTCTAGTTTATATCTGAAGATATTTCCTTTTTCACCATAGGCCTCAATGCGCTCCCAAATATCCCTTTGCAGATTCTAAAAAAAAGTGTTTCCAAACTACTCAATCAAAAGGAAGGTTTAACTCTATGAGATGAAAGCACACATCACAAAGCAGTGTCTTAGAAAGCTTCTTTCTAGTTTGTATCTAAGGATTTTTCTTTTTTACCATAAGCCTCAATGTGCTCCCAAATATACCTTCACAGATTCTACCAAAAGAGTTTTTCCATATTGCTCAATCAAAAGGAAGTTTATCTCTGTGAGATGAATGCACTCATCACAAAATAGCTTCTCGGAAAGCTTCTTTTTTTTATATCTGAAAATATTTCCCTTTTAAATATAGGCCTCAAAGCACAACAAATATCCCTTCATAGATTCTACAAAAACAGTGTTTCCTAACTGCTCAATCAAAGAAAGGTTTAACTTTATGAGATGAATTCACATGTCACAAAGCAGTTTCTCAGAAAGTTTCTTTATAGTTTTTATTTGAATTTATTTCTTTTTGCATCATAGGTCTCAATGCACGTCCAAATATCCCTTCTCAGTTGCAACAAAGAAAGAGTTTAAAAACTGCTCAGTCAAAAGAATGGTTTAACTCTGGGATATGAGCATTCACATCTCAAATCGCTTTTTCAGAAAGCTTTCTTCTAATTTTTATGTGAAGATCTCACATTCCTTCCTCACATTCCTTCCTCACATTCCTTCCTCACCCTTAGATTTAATGGGCTCCCAAATATCCCTTTCCATATTCTACAAAAACAGTCTTTCCAAACTACTCAATCAAAAGAAAGATTAACTCTTTGAGATGAATGCACACATCACAAAGCAGTTTCTCAGAAATTATTTTTCTAGTTTGTGTCTGAAAATATGTCCTTCTTCACCAAATGCCTCAATGGGCTCACAAATATCCATTTGCATATTCTACAAAAACCATCTTTCCCAACTCCTCAATCAAAACAAAGGTTTAACTCGGTGACATGAATGCACACATCTCAAAGCAGTTTCTCAGAAAGCGTCTATCCAGTTTGCATCTGAAGATATTTGATTTTTCACCATAGGACTCAATGCACTCCCTAAAATCAGTCACTTCACAGATTCTACAGAAACCGTGTGTCCAAACTGCTCAACCAAAAAAAAAAAAGGTTTAACTCTGTGAGTTGAATGCACACATCTCGAAGCAGTGTCTCAGAATGTTTCTTTCTAGTTTTTATGTGAAGATATTTCATTTTTCACTCTAAGACTCAATGGGCTCCCAAATATCCCTCTGCAGATTCTACAAAAACAGTCTTTCCAAACTGCTCAATCAAAAGAAAGGTTTAACTGTGAGATTAATGCACACATCACAAAGCAATTTCTCAGAAAGTTTCTTTCTATTTTGTAACTGAAGACATTTCCTTTTTCACCATAGGCCTCAATGCTCTCCCAAATATCCCTTTGCAGATTCTACAAAAACAGTATTTCCACACTGCTCAATCAAAACAGCGGTTTAACTCTGTGCAGTTAACGCACACAAAGGAGTTTCTCAGAAAGCTTCTTTCTAGTTTGTATCTGAAGATTTTCATATTTGGCCTCAATAAGACTGAAATATCGCTTTGCAGACTCTACAAAAATAGTGTTTCCAAACTGCTGAATCAAAAGAAAGGTTTAACTCTGTGGGATGAATGTACACATCACAAAGCAGTTTCTCAGAAAACTTTCTAGTTTTTATATGAAGATATTTCCTTTGTCACCATAGGCCTCAATGCATTGTGAAATATCCTGGGGCATGGTTCCAAGATGGCTGAATAGGAAGAGCTCCAGTGTACAGCTCCCAGCATAATCGAAGCAGAAGATGAGTCATTTCTGCATTTCCAACTGAGGTACAGGGTTCATCTCACTGGGGTTTTTGGACAGTGGGGGCAGGAGAGTGGGTGCAACCCACTGAGTGAGAGTTGAAGCAGAGAGAGGCATCACCTCACCTGGGAAGCATAAGGGGTCAGGGAATTCCTTTTCCTAGCCAAGGGAAGCAGTGAAAGACAGCACCTAGAAAATTGGGTCACTCTCACCCTAATACTGTGCTTTTCGAGCAGCTTAGCCAACAGCTCACCAGGAGATTATAGCCCATGCCTGGATCAGAGTGTCCCATGCACACTGAGCCTCACTCATTGCTAGCACAGCAAGTCTGAGGTAGAAGTGCTATGCCGCACTGAGGCTAGGGGAGGGGCGCCCACCATTGCTGAGGCTTGAGTAGGTAAACAAAGTGACCAGGAATGCCCCTTTCTGACAACTTTGAATAGAGTAGTGTTTCACCCAGCATGGATAAGAGATCTGATAACTGACAGACTGTGTCCTCAAGTTGGTCCCTGACCCACGAGTAGCTTAATTAGGAGGCATATCCTAGTACATGCAGACTGACACCTCACATGGCTGGGTACCCCTCTGAGATGAAGCTTCCAGAGGAAAAATCAGTAAGCAACATTTGCTGTTCAGCAATATTCACTGTTCTGCAGCCTCTGCTGCTGATGCCCAGGCAAACAGAGTCTGGAGTGGACCTCCAGCCAACTCCAACAGACCTGCAGGTGAGGGTCCTTACTGTTAGAAGGAAAACTAACAAACAGAAAGGAATCCACACAAAACCCCATCTGTATGTCACCATCAACAAACACCAAAGGTGGTAAAAACATCGAGATTTGGAAAAAACAGAGCAGAAAAGCTGAAAATTCTAAAACTCAGAGCGTCTCTCCCCCTCCAAAGGAATGTAGCTCCTTGCCAGCAATGGAACAAAGCTGGAAAGAGAATGACTTTGACAAGTTGAGAGAAGAAAGCTTCAGGTGATCAGACTTCTCGAGCTAAAGGAGGAAGTCTGAACCCATCAGAAAGAAGCTAAAGACCTTGAAAAAAGGTTAGAAGAATGCAATGGCTAACTGGAATAACAAGTGTAGAGAATACCTTAAATGAACTGATGGAGGTGAAAACCATGGCATGAGAATTACGTGGTGAATGCACAAGTTTCAGTAGCTGATTCAATCAACTGGAAGAAAGGGTTTCAGTGACTGAAGATCAAATGAATGAAATGAAACGAGAAGAGAGGTTTAGAGAAAACACAGTAAAAAGAAACGAAAAAAATCTTCAAGAAAAATTGGACATTCTGGTTTTTATCTGAGGATACTTCCTTTTTCAGCACAGATCTCAATGTGCTCCAAACACCCTTTTGAAGATTCTACAAAAACAGGATTTCCAAACTGCTAAATGAAAAGAAAGGTTTAACTCTGTGAGTTGAATGCATACATCACAAATAAGTTTCTCATAAATCTTCTTTCTAGTTTTTATCTGAAGATATTCCCTTTTTCACCATAGGACTAAATGCACTCCCCAATATGCCTTTGCAGATTCAACAAAAACAGTGTTTCCAAAAAGCTCAATAAAAGAATGGTTTAACTCTGTGAGATGAATGCAGACATCACAAAGCAGTTTCTCTGAATGATATTTTCTTGTTTTTATCTGAAGGTATTTCCTTTTTCACCATAGTCTTCAAAGCACACCCAATTATCCCTTCACGGATTCTACCATAACAGTGTGTCCAAACTGCTGAAACAAAAGAAAGGTTTGATGCTGTGATATAAATGCCCACATCACAAAGCAGTTTCTCAGGAAGCGTCTTTCCCGTTTTTGTTTGAAGATATTTACTTTTTCACCATAGGCCTCAATGTGCTCCCAAATATCCCTTCACAGATTCTAACAAAACAGTGTTTCCATACTGCTCAATCAAAAGAAAGGTTTAATTCTGTGAGATGAATGCATACATCACATAGCAGTTTCTCAGAAATCTTCTTTGCATTTTTTATGTGAACATATTTCCTTTAAAACCATAGGACTCAATGTGCTCCCAAATATCCCTTCACAGTTTCTACAAAGAAAGTGTTTCCAAACTGCCCAATCCAAACAGAGGTTTATCTCTGTGAGGTAAACGCTCACATCTCAAAGCAGTTTCCCAGAAATCTTCTTTGTAGTTTTTAAGTGAAGACATTTCCTTTTTCACCATTAGACTCAAAGGGCTCCCAAATATCCCTTTGCAGATTTGACAAAAAGAGTCTTTTGAAACTGCTCAATCAAAAGAAAGGTGTAACTCTATGAGATGGATGTGTATATCACAAAGCAGTTTCTTACAAAGCTTCTTTCTAGTTTTTATGTGAAGCTATTTCCTTTTTCACTCTAAGACTCAATGGGCTCCAAAATATCCCTTTGCAAGTTCTACAAAAGTGGTGTTTCCAAACTCCTCAATCAAAAGAATGGTTTAACTCTGTGAGATGAATTCACACATCACAAAGCAGTTTCTCAAAATGTTTCTTTCTAGTGTGTATCTGAAGATATTTCATTTTTCACCATAGGCCTCAATGCGCTCCAAAATATCACATTGCAGAGTCTACAAAAACAGTCTTTCCAACTGCTCAATGAAAATAAAGGATTAACTCTGTTAGATGAATGCTCACATCACAAAGCAGTTTCTCAGAAAGATTCTTTCTAGTTTGTATCTGAAGATATTTCCTTTTTCACCATAGGCCTCAATGCACTCCTAAAAATCCCTTCACAGATTCTACAAAAAGAGGATTTCCAAACTGCTGAATCAAAAGAAATGTTTAACATTGTGAGATGAATTCAGTCATCATAAAGCAGTTTTTTTCGAGAGCTTCTTTCTACTTTTTGTGCGAAGATATATCCTTTTCTACCATAAGACTCAATGGGATCCCAAATATCACTTTGCAGATTCTACCAAAACTAGACTCAATGCACTCCCAAATATCACTCGCAGTTTCAACAAAGAAAGTGTTTCCAAACTATGCAATCAAAGGAAAGGTTTTTCTCTGTGAGATGAATGCTCACATTCAAAGCAGTTTCTAAGAAAGCTTCTTTGTAGTTTTTAACTGAAGACTTTTCCTTTTTCACCATAAGAACCAATGGGCTCCCAAATACCCATTGGCAGATTCTACAAAAACATTTTCTCCGAACACCTCCATCAAATAAATGTTTAACTCGGTGATGATGAATGTACATATCAAAAAACAACTTCTAAGAAAGTTCATTTCTAGTTTGTATCTGAAGATGTTTGCTTTTTCACCGTAGACCTCAATGAGCTCCTAAATATCACTTCGCAGATTCTACAAAAACAGTGTTTCCAAACTGCTCAATCAAAAGAAAGTCTTAACTCTGTGAAATGAATGCCCACATAGTAAAACAGTTTCACAGAAAACTTCTTTCTAGTGTGTATCTGAATATTTTATTTTTTTATTATAATTATACTTTAAGTTTTAGGGTACATGTGCACAATGTGCAGGTTAGTTACATATGTATACATGTGCCATGCTGCTGTGCTGCACCCATTAACTCGCCATTTAGCATTAAGTATATCTCCTAATGCTATGCCTCCCCCCTCCTCCCCCCTCCCCCCATCCCACAACAGTCCCCAGAGTGTGATGTTCCCCTTCCTGTGTCCATGTGTTCTCATTGTTCAATTCCCATCTATGACTGAGAACATGCAGCGTTTGGTTTTTTGTCTTTGTGATAGTTTACTGAGAATGATGATTTCCAATTTCATCCATGTCCCTACAAAGGACATGAACTCATCATTTTTTATGGCTGCATAGTATTCCATGATGTATATGTGCCACATTTTCTTAATCCAGACTATCATTGTTGGACATTTGGGTTGGTTCCAAGTCTTTGCTATTGTGAATAGTGCCACAATAAACATACGTGTGCATGTGTCTTTGTAGCAGCATGATTTATAGTCCTTTGGGTATATACCCAGTAATGGGATGGCTGGGTCAAATGGTATTCCTAGTTCTAGATCCCTGAGGAATCGCCACACTGACTTCCACAATGGTTGAACTAGTTTACAGTCCCACCAACAGTGTAAGAATGTTCCTATTTCTCCACATCCTCTCCAGCACCTGTTGTTTCCTGACTTTTTAATGATTGCCATTCTAACTGGTGTGAGATGGTATCTCATTGTGGTTTTGATTTGCATTTCTCTGATGGCCAGTGATGGTGAACATTTTTTCATGTGTCTTTTGGCTCCATAAATGTCTTCTTTTGAGAAGTGTCTGTTCATATCCTTCGCCCACTTTTTGATGGGGTTGTTTGTTTATTTCTTGTAAATTTTGTTTGAGTTCATTGTAGATTCTGGATACTAGCCCTTTGTCAGATGAGTAGGTTGTGAAAATTTTCTCCCAATTTGTAGGTTGCCTGTTCACTCTGATGGTAGTTTCTTTTGCTGTGCAGAAGCTCTTTAGCTTAATGAGATCCCATTTGTCAATTTTGGCTTTTGTTGCCATTGCTTTTGGTGTTTTAGACATGAAGTCCTTGCCCATGCCTATGTCCTGAATGGTAATGCCTAGGTTTTCTTCTAGGGTTTTTATGGTTTTAGGTCTAACGTTGAAGTCTTTAATCCATCTTGAATTGATTTTTGTATAAGGTGTAAGGAAGGGATCCAGTTTCAGCTTTCTACATATGGCTGACCAGTTTTTCCAGCATCATTTATTAAATAGGGAATCCTTTCCCCATTGCTTATTATTCTCAGGTTTGTCAAAGATCAGATAGTGGTAGATATGTGGCATTATTTCTGAGGGCTCTGTTCTGTTCCATTGATCTATATCTCTGTTTTGGTAACAGTACCATGCTGTTTTGGTTACTGTAGCCTTGTAGTATAGTTTGAAGTCAGGTAGCATGATGCCTCCAGGTTTGTTCTTTTGGCTTAGGATTGACTTGGCGATGCGGGCTCCTTTTTAGGTTCCATATGAACTTTAAAGTTGCTTTTTCCAATTCTGTGAAGAAAATCATTGGTAGATTGATGGTGATGGCATTGAATCTATAAATTACCTTGGACAGTATTGCCATTTTTGCAATATTGATTCTTCCTACCTATGAGCATGGAATGTTCTTCCATTTGTTTGTATCCTCTTGTATTTCATTGAGCAGTGGTTTGTAGTTCTCCTTGAAGAGTTCCTTCATGTCCCTTGTAAGTTGGATTCCTAAGTATTTTATTCTCTTTGAAGCAATTGTGAATGGGAGTTCACTCATGATTTGGCTCTCTGTTTGTCTGTTATTGGTGTATAAGAATGCTTGTGAATTTTGTACGTTGATTTTGTATCCTGAGACTTTTTGAAGTTGCTTATCAGCTTAAGGAGATTTTGGGCTGAAACAATGGGGTTTTCTAGATATACAATCATGTCGTCTGCAAACAGGGACAATTTGACTTCTCTTTTCCTAATTGAATACCCTTGATTTCCTTCTCCTGCCTAATTGCCCTGGCCAGAACTTCCAACACTATGTTGAATAGGAGTGGTGAGAGAGGGCAACCCTGTCTTGTGCCGGTTTTCAAAGGGAATGCTTCCAGTTTTTACTCATTCAGCATGATATTGGCTGTGGGTTTGTCATAGATAGCTCTTATTATTTTGAGATATGTCCCATCAATACCTAATTTATTGAGAGTTTTTAGCATGAAGGGTTGTTGCATTATTTCAAAGGCCTTTTCTGCATCTATTGAGATAATCATGTGAGTTTTGTCTTTGGTTCTGTTTATATGCTGGATTACATTTATTGATTTGCATATATTGACCCAGCCTTGCATCCCAGGGATGAAGCCCACTTGATCATGGTGGATAAGCTTTTTGATGTGCTGCTTGATTCGGTTTGCCAGTATTTTATTGAGGATTTTTGCATCAATGTTCATCAAGGATATTGGTCTAAAATTCTCTCTTTTGGTTGTGTCTCTGCCCGGCTTTGGTATCAGGATGATGCTGGCCTCATAAAATGAGTTAGGGAAGATTCCCTCTTTTTCTATTGATTGGAATAGTTTCAGAAGGAATAGTACCAGTTCCTCCTTGTACCTCTGGTAGAATTCGGCTGTAAATCCATTTGGTCCTGGACTCTTTTTGTTGGTAAGCTATGGATTATTGCCACAATTTCAGCTCCTGTTATTGGTCTATTCAGAGATTCAACTTCTTCCTGGCTTAGTGTTGGGAGAGTGTATGTGTCGAGGAATTTATCCATTTCTTCTAGATTTTCTAGTTTATTTGCATAGAGGTGTTTGTAGTATTCTCTGATGGTAGTTTGTTTTTCTGTGGGATTGGTAATGATATCCTTGTATCATTTTTTATTGCATCTATTTGATTCTTTTCCCTTTTTTTCTTTGTTAGTCACACTAGTGGTCTATCAATTTTGTTGATCCTTTCAAAAAACCAGCTCCTGGATTCATTAATCTTTTGAAGGGTTTTTTTTGTCTCTATTTCCTTCATTTCTCCTTCATTTCTGCTCTGATTTTAGTTATTTCTTGCCTTCTGCTAGCTTTTGATTGTGTTTGTTCTTGCTTTTCTAGTTCTTTTAATTGTGATGTTAGGGTGTCAATTTTGGATCTTTCCTGCTTTCTCTTGTGGGCATTTAGTGCTATAAATTTCCCTCTACACACTGTTTTGAATGTGTCCCAGAGATTCTGGTATGTGGTGTCTTTGTTCTCGTTGCTTTCAAAGAACATCTTTATTATAGCCAAATATTTTTTTTTTGCACCACAATCCTCAATGCACTCCCATATATCCCTTCACATATTTTACAGAGCATTTTTTCCAAACACCTCCATCAAAACAAAGGTTTAACTCTATGAGATGAATGCACACTTCACAAAGCAGTTTCTCAGAAAGTTTCTTTCTAGTTTTTATGTAAAGATAGTTCCTTTTTCACCATAAAAATCAATGGGCTTCCAACTATCCCTTTGCAAACTGTACAAAAACTGGGTTTCCAAGCTCCTCAATCAAAACAGTTGTTAAACTCTGTGAGACAAAGGCACATATCAAAAAGCAATTTCTCAGAAAGTTTCTCTCTAGTGTGTATCTGAAGATACTTCATTTTTCAGCATAGGCCTCAATGTGCTCCCAGGAATCTCATTGCAGATTCTACAAAAACAGTCTTTCCAAATTGCTCAATCAAAGGAAAGGATTAACTCTGTCAGATGAATGCATACATCAGAAAGCAGTTTCTCAGAAAGCTTCTTTCCAGTTTGTATCTGAAGATATTTCCTTTTTCACAAGAGGCTTCAATGTGCTCCCAAAAATCTCTTTGCAGATTCTACAAACAAGATTTCCAAAAAGCTCAAGAAAAAGAAAGGTTTAACTCTGTTAGATGAATGCATACTTCCCACATATTTTTCTCAGAAAGTTTCTATTTAGTTTTTATGTGAAGGTATTTCATTTTTCACCCTAAGACTCAATGGGCTCCCAAATATCCCTTCGCAGATTGTAAAAAAACAGTGTTTCCAAGCTGTTGAATCAAAAGAAAAGTTTAACTCTGTGAGATGAATGCACACATCACAAAGTAGTTTCTCAGAAAGCTTCTACCTGGTTTGTATCTGCAGATATGTTTTTCTTCTCCCCACACCTCAATGTTTTTAGAAACATCCTTTCACAATTTCTACAAAAACGGTTTTTCCAAACTGCTCAAAGAAAATAATGGTTTAACTCTCTGAGAAGAATGCACACAACACAAAGCCATTTCTCAGAAAGGTTCTTTATAGTTTTTATCTCAAGATATTTCCTTTTTCACCAGCGTCCTCTGTATGCTCCAAAACATCCTTTCACAGATTTTACAAAACTAGGCTTCCTAATTTGCTCAATAAAAAGAAAATTTTGACTCCATGAGATGAATGCAGACATCACAAAGCGGTTTCTCAGAAAGTTTCTTTGTGGTTTTTATCTGAAGATTTTCAACTTTCACCATAGAACCCAATGTGCTACCAAATATCTCTTCGCAGATTCTACAAGAAAAGTGTTTCCAAACTGCTCAATCAAAACAACAGTTTACGTCTGTCAGATGCATGCACACATCACAAAGCACATTCTCACAAAACTTCCTTCTAGTATTTTCTTTTTCACATAACACAAAATGCGCTGCCATCTATCCCTTTGGAAATTCTACAAAAACAGTGCTTCCAAGAAGTTCAATCAAAGGAATGGTTAAAATTTGTGAGATGAATGCACATATCACAAAGCAGTTTCTGTGAATGATTCTTTCCTGTTTTTATCTGAAGATATTTCCCTTTTCACAATAGGCCTCACTCCCAAATATGCCTTTGCAGATTCCACAAAAAAGAGTTTTGAAACTGCTAAATCTAACGATTCTTTACATCTTTTAGATGAATGTACACATAACAAAGCAGTTTCTCAGCAAGTCTCTTTCTAGTTTTTATATGAAGATATTTCCTGTTTCCACATAGGCCTCAATGCACTCCCAAAGATCCCATCGCATTTTCTACAAAAAAAGTTTCCAAACTGCTCAATCCAAAGAAAGCTTTACCTATGGGAGATGAAAGTACACATAACAAATCAGTGTCTCAGAAAGCTTCTTTCTAGTTTTTATCTGAAGATAATTCCTTTTTCACCACAGACATCAATGTGCTGCAAATTCTCACTTTGCAGGTTCTACAAAAACAGTATTTCCAAACTGCTTAAACAAAAGGAAGGTTTAACTCTGTAAGATTAATGCCCATATCACAAAACTGTTTCTCAGAAACCTTCTTTCTAGTTTTTATCTAAAGTTATTTCCTTTTTCACCATAGTCCTCAATGCACTCCCAAATATCACTTCACAGATTATTCAAAAACAGTGTTTCCAAACTGCTGAATCAGAAAAAAGTTCGAGTCTGTGACATGAAATCACACATCAGAAAGCAGTTTCCCAGAAAGCTTCTTTCTATTTTTATCTTAAGATATTTCGTTTTACACCATAGGCCTCAATGTACTGCCAAATATCCCTTTGCAGATTCTTCAAGAACAGTGTTTTCAAACTTCTCAAACAAAACAAAGTTTGACTGTGTGAAGTGAGTGCACAAATCACAAACGAGTATCTCATAAACCTTCTTTCCAGTTTTTATCTGAAGATATTTCCTTTTTCACCACAAGCCTCAAATTTCTGAAAATTATCCCTTCACAGATTCTATGAAAACAGTGTTTCCAAACTGCTCAATCAAAAGAAAGTTTTAACTTTGTGAGATGAAACAAAACTTCACAAAGTACTTTCCCAGAAAGCTTGTTTCCAATTTTTATCTAATTTTTTTCCTTTTTCACCATAAGCCTCAAATCCCAACCAAATATCCCTTCACAGATTCTAGAAAAAGTGTTTCCTAACTGCTCAATCAAAAGAAATATTTAACTCTGTAAGATGAATACACAAGTCACAAAGCAGTTTCTCTGAAAACTTCTTTCTAGTTTGTATTTGAAGGTACCTCATTTTTCACCATAGGTCCCAATGTGCTCCAAAATATCCCTTAGCAGTTTCAAGAAAGAAATTGTGTCCCAACTGCTCAATCAAAAGAAACGTTTACCTCTGTGAGATGAATGTTCACATAACAAAGTGGTTTCTGAGAAACCTTCCTTGTATTTTGTATCTGAAAATACTTCCTTTTTCACCATAGGCCTCAATGAGCTCTGAAATATCCCTCGAATGATTCTACCAAAATAGTGTTTCCAAACTGCTCAATGAAAAGAAAGTTTTAACTCAGTGAGATTAATGAACTCATCACTAAATACTTTCTCAGAAAATTTCTTTTTCGTTCATGTCTGAAGTTATTTCCTTTTTCACCAGAGGCCTCAAAGCACAAAAAGAATCCCTTCACAGATGCTGGAAAAACAGTGTGTCCTAACTGCTCAATCAAAGGAAATGCTTGACTCTACGAGATGAATACACACGTCACAAAGCAGTTTCTCAAAAAACTTCTTTCTAGTTTGTTTTTGTAGATAATTCATTTTTCACCATAGGTCTCAATGCACTCCGAAATATCTCTTGGCAGTTTCAAGAAATAAAGTGTTTCCAAACTGCTGAATCTAAAGAAACGTTTAACTCTGTGAGGTGAACACTCACATCTCAAAGCAGTTTCTAAGAAAGCTTCTTTCTAGTTTTTATGTGAAGATAGTTTCTTTTTTACCATAAGACACAAAGGGCTGCAAAATATCCCCTTGCAGTTTCTACAAAAACAGTCTTTCCAAACTGCTCAATCAAAATAAGTTTTATCTCTATTAGATGAATTCATATATCACAAAGCAGTTTCTCATAAAGCTTCTTTCTAGTTTTTTGTGAAGATATTTCCTTTTTCACCCCAAGACTCAATGATTTCCCAAATATCCCTTTGCAGATTCTACAAAAATAGTGTTTCCAAACTTCCCAATAAAAAAAGAAAGGCTTAACTGTGTGAGTAGAAGGCACACATCACAATGCAGTTTCTCAGAAAGTTTCTTTCTAGTGTTTTTCTGAAGATATTTCCTTTTTCACCATTGTCCTCAATGTGCCTCCCAAAAATCCCTTTGCAGATGCTACAAAAACAGTGTTTCCAAACTGCTCAATGAAAAAAATGGTTTAACTCTTGTGGGATGAATGCACATATCACAAAGCAGTTTCTGAGAAAAATTCTTTCTAGTTTATATGTGAAGATATTTCCTTTTTCACCATAGGACACACTGGGCTCCCAAATATCCCTTTGCAGATTCTACAAAAATAGTGTTTCCAAACTGCTCAATCAAAAGAAATATTTAACTCTGTGAGATGAATGCATACATCACAAAGCAGGTTCTCTAACACCTTCTTTCTAGTTTTTCCGTGCAGATATTTCCTTTTTCACCTTAACACTCAATGTGCTCCGAAATATCCCTTTTTAGAACCTACAAAAACAGTCCTTCCAAACTCTTCAATCAAAACAAAAGTTTAACTCTGTGAAATGAATGCACACATCACAAAGTGGTTTCACATAAATTTCCTTTCTACTTTGTATCTGAAGATATTTCCTTTTCACCCCTAGAATCAATGGGCTCCCAAATATCTCTTTGCAGATTCTAAAAAACAGTGTTTCTAATCTCCTCAATCAAGAGAAAGTTTTGATTCTGTGAGAAGAAGGCACACATCTCAAAGCAGTTTTTCAGGAAGCTTCTTTCTAGTTTTTATGTGAAGATATTTCCTTTTTCACCATAAGACTCAAAGAGCTACCAAATATCCCTTTGCAGTTTCTACAGAAACAGTCTTCCCAAACTGGTCAATCAAAAGAAAGGTTTATCTCTATGAGATGAATGCACATATCACAAAGCAGTTTCTCATAAAGCTTCTTTCTAGTTTTTATTGGAAGATATTTCCTTTTTCACCATAAGACACAATGGGTTCCCAAATATCCCTTTGCAGGTTCTACAAAAACAATGTTTCCAAACTGCTCAAGGAAAATAAAGGTTTAACTCTGTGGGATGAATGCACACTTCACAAAGCAGTCTCTCAGAGAGAATCATTCCAGTTTTTATTTGAACATATTTCCATTATCACCATAGAACTCAATGCCCTCCCCTAATATTCGTTTGCAATTTCTATAAAAACAGTGTTTCAAAATTGTTCAATCAAAACAAAGTTTTAACTTTGTGAGATGAATGAACACATCACAAAGCAGTTTCTCAGAATACTTCTTTCTACTTTTTATGTGAAGATATTTCCTTTTTCACCATAGGTATGAAATCGCAACCAAATATCACTTTGCAGATTCCACAGAAACAGTGTTTACAAACTTCTAAATCAAAAGAAAGGTTTAACTCTGTGAGATGAATGCACAGACCTCAAAAGAGTTTCTCAGAAAATATCTTTCTGGTTTTTATGCGAAGATATTTCCATTTTCACTATAAGACTCAATGGGCTCCTAAATACCCCTTTGCAGATTGTACAAAAACAGTCTTTCCAAACTGCTCAATCAACAGAAAAGTTTAACTCTGTGTGATGAATGCATGCATCACAAAGCAGTTTCTCAGAAAGTTTCTTTCTAGTTTTTATGTAACGATATTTCCTTTATCACCATAGTCCTCAATATGCTCAAAAATATCCCTTCGCAGATTGTTCCAAAACAGTGTTTCCAAACTGCACAATCAAAAGAAAGGTTTAATGCTATTAGATGAATGTGCACATCACCAAGCAGTTTCTTAGAAAGCTTCTTTCCCGTCTTTATGTGAATATAATTCCTTTATCACCATAGCACTCAAAGCAATCCCAAATATCCCTTCACAGTTTCTAGAAAAACAGTGTTTTCAAACTGCTGATTCAAAAGAATGGTTTGACTATGTGAGATGAATGCACACATCACAAAGTCCTTCCTCAGAATGATTCTTTCTAGTTTGTATGTGAGGATATTTCCTTTTTCACCATAGGCCTGAAAGTGCAACAAAATATCCCTGCACAGATTCTATAAAAATAGTGTTTCCAAGCTGCTCAATCAAAAGAAAGATTTAACTCTGTGAGATCAATTCAGGCATCACAAAGCAGCTTCAGAAGAAACATTTCTAATTTCTATCTCAAGATATTTCCTCTTTGACCATAGGGCTCAATGCCCTCCCAAATATCCCTTCGCAGATTGTACAAAAACAGTATTTCCAAGCTCCTCAAACAAAAGGAAGATTTAACTCTATGAGAGGAATGGACACATCACAAAGCAGTTTCTCAGAAAGCTTCTTTCTAGTTTGAATTTGAAGATATTTCCTTTTTCACCATAGGCTTCAATGCACTCCCAAACATTACATCACAGATTCTACAAAAACAGTGTTTTCAGAAAGCTCAGTCAAAAGAAACATTTAACTTTTTGACATGAAAGCATTAATCACAAGGCATTTTCTCAGAAAGCTTCTTTTTAGTTTATATCTGAAGACATTTCCTTTTTCACCATAGGCCTCATTGCGCTCCCGATTATCCGTTCACAGATTGTAGATGCAGTGATTCCTAACTGCTCAATCAAAAGAAAGATTTAACCTATGAGATGAATGGACACAACTCAAAGAAGTTTCTCCGAAAGCTTCTTTCTAGTTTCTATGTGAAGATATTTCTTTTTTCACCATAAGACTCAGTGTGCTTCTAAATATCCCTTTGCAGATTCTACAAAAACAGTCTTTCCAAACTGCTCCATCAAAACAAATGTTTCACTCTATGAGATGAATGCACACATCACAAAGCAGTTTCTCAGAAAGCTTCTTTCTAGTATTTTTGCGAAGATATTTCCTTTTTCACCATAAGACTCATGAGCTACCTTATATCCCTTTGGAGATTCTACAAAAACAGTGTTTCTAAGCTGTTCTTTTAAAAGGAAGATTTAACTCTGTGAAAGAAATGCACACATCAAAAAGCAGTGTATTGGAAAGCTTCTTTCTTATTTGTATCTGAAGATATTTCCTTTTTTTAATTTTTATTTTTTATTATACTTTAAGTTTTAGCATACTTGTGCACAAAGTGCAGGCTTTTTACATACGCTTTCATGTGCCATCTTGGTGTGCTGCACCCATTAACTCGTCCTTTACATTAGGTATATCTCCTAATGCTATCCCTCCCACCTCCCCCCACTCCACAAAAGGTCCCAGTGTGTGATGTTCCCCTTCCTGTGTCCATGTGTTTTCACTTTTCGTTTCCCAATTATGAGTGAGAACATGCGGTGTTTGGTTTTTTGGCCTTGTGATAGTTTGCTGAGATTGATAGTTTCCAGCTTCATCCATGTCCCTACAAGGACGTGAACTCATCATTTTTTATGGCTGCATAGTATTCCATGGTGTATATGTGCCACATTTTCTTAATCCAGTCTATCATTGTTGGACATTTGGGTTGGTTCCAAGTCTTTGCTATTGTGAATAATGCTGCAATAAACATACGTGTGTGCATGTGTCTTTATAGCAGCATGATTTATAGTCCTTTGGGTATATACCCAGTAATGGGATGGCTGGGTCAAATGGAATTTCTAGTTCTAGATCCCTGGGGAATCGCCACACTGACTTCCACAATGGTTGAACTAGTTTACAGTCCCACCAACAGTGTAAAAGTGTTCCTATTTCTCCACATCCTCTCCAGCACCTGTTGTTTCCTGACTTTTTAATGATCGCCTTTCTAACTGGTATGAGATGGTATCTCATTGTGGTTTTGATTTGTATTTCTCTGATGGCCAGTGATGATGAACATTTTTTCATGTGTCTTTTGGCTTCATAAATGTATTCTTTTGTGAAGTGTCTGTTCATATCCTTCACCCACTTTTTGATGGGGTTGTTTGTTTTTTTTTTGTAAATTTGTTTGAGTTCATTGTAGATTCTGGATATTAGCCCTCTGTCAGATGAGTAGATTTCAAGCATTTTCTCCCATTCTATAGGTCTCCTGCTCACTCTGATGGTAGTTTCTTTTGCTGTGCAGAAGCTCTTGAGTTTAATTAGATCCCATTTGTCAATTTTGGCTTTTGTTGCCTTTGTTTTTGGTGTTTTAGGTATGAAGTCCTTGACCATGCCTATGTCCTCAATGGTATTGCCTAGGTTTTCTTCTAGGTTTTTTATGGTTTTAGTTCTAACATTTAAGTCTTTAATCCATCTTGAATTAATTTTTGTATAAGGTAGAAGGAAGGGATCCAATTTCAGCTTTCTACATATGTCTAGCCAGTTTTCCCAGCGTCATTTATTAAATAGGGAATCCTTTCCCCAGTGCTTCTTTTTGTCAGGTTAGTCAAAGATCAGATAGTTGTAGATATGTGGCATTATTTCTGAGGGTTCTGTTCAGTTCAATTGGTCTATATCTTTGTTTTGGTACCAGTACCATGCTGTTTTGGTTACTGTAGCCTTGTAGTATATTTTGAAGTCAGGTAGAGTGATGCCTCCAGCTTTGTTCTTTTGGCTTAGGATGGAATTGGCAATGTGGGCTCTTTTTTTGTTCCGTATGAACGTTAAAGTAGTTTTTTCCAATTCTGTGAAGAAAGTCATTGGTAGCTTGATGAGAATGGCATTGAATCTATAAATTACCTTAGGCAGTGTGGCCATTTTCATGATATTGTTTCTTCCTACCCATGAGCACGGAATGTTCTTTCATTTGTTTGTATCCTCTTTTATTTCATTGAGCAGTGGTTTGTAGTTCTCCTTGAAGAGGTCCTTCACATCCCTTGTAAGTTGGATTCCTAGGTATTTTATTCTCTTTGAGGCAATTGTGAATGGGAGTTCGCTCATGATTTCGCTCTCTTTTTGTTATTGGTGTACAGAATGCTTGTGATTTTTGTACATTGATTTTGTATCCTGAGACTTTGCTGAAGTTGCTTATCAGCTTAAGGAGATTTTGGGCTGAGAGATGGGGTTTTCTAGATATACAATCATGTCGTCTGCAAACAGGGACAATTTGACTTCCTCTTTTCCTAATTGAATACCCTTTATATCCTTCTCTTGCTTGATAGCCCTGGCCAGAACTTCCAACACTATGTTGAATAGGAGTGGTGAGAGAGGGCATCCCTGTCTTGTGCCAGTTTTCAAAGGGAATGCTTCCAGTTTTTGCTCATTCAGTATGATATTGAATTTGGGTTTGTCATAGATAGCTCTCATTATTTTGAGATAGGTCCCATCAATACCTAATTTATTGAGAGTTTTTAGCATGAAGCGTTGCTGAAGTTTGTCAAAGGCCTTTTCTGTATCTATTGAGATAATCATGTGGTTTTTGTCATTTGTTCTGTGTATATGCTGGATTACATTTTTTGTATGTTGCACCAGCCTTGCATCCCAGGGATGAAGCCCACTTGACCATGGTGGATAAGTTTTTGATGTTCTGCTGGATTCAGTTTGCCAGTATTTTATTGAGGATTTTTGCATCGATATCCATCAGGGATAGTCGTCTAAAATTCTTTTTGGTTGTGTCCATGCCAGGCTTTGTATCAGGATGATAGTGGTCTCAGAAAGTAAGTTAGAGAGGATTCCCTCTTTTTCTTTTGATTGGAATAGTTTCAGAAGGAATCATATCAGCTCCTCCTTGTACCTCTGGTAGAATTTGGCTGTGAATCCATCTGGTCCTGGGCATTTTTTGTTTCTAAGCTATTAATTATTGCCTCAATTTCAGAGCCTGTTATTGGTCTATTCAGAGATTCAACTTCTTCCTTGTTTAGTCTTGGGAGGGTGTAGGTGTCCAGGAATTTATGCACTTCTTCTTTATTTCATACTTTATATGTGTAGAGGTGTTTGTAGTATTCTCTGATGGCAGTTTGTATTTTTCTGGGATTGCTGGTGATATCCCCTTTGTCATTTTTTTTTTTTTGCTTCTATTTGATTCTTCTCTCTTTTCTTCTTTATTCATCTTGATAGCAGTCTGTCAATTGTGTGGATCTTTTCAAAAAATCAGCTCCTGGATTCATTGATTTTCTGAAGGGTTTTTTGAGATCTTAGTTATTTCTCGCCTTCTGCTAGCTTTTGAATGTGTTTGCTCTTGTTTCTCTAGTTCTTTTAATTGTGATGTTAGGGTGTCAATTTTATATCTTTCCTGCTTTCTCTTGTGGGCATTTAGTGCTATAAATTTCCCTCTACACACTGCTTTAAATGTGTCCCAGAGATTATGTTATGTTTTGTCTTTGTTCTCATTGGTTTCAAAGGACATCTTTATTTCTGCCTTCATTTTGTTACCTACCCAGTAGTCATTCAGGAGCAGGTTGTTCAGTTTCCAAGTATTTGAGCGGTTTAGTGTGAGTTTCTTAATCCTGAGTTCTAGTTTGATTGCACTGTGGTCTGAGAGATTGTTTCAATTTCTGTTGTTTTACATTTGCTGAGGAGTGGTTTACTTCCAACTATGTGGTCAATTTTGGAACAAGTGTGGTGTGGTGTTGAGAAGAATGTATATTCTGTTGATTTGGGGTGAAGAGTTGCCTATTAGGTCCACTTGGTGCAGAGCTGAGTTCAATTCCTGGATATCCTTGTTAACTTTCTGTCCCGTTGACCTGTCTAATTTGACAGTGATGTATTAAATCCTCCTATTATTATTGTGTGGGAGTCTAATTCTCTTTGTAGGTCTCTAAGGACTTGCTTTATGAATCTGGGTCCTCCTGTATTGGGTGAAATATATTTAGTATAGTTAGCTCTTCTTGTTGAATTGATCCCTTTACCTTATGTAAAGGCCTCCTTTGTCTCTTTTGATCTTTGTTCATTTAAAGTCTGTTTTATCAGATACTAGGATTGAAACCCCTGCCTGTTTTTGTTTTCCATTTGCTTGGTAGATCTTCCTTCATCACTTTATTTTGAGCCTATGTGTGTCTCTGCACATGAGATGGATTTCCTGAATACAGAAAACTGATGGTCTTGACTCTTTATCCAATTTGTCAGTTTGTGTCTTTTCATTGGAGAATTTCGTCCATTTACATTTAAGATTAACATTTTTATGTGTGAATTTGATCCTGTCATTATGAGGTTAGCTGGTTATTTTGCTCGATAGTTCGTGCTGTTTCTTCCTAGCATTGATGGTCTTTACAATTTGACATATTTTTGCCATGGCTAGTACAGGTGCTTCCTTTCCATGTTTAGTGCTTCCTTCAGGAGCTCTTCTAGGGCAGGACTGATGGTGATGAAATCTCTCAGCATTTGCTTGTCTGTAAAGGATTTTATTTCTTCTTCACTTATGAAGCTTAGTTTGACTTGTCTTGAAATTCTGGATTGAAAATTCTTTTCTTTAAGGATGTTGAATATTGGCCCCCACTCTTCTGGCTTGTAGAGTTTCTGCTGAGAGATCCACTGTTAGTCTGATGGGCTACACTTTGTGGGTAACCCGACCTTTCTGGATGCCCTTAACATTTTTTCCTTCATTTCAACTTTGGTGAATCTGACAATTATGGGTCTTGAAGTTGCTCTTCTCAAGGAGTGTCTTTGTGGCATTCTATGTATTTCCTGAATTTGAATGTTTGCCTGCCTTGCTAGATTGGGGAAGTTCTCCTGGATGATATACTGCAGAGTGTTTTCTAACTTGGTTCTATTCTCCCCATCACTTTCAAGTACACCAATCAGACGTAGATTGGTTCTTTTCACATAATCTCATATTTTTTGGAGGATTTGTTCTTTTTTTTTCTTTTTTATTTAAACTTCTCTTCTTGCTTCATTTCATTGGTTTGTTTTTCCATCACTGATACCCTTTCTTCCAGTTGATTGAATCGGTTACTGAAGTTTGTACATTCTTCATGTAGTCCTCATGTGATGGTTTTCAGCTCCATCAGGTCCTTTAAGGACTTCTCTGCATTGGATATTCTAGTTAGCTATTTGTCTAATCTTTTTTCATGGTTTTTAACTTATTTGCCGTTGGTTTGCACTTCCTCCTTTAGCTCAGTGAAGTTTGATCATCTGAAGCCTTCTTCTCTCAATTCATCAAAATCATTCTCCATCCAGTTTTTTTCCATTGCTGGTGAGGAGCTGCATTCCTTTGTAGGAGAAGAGGCACTCTGATTTTTAGAATTTTCAGTTTTTCTGCTCTGTTTTTTTCCCATCTTTGTGGTTTTATCTACCATTGGTCTTTGATGATGGTGACGTACAGATGGGGTTTTGGTGTGGATGTCCTTTCTGTTTGTTAATTTTCCCTCTAACATTCAGGACCCTTAGCTGCAGGTCTGTTGGAGTTTGCGGGAGGTCCACTCCAGACCCTCTTTGCCTGGGTATCTGCAGTGGAGGCTGCAGAACACGAAATATTAGTGAAAAGCAATTGTTGCTGACTGATCGGTCCTCTGGAAGTTTTGTCTCAGAGGATTACCAGGCCTTGTGAGCTATCAGTCTGCTCCTACTTGGGGTTGCCTCCCAGTTAGGCTACTTGGGGTTCAGGAACCCACTTGAGGAGGCAGTCTGTCCATTCTCACATCTCAAACTGCATGCTGGGAGAATAACTATTGTCTTCCAAGCTGTCAGACAGGGACATTTAAGTCTGCAGAGGTTTCTCCTTCTTTTTGTTTGGCTATACCTTGCTCCTGGAGGTGGAGTCTACAGGGCCTGGCAGGCCTCCTTGAGCTGTGGAGGGCTCCACCAAGTTCGAGCTTCCTGGTCACTTTGTTTACCTACTCAATTCTCAGCAATGGCAGGAGCCCCTCCCCCAGCCTCACTGCTGCCTTGCAGTTTGATCTCAGACTGCTTTTCTAGCAATGACCTAGGCTCCATGGGCATAGGAACCTCTGATCCAGAAGCGGGATATAATCTCCTTGTGTGCCGTTTGCTAAGACCATTGGAAAAGGGCAGTATTAGGGTGGGAGTGACCCAATTTTCCAGGCGCCATCTGTCACCCATTTCCTTGCCTAAGAAATAGAATTACCTGAACGCTTGCACTTCCTGGGTGAAGTGATTCCTCACCCAGCTACAGCTCATACTTGGTGTGCTGCACCCACTGTCCTGCCCCCACTGTCTGACCATTTCCAGTGAGAAGAACCCAGTACCTCAGTTGGAAATGCAGAAACCATTCATCTTCTACATCATTCATGCTGGGAGCTGTAGACTGGGTTCCTCCTATTTGGCCATCTTTGAACCACCCTCAGATATTTCCTTTTTCAACATAGGCCTCAATGGGCTTCCAAATATCCCATCTCAGATTGTACAAAAACAGTTATTCCAAACTCCTCAATCAAAAGAAAGTTTTAACTCTATTAGATGAATGGACACATCAGAAAGCAGTGTCTCAGACAGCTACTTTCCAGTTTCTATGTGAAGATATTTCCTTTTTCACCATACGCTTCAAAGCACAACCAAACATCCCTTCATAGGTCCTACAAAAACAGTGTTTCCTAGTGGCTCAATCAAAGGGAAGGCTTAACTCTGTCAGTTGAATGCAAAAATCACAAAGCACTTTCTCAGAAATCTTGTTTCCCGTTTTTATGTGACCATATTTCCTTTATCAATGTAAGCCTCAATTCACTCCCAAATATCCATTCGTGGATTGTACAAAAACAGTGTTTCCAAACTGCTCAATCAAAAGTACAGTTTAACTCCATGAAAAGAATACACACATCACAGAGCAGTTTCTCAGAAAGTTTCTTTCTAGCTTTTAAGTGAAGATATTTCCTTTTTCACTATACGCCTCAATGAACTCCAAATATCCCCTTGCAGAGTCTACAAAACAGTGTTTCCTAACTGCTCAATCAACAGTAAGTTTTAACTCTTTAAGATGGATGCACACATCATCCAGCAGTTTCTCAGTAAGTCTCTTTCTAATTTTTATATGAAGATATTTCGTTTTTCACAATAGGCCTCAAAGAGCAACAAATGTCTCTTCACACATTCTACAAAAATACTGTTTTCTAAAGTCTCAATCAAAGGAAAGGTTTAACCCTTTGAGATTAATTCACCCTTCACAAAGCAGTTTCTCAGAAAGCTTCTTTCTAGTTCTTATGTGAAGATATTCCCTTTTTCACTATAAGACTCAATGGGCTGCCAAATATCCCTGTTCAACTTCTAAACAAAGAGTGTTTCCAAACTGCTCAATCAACAGAAAGGTTTAACTCTGTGTGATGAATGACCACATTGCAAAACAGTTTCTGAGAAAGTTTCTTTCTAGTTTTTATGTCATGATATTTCTTTTTCCATCATAGGACTCAATACACTCGCAAATATCCCTTCACAGTTTCTACAAAAACAGTGTTTCCAAAGTGCTCAATCAAAACAAAAGTTTAACTTTGTGAGATGAATACACACATCACAAAGTAGTTTCTCAGAAAGCCTATTTCTAGTTTTTATGTCAAGATATTTCTTTTTTCACAATAGGCCTTAAAGCACTGCAAAATATCCCTTTGCAGGTTCTCCAAAAAGAGTGTTTCCTAATGTCTGAATCAAAAGAAACGTTTAACACTGTGAGACGAATTTACAAATCACAAAGCAGTTCCTCAGAAAACTTCTTTCTAGTTTTTACGTGTAGATATTTCCTCTTTCACCATAGGCCTCAATGTGCTTGAATATCCTTTTCCAGATTCTACAAAAACAGTCTTTCCAAAATGCTCAATCAGAAGTAAGTTTTAACTCTTTGAGATGAATGCACACATCAAAAAGCAGTTTATCAGAATATGTCTTTCAAGTTTGTATGTGAAAGTATTTTGTTTTACCATAGGCCTCAAAGTGCAACTAAATATCCCTTCAGAGATTCTACAAAAATAGCTTTTCCAAGCTGCTCAGTCAAAATAAAGGTTTAACTCTGTGAGATGAGTGAATACATCACCAAGCAGTTTCAGAGAAAACTTCTTTCTGGTTTGTATCTGAAGATATTTCCATTTTCATCATAGGCCTCAATGCGCTCCCAAATATCCCTTCACAGAATCTAAAAAACACTTTTTTCAGATTGATCAATCAAAAGAAAGGTTTAACTGTGTGAGATGAATGCACTTATCACATAGCATATACAGAGAAAGTTTCTTTCTAGTTTGTGTCTGAAGATATTTCCTGTTTCACAACAGGCATCAAAGTGTAACCAAATATCCCTTCCAAGATTCTACAAAAACAGTGCTTCCAAACTGCACAATCAAAAGAAAGGCTTAACTCTGGGTGACGAATGCACACATCTCAAAGAAGTTTCACAGAAATCTTCTTTCTAGTTTTTATGTGAATATGTTTCCTTTTTCATCATAAGACTCAATGGGCTCCCAAATATCCCTTCACAGTTTCTACAACAACAGTGTTTCCAAACTTCTCAATCATAAGAAATGTTTAACTTTGTGATATGAATGAATGCATCAAAAAGCAGTTTCTCAGAATGCTTCTTTCTAGTTTTTAGGTGAAGATATTTCCTTTTTCACCAATGGCCTCAAAGCACAACCAAATATTCTTTTGCAGATTCTACCAAAACAGTGTTTCCAAGCTACTCAATGAAAAGAAAGGTTAAACTGTGTAAGACGAATGCTGACATCTGAAATCATTTTCTCAGAAATTTTCATTCTAGTTTGTATCTGAAGATATTTCCTCTTTCACTTTAGGCCCCAGTGCACTCCCAAATATCCCTTCAAAGATTCTACCTAAACAGTGTTTCCAAACTGCTCAATCAAAAGAAAAATTTAACTCTGTGAGATGAATGCACACATAAAAAAGCAGTTTCTCAGAAAGATTCTTTCCAGTTTTTATGTAAACATATTTTTTTTATCACCATAGGCCTCTATGCACTCACAAATATCCCTCAGCAGTTCCTACAAAAATATTGTTTCCAAACTGCTCAATCAAAAGAAAGGTTAACTCTGTTAGATGAACAAACACATCTCAAAGGAGTTTCTCAGAAAGCTTGTTTCTAGTTTTTATGTGAAGATATTTCCTTTTTCACCATAGTACTCAATGGGCTCCCAAATATCACTTTGCAAATTCTAGAAAAACAGCCTTTAAAAACTGCTCAATCTAAAGAAAGGTTCAACTTTATGACATGAATGCATATATCACAAAGCAGTTTCTCATAAAATTTCTTTTTAGTTTTTATGTGAAGATGTTTCCTTTTTCACCATAAGACTCAATGGGCTCCCAAATACCCCTTTGCAGATTTTACAAAAACAGTGTTTTGAAACTCCTCAAAGAAAAGAAAGGTTTATCTCTGTAAGATAAGGGCACACATCACAAAACAGTTTCTCCTAGAGTTCATATCTAATTTGTATCTGAAGATATTTCCTTTTTCACCAATGGCCTCAATGCACTTCCAGATATCCCTTCACGGATTCTACAAAAACAGAGTTTTTGAACTGCTCAATCAAAAGAAAGGTTTAACCTGTGAGACGAATGCATGCTTCACAAGGCAGTTTCTCAGAAAACATTTTTCCAGTTTGTATGTATATATATTTCCTTTATCACAATAGCACTTAAATTGCTACCAAATATACCTAAGCTGTTTCTCCAAAAACAGTGTTTCCAAACTGCTGTATCAAATTATGGTATAACACTGTGAGTGAATGAATACATCACAAGGAGGTTTCTCAGCATTTTTCTTTCTAGCTCTTATGTCAAAATATTTCCTTTTTCACTGTAGGCCTCAAAGTGCAATGAAATATCCCTTTGAAGATTCTACAAAAAGAGTGTTTCCTAACTGCTCAATCAAACGAAAGGTTTAACTCAGTGGGATGAATGCACACATTACAAAGCAGTTTCCAGAAAGTTTCTTTCTAGTTTTTATGTGAAGATAATTTCATTTTTGCCTTAAGACTCAATGGGCTCCTAAAAATCCCCTTGCAGATACCACAAAAAAAGTCTTTCCAAACTTCTCAATCAAAAGAAAGGTTTAACACTGTGAGATGAATGCACACATCACAAAGTAATTTCAGAGAAAGCTTGTTTCCAGTTTGTATCTGAAGATATTTCCTTCTTCACCTTAGACCTCAATAGGCTCCCAAATATTCCTTCATAGATTCTACAAAAGCATTGTTTCCAAATTGCTCAATCAAAAGAAAGGCTGAACTCTTTGAGATGAATGCAATCATCACAAAGCAGTTTCTCAGAAACTGCTTGTTGATTGAACTGCTTGTTTTCCAAGCTGTTCAATCAAAAGAAAAGTTTAACTGTGATTTGAATGCACACATCACAATACTGTTTCAGAGAAAGCTTATTTACAGTTTGTATCTGAAGACATTTCCTTTTTCCCCATAGGCCTCAATGCACTCCCAAATATCCCTTTGCAGATTTTACAAAAACAGAGTTTATGAACTACTCAACAAAAGAAAGTATTCACTCTGTGAGATGAGTACACACTTAAGAAATGAGTTTCTCAGAAAGTAACTTTCCAGTTTTTATGTGAACATACTTCCTGTATCACCATAGGACTCAATGCTCTCCCAAATATCCCTTTGCAGTTTCTACAAAAACAGTGCTTCCAAACTGTTCAATCAAGAGAGCGGTTTAACTTAGTGAAATGGATAAACACTGCAAAAAGCAGTTTCTCAGACAGCTTCTTTCAAATTTTTATGTGAAGATATGTCTTTTTCACTATAGGCCTTAAAGCACAACAAAATATCCATTGCAGTTTCTCCAAAAATAGTGTTTCCTAAAGATTCAATCAAAAGAAAGGTTTAGCTCTGTGAGATGAATGCACTCATCCCATGCAGCCTCAGAAAGCTTGCTTCTAGTTTGTATCTGAAGATATTTCCTTTTTCACCATAGGCCTGAATGCACTCCCAAATATCGTTTTGCAGATTCTACAAAAGCAGGGTTTCAAAACTGCTGAATCAAAAGAAAGGTTTACCTCTCTGAGATGAATGGTATCATCAGAAAACAGTTTCCCAGAAAGTTTTTTTCTTCTTTATAGCTGTAAGTATTTCCCTTTTCATCAGAAGCCTCAATGTGCACCAAATATCCCTTCACAGTTTCTACGAAAAAAGTGTTTCCAAACTGCTCAATCAAAAGAAAGGTTTAACTCTGTGAGATGAATGCACACATCACAAAGCAGTTTCTCAGAAGATTTCTTTCTGATTTGTATCTGAAGATAATTGCTTTTTATCATAGGCCTCAATATGCTCGAAAATATCCCTTCACAGAGTCTACAAAAACAGACTTTCTAAACTCCTCAATCAAAGGAAAGTTTTAACTCTATGAGATGCATGCACACATCACAAAGCAGTTTCTCAGGAAGCTTTCTTCTAGTTTGTATTGGAAGATATTTCGTTTTTAATCATAGGCCTCCAGTCGCTCCAAATTACCACTTTGTAAATTGTAACAAAACAGTGTTTCCAAACTGTTCAATATAAAGAAAGGTTTTTAACTCTATGAGAGGAATGCACTCCTCAAAAAACAGTTTCTCAGAAGCTTTCTTTCTATTTTTTTATTTGAAGATATTTCCTTTTTCACCATAGGACTCAAAGCGCAACAAACTATCCCATCACAGATTCTACCAAAACAGTGCTTTCAAGCTGCTCAATCAAAAGAAAGGTTTAACTCTTTGAGAAGAATGCACACATCCAAAGCAGTTTCAGAGAAAGCCGCTTTCCAGTTTGCATCTGAAGATATTTCCTTTTTCTCCATAGGCCTCAATGTGATCCCAAATATCCCTTTGCAGATTCTACAAAAAAAGTTTTTCCAAATTGCTCAATCAAAAGAAAGGTTTAACTCTGTGAGATGAATGCACTCATCACAAAGCAGTTTATATGAAAACTTCTTTTTATTTTAATCTGAAGATATTTTATTTTCACCATACTCTTCAAAGCACAACAAAATATCCCTTTGCAGATTCTACAAAAACAGTGTTTCCTAAATGCTCAATAAAAAGAAAGGATTAACTCTGTGAGATGAATGCCCATATGACAAAGCAGTTTCTCAGAAATACTCTTTCAATTTTGTATCTGAAGATATTTCCTTTATCACCATAGGCCTCAATGCATTTACAAATACCCGTTTGTTCATTCTACAAAAACAGTGTTTCCAAATTACTCAATCAAACAAAGGTTAACTCTATCAGATGAATGCACTCAACTCAAAGCAGTGTCTCAAAATAATTCTTTCTAGTTTTTATGTGAAGATATTACATTTTTCAACATGAGACTCAATGGACTCCCTAATGTCCCTCTGCAAATTGTACAAAAAAGTTTTTCCAAAGTGCTCAATCAAAAGAAATGGTGAACCCTATGAGATGAATTCACACATCACAAAGCAGTTTCTCAGAAAGCATCTTGCTACTTTTTATGTGAAGATATTTCCTATTTCACCATAACTCTCAATGGACTTCCAAATATCCCTTTGCAGATTCTGCAGAAAAAGTGTTTCCAAACTCCTCAATGAAAAGAGAGGTTTAACCCTGAGATAAAGGCACACATCACAAAGCAGTTTCTCAGATAGCTTCTTTCCAATTTTTATGTGACCATATGTCCTTTATCACCATAGTACTCAATGTGTTCCCAAATATCCCCTGGCAGTTCCTACAAAAACAGTGTTTCCAAACTGCTCATTGAAAAGAAAGGTTTAACTTTGTGAGATGGCTGCACATATCAGAAAGCAGTTTCTCAGCATGGTTTTTTCTAGTTTTTATGTGAAACTATTTTCCTTCTCACCATAGGCATCAAATCATAACAAAATATCCCTTCGCAGATTCTACAAAAACAGTGTTTCCAAGCTTCTCAATCAAAAGAAAAGTTTTACTCTGTGAGATGAATGCACACATCACAAAGTAGTTTCAGAGAAAGCTTCTTTCCAGTATTATCTGAGGATACTTCCTTTTTCACCATAGTTCTCAAGGTGCTCCCAAATATTCCTCTGCAGATTCTATGTAAACAGTTTTTCCAAATTGTTCAATCAAAAGGAAGGTTTAACACTGTGAGATGAATGTTCTCATCGAAAGCAGTTTCTCAGAAACCTTCTTTTTAGTTTACATCTGCAGATATTTCCTTTTTCACCACAGGCCTCAATGCACTCCAAATATCTTTTTGTAGATTCTACAAAACCAGTGTTTTGAAATTGTTCAATCAAAAGGAAATTTTATCCATGTGAGACAAATGCAATCATCAGATACCAGTTTCTCAGAAAGCTTCTTTCTAATTTTTATGTAAATATATTTATTTTTCACCATAGGCCTCAATGCACTCCCAAATATCCCTTTGAAGTTTCTACAAAAAGTGTTTTCAAAATGCTCAATCAAAAAATGGTTTAATTCTGTGAGAAGACTGCATACATCTCAAAGCAGTTTCTCAGAAACTTCATTCTAGTTTTTATGTGAATTTATTTCCTTTTTCACCATAAGACTCAATGGGCTCCCAAATATCCCTTTGCAGACACTAAAAAAACAGTGTTTCCAAACTGCTCAATCAAAGTAAGGTTTAACTCGGTGAGATGAATGCACACATCATAGAGCAGTTTCAGAGAACGCTTCTTTCCATTTTGTATCTGAAGATATTTCCTTTTTTCACCACAGTACTCAATGTGCTCCAAATATACTTTTGCAGATTCTATAAAAACAGTGTTTTCAAATGGCTCAATCCCAAGAAATGTTTAACATTGTGAGATGAATGAACACACATATCACAAAGCAGTTTCTTACAAAGCTTTCCTCTACTTTGTACCCGAATTATTTCCTTTTCACCATAGGCCACAATACACTCCCAAAAATCCCTTCAAAGGTTCTACTAAAAATGTGTTTCTGGCCAGGCATGGTGACTCACATCTGTAATCCCAGCACTTTGGGAGGCTGTGGCAGGTGGATCACAAGGTCAGTAGATCGAGACCATCCTGGCTAACATGGTGAAACCCTTTCTCTACTAAAAATACAAAAAATTAGCCAGGCGTGGTGACAGATTCCTGTCAGGAGGCTGAGGCAGGAGAATGGCATGATCCCAGAGGTGGAGCCTGCAGTGAGCCGAGATTGCACCACTGCATTCCAGCCTGGCTGACAGAGCAAGACACTGTCTCAAAAAAAAAAAAAAGAAAGAAAGAAAAAAAAGTGTTTCCAAAATGTTCAATCAAAAGAAAGTTTTAACTCTGTGAGGTGAATGCAATAATAACAGAGCAGTTTCTCAGAAAGTTTCCTTTTAATTTATATCTGAAGATAATTTTCTTTTTCACCATAGGCCTCAATGTGCTCCCAAATATCCCTTCACAGTTTCTACAAAAAAAGTGTTTCCAAACTGCTCAATCAAAACAACAGTTTAACTCTGTGAGATGAATGCACACATCTCAAAGATGTTTCTCAGAAAGCTTCTTTCTAGTTTTTATGTGAAGATGGTTCCTTTTTCACTATAAGATTCAATGGACTCTGAAATATCCCTTCACAGATTCTACAAAGAAGGCTTTCCAAAGTGTTCAATCAAAGGAAAGTTTCAACACTATGAGATAAATGCAAACATCACAAAGCAGTTTCTCAGAAAGCTTCTTTCCAGTATTATCTGAAGATATTTCCTTTTTTACCATTGTCCTGAAAGTCCTCCCAAATACTCCTTCACAGATACTACAAAAGCAGTTTTTCCAAATTGTGCATTCAAAAGGAAGGTTTAAATCTGTGTGATGAAGGCACTCATCACAAAACAGCATCTCACAAAGCTTCTTTTTAGTTTATATATGAAGATATTTAATCTTATTTCACGTTAGGCCACAATGTGCTCCAAATATCCAATTGTAGATTCTACAAAAGCAGTGTTTCTGAACTGCTCCATCAACAAAAAAATGGTGTATCACTGTGAGATTAATGCAATCATCACAAAGTGGTTTCTCAGAAAGCTTCTTTTTAGTTTTTATCTGAACATGTCTCCTTTTTCACCCTAGGCATCAATGTGTTCCAAATATCCTTTTGTAAATTCTACAAATGCCATGTTTTCAAACTGCTCAATCAAAAGAAACATTTTTTTCTGTGAGAAGAAAGCACACATCACAAAACAGTTTCTCAGAAAGCTTCCTTTTAATTTATAACTGAAGATATTTTCTTTTTCATCCTGGGCCTCAATGCTCTCCCAAATATCCCTTTGCAGTTCCACCAAAAAAAGTGTTTCCAAACTGCTGACTCAAGAAAAAGATCAAACTCTGTGAGGTGAATGCACACTTCTCAAAGCAGTTTCTCAGAAAGCTTCTTTCTACTTTTTAAGTGAAGATATTCCCTTTTTCATCCTAAGACTCAATGTGTGCCCAAATAGCCCTTCACAGATTCTACAAAAACAGTCTTTCCAAGATCCTCAATCAAAAGAAAGGCTTAACTGTATGACAAGAATGCAAACATCACAAAGCAGTTTCTGAGAAAGCTTCTTTCTTTTTTGTATCTGAAGATATTTCTTTTTTCACAATAAGCCTCAATGTGCTCCCAAATATCCTTTTGCAGATTCTACAAAAGCAGTGTTTCCAAACTGCTGAATCTAAAAAAAGGTTTATCTCTGTGAGATGAATGCAATAATCACAGATTAGTTTCTTAGAAAGCTTCTTTTTAGTTTATATCTGAAGATTTTCCTTATTCATCACATGACTCAATGCACACCCAAATATCTTTTGCATTTTCTATCAAAAAAGTGTCTCCAAACTGCTCAATCCAAAGAAAAGTTTGACTCTGTGAGATGAACAAACACTTCTCAAAGCAGTTTCCCGGTAAGATTCTTGCTAGTTTTTATGTGAAGATATTTCCTTTTTCACCATAAGACTCAATGGGCTCCCAAATATCACTTTGTAGATTCTACAAAAACAGTCTTTCCAAGATGCTCAATCAAAACAAAGGTTTAAACATATGAAATTAATGCAAACATCACAAAGCAGTTTTTCAGATGGTTTCTTGTTTGTATCTGAAGATATTTCCTTTTTCAGCATAGGCCTGAATGCACTCCTAAATATCCCTTCCCAGTTTCTACAAAAACAGTGGTTCCAAACTGTTCATTCAACAGAAAACTTTAACTTTGTGAGATGAATGAACACATCACAAAAGAGTTTCTCAGAATGCTTCTTTCTGGATTGCATGTGAAGATATTTCAATTTTCACCATAGGCCTCAAAGGGCAACCAAATATTCCTTTGCAGATTACACAATAACGGTGTTTCTGAACTGCTCAATCAAAAGAAAAGTTGAACTCTGTAAGATGAATGCACACATGACAAATATCCTAGCACTCCCAAATATCCTTTCCCAGGTTCAACAAAAACAGTGTTTCCAAACTTCTCATTTTAAAGAATTTTTAACTCTGTGAAATGAATGCACTCATCTCAAAGCAGTGTCTCAGAATGCTTCTTTCTAGTTTTTATGTGAAGATATTTCCTTTTTCACCATAAGACTCAATGTAATCCCAAATATCCCTTTGCAGATTGTAGAAAAACCGTCTTTCCAAACTGTTCAATCAAAAGAAAGATTTAATTCTGTGGGATGAATACACACATCACAAATCCGTTTCTAATAAA
Organism: Pongo abelii; assembly: GCF_028885655.2. Taxonomy (NCBI): domain Eukaryota; kingdom Metazoa; phylum Chordata; class Mammalia; order Primates; family Hominidae; genus Pongo; species Pongo abelii. The sequence goes on from NC_072003.2 coordinate 35,847,109, forward strand.
CTTTCTTTCTAGTTTGTATCTGAAAATATTCCCTTTTTCACCATAGACCTCAATGAGCTCCCAAATATGCTTTCTCAGATTCTACAAAAACAGTGTTTCCAAACTGCTCAATCAAAAGGAAGCTTAACTCTGTGAGGTGAATGCACACATTACAAGACAGTTTCTCCAAAAGTCTCTTTCTAGTTTGTATCTGAAGATATTTCCTTTTAAACTGCAGGCCTCAATGCACTCCAAATATCCCTTTGCAGATTCTACAAAAACAGTGTTTCCTAACTCCTCTATCAAACAAAGGATTAACTCTGTAAGAAGAATGCACACAACACAAAACGGTTTTTTAGAAAGTTTCTAGTTTGTATCTAAAGATAAGCCCATTTTCACCATAGGCCTCAATGTGCTCCCAAATATCCCTTCACAGATTCTACCAAAACTCTGGTTTGAAACTGCTCAATCAAAAGAGAGGTTTACCTCTGTGAGAAGAATGCACAGATCACAAAGCAGTTTGTCAGAAAGCTTCTTTCCAGTTTTTATGTTAAAATATTTCCTTTATTACCATAGGATTCAATGCACTCCCAAATATACCTTCACAGTTTCTAGCAAAACAGTCTTTCCAAAATGCTCAATCAAAAGAAAGGTTTACCTCTGTGAGATTAATGCACAATCACAAAGTTTATCAGAATGCATCTTTCTAGTTTTTATGTAAAGATATTTCCTTTTTTAATGTACGCCTCAACTTTCAACCAAATATTCCTTCGCAGAGTCTACAAAAACAGTGATTCCAAACTGCTCAATCAAAAGAAACATTTAAATCTAAGAGTAATGGACAAATCACAAAGCAGTTTCTCTGAAAGCTTCTTACTTCTTTTTATGTTAAGATATGTATTTTTTGATCATAAGATAAAATGTGCTCCCAAATATGCCTTCATGGTTTCTACAAAAACAGTTTTTCCAAACTTCTCAATCAAAAGGAAGGTTTAACTCTTTGAGATGAATGCAATAATCACAAAGTAGTTTGTCAGAAAGCTTCTTTTTAGTTTATATCTGAAGATAATATCCTTTTTCACCATAGGCCCCAATGCCCTCCCAAATATCCCTTCACAGTTTCTACCAAAAAAAGTGTTTCCAAACTACTCAATGAAAAGAAAGTTTTAACTATGTGAGATGAAAGCACACATCCAAAACAGTTTTTCAGAAAGCTTCCTTCTAGTTTTTATGTGAAGATATTTCCTTTTTCAACATGGATTCAATGTGCTCCCAAATATCAATTTGCATATTCTAAAAAACAGTCTTTCCAAACTGCTCTATCAAAAGAAAGGTAACTCTATGAGATGAATGGGCTAATCACAATGCTGTTTCTCAGAAAGCTTCTTTCTGGTTTTTGCATGAAGATATTTCCTTTTCAACGAAATGCTTCAGTGTGCTCCAAATATCCCTTCACAGTTTCTACAAAAACAATGTTTCCAAACTTCTCAATCAAAAGAAAGAAAGGTTTAACTCTGAGATGAATGCACACATCCCAAAGCAGTTTCTCAGACAGCTTCTTTCTTGTTTTTATGTGAAGATATTTCCTTTTTCACCATAGACCACAAAGTGCTCCAAATGTCCTTTTGCATATTCTCCAAAACCCTGTTTCCAAACTGCTCAATCGAAGGCTTAACTCTGTGAGATGAATGCATTCATCAGAAATCAGTTTCTCTGAAAGCTTCTTTTTAATTTACAACAGAAGATATTTCATTTTTCACCATAGGCCTTAATGTGCTCCCAAACATCCCTTTGCAGTTTCTACAAAAATAGTGTTTCCAAACTGCTCAATCCAAAGAAAGTTTTAACTCTGTGAGATGAATGCACACATCTCAAAGCAGTTTCTCAGAAAGTTTCTTTCTAGTTTGTATATGAAGATGTCTACTTTTCCACCACAGGCCTCAATGCACTCCCAAACATCCCTTCACAGAGTCTACAAAAACAGTATTTCCAAACTTCTCAATCAACAGAAATGTTTAACTCTATGAGATGAATGCACACAAAATAGCTTTTTCTCAGAAGGCTTCTTTCTTGTTTGTATCTGAAGATATTTCCTTTTTGACCACAGGCCTCAATGTGCTCCAAAATGTCCCTGCACAGATTCTACAAAAACAGTGCTTCCAAACTGCTCAATCAAAAGACAGTTTTAACTTCATAAATGAATGCACATGTCATAAAGTGGTATTTCAGAAAGCTTCTTTCTAGTTTTTATGTTAACATATTTCCTCTATCACAATAGGACCCAATGCAATTCAATATATCCCTTTGCATTTTCTAAAAACACAGTGCTTCCAAACTGCTCAATCAAAAGAAAGGTTTAACTCTATGAGATGAATGCACACGTCACACAGCAGATTCTCAGAAAGCTTCTTTCTACTTTGTATCTGAGGGTATTTCCTTTTTCACCATATTCCTCAATGTGCTCCCAAATGTCCTTTTGCAGATTCCACAAAAAGAGTGTTTTCAAATTGCTCAAATAAAAGGAAGGTTTAACTCTGTGATATGAATGCACTAATCAGAGAACAGTTTCTCCAAAAGCTTCTTTTGAGTTTATATCTGAAGATATTTACTTTTTAACCACAGGCCTCAATGCGCTCCCAAATATCCATTTGCAGATTACACAAACACAGTGTTTCCAAACTGCTCAATCCAAAGAAAGGTTTACCTCTGTGAAAGGAACACACGTCTCAAAGCATTTTCTCAGAAAGTTTCTTTCTCATTTTCATGTGAAGATATTACCTTTTTCACCATAAGACTCAAAGGACTGCCAAATATCCCTTTGCAGATTTTACAAAAACAGTGTTTCCAAAATGCTCAATCAAAAGAAAGGTTTAATTCCGTGAGATGAATGTACACATCACAAAACAGTCTCTTAGAAAGCTTTTTTCTAGTTTGTATCTGAAGATATTTCCTTATTCACTGCAGGCCTCAATGTGCTCCCTAATATCCCTTCACAGACTCTACCAAACCAGTGTTTCCAAACAGCCCAATCAAATAAAAGTTTAACTCTGTGAGATGAATGTACACACCACAAAGAAGTTTCTCAGAAAGCTTCTTTCTATTTCGTATCTGAAGATATTTCCTTTTACACCATAGATCACAATGTGCTCTCAAATATCCCTTTGCATATTCCACCAAAACTGTGTTTCCAAACTGCTTAAACAAAGGAAGGTTTATCCCTGTGAGATGAATGCACACTTCACAAAGCAGATTTTCATAAATCATCTTTCCTGTTTTTAGGTGAGCATATTTCCTTTATCAGCATGACTCAATGCACTCAAAAATACCCCTTCAGAGTTTCTACAAAAACAGCATTTCCAAACAGATAATCAAAATAAAGGTTTAACTCTGCGAGATGAATGCACTCATCCCAAAGCAGTTTCTCAGAAAGCTTCTTTCTATTTTTTATAGAAGATATTTCCTTTTTCACTTTAAATGGGCTCCCAATATCCCTTCACAGATTCTACAAAAATAGTCTTTCCAACATTCGCCATCAGAAGAATAGTTTAACTCTATGAGATGAATCCACACATCACAAAGCCATTTCTCAGAGAGCTTCTTTCTAAGTTTTTTGAAGATATTTCTTTTTTCACCACTGGCCTCAATTTGCTCTAAATATCATTCCACAGATTATATAAAAACTGTTTCCAAATGGCTCAATCAAAAGGAAAGTTTAACCCTGTGAGATGAATGCACTTATCACAAAGAAGTTTGTCAGAAAGCTCTTTTTAGTTTATGTATGCAAATATTTCCCTTTTCACCATTAGCTGCAATGTGCTCCCAAATATCCCTTTGCAGATTGTATAGAAACAGTGTTTCCAAACTGCTCAATCAATAGGAAGTTTTAACTATGAGACAAAATCGCACATCACAAAGAAGTTTCTCAGGAAGCTTCTTTCTAGTTTTTATGTGAAGATATTTCATTTTTCACTGTATGACTGATTGGTCTCCCAAATATCCCTTTGCCAATTCTACAAAAAAAGGGTTTCCAAATGATCAATCAAAAGAAAAGTTTAACTCTGAGAGATGAATGCACATATCACAAAGCAGTTTCTCAGAAAGCTTCTTTCAAGTTTGTAACTGAAGATATTTCCATTTTCTCCATAGGCTGCAATGTGCTTCCAAATATCCTTTTGCAGATTCTACAATAACAGTGTTTCCAAACTGCTGAATCAAAGAAAGTTTTAACTTTGTGATATGAATGCACTCATCACAAGCAGATTCACAGAAAGCTTATTTTTCTTTCATAACTTATTTCCTTTTTCAACATAGGCCTCTAGGTGCTCCCAAACATCCCTTCACAGTTTACACATAAACAGTGTTTCCAAACTGCTCAATCAAAGAAAGATTTATGTCTGTGAGATCAATGCACATATCTCAAAGCAGTTTCTCAGAAAGCTTCTTTCTAGTTTTTATGTGAACGTATTTCCTTTTTCAGCATAAGAGTTAATGAGCTCCCAAATACCCCTTCACTGATTCTACAAAAACAGTTTTCCAAACTGCTAAATCAAAAGAAAGGTTTAACTCCATGAGATGAATGCACACATCAAAAAGCAGTTTCCCAGAAAGCTTCTTTCTCATTTTTATGTGAAGATATTTCGTTTTTCAACATAGGCCCCAATATGTTCCAAATATCCTTTTGTAGATTATACAAAAACAGTGATTTCAAATTGCTCAATCAAAAGGAAAGTTTAACTCTGTGAGATGAATGCACTCATCAGAAAGCATTTTCTCAAAAAGCTTCTTTTTAGCTTATATCTGAAGATATTTCCTTTTTCACCATAGGCCTTATTGCATCTCAGAAAGCTTCTTTTCAGTATATATCTGAAGATGATTCCTTTTTCACCATAGGCCTCAATGAACGCCCAAATATCCCTTTGCAGATTCTACAAAACAGTGTTTCCAAACTGTTCAATCAAAGGAAAAGTTTAACTCTCTGAGATGAATGTACAAATCACAAAGCACTTTCAGATAAAATTTCTTTCTAGTTCGTATCTGAAGATATTTTCTTTTTCAACATAGGCCTCAATGTGCTCCCAAATCTCCCTTCATAGGGTATACAAAAACAGTGTTTCCAAGCTGCTCAATAAACAGAAAGGTTTAACTCTATGAGATGAATGCATGCATCACAATGCAGTTTCTCAGAAAGCGTCTTTCTTCTTTTTATGGGAATAGATTTCTTTTTTCACCATAGGCCTAAATGTGCTCCCAAATATCCCTTTGCAGATTCTACAAAACAGTGTTTCCAAACTGCTCAATTAAAGGAAAGGTTTAACTCTCTGAGATGAATGTACAAATCCCAAAGCACTTTCAGAGAAAACTTCTTTCTACTTTGTATCTGAAGACATTTCCTTTTTCAACATAGGTCTCAATGCGCTCCCAAATATCCTTTCATAGGGTATACATCAACAGTGTTTCCAAGCTGCTCTATCAACAGAAAGGTTTAACTCTATGAGATGAATGCACACATCACAATGCAGTTTCTCAGAAAGCTTCTTTCTCACTTTTATGGGAAGATATTTCCTTTTTTACCATAGACCTCAATGTGCTCCAAAATATCCCTTCGCAGATTCGACCAAAACTGTGTCACCAAACTGCCCCATCAAAAGAAAGGTTTAATTGTGTGAGATTAATGTACACATCACAGGGAAGTTTCTCAGAAAGCTTCTTTCTAGTTTGTATCTGAAGATATTTCCTTTTCAAGTGGAGGCCTCAATGTGCTCCCAAATAATACTTCATAGATTCTACAAAAACAGTGTTTCCAAACTCCTCAATCAAAAGAAAGTTTCGAATCTGTGAGGTGAGTGTACACGTGACAAAGCAGTTTCTCATAAAACTTCTTTCTAGTTTTTATCTGCAGATATTTCCTTTCTCACCATAGGCTTCAATGCGCTGTCAAATACTCCTTTGCCGATTCCACAAAAACTGTTTCCAAACTGCTCAATCAAAAGAAAGATTTAACTCTGTGAGATGAATGCATACTCCACAATGCTGTTTCTCTGAAAGCATCTGTCCAGTTTTTATGTAAACATATTTCCTTAATCACCATATGACTCAATGCACTCCCAAATGTACCTTCACAGTTTCTACAGAAACAGTTTTTCCTAACTTGTCAATCCAAAGAAAGTTTTAACTTTGTGCGATGAATGCACATATCTCAAAGTACTTTCTCAGAAAGCTTCTTTCTAGTTTTTATGTGAAGATATTTCCTTTTTCACCACAGTTCTGAAAGCACAACAAAATATCCCTTTGCAGATTCTACAAAAAAAGCTTTTCCAAGCTGCTCAGTTAAAAGAAAGATTTAACTTCATGAGTGGAATGCACACGTCAGAAAGCAGTTTCAGAGAATATTTTTTTCTAGTTTGTATCTGAAGATATTTCGTTTTTCACTGTAAGCCTCAATGCGCTCCCTAATATTCCTTCACAGATTCTACAAAAACAGTGTTTCCAACCTGCTCAATGAAAAGAAAGGTTTAACTCTAGGAGATCAATGCACACATCACTTTTGGGAGCAAGCCCTCCAAAATCTGGCCATAATCTGTCCCAAAGACCAGCCATAAATAAAATCTCCACAGCACTGTAACATGTCCATAATGACCATAACGTCCAAGCTGGAAGGTTGTGTGTTTTCGGGAAGGAGGGCAAGGAACACGTGTCCCACCTATGGTGGAAAACTGCTTAAAGGCATTCTTAAGCCACAAACAAAAGCATGAGTGACCTGTGTTTTAAGGGCTTCTTCCTGCTGTAATTAATTTGGCCATCCTTTCGTTTCTCATAAGAGACAATTTTAGTTAATTTAGTATCTTGAGAAACAATGTTAATGACTGTTTAGCTGTTAATAAGTATGTGGGTAAATCCCTGTTCAGGACTCTCAGCTCTGAAGGCTGTAAGACCCCTGATTTCCCACTTCACACCTCTATATTTCTGTGTGTGTGTGTGTCTAATTCCTCTAGCACAACTGGGTTAGGGTCTCCCTGACCCAGCTAGTCTCGGCAAGTGGAGTCCATTCTTGGGGGTTCAAATCCAGGTCAAAGGGTCACAGGAACTATGGTTGGAATGAAAAACTAGCTGCAGGACAACAGAGTAGTCTTAAAGCAATCACCATGGCAAGTAAGAATGGGAGCTCAAAAGTGTCAGGTTAACAATGGGACAGGTATGGGGTCTGGTTCGTTCCACCTTGGAAATTTTCACAGTGATAATGAGGAAGAACAAGATTATAGTGAAGTAACAGAAGAGGTTACAGAGCATGTTTATTTGCCAGCTGAAGGTAAAGCGGCAAAGGATGGAGAGGTTCATCCCTACCCTGCTGCATCCCTTATCATTATTTTGAAGAAAATGACCCCCAAGGTCTTTCTTTTCTGGAGGACACTGGGTGAAAAGTAGTTGCTCCAGTGACTGTTTGAGCAGCTCCTCGAGTGATGGCTCCTAGATCTATTCAGGCAGGAATTCAGCAAGCTAGACAAGAGGCTGATTTAGAGGCTTGGCAGTTCCCTATTAGAAGACACCCCCAGGTAAACACGGAAATATTACAGCTACATTGGAGCCTTTTCCTTTTAAATTACTCAAAGAATTAAAACAAGCAACAAGACAGTATGGACCAGGCTCTCCTTTTGTAATTGGACTGTTAAAGAATGTTACTGTTTCCATTTGGATGATTCCTACTGACTGGGATGCTCTTACTTGAGCTTGTCTGACCCGTGCTCAGTTATTTCAATTTAAAACTTGGTGGACAGATGAAGCTTCCATTCAGGCTGCTCCCAATGCCTGAGCCCAACCTCAAATTAATATAACTGCAGACCAACTTTTGGGGGTTGGCAACCGGGTTGGTTTAGATGCACAACTGGTCATGCAGGATGATGTCATAGAACAGCTTAGAGGAGTGTGCATTAGAGCTTGGGAAAAAATCACTTCAGGTGGGGATATATACCCTTCCTTTAGTGCTATAAAACAGGGATGAAGGGAAACATGTTGATTTTGTAGCTCGGTTACAGAAGTCTCTTTAAAAGATGATTGCAGAATCGGCTGCTCAGGATATAGTGTTGCACTTAGTAGATTTCAACAATGCTAGTCCCAACTGCCAGGCTGCCCTGTGACCTATTAGAGGGAAAGCACATTTAGTTGATTATATCAAGGCCTGTGATGGTATCAGGGGTAATCTGCATAAAGCTACCTTGTTGGCACAGGCAATGGCAGGACTGAGAGTGGATAAAGGAAATACTCCATTTCCTGGAGCTTGTTTTAACTGTGGGAATCATGGTCATACTAAAAATGAATGTAGAAAAAATCAGCGAGTCAGGTCACCAGATAGGAGAAAACAGAAAATTGATAAGCCTGAAATATGTCCAAAATATAAAAAAGGAAAACATTGGGCTAGTCAGTGTCACTTTAAGTGTGATAAAAAGAACCCGATTTCAGGAAACACCATGAGGGGCCTGCCCCAGGCCCCGTTCTAAACCAGGGCATTTCCAGCTCAGGCCCTTCCCTCACCGCTATACAATGTCTTTCCCCTGCCACAGTTGATAGTGCCACAGTAGGTTTATGCTGCACAAAAGTTGTGAGCCCTCAGCCTGGGGAAACCCCCGCAAAAGGTCCCAACAGGAGTCTCTGGTCTCTTGCCAGCAAGGACAATAGGATTACTTTTAGGAAAGTCTAATGTAAGTTTAAAAGGGGTCCAAATACATACAGGAGTCATTGATTCAGATTACAATGGGGAAATTCAAATTGTTATATCTACTTCTGTTCCCTGGAAAGGAAAGCCAGGGGAGTGCATAGCACAGCTCCTGATTGTGCCCTATGTGTGAATGGGAAAAAGTGAAATTAAATGAACAAGAGGATTTGGAAGCAAAAATAAACAAGGCAAAGCAGCTTATTGGGTAAATCAAATTACTGATAAAAGTCCTACTTGCGAAATAACTATTCAGGGAAAGAAATTTAAAGGTTTGGTAGACACAGGAACGGGCATTTCAATCATTTATCTACAGCACTGGCCATCCACGTGGCCAATTCAACCCACTCAATTTAACATAGTTGGAGTTGGTAAAGCCACTGAAGTATATCAACATAGTTTTATTTTGCATTGTGAGGGGCCTGATGGACAACGTGGGACTATTCAACCAATTACAACTTCTGTACCTATAAATTTATGGGGAAGAGATTTATTACAAAAATGGGGAGCACAAGTTCTAATTCCAGAACAGTTATATAGCCCTCAAAGACAACATGTAGTGCATGAAATGGTGTTTGTCCCTGGTACAGGAGTAGAAAAAAATTTACAAGATTTGAAAGAACTGCTTCAAGTAGAAAAACAATGTTCCCACCAAAGATTAAAAATAATTTGTGATGGCAGCCATTGTTAAGCCTCCAGAACCTATACCTTTAAAATTGTTAACAGATAAGCCAATTTGGATAGAACAATGGCCGTTAAGTAAAGAAAACCTGGAGGCTTTAGATAAATTAGTTGCTGAACAATTAGAAAATGAGCACATAGCTCCAATATTTTCTCCTTGGAATTCTCCAGTTTTCATAATTAAGAAAAAAATCAAGTAAATGGAGAATGTTAACTGCCACTTAAGAGCCATCAATTCAGTTATACGACCTATGGGAGCATTACTGCCAGGATTGCCTTCTCCATCTATAATTCCAAAAAAATGGCCTTTAATAGCCATAGATTTAAAAGACTGTGTCTTTACTATCCCTTTAGCTGAGTAAGACTGTGAATGGTTTACATTTACAATTCCTGAAGTACACAAACTGCAGCCTGCTAAGCGTTTTCATTGTTTTACAGATGGTTCTAGTAATGGTAAAGCTTCTTATTCTGGCTCAAAAAAGTAAGGGTTTTCAGATGTCCTATACTTCAGCTCAAAAAGTAGAGCTTGTAGCTGTAATTGAGTTATTGACTGCTTTTGATATGCCTATTAATGTGATTTCTGTTTACTCATACGTGGTTCACTCCACACAGTTAATTGAAAATTCTCAGTCACGATTTCATACAGATGAACAACCGATGACAGAAACAAAAAAAAAGGAGGAAAACTAGGGATTACAAGACAGCCTGTAGACAATTGAATGTAGCATTATTTGGTGAAGAGATCCCATTATGAAAAGTTGGGAAATAGGTAAAACAACAATGGGGTAGAGGTTACGCTTGTATTTCTCCAGACCAAAATCAATGGTCAATTTGGATAACATCAAGACACCTGAAACTTTATCACGAGCCAGATGCTGAGGAAGAGACTCCAGGAGGATCCCGAGGACACCCCGGTTGCAGCCATGTCAAGACAGATGCTGAGGAAGACAACAAATGTCATGAGCAACACCCGTCGAACACAGCCACCCACTGGGGACAGATCAAGAAGCTGTCACAGATCACGGAAGAAAACCTGAGGAAAGTGGGACAACCAGTCACAATGAATAATTTAATGGCAGCTATGATAGCCATTATCACCATTGCCGTGAGTATTCCTTCAATAAGGGCTGGTAATAATGCCCGGATGCAATCATTCTATGACAAAATAATGCTTGCATTCTGATCTCAGTAGTTATAATAATAGTCTGCTCCTATAATTGAGGCATACTGCCCTCAGAAATCTGTTTGTGAACTGGATGGGACCCAGATAGAAAAAATGATTGTACTTTTTAAGGAAGATTGCTTTGCAGAACAGGCAGAGGTACTGCACAATGGTTCCTATGTAATCATTATTAATTGGTCCCCTAAGGGGATGTTTAGCTTGAATTGCACCTCTCAGCCTGCTTGCCACGATAACACTATGTTTAGATGATCTGAACAAACGGTCAGATGGTAGATATAATGAGATATACGGCAAAAGTTCCTATTATCTGGAACCATGGTAGTATAGTGGAACCTTAACCTCAAATAATATGGCCCGCTTTAGGAGCTAAACATAAGGATTTCTGGAAACTATTAGAAGCTCTTAGAAAGATCAAAATTTGAGAAAGAATAAAAAAATATAGAAGGACATTCTACAAACTTGTCTTTGGATATAGCAAAATTAAAAGAACAAATATTTAAAGCATCCCGGGCACATCTGACCTGAATGCCAGGAACTGGAGTGCTTAAAAGAGCTGCAGACAAATTAGCAGCTACTAACCCATTAAAATGGATAAAAACACTTGGAAGCTCTGTGATTTCAGTGATGACTGTGCCTTTAATCTGTGTTATTTGTCTTTGAATATTCTACAGATGCAGATCCTGACTCCTGTGAGAAGTAGCTCACCATGACAAAACTGCCCTTGCTTTTATCTTTTTGCAAATCAAAGAAGAGAGACATGTTGGGAGCAAGCAACCCACAATCTGGGCATAAACTTGCCCCAAGACTGTCCATAAATAAAATCTCTGCAGCACTGTAACATGCCGTAATGGCCCTAAAGCCCAAGGTAGATGGTTGTGGGTTTAAGCGAATGAGAGCTCGGAACACCTGTCAGCCCAGGGCAGAAAACTGCTTAAAGGCATTCTAAAGCCAGAAAGAAAAGCATGAGTGATCTGTGTATTAAGGGTGTGTTCCTGCAGCATTTAATTCAGCCTATTCCTTTGTTTCCCTTACAGGATACTTTTAGTTAGTTTAATATGTATAGAAACAATGCTAATGACGGGTTTGCTGTTAATAAATATGTGAGTAAATCTCTATTCAGGGCTCTCAGCTCTGAAGGCTGTGAGACCTCTGATTTCCCACTTCATACCTCTATATTTCTCTGTGTGTGTCTTTAATTCCTCTAGTGCCACAGGTTTAGGGTCTCCCCAAACGAGCTGGTCTCAGCACATTGCAAAGCAGTTTCTCAGAAAGATTCTTTGTAGTTTGTATCTGAAGATATTTCCTTTTTCACCATTGGCCTCAATGGGTTCTAAATATCATTTTGCAGGTTCTACAAAAACAGTGATTCCAAATTGCTCAATCAAAAGGAAGGTTTAACTCTGAAATGAATGCACTCATCACAAAGCAGTTACTCTGAAATCTTCTTTTTGGTATATATCTTATTTTATTTTTCTCCATAGGCATCAAAGTGCAATCAAATATCCAATCACAGTTTCTACAAAAATAGTGTTTCCAAGCTGCTGAATCAAAAGAAAGGCTTAACTCTGTGAGATGAACACACACATTTCAAAGCAGTGTCTCAGAAAACTTCTTTTTAGTTTTTATATGAAGGTATTTCCTTTTTCACTGTGGGAATCAATGGCCTCCCAAATATCCCTTTGCCAATTCTACAAAAACAGTCTTTCCAAACTGATCAATCAAAACAAAGGTTTAAATCTGTGAGATGAATACACACATCATAAAGTAGTTTTTCAGAATGTTTCCTTCTAGTTTGTGTCTTAAGATATTTTCTTTATCACCATAGGCCTCAATGTGCTCACAAATATACCTTTGCAGATTCTACAAAAGCAGTATTTCCAAACTGCTCAATTAAAAGAAAAGTTTAGATCTATGAGATGAATGTACAAATCACAAAGTGGTGTTTCAGAAACTTTCTTTCTAGTTTGTATCTTAAGATATTTACTTTTTCACCATAGGCCTCAATGCGTTCACAAATATCACTTCAGGGATTCTACAAAAACAGTGTTATCAAACTGCTCAATCAAAAGAAACATTTCACTCTATGTTGTGAATGCACATATCATGAAGTAGTTTCTCAGAAAGCTTCTTTCTACTTTGTATCTGAAGATATTTTCTCTCTCACCATAAGCTTCAACACACATCCAAATATCTCTTGGCAGATTCTACAAAAACGGTTTTACCAAACTGCTCAATAAAAGAAAAATGTAACTGTATAAGATGAATGCCCACATCACATAGCAGTTTCTCAGAAAGCTTCTTTCTAGTTTGTATCTGAAGATATTTCTTTTTCACCATAGGCCACAATGTGCTTTCAAATATCCCTTCACAGATTCTACAAAAACAGTTTCCAAATTGCTCAATCAAAAGAAAAGCTTAACTTTGTGAGGTGAATGTACACTTCAGAAAGCAGTTTCTCAGGAGGCATCTTTCCAGTTTTTATGTGAAAATAATTCCTTTATCACCATAGGACTCAATGCGCTCCCAAATATTCATTCGCAGGTTCTAAAAAAATTGTGATTCCAAACTCCTCAATCAAAAGAATGATTTTACTCTGTGAGGTGAATTCACACATCACAAAGCAATTGCAGAGAAAGCTTCCTTCTAGTTTTTATCTGAAGATATTTCATTTTTCACCATAGGCCTCAATGTGCTACCAAATATCCGTTCACAGGTTGTATGAAAACAGTGTTTCCAAACAGCTCAATCAAAACAAAGTTCTACATCAGTGAGATGAATGCACACATCACAAAAAGTTGTATATCTGTGAGATGAATGCGCACATCACAAAGCAGTTTCTCAGAATGTTTCTTTCTAGTTTTTATCTAGTTTTATCTGGTTTTTATCTAGTTTTATCTGAAGATGTTTCCTTTTTCATCATAGGCCTCAATGTGTTCCTTCGCATTTTCTACAAAAACATTCTATCCAAACTGCTCCATAAAGAGAAAGTTTCATCTCTGTTAAATGAAGGCACACATCACAAAGCAGTGTCTCAGAAAGGTTCTTTCTAGTTTTTATTTGAAGATTTTTCTTTTTTTACCCCAGGCCTCAAAGCGCTCCAAAATATCCCATCATAGACACTACAACCAGAGAGTTTCCAAACTGCTCAATCAAAAGAAACTTTTAACTCTAGGAGACGACTCCACAAATCACAAAGCACTTTCTACAAAAGCTTCTTTTTAGTTTTTATTTGAAGATATTTTCTTTTTCACCACAAGATCAAATTTGCTCCCCAATATCCCTTCGCAGATTCTACAAAAACAGTGTTTCCAAAAAGCTCAATCAAAAGAAAGGTTTAACTCTGTGAAATGAGTGCACACATCATAAAGCAGTTTCTCATAAAGTTTCTTTCTAGTTTTTATCCCAAGATATTTCCTGTGTGAGATGAGTGCACACATCACAAAGCAGTTTCTCATAAATCTTCTTTCTAGTTTTTGTCTGAAGATATTTCCTTTTCCACCACAGGCCTCAATGTGTTAAGAAGTATCCCTTACAGATTGTATGAAAACAGTATTTCCAAGCAGCTCAATCAAAACAAAGGTTTACATCAGTGAGATGAATGCACACATCACAAAGCTGTTTCTCAGAATGATTCTTTCTAGTTTTTATCTGAAGATATTTCCTTTTTCAACATAGGCCTCAATATGCTCTGAAATTTTGCTTCATAGATTCCACAAAAACAATGTTTTCAAACTGCACAATCAAAAGTAAGGGTTAACTATGTGAGATGAATGCACATATCACAAAGCAGTTTCCCAGAAAGATTCTTTTTAGTTTTTATCTGAAGATATTTCCTTTTTCACCACAGACCTTGATGTGCTGTGAAATATATCCCTTTGCAGATTCTACAGAAACGGTGTTTCAAAGCTTCTCACTAAAAAGAAAGGTTTAGCTCTGTGATGTGAAGGCATGCATCACAAAGCAGTTTCTCAGAAAGCTTCTTTATCGTTTTTATCTGAAGATATTTCCTTGTTCACCAAAGGCATCATAGTGCTCCCAATTATCTCTTCGCAGATTCCACAAATACAACACTTCCAAACTGCTCAATAAAAAGAAACGTTTATGTCTGTGAGATGAATGCACACATCACAAAGCCATGTCCCAGAAACCTTCTTTCTATTTTTTATCTGAAGATATTTTCTTTTTCACCATAGGCCTCTCTGCGCTCCTAAATATCCCTTCATGGATTCTACAACAACAAAGTTTCCAAACTGCTAAATCGAAAAATGACTTAACTTTATGAGATGAATGCACATATCATAGAGCAGTCTCCCAGAAAGCTTCTGTCTAGTTTTACCTTAATATATTTCTTTTTCCACCATAGGCTTCATAGCCCTCCCAATTATCCCTTCACTGATTCCACAAAAACAGTGATACCAAACTGGTCAATCAAAAGAAAGGTTTAACTCTGTCAGATGAATGCACACATTATAAACCAGTTTCTCAGAAAGCTTCTTTCTAGTTTTTATCTGAAGATATTTCCTTTATCACCTAGGCCTTAATGAGCTCCTAAATATCCCATCGCAAATTCCACAAGAACAGTGTTTCCCAAAAGCTCAATGAAAAGAATGGTTTAGCAAGGAGAGATAAATGCACACATCCAAAGCAGTTTTTTTCTGAATGATTATTTCTAGTTTTTATGTGATGCTATTTCCTTTTTCACCATAGACCTCAAGGCACTCCCAAATATACCTTCACAGATTCTACAATAATAGTTTCCAAACTGTTCAATCAAAAAAAAGTTTGTATCTGTGACATGAATGCATACATAAAAAGCACTGTCTCAGAAAGTTTTTTTGTAGGTTGTATCTGGAGATATTTCCTTTTTCACCATAGTCCTCAATGTGCTCCCAAATATCCCTTCGCAGATTATACCAAAACAGTGTTTCCAAACTGAAAAATCAAAAGAAAGCTTTAACTTTGTGATATGACTGCACGCATCACAAAGCAGGTTCTCAGAATGCTTCTTTCTAGTTTTTATGTGAAGATATTCCTTTTCTCACCATAGGCCTCAAAGCACAACCATATATTCCTTCACAGATTCTACCAAAGCAGTGTTTCTAAGCTGCTCAATCAAAAGTAATGTTTAATTCTCTGAGAAGAATGCACAAATCACAAACCAGTTTCAGAGAAACCTTCTTTCCAGTTTGTATCTGAAGATATTTCCTTTTTCACCATAGGCCTCAATGCACTCCCAAATATCCTTTTGCAGATTCTACAAAAACAGTGTTTCCAAACTGCTCAATCAAAAGAATGTTTTAACTCTGTGAGATGAGTGCACACATCTCAAAGTAGTGTCTCAGAATGTTTCCTTCTAGTTTTTAGTAAAGATATTTCCTTTTTCACAATAAGACTCAATGGGCTCCCAAATATCCCTTTGCACATCCTACAAAAACAATCTTAACAAATAGCTAGAATGCACACATCATAAAGCAGTTTCTCAGAAACTTCTTCTTTCTATTTTGTACATGAAGATATTTCCTGTTTCACCATAGTCCTCCATGCACTCCCATATATCCTTTTGCAGATTCTAAAAAAACAGCGTTTCCAAACTGTTCAATAAAAAGAAAGTTTTAACTCTGTGAGATGAATGCAATCATCACTAAGCAGCTTCTCAGAAAACTTTTAGTTTATACCTGAAACTTTTTAGTTTATACCTGAAGATATTTCCTTTTTCACCCAAGACCTCAGTGTGCTCCCAAATATCCCTTGGCAGTTTCTATAAAAAAAATTGTTTCCAAACTGCTCAAAGAAAGAAAGGTTTAACTCTGACAGATTAACAGACACATCACAGAGTAGTTTATCAGAAAGTTTCTTTCTAGTATTTTGTGAAGATATTTCTTTTTTCACCATAAGACCCAATGGGCTCCCAATTATCCCATTGCAGATTCTACAAAAACAGTCTTTCCAAACTGCTAAATCAAAAGAAAGCTTTAACTCTATGAGATGAATGCAAGCATCACAAAACAGTTTCTCGGAAAATTTCTTTTTAATTTTTATGTGAAGATATTTCCTTTTTCCCCATAAGACTCAATGGGCTACCAAGTATCTCCATGCAGATTCTACAAAAAGAGTGTATCAAATCTCTTCGTTCAAAAGAAAGGTTTAAGTCTGTGAGATGAAGACACACAATACAAAGCAGTTTCTCAGAAAGTTTCTTTCTAGTTCGTATCTGAAGATATTTCCTTTTTCAACTTAGGCCTCAATGCACTTGCAAATATCCCTCACATATTGTACAAAAACAGTGATTCCAAACTGCTCAGTCAAAAGAAAGGTTTCTGAGTTACAATGAGGTGAATGCACAAGTCAAAAAGCAGTTTCTCAGAAAACTTCTTTCTCATTTTCATGTGATGATATTTCCTTTTTTACCATTGGCCTCAAGGTTTTCTGAAGATCCTTTTGTAGATTCTACAAAAACAATGTTTCCAAACTGCTCAATCAACAGGAAGTTTTACTTCTGTGACATAAAGGCACTCATCACAAAGCAGTTTCTCAGAAAGCCTCTTTTTAGTTTATATCTGAAGATATCTCCTTTTTCACCGTAGGCCTCAATGTGCTCCCAAATATCCCTTTGGAGACTCTACAAAAACTGTGTTTCTGAACTGCCCAATTAAAAGAAATGTTTAACCCTGTGAGTTGAATGCACTTATTGCAAAGCAGTTGCAGAGAAAGCTTCTTTCTAGTTTTTATATGAAGATATTTCCTTTTTCACCTATGACCTCAATTATCTCCAAAATATCCCTTCACAGTTTCTACAAAAGCACTATTTCCAAACTGCTCAATAAAAACAAAGATTTAACTCTGACAGATGAACGCCCACACCTCAGAATAGTTTATCAGATAGCTTCTTTCTAGTTTTTATGTGAAGATATTTCCTTTTTCACCATAGGACCAAATGGGCTTACAAATATCCTTTCATGGAATCTACAAAAACAGGCTTTCCAAACTGCTAAATCAAAAGAAAGGTTTAAATCTGTGAGATGAATGCACACATTACAAAGCAGTTTTTCAGAATGCTTCTTTCTAGTTTGTATGTGAAGATATTTCCTTTTTCACCATAAGACTGAATGGCCTCCCAATTATCCCTTTGCAGGTTCTACAAAAACCGTGTTTCCAAACTCCTCATTCAAAACATAGGTTTAAGTCTATGAGATGAAAGCACACATCACAAAGCAGTTTCTCAGAAAGCTTCTTACTAATTTCTGTCTGATGATATTTCCTTTTTCACGATAAGAATCAATGCACTCCGAAATATCCCTCTGCATATTCTTCCAAAACAGTGTTTCCAAACTGTTTAATAAAAAGCAAGGTTTAAATCTGTGAGATGAATACACACATCACAAAGCAGTTTCTCACAAAGTTTATTTATATTTTCAATCTGCAGATATCTCCTTTTTCACCATAGGCCTTAAAATGCTCCTAAATATCCCTTTGCAGATTCTACAAAAACAGTATTTCCAAAACTGCCCAATCAAAAGAAGGTTTAATTCTGCGAGATGAATGCACTCATCACAAAGCAGTTTCTTGGAAAGCTTCTTTTCAGTTTATATCTGTAATTCTTTTTTCACCATAGACCTAAATGCGCTGCCAATTATCCATTTGCAGTTTCAAAAAAAAGGTGTTTCCAAAGTGCTTAATCTAAAGAAAAGTTTAAATCTGTGAGAGGAAGGCACAAAATTCAAAGCAGTTTCTCAGAAAGCCTCTTTCTACTTTTTATGTAAAAATATTTCCTTTTTCAGCATAAGCCTCATTGGGCTCCCAAATATATCTTTGCAGATAATACAAAAACAGACTTTCCAAACTGCTCAATCAAAACAAAGGTTTAACTCTGTGAGAAGAATGGATACATCACAAAACAGTTTCTCACAATTCTTCTTTCTAGTTTGTATCTGAAGATATTTCCTTTTTCACCATAAGCCCCAATGCACTCCAAATATCCTTTTCCAGATTTTACAAAAACAGTGTTTACAAACTGCTCAATTGAAAGAAAGATTTAACTCTGTGAGATGTATGTCATCACCACATAGCAGTTTTTAAAAAACTTCTTTTTAGTTTATCTGAAGATATTTCCTTTTTCACCATAGGCCACCTAAAGGTGTTCCCATAGGCCTAAAGGTGTTCCCAGATTCTACAAAAACAGCCTTTCCAAAATGCTGAATCAAAAGAAAGTTTTACCTCTATGAGATAAATGCACGCAACACAAAGCAGTTTATCAGAAAAGTTCTTCCTAGTTTTTACCTGAAAATATTTTCTTTTACAACAAAAGACTCAATGGGTTCCCAAATATCCCTTTGCAGTCTACAAAAAAAGTTTTTCCAAACTCCTCAATCAAAACAAAGGTTTCACTCTGTGAGATGAATACAAACATCACAAAGCAGGTTCTCAGACAGTTTCTTTCTAGTTTGTGTCTGAAGATATTTCCTTTTCACCATAGGACTCAATGTGCTCCCAAATATCCCTTCACAGATTCCACCAAAACAGGGTTTCCAAACTGCTCAATCAAAAGAAGAAGTTAACTCTGTGAAATGAATGCACTCATCACTAAGCAGTTTCTGAGAAAGTTTCTTTCTAGTTTGTGTCTGAAGGTATTTCCTTTTTCACCATAGGTCTCAATGTGCTCCCAAATATTCCTTGACAGATTCTACAAAAACAGTGTTTCCAAACTGCTCAAATAAAAAAGAAACGTATAACTCTTTGAGATGAATGCACTCTTCACAAAGCATTTTCTCAGAAAGCTTATTTTTAGTTTATATCTGAACATATTTCCTTCTTCACCATAGGCCTCAATGCACTCCCAAATATCCCTTCACAGATTCTACCAAAACAGTTTTTCCAAACTGCTCAATCAAAAGAAAGGTTTACCTCTGTGAGATGAATGCACACATCTCAAAGCAGTTTCTCAGAAGGCGTTTTTCTAGTTTTTATGAGAAGATATTTTCCTTTTCATCACAAAACTCAATGGGCTACAAAATATGCCTTGCAGATTCTATAAAAAACAGTGTTTCCAAAATGCTCAATCAACAGAGAGGTTTAACTCTCTGAGATTAATGCACACGTCAAAAAGCAGTTTCTCAGATAGTTTACTTCCAGTTTTTAGGTGAACATATTTCCTTCTTCACCGTAGACTTCAAGGTGCTCCCAAGTATTACTTCACAGATTCTACTTAAACAATGTTTCCAACTGCTCAATCAAAGAAATGTTTAACTCTATGAGATGAATGCACACGTTACCAAGCAGTTTCTCAGAAAGCTTCTTTCTAGGTTGTGTCTGAAGATACTTCCTTTTTCACCATAAGCCTCTACACACTCCCAAATATCCCTTCACAAATTCTACAAAACAGAGCTTTCAAACTGCTCAATCAAAAGAAAGGTTTAACTTTGTGAGATGAATGCACATTTCACATAGCTGTTTCTTAGAAAGCTTCTTTCCAGTTTTTATGTGAACGTATTTCCTTTGTCACTATTGGACTCAGTGCCCTCCCAAATATACCTTCAGAGTTTCTACAAAGACAGTGTTTCCAAACTGCTCAATAAAAAGAAAAGTTTAACTTTGTGAGAAGAATGCACACGTCACAAAGCAATTTCTCAGAATTCTTCTTTCTAGTTTTTATGTGAAGATATTTCCTTTATCACCATAGGCCACAAAGCACAACAAAATACCCCTTCACAGATTCCAGAAAAACAGTATTTCCTAACGGCTCAATCAAAGGAAAAGTTAACTCTGTCAGATGAATTCATACACTACAAAGCAGTTTCTCAGAAAGGTTCTTTCTAGTTTGTATCTGAAGTTATTTCCTTTTTCACCATAGGCCTCAATGCACTCCCAAATATTACTTTGCAGATTCTACAAAAACAGTGTTTCAAAAAGGTCAATCAAAAGAATGGTTTTACTCTATGAAATGAGTTTCCTTCTAGTTTGTATCTGAAGATATTTCCTTTATCACCATAGGCCTCAAGGCTTTCCCAAGTATACCTTCACAGATTCTAGAAAACCAGTGTTTGCAAACTGCTTTATCAAAAGAAAGGTTTAACAGTATCAGAAGAATGTACACATCACAAAGCAGTTTCTCAGAAAGTACCTTTCTAGTTTGTATCTGAAGATATTTCCTTTTTCACAGTACACCTCAATGAGCTCCCAAATATCCTTTTGCAGATTCTATAAGAAGAGTGATTCCAAACTGCTCAGTCAAAAGAAAGTTTTAACTTTGTGAAGATAAATACTCAGATCTCAAAGCAGATTCTCAGAATGCTTGTTTCTAGTTTTTATGTGAAGGTATTTTATTTTTCTCCATAGGTCTAAAAGTGCAACAGATTATCCCTTCAGAGATTCTACAAAGAAGTGTTTCCAAGCTGCTGAATAAAAAGAAAGGTTTAACTCTGTGAGAAGAATCCACACATCACAAGGCAGTTTCAGAGAAATCTTCTATCTAGTTTGTATCTTAAGATTTTCCTTTTTCACCATCATCCTCAATGGTCTCCCAAATATCCCTTCACAGATTGTACAAAAACAGTGATTCCAAACTGGTCAATCAGAAGAAAGGTTGAACTCTGTGAAATGAATGGAGACATCAAAAAGCAGTTTCTCTGAAACTTCTTTGTATTTTGTATATGAAGATATTTCCTTTTACATCATAGGCCTCAAAGTGCTACCAAAATCCTTTTGCAGATTCTTGAAAATGATGTTTCCAAACTGCTCAATCAACAAGAATATTTAACTCTGTGAATTGAATGCATTCAAAAGAAAGCAGTTTCTCAGAAAGCTTCTCTTCAGTTTATAACTGCAGATATTTACTTTTTCATCATAGGCATAAAAGCACAACAAAATATCTCTTTGAATATTCTACAAAAACAGTGTTTACAAACTGCTCAATCAAAAGAAAGATTTAACTCTGTGAAATGAATGCACTCATCCCAAAGGAGTTGCACACAAACCTTTCTAGTTTATATCTGAAGATATTTCTTTTTCACTGTAGGCCTCAAAGCACTCCCAAATATTCCTTCACAGATTCTACAAAAACAGTGTTTCTGAACTGCTCAATGAAAGGAAAGTTTTAACTCAGTGAGTTGAATGCATACATCACCAACAAGTTTCTCAGAAGGCTTCTTTCTAGTATTTATGTGAAGATATTTTCTTTTTTACCAGAAAACTAACAGGGATCCCAAGTATCCCTTTTCAGATTCTTCAGACAGTGTTTCCAAACTGCTCAATCAAAGGAAAAGATTAACTGTGTGAGATGAATGCACACATTACAAAGCAGTTTCTCAGAAAGCTTCTTTCTAGTTTGTATCTGAAGGTATTTCCTTTTTCACCATAGGCCGCAAGGTGCTCTGAAATATCCCTTTGCAGATTGTGCAAAAACAGAGTTTTCAAAGTGCTCAATGAACAGAAATATTTAACTCTGTGAGTTGAATGCACCCTTCACAAAGCAGTTTCTCAGAAAGTATCTTTCTAGATTTTATGTGAACATATTTCCTTTATCACCATATGACTCAATGTGCTCCCAAATTTCCATTCACAGTTTCCATAAACTCTGTGTGTACAATCTACTCAATCAATAGACAGTTTTAACTTTGTGAGATTAATGAACACTTCACAAAACAGTTTCTCAGAATGCTTGTTTCTAGTTTTTCTGTAAAGATATTTCCTTTTTCACCATAGGCCTCTAAGCACAATCAAATATCCTTTCACATATTCCACAAAGACAGTGTTACCTAATGGCTCAATCAAAGGAAATTATTAACTCTGTGACATGAATGCACACATTACAAAGTAGTTTCTCAGAAGGCTTCTTTGTTGTTTGTATCTAAAGATATTTCCTTTTTCACCATAGGCCTAAAGGTGCTCCCAAATATCCCTTTGTTGATTCCATGAAAACAGTGTTTCCAAACTGTTCAATCAAAAGAAACGTTTAACTCTGGAAGATGAATGCACACATCTCAAACCAATTTCTCAGAAAGCTTCTTTCTAGTTTTTATGTGTAGATATTTCTTTTTTAACATAAGACACAATGGGCTCCCAAATATCAGTTTGAAGATTCTACAAAAACAGTGTTTTCAAATTGCTCAATCAAAAGAAACTTTTAAGCCTATCAGATGAATGCACACATCACAAAGCAGTTTCAGAGAAAGCTTCTTTCTAGTTTGAATATGAAGATATTTTGTTTTTCACCATAGGCCTCAATGCACTCCCGAATATCCCTATGCAGATTCTACCAAAACTGTGTTTCTAAATTGCTGAATCTAAGGAATGTTTAACTCTGTGAGATGAATGCACTCTTCACAAAGGAAATTCTCAGAAAGCATCTTTGCAGTGTTTAGGTGAGCGTATTTTGTTTATCAGCATAGGAGTCAATACACTAAAAAATGACCCTTCGCCGGTTCTACAAAAACAGCATTTACTGACAGATAATTAAAAGAAAGGTTTAACTCTGTGAGACAAATGCACTCATCTCAAAGCAGTTTCTCAGAAATCTTCTTTCAAGTTTTTATGGGAAGATATTTCCTTTTTCACTGCAAGTCTCTATGGGCTCCCAAATATTCCTTCACAGATTCTACAAAAAGTGCCTTCCAACCTGGTCAATCAAAAGAAAGGTTTAACTCTATGAGAAAAATGCACACATCACAAAGGATTTTCTCAGAAAGCTTCCTTCTAGTTGTTTTGTGAAGCTATTTCCTTTTTCACCATAGGCCTCAATGTGCATTAAATATACTTTCAAAGATTCTACAAAACGTTTTTTCAAACAGCTCAATCAAAAGGAAGGTTTAATGCTGTGAGATGAATGCACTCATCACCAAGACTTTTCTCAGAAATATTCTTTTTAGTTAATGTCTGAAAATGTTTCATTTTTCACAATAGGCCTCAATATGCTCCCAAATATCCCTTTGCAGATTCTACAGAAACAGTGTTTCCCAACTGCTCAATCAAAAGAAAGGTTTAAATCTATGAGATGAATGCACACATCACAAACCAGCTTTTCAGGAAGGTTCTTTCTAGTTTTTATGTGAAGATATGTCCTATTTCTCTGTAAGACTTAATGGCCTCCAAAACATGCCTTTGTGAGTTCTACAAAAAAAGTCTTTCCAAATGAACAAAAAAAAATGTTTAACTCTGTGAGATGAATGCACACATCATAAAGCAGTTTCTCAGAATGTTTCTCTCTTGTTTTTATGTGAAGTTATTTCTTTCTTCACCATAGGCCTCAAAACACTCCAAATATATATTTGCAGACTCTACAAAAACAGTGATTCCAAATGGCCCAATCAAAAGGAAGGCTTAAATCTGAGAGATGAATGCACTCATTGGAAAGCAGTTTCTCAGAAAGCTTCTTTTTAGTTTATGTCTGAAGATATTTTATTTTTCACCTTAGACCTCAGTGTGCTCCAAAACGTCCCTTCTCAGTTTTTACAAAAACAGTATTTCCAAAGTGCTCAATCAAAACAAAGGTTTAATTTTGTGACATGAATGCATACATCACAAAGCAGTTTCTCAGAATGCTTCTATCTAGTTTTCATGTGAAGATATTTACTTTTTAATCCCTAGACCAAATGGGATCACAATTATCCCTACGAAGATTCTACAAAAACAGAATTTCCAAACAGCTCAATCAAAAGAAAGGTTTAACTCTGTGGTATGAATGCACACATTACAAAGCAGTTTCTCAGAATGCTTCTTTCTAGTTTTTTTTGAAGATATTTACTTTTGCACAATAAGCCTCAACATTCAAATAAATATCCCTTTGAAGATTCTACAAAAAGTGTGCATCCAACCTGCTAAATCAAAAGAGATGTTTAACTCTGTGAGATGAATGTACAAATCACGAAGCAGTTTCAGAGAAAACTTCTTTCTAGTTTGTATCTGAAGATATTTCATTTTTCACCATGGACCCCAATGTACTCCCAAATATCCCTTCGATAGATTATACAAAAACAGTGTTTCCTAACTGCTCAATCAAAAGAAAGGTTTAACTCTATGATAAGAATGCACACATCACAAAGCACTTTCTCAGGATGCTTCTTTCCAGTTTTTGTGTGAAGATATTTGTTTTTTCACCATAGACCTCAAGGGGTTCCCAAATACCCCTTAGCAGTTTCCACAAAAACAGTGTTTCCAAACTGCTCAATCAAAAGAAAGTTTGAACTCTGTATGAGGAAGACACACAATTCAGGGCAGTTTTTCAGGAAGCTTATTTCTAGTTTTTATTTGAAGATATTTCCTTTTTCACTGTAAGCCTCAATGGGCTCCAAAATATCCATTTGTAGATTCTACAAAAACAAGGTTTGCAAAATGTTCAATCAAAAGAAAGTTTTAACTCTCTGAGATGAGTGTATACATCCAAAGCCGTTTCTTGGAAAGATTTTTTCTAGTTCGTATGTGACAATATTTCCTTTTTCACCCTAAGCCTCAATGCACTCACAAATATCCCTTCACAGATTCTTAGAAAACAGTGTCTCCAAACTGCCTAATAAAAAGAAAGGTTTAACTCTGTGAGATGAATGCACACATCACAGAGCAGTTTCAGAGAAAACTTATTTCTCTTTTGTATCTAAAGATATTTCCTTTTTCACCATTAGCCTCAAAGCACTCCAAAATATCCCTTCACAGATTCTACCAAAACTGTGTTTCCAAACTAGTGAATCAAAGGAAGATTTATCTCTGTGAGATGAATGCACACTTCAGAAAGTAGATTCTCAAAAAACATCTTTCCAAGATTTAATGAGCTTATTTCTTTATCAGCATAGGACTCGATGCACTCACAAATATCTCCTCACAGTTTCTACATAGACATTGTTTCCAAACATATAATCAAAAGAAAGGTTGAACTCTGTGAGATGAATGCACACTTCAGAAAGCAGATTCTCAAAAAGCATCTTTCAAGGTTTTAATGAGATTATTTCCTTATCAGCGTAGCACTCAATTCACTCACAAATATCCCCTCACATTTTCTACAAAAACAATATTTCCAAACATATAATCAAAAAAAGGTTTAACTCTGAGAGATGTATGCACTCACCTCAAAGCAGTTTCTCAGAAAGCTTCTTTCTAGTTTTTATGGGAAGGTATTCCCTTATTAGCCATAAGTCTCAAAGGGTTCCCAAAGGACATTATTTTCTTTTTCACCATAGGCTCCGTACACTCCCAAATATCCTTTCACAGATGCTACCAAAACAATGTTTCCAATATGATCAATCTAAAGAAAGTTTTACATCTGTGAGATTAATGCACACATCACAAACCAGTTTCTCAAAAACCTTCTTTCAAACTCATACAGAAGATATTTCATTTTCACCATAGGCTTCAATGCACTGCCAAATATCCCATCACCGATTCTTCAAAATCAGTTTCCAAACTGCTGACTCAAAAGAAATGCTTAGCTCTGGGTGAAGAATACACATATCACAAAGTGGTTTCTGAAAAAGTTTCTTTCTAGTTTTTATCTGAAGTTATTTCTTTATCAACATAGGCCTTGTGCAATCCCAAATATCCCTTTGCAGATTCTACAAAAACAGTGCTCCAAACTTATCAATCAAAAGAAAGGTTTAACTCTGTGAGATGAATGCACACATCACAAAGCAGTTTCTCAAAATCCTGCTTTCTAGTTTTTATCCAAAGATATTTCCTATTCATCATAGGCTTCAATGCACTCCCAAATATCCCTTTGCAGATTCTAGAAAAACAGTGTTTCCAAACTGCTAAATCAAAAGAAAGGTTTAACTATGTGAGATGAATGAACTCATCACAAAGAGGTTTCTCAGAAAGATTCTGTCTAGTTTTTATGTGAAGATATTTCCTTTTTCACCATAGGCCTCAAAGCACTCACAAATATCCCTTTGCAGATTCCACAAGAACAGAGTTTCCAACCTGTTCAGTGAAAGGAAACGTTTACCTCTGTGAGATGAATGAACACATCATGAAGCAGTTTCTCAGAAAGCTTCTGTCTAGTTCTTCTCTGAAGATTATTCCTTTTCCACTGTGGGCATCAATTTGCTCCCAAATATCCCTTCAAAGATTTTACAATAGAGTGTTTCCATCAAAAGAAAGAGTGAACTCTGTGAGATGAACACACACATCAGAAAGCAGTTTCTCATAATGCTTCTTTCAGTTATAACTGAAGATGTTTTCTTGTTCACAATAGGCTATTTTGCACAACATAATATCGCCTCACAGATTTTGCAAAAACAGTGTTTCCAAACTGCTTATCAAAAGGAAGGTTTTACTCTGTGACATGAATGCACACATCACAAAGCAGTTTCTCAAAAAGCTTCTTTCTAGTTTTTTCCAAAGATATTTCCTTTATCAACATATGCTTCAAATTGCTTCCAAATATCCCTTCACAGATTCTACAAAAACAGTGTTTCCAAAGTGTTCCATCAAAAGAAGGACTTAACTCCATGAGAGGAAGGTACACAGTAGAAAGCAGTTTCTCATAACACTTCTTTCCACTTTTTAACTGAAGATATTTCTTTGTTCACCACAGGCTTTTTTGTGCTACCTAGCATCACTTCACAGATTATACAAAAACAGTGTTTCCAATCTGTTCAGTCAAAAGAAAAGTTTAACTCTGTGAGATGAATGCTTACATAAAAAGCAGTTTCTCAAAAATTTCTTTCTAGTTTTTATCTGAATATTTCATTTTTCAATGTATGCCTCACTGTTTTCCCAAATATCCGTTTGCTGATTCAACAAGGACATTATTTCCAAAATTCTTAATCAAAAGAAAGGTTTAACTTTGTGAGAAGAATGCACACTTCACAAAGCGGTATCTCAGAATACTTCTTTCTAGTTTTTATCTGAAGTTATTTCCTTTTAGAGCATAGGCCTGTAGCACTCCCAAATATCCCTTCGCAGATTATACAAAAATATTGTTTCCATTCTGGTCAATGAAAAGAAAGGTTTAACTCTGTGAGACGAATGCACACATCACAAAGCAGTGTCTCAGAAAGCTTCTTTCTAGTTGTTATCTGGAGATATTTCCTTTTTCACTGTAGGCTTCAATGTGCTCCCAAATAACCCTTCCCAGATTCTGCCTAAAGGGTGTTTCCAAATGGCTCCATGAAAGGAAAAATTTAGCACTCTGAAATGAATGCACACATCACAAGTCAGTGTCTCAGAAAGCTTCTTTTCAGGTTTTATCTCAAGATATTTCCTTTTTCACCATAGGCCTCTTTGTGCTGCCTAATATCACCTCACAGATTATACAAAAACAGCGTTTCCTAATTGCTCTATCAAAATAAAGGTTTAACTCTGTGAGATGATTGCACACATCACAAAGCAGTTTCTCTAAATGCTTCTTTCCCATTTTTATCCGAATATATTACCCTTATCATCATAGGCTTCAATGTGCTCCCAAATACCCCAAAGCAGATTTTACAAAAACAGTGTGTAACCTGCACATTGTGCACATGTACCCTAAAACTTAAAGTATAATAATAATAAAACAGAAAAATAAATAAAATAAATAAATAACAAACAAAAAAGTGTTTCCAATGTGCTCAGTAAAAAGAAAAGTTTCTCTCTATGAGATAAATGCATACATCACAAAGCAGTTTCTCAAAGAGCTTCTTTCTAGTTTTCATCAGAAGATATTTCCTTTTTCACCATAGGCCTCAGTGCACTCCCAAGTATACCTTTGCAGATTCCACAAAAACAGTGTTTCCAGACTGCTCAATCAAAAGAAAGGCTTAACTCTGTGAGGTGAATGCACATATCACAAAGCAGTTTCTCAGTTAGCTTCTGTCTATTTCTCTCTGAATATATTTCTTTTTCCACCATAGGACTCAAAGCACTCCCAAATATCCCTTTTCAGATTCTATAAAAAAGTGTTTCTGAACTGTTTCAGCAAAAGAAGGATTTAACTCTGTGAGATGAATGCACACTTCAGAGAGCTGTTTCTCATAATGCTTCTTTCCAGTTTTTATCTGAAAATATTTCCTTGTTCACCTTAGGCAATTTTGTGCTACCTAACATTGCTTTGCAGATTATACAAAAACAGTATTTCCAAACTGCTCAATGAAAAGAAATGTTTAACTCTCTAAGAAGAATGCACATATCACTAAGCACTTTCTCAGAAATCTTCTTTCTAGTTTTATGTGATATTATTTTCTTTTTCACCATAGGCCTTGTGCGTTCCCAAAATCCCTTCACAGTTTCTACAGAAACAGGGTTTCAAAACTGCTCAATCAAAAGAAAGGTTTTAACTCTGTGAGATGAATGTACCCATCAGAAAGCAGTTTCTAAGAAAGCTTCTCTCTACTTTGTATGTGAAGGTATTTCCTTTTTCATCATAGGAAAAAATGTGTAAGCAAATATCTCTTTAAAGATTCCAGAAAAACAGTGTTTCCATACTGCTCAATCAAAAGAAAGATTTAACTCTGTGAAATGAATGCCCTCATCACTAAGCTGTTTCTGAGAATGTTTCTTTCTAGGTTGTATCTGAAGATATTCACTTTTTAACTTTAGACCTCAATGCGATACCAAATATTCCTTTGCAGATTCTATAAAAACAGAGTTTCCAAACTGCTCAAATAAAAAAAGTTTAATTCTGTAAGATGAATGCATTCATCACAAAGCATTTTCTCGGAAAGTTTCTTTTTAGTTTATATCTGAATATATTTCCTTTTTCACCATAGGACTCAATGTGCTCCCAAATAACCCTTCACAGATTCTACAAAAACAGTGATACCAAACTGCTCAATAAAAAGAAAGTTTTATCTCTATGAGATGAAAGCACACATCACAAAGTAGTTTCTCAGAAAGCTTCCTTCTAGCCTGTATCTGAAGTTATTTCCTAATTTACCATAGTTCTCAATGCCCTCCCAAATTTCCCTTTGAAGATTCTTAAACTACAGGGTTTCCAAACAGCTCAATCATACAGATTTTTAACGTGATGAGGGGAATGCCCTCTTCATAAAGCAGTTTCTTGGAAAGCATCTTTCTAGTTTTTATGTGAACATATTTCCTTTGTCAGCAGAGGAATCAATGCACTCCCAAATATCCCTCATCAGTTTCTACACTAACAGTGATTAAAAACTGTTCAATCAAAAGAAAGGTTTACTTATGAGAGATGAATGCAATCAACACAAACCAGTTTCTCAGAATGCTTCTTTTTAGTTTGCATCTGAAGATATTTGATTTTTCACCATAGGCCTCAATGTGCTCCCAATTATACCTTCACAGTTTCTACAAAAACAAAAGTATTTCCAAACTGCTCAATTAAAAGAAAGGTTTAACTCTGTGAGATGAATGCACACATCACAAAGCAGTTGCAGACAAAATATCTTTCTAGTTTGTATCTGAAGATATTTCCTTTTTCACTAAAGACCTCAATGTGCTCCCAAATATCCCTTCGTAGATTATACAACAACAATGTTTCCAAACTGCTCTTTCAAAAGACAGATTTAACTCTATGAGATGAATGCACTCATCACAAAGCACTTTCTCAGAAAGCTTCTTTCTAGTTTTTATGGGAAGATATTTCATTTTTCACTATAGGCCTCAAAGTGCTCCCAAATATCCCTTTGCAGATTCTACAAAAATAGCGTTTTCTAATTGCTCAATCAAAAGGAAGGTTTAACTCTGTGATGTGAACGC
This sequence comes from Pongo abelii, assembly GCF_028885655.2. Lineage (NCBI taxonomy): Eukaryota > Metazoa > Chordata > Mammalia > Primates > Hominidae > Pongo > Pongo abelii. The sequence goes on from NC_072003.2 coordinate 35,877,282, forward strand.
ACCCATCAGAAACCAGTTTCTCAGAACTCTTCTTTTTACTTTATATCTGCAGATATTTCCTTTTTCACCATAGGCCTCAAGACGCTCCCAAATATCCCTTCACAGTTTCTACAAAAACAGTTTTTCCTACCTGCTGAATCAAAAGAAAGGTTGAACTTTGAGAGAGGAAGGCACACAGCTCAAATAAGTTTTTCAGAAAGTTTCTTTCTAGTTTTTATTTGAAGATATTTCCTTTTTCACCAGAAGACTAATTGAGCTCCAAATATCCCTTTGCAGATTCTACGAAAACAGTGTTTCCAAAATGCTCAATCAAAAGAAAGGGTTAACTCTGTGAGATCAATGTACATATCACAAAGCAGTTTCTTGGAAAATTCTTTCTAGTTTGTATGTGAAGATATTTCCTTTTCACCATAAGCCTCAATACACTCCAAATTACCCCTTCACAGATTCTACCAAAACAGTGTCTCCAAACTGCCCAATGAAAGAAAGGTTTCACTCTGTGTGATGAATGCACACATCCAAAGCAGTTTCAGAGAAAGCTTCTTTCTAGTTTGTATCTGAAGATATTTCCTTTTTCACCATAGTCCTAAAGGCACTCCCAAATATCCCTTTGCAGATTCTACCAGAACTGTGTCTCCAAACTTCTGAATCAAAGGAAGGTTTAACACTGTGAGATGAATGCACACTTCAGAAAGCAGAATCTCAAAAAACATCTTTCCAGGTTTTAGTGAACATATTTCCTTATCAACATAGGTCTCAATGCGCTCAGAAATATCCCTTCACAGTTTCTACAAAAACAGAGTTTCCCAACTCTTCAATCAAAAGAAAAGTTTAGCACTGTGAGATGAATGCACACTTCAGAAAGCAGTTAATCAGAAATTATCTTTCCAATTTTTATGTGAACATAATTCCTTTATCACCATAGGACTCAATGCACTCCCAAATATCCCTTCGCAGTTTTTACCAAAACAGTGCTTCCAAAGTGCTCAGTCAAAAGAAAGGTTGAACTCTGTATGAGGAAGGCACACACCTCAAAGCAGTTTTTCTGGAAACTTCTTTCTAGTTTTTATGTGAAGATATTTCCTTTTTTGCCATAAGACTCAATGGGCTCCCAAATATCCCTTTGCAGATTCTACAAAAACAGTGTTTTAAAAATTCTCAATCAAAAATAAGGTTTAACTCTGTGAGATGAATGTACACATCACAAAGCAGTTTCTCAGAAAAATTCTTTCTAGTTTGTATGTGATGATATTTCTTTTTTCACCATAAGCCTCATTACACTCCCAAATATTCATTCGCAGATTCTACAAAAACAGTGTCTCCAAACTGCCAATCAAAAGAAAGGTTTAACTCTGTGAGATGAATGCACACATCACAAAGCAGTTTCAGAGAAATCTTCTTTCTAATTTGTATCTGAAAATATTTCCTTTTTCACCTTAGACCTCAAAGTGCTCCCAAATATCCCTTCACAGATTCTACCAAAACTGTGTTTCCAAACGGCTGAATCAAAGGAAGACATATCTCTGAGAGACGAATGCACACTTCAGAAAGCAGATTCTTAGAAAGCATCATTCTATGTTTTAGTGAGCATAATTCCTTGTCGATATAGGACTTGATGCACTCCTAAATATCCCTTTAGTTTCTACAGAAACAGTGTTTGCAAAGTGGTCAATGAAAAAACTTTTAACTTTGTGAGATGAATGCACACATGACAAAGCTGTTTCTATGAAGACTTCTTTCTAGTTTTTATGTGAAGACATTTCGTTTTTCACCACAGGACTCAAACTGCAACAAAATATCTGTTCACAGATTCTACAAAAACGGTGTTTCCTAGCTGCTCAAACAAAAGAAAAGTTTAATTCTATGAGATGAATGCTTTCATCACAAAGCAGTTTCAGAGAAAGCTTCTTTCTAGTCTGTATCTCAAGATGCTTCCTTTTTCACCATAGGCCTCAATGTGCTCCCAAATATTCCTTTGCATATTCTACAAAAAGAGTTTATACAAATTGCCCAATCAAAATGAAGGTTTAAATCTGTGAGATGAATGCACTCATCACAAAGAAGTTTCTCAGAAAATTTCTTTTTATTTTATATCTGGAGATATTCCATTTTTCACTGTAAGCCTCAAAATAGCCCTTTGCAGATTCTACAAAAACGGTGTTTCCTAACTGCTCAATCAAAGAAATGTTTAACTCTGACAGATGATGAAATAACACAATGCAGTTTCTCAGAAAGCTTCTTTCAAGTTAGTATCTGAAGATATTTTCTTCTTCACCATAGGAATCAAAGCACTCTCAAATATGCTTTTGCAGATTCTACAAAAACAATGTTTCCAAACAGCTCAAACAAAACAAAGGTTTAACTCTGTGAGATGAATGCAATCATCACAAAGCAGTTTATCAGAAAGCTTCTTTTTAGATTATATCAGAAAATTTTTTTTTGCCATAGGCCTTTAGGCACTCCCAAATATACCTTTCACCTTTCTACAAAAACAGTCCTTCCCCAGTGCCCAAAAAAGAATGTTTAACGTAGTGAGATGAATGCACACATAACAAAGCAGTTTCTCAGAAGGATTCTTTCTAGTATCTATGTGAAGATACATGCTTTTTCACCATAGGCCTCAAGGTGCAACCAAATGTCCCTTTGCAGATTCTACAAATTCAGTGATTACAAGCCCCTCAAACAAAAGAAAATGTTTAACTCTGTGAGATTAATCCACACATCACAAAACATTTTCAGAGAAAGCTTCTTTCTAATTTGTATCTGAAGATATTTCCTTTTTCAAAATAGGCCTCAATGCACTCCCAAATATTCCTTCACAGATCCTACAAAAACAGTTTTTCCAAATTGCTCAATCAAAAGAAAGTTTTATGCCTGTGAGATGAATGCACACATCTCGAAGCAGATTCTCAGACAGATTCTTTCTACTTTTCATGTGAAGATATTCCCTTTTTCACCATAAAACTCAAAGGGCTCCCTAATATCCATTGCAGATTCTAGAGAAACATTTTTTCTAAATCACTCTATCAATAGAAAGGTTTAACTCTATGAGAGGAATGCACACAACCCAAAGCAGTTTCTCAGCTTCTTTCTAGTTTTTATGTGAGGATATTTCCTTTATCACCATAAGACCCTATGGGCTCCAAATATCCATTTGCAGATTCTACAAAAACAGTGTTTCCAAACTCCTCAATCAAAAGAAAAGTTTAACTCTTTGAGATGAAGTCACCCATTACAAAGCAGTTTCTCGGAGAGTTTCTTTCCAGTTTGTATCTGAAAATATTTCCTTTTTCACCATAGGCCTCAATGCGCTCCCAAATATCCCTCTGCAGATTCTACTAATACAATATTTCCAAAACGCTGAATCAAAGGAAAGTTTTAACCCTGTGAGATGAATGCACACATCACAAAGCATTTTCTCAGAAAACTTCTTTCCAGTTTTTATGTGAATATATTTCCTTTATCACCATAGGACTCAAAGTGTTCCCAAATATCCCTTTGTAGAATCAACATAAACAGTGTTTACAAACTGCTCAATTAGTAGAAGGGCTTAACTCTGTGAGATGAATGCACATATCACAAAGCAGTTTCTCAGAAAGCTTCTTTCTAGTTTTTATGTGAAAATATTTTCTTTTACACCATAGGCCTCAAGGCTTTCCAAATATCTTTTTTCAGATTCTACAGAAGCAGAGTTTTCAAAATGCTCAATCAAAAGAAAGGTTTATCACTGTGAGACGAATGCACACTCAGCAGAATAGTTTCTCAGATTGCATCTTTCCATTTTTTATGTGAACATATTTCCTTTATCAACATGGGACTCAATACATTCCAGATATCCTTTTGCAGATTCTACAAAAACAGTGTTTCCAAATTGCTCAATCAAGAGGAAAGTTTAACTAGGTGAGATGAATGCACTCATCAGAAAGCAATTTCTCAGAAAGCCTCTTTTTATTTTATAACTGAAGATATTTCATTTTTCACCATAGGCCTCAATGCACTCCCAAATATCCCTTCACAGTTTCTACAAAAACAGTGTTTCCAAACTATTCAACTGAAAGAAAGTTTTAATTCTGTGAGAGGAAGGCACACATCTCAAAGCCATTTCTCAGAAAGTTTCTTTCTAGTTTTTATGTGAAGGTATTTCCTTTTTCACCAGAAAACTCAATGGGCTTCAAATATCCCTTTGCAGATTCTACAAAAACAATGTTTCCAAACTGATCAGTCTAAAGAATGGTTTAACTCCATGAGATGAATTCACACATCACAAAGCAGTTTCTCAGAAAGATTCTTTCTATTTTGTATCTGAAGATATTTCCTTTTTCAACATAAGCATCAATGCACTCCCAAATATCCCTTCACAGATTCTACCAAAACAGGGTTTCCAACCTGCTAAATCAAAAGAAAATTTAACTCTGTGAGATGAATGCAGAAGTCACAAAGCAGTACCTCAGACAGCATCTTTTCAGTTTTTATGTGAACATATTTCCTTTATCACCATAGGACTCATTGTGCTCCAAAATATCCCTTTGCAGTTTCCACAAAAACAGTGTTTCCAAACTGCTCAATCAAAAGAAACATTTAACTCTGTGAAATGAATGCACACATCTCTAAACATTTTCTGAGCATGTTTCTTTCTAGTTTTTATGTGAAGCTATTTCCTTTTTCACCATAAGACTCAATGAGCTCTGAAATATTCCTTAGCAGATTCTACAAAAACAGTGTTTCCAATGTGCTCAATAAAAGAGAAATTTACCTCTGTGAGATGAATGCACACATCACAAAGCAGTTTCTCAGAAAGCTTCTTTCTGGTTTTAATCTGAAGATATTTCCTTTTTCACCACCAGCCTCAATGCTCTGTGGACCATCCCTTCACAATTTCTACAAAAACAATTTTTCCAAACTACTCAATGAAAAGAATGTTTTAACTCTGAGAGAAGAGTGCACATATCACAAAGCCATTTCTCAGAAAGTTTCTTTCTAGTTTTTATCTGAAGATATTTCCTTTTTCACCAGTGGCCTCTATATGCTCTGAAATATCCCTTCACAGATTTCACAAAACCAGAGTTCCTAATCTGCTCAATAAAAAGAAAATTTCCACTCAGTGAGATAAATGCAGACATTACAAAGCAGTTTTTCAAAAAGCTTCTTTCTAGTTTTTATCTGAAGGTATTCCACTTTCACCATAGACCACAATATGCTACCAAATATTTCTTCACAGATTGTATAAAAATAGTGTTTCCTAACTGCTCAATGAAAGAAAGGTTTAACTTTGTGAGAAGAACACCCACATCTCAAAGCATTTTTACAGAATATTTCTTTCTAATTTTTATGTGAAGATGTTTCCTTTTTCACCATAAGACTCAATGGGCTCCCAAATATTCCCTTGCAGATTCTACGAAAACAGTGTTTCCCAAATGCTCAATCCAAAGGAAGATTTAACTCTGTGATATGAACGTATGTATCACAAAGCAGTTTCTCAGAAAGCTTCTTTCTAGTTTCTTTATGAAGATATTTCCTTTTTCACCATAGGCCTCAATGCACTCCCAAATATCCCTTTCCAGATTCTGCCAAAACGGTGTCTCCAAACTGCCCAATCAGTGGGTGCAGCGCACCAGCATGGCACATGTATACATATGTAACTTACCTGCACATTGCGCACATGTACCATAAAACCTAAAGTATAATAATAATAATAATAATAATAAAAGAAAAAAAAATAAAGAACTCTTCAGTGTTTACATGAAAAAAAAAAAAAAAGAAAGGTTTAACTCTGAGATGAATGCATACATCACAAAGCAGTTTCTAAGAAAATTTCGTTCTAGTTTGTATCTGAAGATATTTCCTTTTTCTCTTTTTTGGCATATACGTGTTTCTTTATTTTTGTTTCCTTTTTTAAATTATACTTAAAATTTTAGGGTACATGTGCACAATGTGCAGATTAGTTACATATGTATACATGTGCCGTGTTGGTGTGCTGCACCCATTAACTCGTCATTTACCTTGTATATCTCTTAATGCTATCCCTCCCCCCTCCCCCCACCACACAAGAGTCCCTGGAGTGTGATGTTTCCCTTCCTGTGTCCATATGTTCTCATTGTTCAATTCCCACCTATGAGTGAGAGAATGTGGTGTTTGGTTTTTTGTGCTTGCAATGGTTTGCTGAGAATGATGGTTTCCAGCTTCATCCATGTCCCTACAAAAGACATGAACTCTTCATTTTTTATGGCTGCATAGTGTTCCATGGTGTATATATGCCACATTTTCTTAATCCAATCTATCATTGTTGTACATTTGGGTTGGTTCTAAGTCTTTGCTATTGTGAATAGTGCCACAATAAACATATGTGTGCATGTGTCTTTAGAGCAGCATGATTTATAACCCTTTGGGTATATGCCCAGTAATGGGATGGGTGGGTCAAATGGTATTTCTAGTTCTAGATCCCTGAGGAATCACCACACTGACTTCCACAATGGTTGAACTAGTTTACAGTCCCACCAACAGTGTAAAACTGTTCCAATTTCTTCACATCCTTTCCAATACCTATTGTTTCCTGACTTTTTAATGATCACTATTCTAACTGGTGTGAGATGGTATGTCACTGTGGTTTTGATTTGCATTTCTCTGATGGCCAGTGAGGATGAGCATTTTTTCGTGTCTTTTGGCTTCATAAATGTCTTCTTTTGAGAAGTGTCTGTTCATATCCTTTGCCCACTTGTTGATGGGATTGTTTTTTTCTTGTAAATTTGTTTGAGTTGCTTTTTCACCACATACCTCAATGCACTCCCAAATACCCCTTTGCAGATTCTACCAAAACAGTGTCTCCAAACTGCCCATTCAAAAGAAAGGTTTAACTTTGTGAGATGAATGCACACATCACAAAGCAGATTCTCAGAAAATTTCTTTCTAATGTGTATCTGAAGATATTTCCTTTTTCACCATAGGCCTCAAAGTGCTCCCAAACATCCCTTCGTAGATAAGACCAAAACAGTGTTTCAAAACTGCTCATCAAAAGAAATGTTTAACTCTGTGAGATGAATGTATACGTCACAAAGCAATTTCTCAGAAAGATTCTTTCTAGTTTGTATGTGAAAATATTTTCTTTTTCACCAGAGGCCTCAATGCACTCCCAAATATCCCTTCATAGATTCTACCAAAACAGTGTCTCCAAACTATCCAATCAAAAGAAAAGTTTAACTCTATGAGATGAATGCATAGATCACAAAGCAGTTTCTCAGAAAATTTCTTTCTAGTTTGTATATGAAGATATTTCCTTTCTCAACAAAGGCCTCAATGCGCTCCCAAATACCCCTTCACACATTCCACAAAAATATTTTCCAAACTGCTCAGTAAAAAGAAATGTTTAACTCTGTGAGATGAGTACACACTTCACAAAGATGTTTCTCAGAAAGCATCTTTCCAGTTTTTATGTGAACATATTTGCTTTATCACAAGACTCAATGCACTTCCAAATGTCCCTTCGCACTTTCTACAAAAACAGTGTTTCGAGAGCTCTCAATAAAAAGAGAGGCTTGACTTCGTGAGAAGAATGCAGATATCACAAAGCATATCTCAGAAAGCTTCTTTGTAGTTTTCATATGAAGATATTTCCTTTTACACCATAGGTCTGAAATCGCAACCTAATATCCCTTCGCATATACTACAAAAACAGTTTTTCCAAGCTGATCAATTAGAAGAAATGTTTAACTCTGTGAGAGGAATGCACACATCATAAAGAAGTTTCAGAGAATGCTTCTATCTAGTTTGTATCTGAAGATATTTCCCTTTTCACTGTAAGCCCCTATGTGCTCCCTAATATCCCTTTGCAGATTCTACAAAAACTCTTTCCAAACTGCTCAATCAATAGAAAGGTTTAACTCTATGAGTTCAATGCACACATCACTGTTGAGATTTAACCCCCAAAATCTGGAGATAAACTGGACCCAAGACTGGCCATAAATAAAATCTCTGCCACACTCTAACATAGGTCCATAATGGCCCTAACACCCAAGTCTGAATGTTGTGGTTTTACCAGAATGAGGGCAAGAAACACCTGTCCCCCAAGGCTGGAAAACCGCTTAAAGGCATTCTTAAGCCACAAACAAAAGCATGAGCAATTTGTGTCTTAAGGGCCTGTTCCTGCTGCAATTAATTTGGCCCATATCTTCGTTTCCCCTAAGGGATATTTTAGTTTATTTGGTATCTTTAGAAACAGTGCTAATGACTGGTTTGCTGTTAATAAATATACGAGTAAATCTCTGTTCAGGGTTCTCAGCTCTGAAGGCTGTGAGACCCCTGATTTCCCACTTCACACCTCTATATTTTTGTGTGTGTCTTTAATTCTTATAGCGCCTCTGGGTTATGGTCTCTGTGACCAAGCTGGTCTCAGTAAGTGTCATCTATTCACGGGGGCTTTGATCCAGGTTGAATGGTCGCCAGAGCAATGGTTGGAATGGAAATGTAGCTGGAAGACACCCGAGTACTCTTAAAGCAATCCCAGTGGCGAGTAAGAAGGGGAGCTCAAAAGTGTCAGGGAAACAATGTGACAGGTATGGGGTCTGGTTCGTTCCACCTTGGAACTTTTTCACACTGATAATGAGGAAGAAAAAGAGTATAGCAAAGTAACAGAAGAGCTTAGAGGTCATGTTTATTTGCCAGCTGAAGGTAAAGTGGCCAAGGAAGGAGAGGATCATCCCTACCCTTCTGCATCCCTTCATCATTATTTTGAAGAAAATGACCCCCCAGGTCTTTTTTTTCTGGAGGACACTGGGCGAAAAGTAGTTGCCCCAGTGACTGCCCGAGCAGCACCTTGAGCGATGGCTGTTAGTCCTATTCAGGGAGGAATTCAGCAAGCTAGACAAGAGCGTGATTTAGAGGCTTGGCAGTTCCCTGTTAGAATACACCCCCCAGATCAACAGGGAAATATATCAGCTACATTGGAGCCTTTTCCATTTAAGTTACTCAAATGATTAAAACAAGCAATAAGTCAGTATGGACAAGGTTCTCCCTTTGTAATGGGACTATTAAAGAATATTACTGTTTCCAGTTGGATGATTCCTAAAGATTGGGATGCTATTACTCGGACTTTTCTAACCCCTGCTCAATTGTTATAATTTAAAACTTGGTGGGAAGATGAAGCTTCCATTCGGGCTGCTTCCAATGCCCGGGCCCAAGCTCAAATTAATATAACTGCAGACCAGCTTTTGGGGGTTGGTGGCTGGGTTGGTTTAGATGCACAACTGGTCTTGCAGGATGATGCCATAGAACAACTTAGAGGAGTGTGCTTTCGAACTTGGGGGAAAATCACTTCAGGTGGGGAACAATAGCCTTCCTTTAGTACTACAAAACAGGGACCAAGGGAAATATATGTTGATTTTATAGCTCGGTTACAGGAGTCTTTTAAAAAGATGATTGCAGAATTGGCTGCTCAGGATATAGTGTTGCAGTTATTAGCTTTTGATAATGCTAATCCTGATTGCTAGGCTGCTCTGAAACCTATTAGAGGGAAAGCACATTTAGTTGATTATATCAAGGCCTCTAATGGTATCAGAGGTAATCTGCACAAAGCTACATGGTTAGTATAGTCAATGGCAGGACTGAGAGTGGAAAAAAGGAAATACTCCTTTTCCTGGAGCTTGTTTTAACTGTGGGAAAGCATGGTCATACTAAAAAAGAATGCAGAAAAAAAATCAGCAAATCAGACCGCCAGATAGGGGAAAAAAGAAAACTGTTGAGCCTGAAATATGTCCACAATATAAAAAAGGAAATCATTGGGCTAGTCAGTATCACTCTAAGTTTGATAAAGAAGGGAACTCAATTTCGGGAAATGCCATGAGGGGCCTGTCCTGGGCCCCATTCTAAACAGGGGTATTTCAAGCTCAGACCATTCCCTCACCCCTGTACAATGTCTATCAAATGCCACAGCTGATAGTGTTACAGTAGATTTATGCTGCACAAAAGCTGTGAGCCTTCTGCCTGGGGAACCCCTGCAAAAGATCCCAACAGGAGTCTCTGGACCCTTGCCAGCAGGGACAAAAGGATTACTTTTATGAAAGGCTAGTGTAAGTTTAAAAGGGGTACAAATACATACAGGAGTCATTGATTCAGATTATAATGGGGAAATTCAAATTATTATATTTACTTCTGTTCCCTGGAAAGCAGAGCCAGGAGAGTGCATAGCACAGCTCCTGATTGTGCTGTATGTGAGAATCGGAAAAAGTGAAATTAAATGAACAAGAGGATTTTGAAGCACAAATAAACAAGGCAAAGCAGCATATTGGGTAAATCAAATAACTGATAAAAGTCCTACATGTGAAATAACTATTCAGAGAAAGAAATTTACAGGTTTGGTGGATACAGGAGTGGACATTTCAATCATTTATCTACAGCACTGGCCATCCACGTGGCCAATTCAACCGGCTCAATTTAACTTAGTTGGAGTTGGTAAAGACACTGAAGTATATCAAAGTAGTTATATTTTGCATTGTGAGGAGCCCGATGGGCAACCTGGGACCATTCAACCAATTACAACTTCTGTACCTATACATTTATGGGGAAGAGATTTATTACAACAATAGGCAGCACAAGTTCTACTTCCAGAACAATTATATAGCCCTCAAAGCAACATATGATGCATGAAATGGTCTATGTCCCCGGTTCAAGACTAGAAAAAAATTTGCAAGCTTTGAAAGAACTGCTTCAAGCAGAAAAAGAAAGTTCCCACCAAATATTAAGAAATAATTTTTGATAGTGGCCATTGTTAAGACTCCAGAACCTACACCTTTAAAATGGTTAACAGATAAGCCAATTTGGATAAAACAATGGCCAATAAGTGAAGAAAACCTGGAGGCTTTAGATAAATTAGTTGCTGAACAATTAGAAAATGGGCACATAGCTCCAACATTTTCTCCTTGGAATTCTCCAGTTTTCATAATTAAGAAAAAATCAGGAAAATGGAGAATTTTAACTGACTGAAGAGCCATCAATTCAGTTATACAACCTATGGGAGCATTACAGCCAGGACTGCCTTCTCCTGCTGTAATTCCAAAAAATTGTCCTTTAATAATCATAGATTTAAAAGACTGGTCTTTTACTATCCCTTTAGCTTAGTAAGACTGTGGATGGTTTGCATTTACAATTCCTGCAGTAAACAACCTGCAGCCTGCTAAGCATTTTCAATGTTTTACAGATGGGTCTAGTAATGGTAAAGCTTCTTATTCTGGATCAAAAAATAAAGGTTTTTAGATGTCCTATACTTCAGCTCAAAAAGCAGAGCTTGTAGGTGTAATTGAGTTATTGACTGCTTTTGATATGCCTATTAATGTGATTTCTGTTTCCTCATACGTGATTCACTCCACACAGTTAATTGAAAATTCTCAGTTACGATTTCATACAGAGGAACAACTGAAGACAAAAACAAAATGGAGGAAAAATAGGGATTACAGGACAGCCCATGCACAATTGAATCTAGCACTATTTGGTGAAGAGATCCCTTTACAAAAAGTTGGGAAATAGGTAAAACAATAATGGGGTAGAGGTTATGCATGTATTTCTCCAGGCCAAAATCAACAGTCAATTTGGATAACATCAAGACACCTGAAATCTTATCATGAGCCTGATGCTGAGGAAGAGACTCCAGGGGAATCCCAAGGACACCCTGGTTACAGCCATGTCAAGACAGACGCTGAGGAAGACATCAAATATCATGAGCAACACCCGTCAAACACAGTCACCCACCTGGGGACAGACCAAGAAGCTAACAAAAGTGGCGGAAGAAAACCTGAGGAAAGTGGGACAACAAGTCACAATGAGTAATTTAATAGTAGCTATAATAGCGGTTATCACCACTGCTGTGAGTATTCCTTCAATAAGAGCTGGCAATAATGCCTGGATGCAATCACTCTATGACATAGTTACACTTGCTTTCTGATCTCAGTATTTACCATAGTAATTTGCTCCTATAATTGAGGCATATCACCCTCAAAAACCTGTTTGTGAACAGGATTGGAACCAGTTAGAAAAAAAATGAGTGTACTTTTTTAAGAAGACTGCTTTGCAACAGGCAGAGGTGCTGCACAATGATTTCTATGGAATCATTAATTGGTCCCTTAAGGGGAACTTTAACTTGAATTGCACCTCTCAGTCTGTGTGCCATGGGAACACCATGTTCAGATGATCTGAACAAAATGATAAGATGGTAGATAGAAGTATGGCAAAAGTTCCTATTATCTAGAACCATGGCGGTATAGTGATACCTCAACCTCAAATGATATGGCCTGCTTTAGGAGGTAAACATAAGGATTTGTGGAAACTACAAAACACTCTTAAAAAGATCAAAATTTGGGAAAGAATAAAAAAGCATCTAGAAGGACATTCTACAAACTTGTCTTTGGATATAGCAAAATTAAAAGAACAAATATTTAAAGCATCCCAACCACACCTGACCTGAATGTCAGGAACTTGAGTACTTAAAAGAGCTGCAGACAAATTAGCAGCTAGTAACCCATTAAAATGGATAAAAACACTTGGAAGCTCTGTGATTTCAATGATGACTGTGCTTTTAATCTGTGTTGTTTCTCTTTGTATAGTCTGCAGATGCAGATCCCGACTCCTGTAAGAAGGAGCTCACCGTGACAAAGCTGCCCTTCCCTTTATCTCTTTGCAAATCAAAGAAGGGAGACGTGTTGGGAACAAGCAACCCAAAATCTGGCCATAAACTGGCCCCAAGACTGGCCATAAGCAAAAACTCCGCAGCCGTGTAACAGGTGCATAAGGGCCCTAACTCCCAAGCAGGAAGTTTCTGGGTTTACAGGAATGAAGGGAAGGAACAGCTGGCCTGCCCAGGGCAGAAAACCACTTAAAGGCATTCTGAAGCCACTAAAAAAGCATGAGTGATCTGTGCGTTAAGGGCATGTTCCTGCAACATTTAATTCGGCCCATCACTTCATTTCCCACAAGGGATACTTTTAGTAAATTTAATATCTATATAAACAATATTAATGACTTGTTTGCTGTTAATAAATATGTGAGTAAATCTCTCTTTGGGGTTCTCTGCTCTGAAGGCTGTGAGACCCCTGATTTCCCACTTCACATCAATATATTTCTGTATGTGTCTTTAACTCCTCTAGCACCACCAGTTAGGGTCTCCCTGACCGAGCTGGTCTTGGCAAATCACAGAACAGTTTCTAAGAAAACTTCTTTCTAGATTATATCTGAAGATATTTCCTTTTTCACCATAGGCCTCAAAGGGATCAAAATATAATTTTGCAGATTCTACAGAAACAGTGTTTACAAATTTCTCAATCAAAAATAAGGTTTAACTCTGTTAGATGAATACACTCAACACAAAGCATTTCCTCTGAAAGCTTCTTCTTAGTTTAAATGTGAAGATTTAGCCTTCTTCACCATAGACTTCAAAGCACAACAAAATATCCCTTCACAGATTCAACAAAAACAATGATTCCAAAATGCTCAATCAAAAGAAAGGTTTAAATCTATGGTATGAATGCACACATCGCAAAGAATTTATTTAGAAAGATTCTTTCTAGTTTATATCTGAATATATTTCCTTATTGACCATAGGCATCAATATGCTCCCAAATATCCCTTTGTAGTTTCTACAAAAACAGTGTTTGCAAGCTCCTGAATCAAAAGAAAGTTTTAACTCTGTGAGATGAACACACACATCTCAAAGCAGTTTCTCAGAAAGGTTCTTTCTAGTTTTTATGTGAAGATATTTCTTTTTTCACCGTAAGACTCAATGGGCTTGCAAATATCCCTTTGCAGATTCTCCAAAAAAAAGTCTTTCCAAGCTGCCCATTAAAAGAAAGGTTTAATCCTGTGAGATGAATGAACACATTTCAAAGCAGTTTCAGAGAAGGCTTCTTTCTAGTTTGTATCCGAAGATATTTCCTTTTTCACCATAGGCCTCAATGCGCTCCCAAATATTCCTTCGAAGATTCTTCCAAAACAGTGTTTCCAAACTGCTCAATCAAAGGAAAGTTTTAACTCTATGAGATTAATGCACACACCACAAAGCAGTTTCTCAGAAAGCTTCTTTCTATTTTTTTATCTGAAGAGATTTCCTTTTTCATCATTCCTGCAAAGTGCTCTTAATATCCCTTCTCTGATTCTACAACAGTGTTTCAAAACTGCTCAATCGAAAGAAAGGTTTAACTCTGTGAGATGAATCCACACATCATAAGCGCATTCTCACAAAGCTTCTTTCTGGTTTTTTTAGAAGTTATTTTCTTTTTCAACATAGGATCAACTGTGTTCCCCAATATACCATCGCAGAACCTACAAGAACAGGTGTTCTAAAACGTTCAATCAACAATGTTTAACTCTGTGAGATGAATGCACACGTCACAAAGCAGTTTCTCAGAAAGATTATTTCTAGTTTTGATATGAAGATATTTCCTTTTTTATCATAGGCCTCAAAATGCTCCCAAATATCCCTTCACAGATTCCTCAAAAACCGTTTTTTCAAGCTGCACAATAAAAAGAAAGGTTTAGCAATGTGAGATGAATGAGACATCACAAAGCAGTTTCTCAGAAACCTTACTTCTAGTTTTTATCGGAAAATATTTCCTTTTTAACCACAGGCCTCAAAGCTGTGTGAAATATCTCATAACAGATTCTACAAAAACAGGGTTTCCAAACAGCTCACTCAAAAGAAAGGTTTAATTCTGTCATATGAAGGCACACATCACAAAGCATTTTCTAAGAAAGCTTCTTAGAAGTCTTTATCTGAAGATATTTCCTTCTGCACCACAGGCCTCTATGCACATACGAATATTCCTTCCCAGATTCTACAAAAGCAGTGTTTCCAAACTGATCGATCAAAGGAAATTTCTAAGTCTGTGAGATGACTGCACACATCACAAAGCAGTTTCTCACAAAACTTTCTACTTTGTATCTGAAGATATTTCCTTTTTCAGCATAGGCTTCAATGCACTCTAAAAATATCCCTTCACAGTTTTGACCAAAACAGTGTTTCCAAACTGTTCCATCAAACGAAGAACTTAACTCTGTGAAACAAATGCAAAAATCAGAAAGCTGTTTCTCATAACGCTTCTTTCCAGCCTTTATATGAAGTTATTTCCTTTTTCACCATAGGCTTGTGTGCACTACCAAATATCACTTTGCAGATTTTACAAAAAAAAGTGATTCCAAACGATTCAGTGAAAAGAAAGGTGTACGTCTTGGAGATGAATGAACACATGAGAAAGCAGTTTCTCAAAAAGCTTGTTTCCAGTTTTTATCCGAAGATATTTCCTTCATCACTATAGCTTTCAATAAGCTCCCAATTATCCCATTGCAGATTCTACAAATGCAGTGTTTCCAAACTACTCAATCAAGACCTCAAAAAAAAGTGTTTCCAAAAGGCTCAATCAAAGAAAAGGTTTAACTCTGTGAGATGAATGCACACATCACAACACAGCTTCTCAGAAATCTTCTGACTACTTTGTCTTTGTAGATGTTTCCTTTTCCACCATAGGACTCCATGTGCAACCAAATATCCCTTCACAGATTGTATTAAAACAGAGATTCCAAACTGTTCCATCAAAAGAAGGACTGAACTCTGTGAGATGATCACACATATCTGAAAACAATTTCTCATAACGTTTCTTTCAAATTGTTAACTGAAGTTATTTCCTTTTTCACCATACACTTTTCTGCACTTCTTACTATTTCTTCACAGATTTTGTGAAAACACTGCTTCCAAGCTGCTCAGTCAAAAGAAAGCTTTAACTCTGTGAGATGAATGGACACAAAACAAGGCAGTTTCTCAAAAAGATTCTCTCTAGTTTTTATCCAGAGATAATTCCTTTATCACCATAGGCTTTAATGCATTCCCAAATGTCCCATCACAGATTCTTTTTGATGCACACATCACAAACCAGTTTCTCAAAACTTCCTTCTAGTTTTTATCCAAAGATATTTTCTTTTTCTCCATATGCCTCAGTGTGTTCCCAAATATACTTTTGCAGATTCTACAAAAACAGTGTTTCCAAACTGCTCAATAAAAAGAAAGGTTTAACTTTTAAATTAATTAAAAGTTTAATTGTGAGACTAATGCAACAATCACAAAGAAGTTTCTCAAAAAAAAATAAAAAAACCTTCTTTCTAATTTTTATCCTCAGATATTTCCTTTTCCACCATAGGCTGCAAGGAACTCTCAAATACCCCTTCACAGATTGTACAAAAACATTGTTTCCAAACTGCTAAATCAATAGAAAGTTTAAACTCTGTGAGATGAATGCAGACATCACAACGCAGTTTCTTACAAAGTTTCTGTCTATTTGTTCTCTGAAAATATTTCCTTTTCTACCATAGGCCTCAATGCACTGCCAAATATCCCTTAACAGATTCTATAAAAACAGAGATTCCAAACTATTATATCAAAGGAAGGACTTAACTCTGTGAGATGGACACACACATCAGAAAGCTGTTTCTCATAACTCTTCTTTCCAGTTTTTATCTGAAGATTTTTTTCATCATAGACTTTTTTGCACTAACATTAATTTGCAGATTTTGCAAAAAGAGTGTTTCCCAACTGCTCAGTCAAAAGAATGGTTTAACTCTGTGAGATGAATGCACACATCACAAAGCAGTTTCTCAAAAAACTTCTTTCTAGTTTTGTTCAAAAGATATTTCCTTTTTCACAATAGGCCTCAATGTGTTCCAAAATATACCTTTGCAGACTCTACAAAAACAGTGTTTCCATTCTGCTCAATCAATGAAAAGGTTTAACTCTGTGCAATGAATGCAGACTTCACACAGCAATTTCTCAGTTAGCTTCTGTCTACTTCTTCTCTGAAGATATTTCCTTTTCAACCATAGGCCTCAATGTGCTCCAAAGTATCCCTTCACAGATTCTATAAAAACAGTGTTTTCAAACTGCTCCATTAAAAGAAGGATTTAACTCTCTGTGATGAACACACAGGTCAGAATGCAGTTTCTCATAATGCTTCTTTCCAGTTTTCATTGAAGATATTTCCTTGTTCACCAAGACATTTATGTGCTACCTTATATCATTTCGCAGATTTTGCAAAAACAGTGTTTCCAAACTGTTCCCATAAAAGAAAGATTTAACTCTGTGAGATGAATGCATACATCAAAGAGCAGTTTCTCCAAAAGCTTCTTTCTAGTTTTTATCTGAAGGTATTTCCTTTATCACCATAGGCTTCAATGTGCTCTCAAATATCTTGTCACAGATTCTACAACAACAGGGTTTCCAAACTGCTCAATCAAAAAACAGGGTTAACTCTGTGAGTTCAATGCATGTATCACAAAGCAGTTTCTCAAAAAGCTTCTTTCTAGTTTTTATCTGAAGAAATTTCCTTTCTCACCATAGGCATTAGTGCCCTCCCAAACACACCTTTGAAGATTCTACATAAACAGGGTTTCCAAACAGCTCAATTGAAACACAGTTTTAACTCTGTGAGATGAATGTACACATCACAAAGCAGTTTCTCAGATAGCTCTGTCTAGTTCTTCTCTGAAGATATTTCCTTTTCCACCATAGGCCTCAATGCGCACCCAAATATCCATTAGCAGATTCTACAAAAACAGTTTCAAAACTATTCCACCAAAAGGATTTAATTCCATGAGATGTATGCATACATTAGAAAGTATTTTCTCAGAACGATTCTTTCCAGCTTTTATCTGAAGATATTTCCTTGTTCACCATAGGACATTTTGTGGTAGCCAACATGGTTATGCAGATTGTAAAAAAACAGTGTTTCCAAACTTCTCAGTGAAAAGAAAAGTTAAACTCTGTGAGATGAATTCATATATCACAAAGCAGTTTCTCAGAGAACTTCCTTCTAGTGTTTATCCAATGATAATTCCTTTTTCACCATCGACATCAGTGTGCTCCCAAATAACCTTTTGCAGATTCTACAAAAACAGTATCTCAAAACTCCTCAATCAAAACTAACGTTGAACTCTGTGAGAAGAATACTAGCATCACAAATTGGTTTCTCAGAATGCTTCTCTCTAGTTTTTATCTGAAGTTATTTCATTTTTCACCATATGACTCAGGCACTCTGAAATATCCACTCACAGACTCTACAAAAAGAGAGTTTCCAAACCGATCAATCAAAAGAAATGTTTAACTGTATGAGATGAATGCACACATCAAAAAGCAGTTTCTCAAAAAGCATCTTTCTAATTTTTATCCGAAATTATTTCCTTTTTCAACATAGGCTTCAGTGCACTCCGAAATATCACTTTGCAGATTCTACAAAAACTGTGTTTCCAACTACTCAATCAAAAGAAAGGTTTAACTCTGTGAGATGAATGCCCACATCACAAAGCAGGCTTTCAGAAAGGTTCTTTCTAGTACTTCTCTGAAGATATTTCTTTTTCCACCATAGACCTCAATGTGCTCCCAAATATCACTTTGCATATTCTACAAAAACAGTGTTTCCAAACTGTTCTACCAAAAGAAGGACTTAACTCTGCGACCTGAATGCAGTCATCAGAAAGCAGTTTCTCTAAATGCTTCTTTACAATTTTTATCTGAAGATATTTCCTTTTTCATCTTAGGCTTTTTATACAATCAAATATCGCTTTACAGATTTCCCAAAAACAGTGTTTCCAAACTGCTCACTCAAAAGAAAGGGTTAACTCTGTGAGGGGAATGCACACATACCAAAGCAGCTTCTCAAAAACTTTTTTTCTAGTTTTTATCTAAAGATATTTCCATTTTCACAATAGACTTCAATGCACTCCCAAATATCCCGTCATGTTCTTAAAAGACAGTCTTTTCAAACTGCTCAATCAAAGTACAGGTTTAACTCTGAATTGAATGCACACATCACAAAGGAGTTTCTCAAAAAGTTTCTTTCTATTTGTAATCTGTAGAAATTTCCTTTTTCACAATAGGTCTCAGAGAGCTCCCCAAAATACTTTTGCAGATTCTTCAAAAACAGTGTTTCCAAACTGATCAATTGAAAGGAAGGTTCAACTCTGTGGGATGAAGGCACACATCACAAAGCACTTTCTCAAAAAGCTTCTTTTTAGTTTTTATCCAAAGATATTTCCTTTTTCACCACTGGCTTCAATGTGCTCCCAAACATCCTGCCACAGATTCTACAAAAACTGAGTTTCCAGACTGAACAATCAAAAAACAGGTTTAACTCTGTTAGTTGAACACAAATATAATGAGGCAAATTCTCAAAAACCTTCTTTCTAGTTTTATCTGAAGATATTCCCTTTTTCACCATAGGTGACACTGGCTCCCAAATATATGTTTGCAGATTCTACATAAACAGTGTTTCTGAGATGATCAATCAAAAGAAAGGTTTAATTCTTTGAGAAGAATGTACACATCACCAAGCAGTTTCTCAGAAAACTTCTTTCTAATTTTTATCTTGAGGTAATTTATTTTTTACCATAGGCCTCAATGTGCTCCCAAATAACCCTTCACAGAGTTGGCCAAAAGGGTGTTTTCAAATGACTTCATCAAAGGAAAAATTTATTACTGTGAAATGAATGCACACATCAGAAATCAGTGTCTCAGAAACTTCCTTCGAGTTTTTATCTTAAAATATTTGCTTTTTCACCATAAGCCTCTTTGCGCTACCAAATATCTCTTTGCTGATTCTACAAAATCAGTGTTTCCAAACAGCTCAATCAAAAAATAGGTTAAAAACTGTGAGCTGAATGCACACATCACATAGCAGTTTCCCAAAACGCTTCTTTCTAGTTTTTATCCAAAAATATTTCCTTTTACACCACAGGCATCAGTGTGCTCCCGAATATCCCTTTGCAGATCCTACAAAAACAGGGTTCACAAACTGCTCAATCAAAATGAACGTTTAACTCTGTGAGAAGAATGCATACATCCCAAAGCCATTTCTTAGAAAGTTTCTTTCTAGTTTTTGTCTGAAGTTATTTCCTTTTTGATTATGGGCCTCATGTGCTCCAAAATACCCCTTCACAGATTCTACAGAAACAGTGTTTCAAAACTGATCAATCAAAGGAAAGTTTTAACTTGGTGAGAAGAATGCACACATCACAAAGCAGTTTCTCAGAAAACTGGTTTCTAGTTTTTATCTGGAGTTATTTTCTTTTTCATCGTAGGCTTTATTGCGTTCCAAAATAACCCTTTGCATATTCTGCCAAAAGGTGTTTCCAAACAGTTCCATCAAAGGGAAAAGTTTAACACAGTAAAATGAATGCCCTTATCACAAATCAGTGTTTCAGAAATTATCTTTCCAGTATTTATGTGAAGATATTTCCTTTTTCACCATAGGGCTCTTTGTGCTACTTAATATCACTTCACAGATTATACAAAAACAGTGTTTCTAAACTGCTTAATCAAAAGAAAGGTGTAACTCTGTGAGATGAATGCACATTTCACAAAGCAGTTTTGCAAAAAGCTTCTTTCAGGTTTTTATCTGAAGATAGTTACTTTTTCACCATAGGCTTCAATGAGTTCCCAAATATCACTTCGCAGACCTACAAAAAATTGTTTCCAAAAGACCCAATCAAAAGAAAGATTTAACTCTGTGAGATGAATGCACACATCACAAAGCAGTTTCTCAGAAAGCTTCTGTCAATTTCTTCTCTGACAGTATTTCCTTTTGCATCATAGGCTGCAATGCTCTGCCAAATATCCCTTCACAGATTCTACAAAAACAGTGTTTCCAAAGTGTTCCATCAAAAGAAGGACTTAACTCGGTGAGGTGAATTCTCACATCAGAAAGCAGTTTCTTATAAAACTTCTTTCCTGTTTTTATCTGAAGGTATTTCCTTTTTCACCATAGACTTTTTTGACATACAAAATATTGCTTAGCAGATTACACAAAAGCAGTGTTTCCAAACTGCTTAGTCAAATGAAAGATTTAACTCTGTGAGATGAATGCACACATCACAAAGTAGGTTCTCAGAAAACTTCTTTCTTTTTTTTTATCTGAACATATTTCCTTTTTCCACATAGGCCTAACTGAGCTTTGAAGTGTCCAATTGCAGATTCTACAAAAACAGTGATTACAAACTGCTCAATCAAAAGAAAGTTTTAAATCTCTGACAAGAACACACACATCACAAGGTGGTTGCTCAGAAATCTTCTTTTTATTTTTTATCCAAAGTTATTTTCTTTTACACCATAGGCCTCAGTGTACTCCCAAATATCCCTTCGTGAATTCATCACAAACAATTCT